>NC_050068.2:200916055-201570877 GCF_009764565.3 Dermochelys coriacea | reverse complement strand
TTGGGTGCACTTTTATAACAGTTTTTTGTCACTAAGGTATCACTGGTGAGCAAGATAGGTTGGGTGTTTTTTTTCCCCTTATCTCCATTTAATTAGGAGATTGCAACCGTTTCTTTGGGATTTGGACCTTGCTACATGGCACTACTTGAATCAATTTGGCAACTTCAGACTTTTGCTAAGCTGTGTGTCCAACCACAGGCACATTACACCAGTACTGCATAAACTGAATTAATTGCCTGCTGGAATTTCCAGATGGAGTTTATTCGTGTTGGTTTTGACCTATAAAACCCTAAATGTTTTGGGACCAACCTAACTGAGAGACCACCACTCTCCTCGTGTGATATCTCTACATTTTAGATCAGCAGAGACACTCAAGGTGAAGCTTTCTCCATTGAAAAAAAAGAACCCTTGGTATATGGGCATTCTCAGTTATAGTTACCCCCACTTTTGTCCAAAGAAGCCTGTATCTGTTGACCTTCAGGAGAAACTGCAAAACTCATCTCTTTAGCTATACTCTGGAAGAGGCAGGGATACACCAAGAGCTGGCAGTTGTTGGCAAGGCGTTTGTCATCGAGTATTCTGTTTGGTAATTTCTGATTATGAAGGATGCAAGAGGATGCTAATCTCACCATTTCATGACTTTGCTCTGAAAAGTATCAAAGGCACCTTGAGTTTTCAATAGATTTTTTTTGTATTTACTCCTTCTCATAACACAAGAAATAGGGGGTCACCAAATGAAATTAATAGGTAGGACAAAAGGAAGTATTTCTTCACACAACACACAGTCAACCTGTGGAACTCTTTGCCAGAGGATGTTGTGAAGGCCAAGACTATAACAGGGCTAAAAAATAAGCTAGATCATTTCATGGAGGTTAGGTTCATCAATGGCTTTTAGCCAGAATGGGCAGGGATGGTGTCCCTAGCCTCTGTTTGCCAGAAGCTGGGAATGGGTGCCAGGGGATGGATCAGTTGATGATTACCTGTTCTTTTCATTCCCTCTGGGGCACTTGGTATTGGCACTGTCGGAAGACAGGATATTGGTCTGATCCAATATGTCTGTTCTTATGTATGCAAATAAAAACAAATAAATAATAGCTATATCTTTCCACAGTGAGAAATTATTTGCAGAAAAGGGTTAAGAGAAAAGGGTAGGGAAGTAGCTGAAAACACTTTGGTCCATGATTTTGACTACAGTTATTTTTAAATGATTTTTCTGTAAAGGTTTTCATTATGTTCCCTGGATTTGCTATGCCCCTTCTCCTGACTAGAGAGGAGTGCAAAGTTGGGGTCCAATCCAACCCGTTCCCCTCTTTCCCAAGTTCTGGGATGAATTTGAGTATGGATTTTTGATAAAGGAGTGTCAGTCCAATAGTTTGCAGATGGAACTTGATAGGTTCTGTTCGGGGGTGTACAGATCCATGATGTTGGTTCAGGCCCATCTTTGCTTCTAAAAGTCAGCTGCTCTTGCTTTGTACTGCAAAAATTAAACAGGGAATGTTAAACGTTTCCCAATTTAGCATTTATAATGGAAAGCGGCTGCAGTGCCACAGCGCAGTGCTGCAAGGGCAGACACACATCAGGAGTGGTTTAAAACTACTTTTGTTTTCTCTTGAGGCCCACCCATTCCTCCTCCAGCCTGGAAGCTTTGCTTTGCAGGCAGGTGTAGGTTGTTTTAAATTTTACTTTCACTTAAGTAGGAACTAGTTTATTTTTGCAAATGAAGTTTAAAGCAGCCCAGCCATCTGCAAAGCAAAGAAGGAGGCAGCAGGTTTCTTTGACATTCAGATGTCGGTGATTCTCAAACAGCACCAACATGCAAGCAAAAATAGCTCCCTTGGCAGCTATGATTACTAATATTTATTATTATAAATCTAGTGTCTTAGGTCTAAATCTGGACCTCAACTTTTAAAAAGTTTCCTTATTGCTTTTGTTCAACCATTTGAATAATTGAGGCCAGCTCAGAGGTTTTTCAATCAGGAGATTTGGTTCAGATCTAGTCCTGGAATGCAGTGAAATCACATTCTTGACCTAGTGGCAATACAGTCCTTCCAATAACTTGGTTGGTGATGTCGTATGGAGAATTGTGACTTCCCTTTTTGGACAGCAAAAAGAAGAAAGTCTGGGAGCTCTTAAAGGTGATCCATAAAGGAAAAACAAAAACAAAACAGTCACCTCCCAAAAAACCCCCAACCAACCTACAACAAAACAAAAACAGCTGTAACCTTTTTGGTAGGATTAACATATTTCAGGTTCCCCAAAGAGAACGTTGCCAGAGGAGGGGGAGGAAGGCGGTATTTGTGGTAGAGGTACTCACTGGGGGGGGGTAGTGTCACTCCCTCTCACAGTGTCAGGGTGGCTGGCACAAGCCCAGGGTGCAGCGACACCTGTCAGTCAGCACCTTCCTTCAAAACCTCCTTCCCAGGGGTGGGAGCCAGGGCCTGGGAGGGTGGGATCCAGCAGCTGTGCCTGCAGGGGAGTGGACCAATCAGCTGTGGATGCAGGGAACAATCGGAAAGCAGACCATTCTGGGCTTTTTCTGAGCTGCAATGTCTGGATATTTTCTGTTTGAAAAATCTGCCCAGAGAGAGGACAGAGCCTCAAAAAAGAGGAAATGTCCAGGAAAACCTGGATGTAGGGTAGCTCTATTGTTTGGCAACTTTATGTTGAATAAGAAAGGCCTGAACGTTTTTTTCCCCTCTTTCTGGTTTTGTTTGAGGGCTCATTGGTGATCTCAAATACATATTTTGAGCTTTCTTAATTGAAATACTAGGGGCATGTTGTATTTTTTGCAAAGTTATCTTTTGTCCCAAGCATTTTTTATGCATTGCAGTTAAATACATGTCAATAAAATGCATTTTAAACAGTTTGACTAAAAATCCCTTTCTTTCTCAAGTGTTCAGCTTTCAAACACTTCTCTCTTGTGATATCAGAACTTCACTAGTTCTCCAGTCACTGTATAGTCTTCCAGAGTAGACAAGACCTGATTTTTCTTTATATATATATAAGAAAACCTTTTGGATAAAAAAAATTCAGATCTCCTTTATAAATAATAAAATAAAAGAGAAAGGCAAATACCTGGGTTGGGTTTTTTTCCCCCTCCGTGAAGGTAACTTTTAAGCACTACTTTAAACTAAGCATATTTACACACGAAGACATTTATGTACATGAGTAGTCCCTTTCAGATGTATAAATTTACCATATGTGAATGTTTGCTGGACTGGGACCTTAAATTGTGATTTTCTTTTTTCAAAGGGAAGCTTTTCTTTTCTTTTACCGTCTTCCCCCCCCCCTCTTCTTGGCATAAAACAAAGTTTTAGTTTTTAAAACATTTCATTCTCTTTTGATTGTGTCTGCTCCAGGAGGCTAGAATTTTTGTACTGTGCATTTATTTAAGCTCATGGAGAAAAAACAAGCCCAATATTTTGGCAGTCATGAAACTGAAGGTGAATAATCCATAGTCTGTTCTCTCACCATTGCTAAAATTTATATCCAGAACACAAGTAATAAACAAAACAAAAAAATCTAGTTAGCTTTTATTTATAAAGTGATTAATGAAAAGTAAAGTTCAGATGGGGCTACAAATCCTGGTGGTGCACAATGGATTGATTTATTTTGTAAATAGACCATGGATAATTAACCATAAAACAACCTTTTTTAAAAAAAAATTGCATAATAACACTGGTTTCTTTTAGTTCCTGAGAGTTGCACAGAGGGATAACGACTCATTCACAACTGGTTACGACTGGTTACAGCCAAACAAGAAAAACCCATGAGCAGCTAGAGAAACAAGTCATTAAAACCCTGCTGCACATGCAGTTTTATAATGAAGCATCCACTTATAGTTACATGAGGGCCAAAGCTACACTCTTCTGGTAATGCTAGAGGAGTGAATCTGTATTTAGACTGTGCTGATGCTTGCCATGTTATCACATGCTTTTGCTCAAACCCTGGCTACAAAGGACAACCCAGCAGCTGGCCTGGGCAGCTTTTCAGAGATTGGGGTAGAGAGGAGTCCACCATTCAGCATTCATTGCTGAATAAGCTTCTGAGGTGTCTGTCTATGCCTCTTTAGTCTGACATAGGGGGAAATGGGTGATGGATCATTGTAGCCAAAGATCTACTTGCCCTTCTGCCAAATCCCCCTTTGAACTGCAGTGAGCAGAGTATTTCCATGGAGTTGAGATCTGTGGTATGTAAGATGTGTGTGTGCCTGCATGGGCTCTCCAAATTCTGCCTCTTCATGTTTCATGGAGTGGACCACATTAGTCATGGGGAAAGGGCCATTCATGCTCTAGGAGGAGGAGGCAGGATTTGCCTGTGGGTACATTTACTGCTGGTTAAAGATGCTGCTGTTGTAGCCCTGGAGACTGCATATGTACAGCTACAGCAGGGGCCCATGTAGAGCAACCAAGGAGACATCTCAGGCTTGTCTTCACTGAAGTGTTAACTTGAGTCATCTACACTCTAGTTAACTCCTTGCAAGTTAGCCTCACTCAATTGAGAGTGGCTGCTCTGCAACATAACCCTCAAGAGGCACAGTGTTTGTATTATCATCACAGAGTAGCTGGGTCCCCACTGCATGCTCCAACTTCTACCCACACACCCTGACTGACCAGGTAGCTTGAGTTTAAAGCACCTCTTAACTTGAACTCGAGATTTTTGTGAGTGCATGGGAGCTAGGTGGGGGGTATATTTGAGTTATACCTAAAGCTAACACTGACTGCAGTGAAGACAAGCCATAGATGTGAGAGGAATGTTCAGTTTCCATGACTCAGTCAATCCTTGGCGCCTCTGCTGGAAAAGGAGCCAATTAATGCCCATTGTAGTGGTGGTTTTTCTTAAGTGGACATGCTAGTCCACTGGGACCTGGATTGAAACCACCAGTTATCAGACATTTAATTCTGGAAGTAAATTGGAGCTTAACCTTTTGAATAAGTCTGTGAGTTTCTTTCATGTGGTGATAATTTGTTTGTAAAGACACGCCATCCGTTTCTTTTCTGTCAAACTTCACCATCCGTCCATTGTCTCCTCCACCAAACCTTGCCCTGCGCAGCTCTGACACTTCTACATAAACACAGTGATGGTGTTTCTTTTCCCAACAGTTCTCCACTAGAAGTTCACAGTCTCTGTTACACAGAGGGTGGCATCCTACAGATCAGCTGGTCCAAGTGCAAGTTAGAAATAGTGTTCTCACGGAGAACATATCGGCACAGTTGTTTAATACCTTAGATGTTCACTCCAAGGGGTTTGGATTCATAAGCTCACTTTGGTCAGAAGTAAAATTAATTTGGTGTCTAATGAGATTTTATCCATGTTACAAAAAAGCTCTTCAAAGAGTGGCACAGGAAGCAACCACTTCTCATGAGAGTCTGAAAACTGGAATAACAGGGGAGCCGATGGTGGGGACTGAGATGCTGTCACAGTTGCAGGTTAGCTGCATTTCAGCCCCCTTTTTGGTCTCCCTGAATGCACCCCCTCAGTTGTTAGGTCTCTTGCCCTTACTTGCCCGTGGGTGGATACGGTGGGGTGGAGGTCACCCTGGCGTGCCCCGTTTCAATCAAGCGTGGTATTGCAGATGAGCCCTGCCTCAGTTTCCCTTCACCCAGATTATAAACAAGTCCCAAACATATCTTTTTATCAAAGAGCGCCCCCTTCCAAGGGTCTCATTTATTAACAGACAGAAGCATAAATAGGACCTTAGATACATGCTGGGGCATTCCTTGTCTTGGGCTCAATCCAGCTGGCAGTCTCTGGCTCCCTATCAGCAAACAGCCTCTTTTTCTGGAACCCATCCCAGGTCCTTCTCTGGATTACTCCTTTTCAGTCCTTCCTTAAACAAGGTGCCCCAGATCTCTTTGGAACTGGGCTGTATCAATTAGTCCCTCATTCTCTCTTTAAACAGGTGTCTCTCCAGCTTGATCCCTGTTGGCCCCTAGCTGGGGGTGAAAATTTGGCCCAGCTGCCCCTCCATCATGACAGAGGGGCGGCTGGGCCAAATTTGAGTGGTGCTCTGAGCCTCTGGGCCTGGTCACATGCACCCCCCTGCCCACACACACACACACCCTTCCAGTCTTTCAGATGCCCAGGGGCACTGGGCACCCCCAGCCCCTGGGGAATAGCAGAGCAGGTGGCACTGGGAATCCCCAGTCCTCAGGATGTGGGAGGATTGGATCTGGGATTTAGGTGCTTCCTGGGGAAGCAAAGATGCAAAAGGAGAATGGGACTGGATCTCCCAAAACTGCCTGGCCCCTGTGGGCTGATGCTCTTCATCCCCTGTGGGGATGGCCTTTCTGGGTAGAACTCAGAGCTGGGAGTTGAGTGGGGACACTGCAGGGCTGGATGCAGGTCAGTGTGGGGGGCAGTATGCAGGGCTAGGCATGGGGCAGCAAGAGGTGAGTGTATGTAGAGCTGGGTGCAGGGAGAGAATGCAGGGAGAGAGCTTGAGGCTGGGTTAATGAGAGCTCTGGGCCTCCTCCTTAGGAAAATTCTGGTTGTGCCCCTGGGGGTCCTCAGCAGGACGCCTTTCACTGCTGATCTCTCCTGGTGTCTGACCTGCTATGGGGGAGGAGGCAGCCTTTACACTGGTCCCCTTCTTCTACTTCATCCCCAATTGGTTAGGGAAGAAAAGACTAGATGATGACAGTGATCCTTTCTGGCCTTGGAATCTATGAATCTACTCATTTTATCCTTTTGGAAACCTGTGATCAGTGACCAACAGCCTTCTTAAAACAAAGTATTTTTACTTAGTTGAAACAGGGCATTGGAGAAAAGGGAATTTTAAAATACCAATCTATACGCATATTTAATCTTGTGCTTCACTACCAGCTAGTTAGACAGACTTTCTTCTTAAGTTGCAGGAATAAACAGACATAAAAAGATACACATTCTCCTGACCAGCCCACATCCTCCTGTGTGGTTCCCAGTCTGGTTCTCTCTTCTGTTCAGACTTGTTTTGGGTGCTCCTCAAAATGGCTAGAGCCACTAAGAGTACTTGCTCTGGCAATGTCTCCTAACCGTTATGTAAGATGTGAGGTGAGGGCCTCCTCCCTCTTTCCCTAAGAGGGTAGGCTTTACTATCAATCCCCCTATATAGTCTAGACCAGTGGTTCTCAACCAGGTATATGTATACCCCTGGGGGTATGCAGAGATCTTCCAGGGGTACATCAGTTCATCTAGATATTTGCCTAGTTTTGCAACAAGCTACATAAAAATCTCTAGCAAAGTCAGTACAAACTGAAATTTCATACAGACAATGACTTGTTTATACTGCTCTATATACTGTACATTGAAATGTAAGTACAATATTTACATTCCAGTTGATTTCTTTTATAAATCTATGGTAAAAATGAGAAAGTAAGCAATTTTTCAGTAATAATGTGCTGTGCCACTTTGTATTTTTATGTCTGACTTTGTAAGTAAGTTTTGAAGTGAGGTGAAACTTGGGGGTAGGCAAGACAAATCAGACTCTTAAAGGGGATACGGTAGTCTGGAAAGGTTGAGCCACTGGTCTAGACACATCACAGTAGTCAGAGATCCAGATGCACTGTTGATAATTATTACAGAGTACCCCGCCAGTTGTCACTGGTGTATTAGCAGAATGATAGAGCTATTGTATGCAAGGAACCAGGGATAGGATAGCAAGAGATACTGAAGAACAGGATGACAGCTGGTTGAAAAAAATCCCTACAAAATGTTTTTCAGCTGGAAAATGCAGTTTTGTCAAAATCGCAACATTGTGGGAGCATGTTGATTATTATTACATTTCACCCATCTCTCATAAAAATGCAAATCCAAAAGGAGAGGTTTTGTCTTCATTTAACTACCTGCTTTATGGTACTGTTTTTCAGACCTTGCTTTTTATTTTGTTAAATAGAGAAGAAGAAAAAAAGCCTTTGTTAATCAAAGAGATGCTCTAGAAATGATTCTGTGCAGTTACAGTGCTTTAGAGTTACAGGCCTGTGACAATATAGTCAGAATAGATGCTCTGTCCAACAGGTGTCTCCTGTATTCATAAAAAATTTGGTATGTGACTAAGCATGTAACATGCTGAATCAGTGTAAAGTGGATTTATTGTTAAGAAGGTTGATTTAATCTGAAGAATACATTTTCCATCGGCCTCGAAAGTGAATAGCTGAAATGGTGATGTGTTTAGACGTTTAAAAAATAAAATAAAAGCTCCCCCACTTCAAAGCTGTAAAAAGAAATAAATAGAATAATAGTTTACAATGTGGACATGGTCAAAAATGTTTCTGCATGCTGGTAGAGCAGTGCACATGAAAAAGGTAATAATATAAGCAATAAAATATCCCAAGCAAACAGAAAGCATCTGTAGATTTTGCTGGCTGTCTGGTATAAACAGTGAGAAATCACTCTCTCTCTCTTTCTCCTTGTTTCTTTCTTTTCCCCTGTTATATTTGTAATAGATGAATGCTATCACATCTCTCTGGGCTTCAACCCCAGGTTCTATTATCAATCTTTCTGCAGAAAGCAAAGGCCATCTCTGCAGTCTGGACGGGTGAGTGTTCCAGTGGATATATTCACGTAATGTGACTTCATATGATTTTTAATTAAATGTCTTTTGCCATATGCTGTGTGTCTTGTAGTAGAAAAGAGACCGGTAGGTTGCAATGCATATAGAGCAATTCTACCCCTTGACTTCAGTGGGCTTTGGATCAAGTCTGTAATGGGGAGTGTGCATTCAGGCTGCTGGAGACAGACAGACCCTGTGGTACCCTCTGGCTCTCTAGCTTCCAGACAGACTTACACAGCTTGTGCTGCCCTCTGTCTCAACCCACAGTCTCCTTAGTCTGTGCTGCTCTGGCAGCTAATAAAGATATAGCCCTTCTAATGTTATCACAATATCATGTGTTGCTTTGGGAAATTCCTTCCTGGTGTGGAGTTCTCCATGCCCTTGCTGGAGCGCTGAGGATTCCTCCGTCTTATTTTGCATCCTTTCTTACTCTCCTCAAGCAACCAGGTAGGCCACATTGCTGGCCGGTTGAGGTTGTTAAGCGTTGTGCCAAAGGTAACCTACATTCAGCTCTTAGTTGGTGGCTGTTAACAACAGAGACAGTAAGAAGTCAATCATTAGGCAGCACTCTTCCCTCTGAGTCAATGTTGGATCAGTGTGCTAGGGGTCACAGTACTGCTGAAGGCATCATCTTTCACAGGAGACATAAAAGCAAGAGCCTGACTATTTGTGACCATTGCCATTAAATTTCCCATTGCACTTTTCAAAAGAGTGTGGGTCTTAGAAACAGTTCCCTGGACAAAATCCAGGTAATTATAATGGGCCACGCCCATCCTGTTGTGTTTCCTGATGGGGATACACCAGTGATAAATTTGGCTAATTTCTGCTTCCCCAGCAGTTTCAGGTTGATCTGGAATCCTTCTTTACTTCATGTCCTAAACTACGTTGTAGTGTTGCTGTTTCGTAGTGTTGAGGTTAAAAAGCTGCTGCCTTCCACGCACAGGTGACTACATTTCAGAGATAGCTGCTGTAATCTCTTGTATTCAGTAGTTTTGTATGTTAGTGTAAGGCCATTTGTGCACAAGTAGGCATGTCCCTACTCTTGCACAGAGTCCCATTAAGGTCAATAGGAATCTGCAAGGAACAAGGCAGCCTCCAATGCAGAGTCACTTGCTGGACTAGGCCCTTCGTTTGTAAATGTATTTAGGATCCTTTAGGTTGAAAGGTTTTCTATAAATGTAAGCTCATCATTTTCAAAATCAATCCTGATTTTGGCCACGCTGTCATAGAAGACCTAAAAAAAGATCCTGAAATAACTTTGCTGCTGAAACAATAGGAGGTTGTTGACTTTGTGACATAACAAGGTGAAATAATGTCATAACAAAATGTCATGGTGGCAACGACAAGTAGAGCTGGGCAAATCATTTGCAACAAATGATTTGGTGGCATATGTAGCCTTTTTTTTTCATCTGTGCCAGAAGTATCCCAAGTTGATCAGTCTCTCTAAATTCAGTAATCACTGGACTTTATTTGATGAACATCTCTGAAATGTGGATTCTGTGGATTCATTGTGAATGGAGGTAGCAGAGGAAAGGTTACAGATTAGGTTAAGGAATGAATTATGGCTGGTCCTGCATGAACGGACTGGGGAAGAGGGCACAGTCACACTCCCCAGTGCCCCACTGCCTTTGAAAGCCAAAATGCGGCCCTTAGTAGCTTGCCCAGTGACGCACACAGAACAGTTGAAGGGCTGAAAATAGAATGCAGGAATTCCTGGCTCCTAGTCTCCTATTTAGATCACATCTTATGTGAAGCCTGTGCTCCGTACCTGCCTCTGCATGCATATTCCTTTGAAAATGTGTGCCTCCCCCTAGCATGGAGATCCTGTGGATTTTGTGTGCCATTACTAAAGAGAACCAGTCACCAAAGAACTGCTGATTTGCCTCAGCCTCTAAGACTTTTTCTCACAATTCTGCCTGTGGTGCCTGTCACTAGCAGTCAAATAAGGACAATTTTACCATTCTCTCCTGCTGCTCTAATTTTTTTTCAGTGCCAGTACATGTATTTGTTATTCTTTATAACTCCCTTTGAAGTTGGGAATCCAAGGGGAATCTAAAACCGACCAGATGTTTCTGCTGTTGGAGAGACAGAAGACAGCAAGGATTAAGTTTAACTGAAACTTAGTCCTGTACAAAAAACCATTACAGCTAGAAATCTTCCTCGGGTAGGAAGATTTCTTTATTTATTTATTATTTATTTATATTTGCACTTGTCATCCTGGGTAGGTGATACCTCATGCCCAAGAGAAAAATGAATGATTTATCCAAGTAAATAGTATATCTGCGGCAGCCTGTGTTGATTTCCCTTATGGGATTTCAGTTCTATTACGCTGCATATTTCCCACCCACACTTTTTATACTGCATTTTTTCTTAAGGAAAATCACTCCCTTGTCACTTTAAGTTTGGAGGGTAGACATGCGGATTCATCCAGAGGGAGTTCAAGGTAGCCAGCGGGTGGGGAGGGTGATGTGCATAGAAGAGGGGATTGGCCAGAAGGCAGGGATCAAACAACAACATTTATGTTGTTTAACTCTTTCTCCCTTCATCAGTGTTGCAGGGGGGAGCAGGGAAGTGTTGGGGAAGCAGAAAAGGTGACTGATTTATGAACAGAGAGAGGCATGTTAATTTCAGCTCCCTGGGCATAGGGGAGGAAAAGGTGTCTACCATACAGAAAAGGACAAATCTGTTCAGGAATAAGTGTTATTTTCAGCATCTAAGATTATGTTACAAACAATCGAGGGTGCAAAAAAAGTTCAAAACTAGTTTTTTTTAAAAAGTTACAATACAATATTATGAATCTGCAAACCCTCCAGGACCTCTTAGATTCCAAGTCTGTGATCTGAGATGGAAGATTCTCTCAGTCACAGCCAGGAAAGAGGAAGAACATAGTCAGAAATGTCAAGGCTCCCAAGGGGGTTTAGAATGGGAAGACAGCACACAGAGCACAGGCCTTTGGGGCATTTATTTCGAGGATAGCTCAAGCCATAAAATCCTGATCCAGATCCTCATTTAAAACACCACAAACTTCAGGAGTATTTGGTTGCCAAATATTTTT
Organism: Dermochelys coriacea; assembly: GCF_009764565.3. NCBI lineage: Eukaryota > Metazoa > Chordata > Testudines > Dermochelyidae > Dermochelys > Dermochelys coriacea. Next base: position 201,559,292 of record NC_050068.2, on the reverse strand, counting down.
GATTAAGGGCCATCTCTCTTGGTATAACTCTAGTAATGGTATAATTCTAGTGCCTTCGTTTACCTTCCTTTCTGTTATGGTAGTGAGGAAAGCTTCTCCATATCCTTTTCTAGGAGTCCACTTTATTTTTTCCCACCAACCTGCCCTGACCACACCATCAGAAAGGAATGCCTTTGGGTTCTCTCAGAGCCACTCCTTAATAGGCCCGAGGGGTTAATGATGACCTCCATGATGCACTGTCATCCACCTCCTCCACCACAGACTGGGTGTGCTGCCTCCTTAGTACCCCAAACTCCTGTGCACCACCCTCATTTGTTTTTCTGTAGAAAATGGGAGCCCTGGATAATTACATTAAGCCTCATAAGCAGCAAATATAAAGTGCATATACTGTTACAAGCACTTCTCAATGTGTGTGAGAGAGAAAATCATTTGGCTGCTGATTCACTTATTTTAAGCTGCTTTCCCCCATTTTAAAATATAAAAAATTCAGATCCTGGAATACTGGGTGATGTGAATGTTCTGTAACGATTTGAGAAAAGATGCAAAAGAAAAAATTAATCACATTTATAATTTCATGTTCTCTGGGTCTGAAGTCTCAGCTTTGTACCAAGGGGAAACAGGTTGAAATTGGGGAGTTTGGGACCCAACCATTTTCTCTTCTTCCTGTTCCTTTATTTATTTATTGTCAAGACAGATGGTATGAAAAGCATTTATATTGGTCTCACTGCTGACGGAGCTTAACGTAATAATTCAAGACTTGGAACTGGGTGTTTCAATAAAGAAAACACTCTGAGATTTTTCCATTCAAAATGCCATTAGAAGTTTTTAATTTGACAACATCAGAAATCAGTGTCCTGCCAAGACTGAATTTCTGTGCCATCATGCTCTTGGGAGCAAGACACTAAGAGGGACCTATTCTGAATGTTAGGGTTTTTAATAATTCTCCCCTCACCCCCATCTGAGACAGTTTCTGCTCCATGTTGTACAGCAGGATCATGAGCTCAGGAGATTCTACATCATAGCATCTTCCTGTGTGTTATTTTTCAGGGCACTTTCTTTTTAATATTGTGATGCTTTCACCACATAATCCCAGGTCTCTTTCAGACCTTGTGTGGTTTCCCAGAGACATTCAAACGTGCCATAGAGCTAAGCAAGTAAAAAGACAAACAAAGGATGGAATATAAATGTGAATCTAGTGTTCCAAAGCAGCAATCGAGGCTTCTCGAGGAAGGTGGGATGGCCCTGCCTATCCTGATGTGTGTGAGATTGGGTGTGATCTTTGCCATGCCAGCTGCTGTGTACTCGTTTTAACACCTTTATGTGTCAGTCCCACCTGTCTTCTTTCAAACAGTATCACTATCTACTGGAAGGGACAGTGCATGCCTTCTCCTGCTCATCTGAAGTGATCTGTTCTGGACTGTGTCTCCTCTATGGCAAGTACAAGGACATACTCGAATCCTGACTATAACACATTATTTTACCATCATAAACAAAGTCAAACAGCAAGGCCAGACAGATGATAAAATGAAATTAATCTCTTGTCATCTCTTGCAATCCTGAACACCAGAGACTAAGCAATGACTGTAAACCAACAGGGAGCAAGAGGACAAACTGCAGCCCAGACTGCGAAAGACATCACCAAATCCAAATACTCGTACAAGCGATTTCTCCTTTGGTTCTCAGAGGTTGGCTTAGATTTTAGATTGAGGCCCAGATTATGTTCACACCTGCATGAATGCTTTTGTGGGGAGAGAGAGGGCGTGTTGTACCCATAATATGGCAATTGGTGCTCTTGTGCATGTGGGGGTGACTAATGCTGCCTGCTATGATGAGTCTTCCAGGGCAGAGAACATCTGGATGGGGTGTAGACTTGGATATGGTCCAGGCCCACTATAATCCAGCTCAGAGCTTTTTCAAAGATGTAGCAAGGACCTCCATTGAGCACATTCTGCACTGCGCCTATGGAGGCACTATATGTACTCTTTGTCTTGGGAAGCAAAATGCCTCCTGCCACCACTTCTCAAGCAGTCCACTTACTTTCTCCATTCCTAATGTCCCCATGTCTCAAGGGTATAACCAAGGCCCTTTTAGCCCTGGATTCCTTGATCTTCCTTCCACGGAGCCCCAACTAGCCCTCTGAATCCCTGGATAGATACAGGGTGTCTCATTGACTTGCTACTGGTCCATATTCACCCCTGAGATTGCTGGGCCCAGATCCCAAGAATGTAAATATTCTAGCTAAATCCTCCCCTGCGCAGAGGAAATAATAATTTTCAATTGCTTTCTTAGCATTTACTGTGACATCCAAAGACAAATGCAAGCTCATCTCTAGAATCATTATTCTCTTTGAAGAACAATAAATTGTCAGGGGAGACAATTTACTGTGTATGGATTCACTTAGAAGTTCTGTCCCCCAGCATGGTTCTCCAGCTGCCTCGTCATATCCTGAGTTGTTTGTTTATGCAACTCTTAATTTTCTTTTCATTCTAGAAAGGGCCTCTTCATTTTCTGTGTGTGTGCATATGTTTTTTTGTCTCATTTTTAGTGGTTTTAATTCACAACATACAAAATGTATAGGAAAAGGCAGTTATTTCACTAAATATATAGTAATGTATACGTGAGTCCTTTGTATATGTATTAGTTTAAATTTCCAAAGGTGGCTAGTGATTTTTTTCAGAGTAGCAGCCGTGTTAGTCTGTATTCGCAAAAAGAAAAGGAGTACTTGTGGCACCTTAGAGACTAACAAATTTATTAGAGCATAAGCTTTCGAGCTGTAGCTCACGAAAGCTTATGCTCTAATAAATTTGTTAGTCTCTAAGGTGCCACAAGTACTCCTTTTCTTTTAGTGATTTTTTTGTGTCTCCGTTTTTGGGTGCTCAACTAAAGACATGGGTAGGTCCATTTAAGGTGTAACTTGGTCACCTGAAACAACTAGTAACTTTTGAAAATTTAGACCAATATGTCTATATCTATGTATGTACATCTAATCTATATCTGTGGATCTATATTCAGCCTCCTATGTATAAACAGTGAGGTCGGAGAAGTGATTAGAGCAGAGGACTATGGGCATTGGTTCTTTAGTGACTCAGAAGGAAGAGTGACACCTACTGAATTACCAACTTTATTGCTGGTAGCACCTAAGCATTCCATTATTTATTTAGATTTTCAAGACTGTTAGAGGCACCTATCTCACATCACAGTCACCCTCTGTCAGACCGATTAATTGGGTCTGCTTTTAACCCCTGTTTAAAATCCCTGTTTTACAGTAAGAAGGACAAAACCAGGATTGGTGTGGAGCCAAGCCTGAGTTGACATTAAAATTCATAGGTTAATTTATTTGTATTAATATAAGTTTCCATTAAAAATATAAAGGCAAGAGATCAACTCAGACTGATCCCACCGATATTGGGAGCAGCACGCACACATCTGAGGGTGGATTATGGTTCATAGAGAGACCACCATGAAAGTCCAACAAGCACTGCAAAATGTTGTTTCTTCACATCAGAATAACGATAATGAATTAGCCTGTAGCAGTAAAAAATGGAAACGAAATGCTTTCAGTTTTGTCTTTAGATTTAACTATTTTCAGTGCAATACTGTGGTAGGTAATAGCATCGGATTCTTTTTCTTTGCATTCTTTCCTGCTGGCCAGTGTTGTGTAGCTCAGCTAGCCTTGTAAAGAAAATCTTATATCCCCAAATCCCCAAAATAAACCCCACATACCACTTTCAATTCTGTTGTCTCTGGAGGAAAATGTAGAATGGAAACAACAAACAATGTTAGAGATAATCATCGGGGTGAAATCCAGGCCCAACTGAAGTCAATGGGAGTTTTGTAATTGACCTCAACAGGACCTGGATTTCAACCACAAACCTTTGAAAGAATTGGGATAGCATACCTAAGAGAGAGAAAGGGAGGAAGGGCCAGTAGTTAGGGCACTAGCCTGAGACTTGAGTTCTGGATTCAGTTCCCCATCTGCAAAATGCGGATGATAGCACTTCCCTACCTCACAGGATCATTGTGAGGGTAAATCCATTAAAGACTGTGAGCTGCTAAGAAAGTACAGTTATGGGGCACATATTATTAGTTAAAATAGGCATAGGGACTCAATATGATGAGTCAAGTGAATGAGTACAAGATAGAAACTTGGACCCATGCCAGGAAATACTTCTTCCCCCATCTTGGGGTCTGTTAAATATGCATTAATTATTGTTTCTGCTGACCCCAAGTTACTTCCCAACTTTTCCTTGTAACTTTCCATATGTAATTTCCATGGCCAAAGGCATGTTGGCTCAGTTCTTAGGCTAGGTATTGGATTATATGTTGCTATTGTCCATTAAAGCATTTAAAATATAGAATATAGTATTTATAATACTTAGATAATTTGTATTATAAGATTGATGATCTTATTAGATTTATAAAATGATGATAATAGTAACGTAATAAAGATAAACTTCCATTCCAAGCCATTTATGTACTTGTGCATGTAAATACGTGTGTGTGTGTTGTTTCCATTGCCTCACCTCATCACAACTAGGCTGTATAAAACAGCAATGAATGCAGCTGTGTATATGGAGATCCTAGGGATTTTAAAACCAGGTCCTCACATTATGCTACATTTGAACCACTTCAGTAAAGAAAGAGAAATCTACTACGTGGCTGAGCATGAAGGAATATGAAAAGGTGCAGTAACCTTATCTGTGAAAAGAATATGATAATATTCATTGACAGGGGAGCTACAAGGAGCAATTATCCCAAGCTGTGTCTTTCAGACAATGCTGTCAGTTTTTCCTCTTTGATGAGTACAGCTGGGCATGTGATGCCAGGGCAAGAAATTCCTCAGTGTCTGGAAGCCTACTGTATTGGCTGTGGGTTTGTCCCTGAGTGCTTGCAGTCAGGAACAAAATGTGGAAAACAGGACAAGGTTCTGTAGCTTTGGGATTGTTAGGAATTGCTAGTGGCAGGGCCAGGAGAGATTCTTTCAATGACACCCCACTCCCACAGATGTGCATAAAGAATACAGCTTGTGCTCCTCAAATTGTTCCAGTTGCACCTTGAGGGCCAGACCCTCAGCTGTGTAAATTGGCATAGCTGAACTGATTTCACTAGAGCTGTTGATCTGGCTCTGAATTCCTTAACCAGCACGGATCACTTCCTTTATAGTTTAAATGTGTGTGCTGGATGTTTCTTCCATGCATAATAATTGGGACTTTTTACAGAGTTTTTTTTTCATCTTCAAAGCACTTTACAGATATTAACTAACTAAAGCTCCCTGATAGGAAAGTAAGTGGTCCATAAAGTTATACACAGTTGTGCACTCTAACATGAGGTTTATTTGGATACAGGGTTTCAGTCCAGTCCATCATGAGGTCAACCAACAATTTGGATGTGGATCCAAATTTCTCCAAGTTTTTGGGATGTTCATAAGCAGTGTTATCATTTGGGTCTGGTACTAATAAATGTTGTTATCCCCAGAGATACAGAGACAAAGAGTGATTTGTCTAAAGCCACAGTCGGGCAATGTTGGTGACAGGACTGGAACTCCCTGCCTCCCACTCTTAGGTTCAGACCACTTCAGGCTGTTTCTCTCACATACATCAGATCTTGTATTGTATGGTGGTGTTTGAAATAAAAATCAGTACAGCCACAGTGTGTTATGCCTTCTCTCGGGGACGGTATATACCATTCTTAATAGCCTTTTTTTTGTTGGTTGTTTTGGATCAGTCCGTTGATTACAAGTTACAATCCTCTTTGATCATCTTTATACATTATCACTAGCAACATCTTTTGTCCAGTACATCTGATTACTTTGACTCTTACCTGCTGTTTTGCTGTAATGAACTGAATAAATGGTCCCTGTTCTCTTTCTTAGTCTGTTTTTTCAGATAGTCCTTTCTAGGCACTGCTTTGTAATGTTTTCTATTTTCTCTCTTGACAGCTTGAAGATTCGGGGTAATTCACTAATCAGTCAAATAGTTCAAATAATGGACCCCAAAAATGTAGGTTGTTAATTATTTTTCAGTATGATGGCAATTTAATGTGTTACAGTGGAGCCTTTTGATAATACCTAAAATAGCTTTGGACATACTGAGAACTAGAATCGTAATTTGAACTTGCATAATGCCAGGCTTTGGAGGATATCAAAGCACTTTATAGCATTTAATGAATGAAGCCTTCCACACAGGAGGTACTAAACTAATATAATCCCCCCTTACAGATGGTGAAACTGGGGCATGGAGAGGTCAAGTGACTTGCCAAAGGTCACATGGATAGTTAGGGGCAGAGCCAGGAACAGAATCCAGATCAGGGCTCCTGCCAAAATAGGACAGCATAAGTATTTGTTCAAGTCCTGGGCAGGAGAGTGACACTTATCAGGGTGGTAGCGTGTTCCACAGTCATTAGGTCTGATCTGTGTTGCTCTACATAGCCAGAGTACTTGTTCTCCCTTCTCTAGGACACCACTGTGCTGACCTGATGTATAGTAGTGTGCTCTCTGGCTGTCCCACAGGAACTGCTCCCAGTGCCTGATTCTTTGGTGCAAAGAGCCTGACGCACTCCCTGGATTTCCTCATTCCCAGATGCCACAGGAGTGACTCCTCCTGGACAGCTAGAATCTCTTCTGCGCTCCTTTTGCGCTCTCTCTCTCTCTCTCTCTTCCACACAGGAGAGGCCCTTTCACTTTGGAGTATTCTCTCTCCTCTGCTAGTCAACCCCTACAAGAGCAGGGCCCTGTCTCCTCTCCTTTGCCCTCTCATCTGCTGAAGGAGCAGCTCTTTCTGATATTCTGGACCCCAGCTTTCACCAGTGCCTGCAATGAGTTCCTGCGACTACCCCCTCCTCCGAGCCCACGGGGAAGTTGACTGATGGATGAGAGTGAGTGAGGCCCACCCCGACTCTGTGTATTTGTTTGGGTGAAGGTGAGTGTGGTTGGGTGAGAGAGAGAGAGTGAATGTGTTACAACAAATGAATCGGTGCCTGGGTGATAGAAGGAGAGAATGAATGAATGAATATAGGAGTGATTGAGAGCATATAGGCAAGAATAAATGAGCCAATGTGTGGGTGAATTAGAGAATGAACAAGAATGAGAAAGAATGGGCAAGGGAGAGAGTGACGTGGAACAGAAGCCATTCCTTTATTCTCTCAGTAGCCAGCCCATAGAGTACCATTTTGTTTACTGTATTTCTTAGTATGTACTATGGAACTGGGTATTTTCTTGAAGCATTATAAGCTTTCAACTCTACAAAGTAAAATCATCTACCTATATTTTGCTCCATCTGTTTAAACTGGACACACATAATAAATGTCACCATGCAGTGGCCTAACAGGATTATTTCAGGATAATAGTCATCTTGGAAATCCTGGTCTTTATGTTAAAAGGAATGAGGACATTGGGTAAAAACTGTGTTGTGGCTAATCTTTGTGGCAATATATGTAATGAGCATCTCCACTGTGTCTTAAGGCTGTCCCTGAGATAAGAATATCAGACTTCAGAGTCTGTGTAAAACACTTTTGTAAACGGGTGCAAGTAGCTTTGGATTTTTTCATCAGTAATTGCAGCAAAAATGTTACTGCTTGAATGTTACCTGTAAGTTATATCAGCTGTTAGTGCCTTTTTCTGTGCTGGTGTCAGTAGTGTTTCTGAGTTGGCATAGGATTTGCTTTTTAAATTTAAAAATAAAATCCCCTTCAATTATTATTATTATTTATTATTTATAATAGCGACTAGATCCCTAGTCATGGACCAGGACCCATTGTGTTAGGCACTGTACAAACAGAACAAAAGGATGGCCCCTGTCTGCAAGAAGCATATAGTAACATAGGTTCTAAGCTGCCATGTGGATACTCATGCAGAATTCCCTTAAAGTGGCTAGGCAGTATACATCAATAGCTAGGGGCAGAATATGGCCCGTAGGATTGACTATACTAAATGGAACTAATATTTCTCTAAATCCAGTATTCTGCTTTCAGTAGTGGCCTATGAAGAAGGCAAAATATTCTCAGACTTCCTCAGAATGGCATTTAAAAATTATGTTACAATATACTTACAAAGTAATATTTCATCCTTTTGGTTATATTCTCTGGTTACAATACATACAACTGATCATTGAAAGGATCCATTTGAAGAGCAGTGAAAACAGTTATAAATAATTATACATACTATGATCCAAGATATCAGATGCTTTAGGTCACCAAATGATTGTCACTGGATTCCAGACTGAATTAATCTATATATTTCTTAGGATTTTTTAAATGGATCATTTCATCCATAACTATCAGGATTTCTTTGACTAGATTAGTCAAGATAAATATACTTAACAGTAATATGACTTTGCACTACTCGATCACTATCTGAACAGGTATTCCAGGTGCTTTACAAATGAAGAAACTGAAGCAAAAAGAGGTTGAAAGACTTGACCAGTGACACACAGTCAGTTTGTATCAGAGTTGGATGTAGATGTAGGATTTTACACATCATGTTCTGGTTCTTGAACAGGTACAAAATGTGAAAAAGTTTATAGATGTGGGAAACTGACACTCCCCTATTGTAATGTAATATGGAATAATAAAAGACTAATTTCAGACTTTTAGATCTATTCCATGATTTTACAGTAAGCTAGAAATGACCAAACAAATAAATGATCACATGTTTATAGCATACAAATCCAGTCAGCCAACCAAAGGCTACTTTTGATAGCCCACATATTTATTAAAGAAAGCACATTTTCAGACAGAATAACAACGTTTGCTTGATTCAGATCCTTCATGTCCTGCACATCTTTTGACTCTTATGAGGAGGTTATCCTTGGCCTGACTTCATGTTGTCTTGGGCTACTATACTGTGGGGTTCTTCATCCCTGATAAACACTAGACACGCAGCAAGAAAATGTTTGCAGATGAGTACCAAGAGAATTTCATTTGAAGCCTGTGGAAAACTAACATTTCTCATATAAAGGATTCATCTGCACAACTGTGTTGGATTCTATTTTCAATATCAGGCTGCATCATCATGCTTCAAAGTTGCCATTAGTTCACTTGTGTTGCTCCTAACTAGCTCCTGAGACTCCTTTTGGCTGTATGTTTTATGATTTTTATTTATTATTTCCGGTCTTATTACAGTTTTCTTTTTAAACAGCAGGCCGAGCTGACTCACTGCTGTTGACTCCATGACCTGCCTCCCATTTCAACCTCCACCTGTTTAAAAAGTTTAGTAGCTGACAATATATCCCCTGGGATCGTCTGAGCAGTGGACCAGTAAAAAGCAAACCAAAAGGTAAAACTCCTCCTTGCTTGTGAGGCAAGAGTTCTATAGTCACATAAGTAAATCACTGCTTTGCTGATTGTTGAACCTGGGGAATGGGCGAGAAAGAGGAAACCTCATGCTGAGCGAAAAGAGCTGCTTGAAGTAAAAAAAAAACCTGGTTTTTGCCATATCAGCTGCCTGGAGTGCTAGGGGAAGAATACTTTCCTGTTCTTGATATAAAATACACTGAAATGGAAGGGAGATGCAGAGCAATCTAGTCAGAAGTCAGTGGAGTGGGGGTTAGGATTCTATTCTTGGTTCTATCATTGACATGCTCTGTGATTTATTATTTAACTTCTCTGTGTCTCAGTTTACCCACGTGGTAAGTAGAGGTTGTAAGGATAGGTACTGTAATGGCTGCTGTTACTGTTTTAATTGCTTGTATTCTGGTAGTGCCAACAATGTTCTAGGGTCTGTGCACACAGAAGGAAAACACAGTCCCTGTCCCACGTAACTTACAATCTAACTAATTATGTGACTAGTATAGGAGTGACTATTGAGAAAGATAATATTAGTATATATATATAATGGTAATCAGTAATTGTGATAAGCATCTGTGCATGCCTATTGTGAGCTAACTAGATATTTCTAGAGCTCTGAGCAGACTTTGACTGAGCCAAGTGCATTTCTTAAATGTGCCTTCTCTCCTGACAAGTCAAATTTCTGTATGCTTATAACTAACCATTACTAGACCAATAATTCTCATCTTTTTCATGGGGGTGTTGAGGCTAACAGGAACACATTGTTAGATAGCTTTGCACCACAATCTAGGCTTTATTTTTGTTAAATGCCTTACAAATCTCATATTAAGAGAAACGTTTGGTTTACTTTTTTAAATGCACATAGAAATGGGGGGGGGTGTTTTGGATTTAACATTTCCCTTCAGTGTTTTTACAACCCCAAAGGAAATACATTGTTTTAGCATAGGAGAATCTCCAACTGAAACTGACCAGAAACAAAAATAAAGCTGAGAAACCAATTTTCATTTCCTAAGATAAGCAGCATGTAAAAACTAAACCAACCTCAAAACTTAATAATGGGGAACATTAAATTAGTTTCAGCTCAATAGTCCCAAGTGTTATTAGTAACACAGGTAAGGAAATTACTTAATAAAAAATATATGATTTTAACTTGACAGTGTCCCTCTTAATTAAGTTATGAGATCTTCAGATGAAAGATGTTATAAAAATGCAGTATGTAGCTTCTGTTATTTATAAGACAATGCTAAAGGTCTAGCTCAAACCAATTAAAGCTAGGACAATCTCATTTAAATCTTTCATTCTATTATGGGAATTTCTAAAGACACCTATCTCACCATGCTATCTCTAGTACCATATCTGATAAGCTCCTTAAATCACCCTCTTTTGATGCAGGAATTGCACATATTTGCAGTCATTTTGGCTAAGTCATACATGTATTGGAAATACAACTAAGTGCTTCTGGAAAAAAAATTGCATTATTTTCAAAGGTGGTGACTGTGATGAAATAATGTTTGAAAGTCTGTATCATGCCCACCTAAATTACAAGTTATACTAAATCAGCCTCTTGCTACATATTTAGTTTTTCACAGAACCTTCAGATATTTGTGTCAGTCTGTTAGCTGAGCATTCTCCCAGCTCCTATTATAGGGCCAAATCTTGCTTGCTTTATTGAAGCAAATAAGTCCCATTGACTTCACTGGAACTATTTAAGTGAATATATGAAGTAGTATTTGGCCCATGTATGCAATTTAACTTATCAATGGTGTCCCTTTCCACATACTTAGCCCAGTTCTCTTGTACTGAGGTACTGTAGAAATTAAATTATTCATCATATAAACAGATTGTAAGGATGAAGTCCTGGCCCTGTTTAAGTCAATGGAAAAACTCTCATTGACTTCAGTGGGGTCAGGATTTCATCCTAAATATCCAAACTATAAGGGGCAAGGATCTACTAGTAGCATTTCTTACCTTGCTTTAACTGCCTGTCAGATTCTTGGGCACTGTAAAAACAATAAATGATATTCAAAATGTATATGGCATGAGCATTTTTGTAATGCCCGGAAGTCAGGCAGGTCAAAGGGCTATCCCAATCAGTAGTTAGAGTTTGCGCAAGAAACAAGAAGCCCGATTGCTGGGTGGGTGAGTCAGTGCAAGGGAAAGGTATGGCAAGGCAGCTGACAGAGTCTGGCAAGGCAGCAAGGCAAAGTCAGGTGGGTCTGAGTGAAAATGAAACCTTCCTGTAGGTGGCATATGCCTTCTTAGCTGCATCAAGATGTTGCGTTAGCTTCTCTTGGTTTTGTTGGATGTGGTGTATCAGGCTGCATGGACAGCAGGCACCGTGAGAAAAGCAGGATAAAAATGGGGGTGAAAACAGTAGTTAGCAAAAAAACAGGCTAATCCAGGTCAAGACATGGTCCATGTTATTCTATGCAAATTCTGTGTATAGAACCAGTGAAGAGCAAATGTTGGTGGAAATTTGTGAAACATTGTAGGTACTGTTCCAATACCTCGTTCACTCTTTCTGACTGTCTTTTACAGATGACAGGAGGTTGAGGTATGGAGATGCACCACTAGTAAGTGGAATACCACCCTCTAAAACTGTGACATAAACTGGGGTACCTGGTTTAAAGTAATGTGGCTGGGAGGCCATGGAGGCAGAAAACATGGGAGATGAAGAGACAGGCAGTGTCCTCAGTGGTGGGGAATTGTGCGCAGGGAATGAAGTGTGCCATCTGTGTAAACTGGTCATCCCCTGGCTGGATCCTGACTAGATTGTAGGCTCTTGGGAGATCCAGCTTGGTGAATATCTGGGCTGTCCTTACTAGGTCTAGCAGCTCCGGGATCATGTCTGCATGTTATTTTATGGGAGGAGAAACAGCTAACCCTAGAAGTAACAAAGCTCTTTGTGCTGCTTGAGACAGTACACCCTCCACCACCAGACCTGAAGGATGGGTGGGGTGTCTGGCTGGGGATTCTGGAAACCTGGACCTGGGGCTGAAAGGCAGTTGGTTCAGCAGTACTCTGAGCTAAAAGTCACAAAATGGTGCCACCAGAAGATACTTGGGTAATGCTTGGCCAGCCAGGGGATTCCAAGTATCACAGGGAAGTGTAGGGACCAGATTAAGCTGAATCAATGGAGTTCATGATGTTCCCCAGTTACTGTTTCCAGACCTGTGGTTTCCTGACTGACAGGACTAGAGGTGAGCAGTGAGCTGTCAGCTGTCTCATCCAAGTTGGGGCAGCCTGGGGGTGCCTGGGGAGACCAAGGAATTGTGCTACAGTGGTGTCTGTGGAACTGTCCTTTGCCCCAGAGTCAGTAAAAGCCTGCCTGAGAGAAACAGCTTGTCCTGAATTCTGATGTAAGAATTGCAGCTATAGGTGAGGCGATGATCTTAAGGGGGTGGGGCAGATACCTGTAAGGGCTTGACCAGTGAGGTTTTCTATGTTACCCAGGTTTGACCACCCCTGATTGAAGCTGGGCAGGTCAACAATGCTACCCCTGCGGGTTCCATGCCACTTTCCTTGGAGCAGGGGCGAGACCAGGAGATTGAAGAATTGGTCTGAGCAAACTATCAAGCCTGGGAATCAGGCGGTAAGAGTTTGCTCAAGAGATCTGATTGCTGGGAGATCCAATCTAAGGGAAAGGTACAGCGAGTTGGCTTGTAGGATCAGGCGAGACAGCAATGCAGGTTCAGGTGGGTTGGAATAGTACCTGTGGGCAATGGCTCATTGCTCAGACAGGTCCAGAAGGGAAGCAGGAAGTTTATGTTTAGACACCAGCCAGTGAGGGCCAAGACCCTGTCGCAAATCAGGAAGCATGTCGCAGAACCCTGGAAGCTGGCCCACCCAAGACTGTGAATTCCCTGAGCCAATGCTGCTTTCCAAACACCGATTAGGCCTGAGTTTGAGAGCAGTGTCCTAACAATTTGAAAGAGAAGTACTTGTTAATATATTTGAAACTCTTGCTTGTCTGCCTTCAGATAAACTCCTAAGTAACACAGATAATAAAGTTGTTTATTTTAAATACTTCCTTCTAGGAATATTGCCAGCCACATCTTCAAGGGGAAAAAATGGGCATGATATCTTAACATGATTATCATTGTAAACCAGTTTTCTATAGGGATTCAAGCTATAACTAGAACTGATACTGATAGAATAGAATTTGTCTTATGACAATCATGCCTGGCATAAAAAATGAATATAGAGAAGGCTTCTCCTTAGATTAACTCTGTGCTGCTGATGTGTTCAATGAGCCTGTTTCCTGTTTTGCTCTGTAAGGATCCCCCTTATAATCCAATCCCTTAGAGGCATTTTATCTGCTAATACTTGTAATGACAGGCATTCCTGCTGTCATTTATGAAATTAGAAGACATTTATTTATATTCAGTTTGGAGGTTCAAGTCTGCTAAGTTTCTTGACTGGAATAGAAGTTGTATATTCACATGTTTCTGGAAGAATTCACTGGCACACCTGGTTGTCTAACTCTGCCCTCTTTCCATTTATCATCAGTCAGTGCTGAACTAGTCACAACTCACTGCATGCGTGGATTTTCATCATATTTGAAAATGCACTGTGCGTTTAATTCCTTGCACTTCATCTTAAAAGTACACTTACTTAGCTCCTTAGTCTTCTCTCAGTCACACTGGTTGAGTCAGGAGTCTGAAGTCTATAGAGTTACACCATTGTAAACTTTTGCGAGAGGAGACTCAGACCTATGGCATTTCAATTACAGAAACAGGGCATAATGTTTTGCATATTTAGCCATCTATATAAACGGTTTTAGAGAGCCTTCTGGGGTGTGTGAGAGTGGCTCAGATTTTATAAAGTACTCTGAGGAACCCTCTGGCATAAATTACTCTTGGCTGGAGTGACTTATGGGGAGAGCAAACTATCTTGGAGGCCTTATGCTGCTGGATTTAGCCAATTATGCTTTTTCCGGCTCCAACCATTGTTTCTCCTTTAAACCAGTAGAAACCTCCTTTGCCAATCTCCAGCCATCTTTTTAAGCTGCAAACAATCAACATAGTCAAGATTTAGGAATCTACCGTCAACTGTCAGGACCAAAGTGTTTCCTTTGGACACCGACAGCAACAGTTACTGAACTGGGTCGCTTATAACCTTTTCATCCTTGCTTAGTTTTATCAGTGTTTGTCAAAAACAGTAAATAGAGTTTATGCTTCTTAACTCTGCAGATAATAAATAGCAGTGATTGCTGCTGCCTTAGTAGGCATCAGACATCTGCAAGTCAATTATCTGAATACACAGGTGATCACTACTTGGATGAACAAAACCCAAGTTTCATATCTTTTACAATCAGCGTGATATTGGACCATGAAGTCTGTAAGAAGTAGGATGAGCAGGTGGATGTGGTGAGCTTAGAACACAGGGAGACTTGTATTACATTCTGAATTCAGATGTTATATCATCAGCCAGTCCCTAGTTCCCTAATTCAGGGCACAGGCATATTCTGTCTGAAGTATGAATTGAAGCATACTGGCCCTTGGTTTAAAGGAAGATGTGTTACCACTGTGGAGTAAGTACATCTGTAAACCAGACCATAATGCAGAATCCTAGGTTTTTCAAATCTTGTGGGGGGAATAATGTGCTGCTCTGGGGAGCTGAAAAAATGTTCAGATTAATCATCTGGACACAAGGTTGTGACTCTAGAGGCTATTTAGCATGGAGTTAGCAGAAGCACTAAAATCACAAGCAAAATGTTAGGGTAGGTCACTCAGTTCTGCTGGGAAGAAATATCATCCTTTTAACTTGCAAAATTCTGCTATCTAAAGATGAGCCTGTATAGAATAGATCAGGCAGGGGCAGCACCAATAAAACCTGTAACTGTCACTAATTTCACCCTCACTGGTATTTGGTCTATGCAACTGCTGTTTCCTCTTCCTAATTCATATTATAGCTGAGATTTTTTGTTTATCCACATGAGTAGACAAGCTCATGAAATGGTCTCAAGCAGCAAATGGCTTTGGAAGCCAGACAAAGTGAACTAATCTCCAGTTTATGAATGTTTTGCAATGCTGAAGGAACAAATGCTGCAGCAAACAACTTTAAAGAGGCACTGGGGTGGAGGGTTGCTAAGGAGAAGTATTAGCGATGGAGGAAAAGCAATAATGTCCCAAGAAAAATGACATGTTGGGTAAGGACATTTATGTTAAGGAGGACAATAGAAGGATCAGCTAGAAGGAAACAGGATTTGGGGCGAGGGAGGAAAATAGAGGAGATGGACTACGTGACCATGGAGAGAAAAGGGGCAGGAAAACCTGCTAGGCTCCCACTAGCCACGCTTTGGTTTGAAAAGGGAGATTTGAAGTTTTCAAAAAAACTAATGTCTTCTCCAGATTGATGAGGAAGGGCAGTGCAGGTGAGAATCGTCTCCACTATCATACTGCTCAAGCTGTTTCAAACTGCTATCCAGAGTAGCAAATAATGCTTTGAGCTCTCTGAATGAAAGTCTCTGTAGAAGTCCAAAAGATTGTTTAAAGGCCAGACCCAACAGCTCCTAGTTCTTATTCAGGCAAAACTACCATTCAGAATTGAAAACAATCAAGCATCCATTCCTAACCTATTGTTCTTATAAGACCAGCAACCTTGCCTGGTGCTATACAGTGTGTAAATCAGGTTAGAACATTGCCCCTGGTTTCTTTGTGATTGTTTTTGGGGGTAAGGAGGAGAAATGTGGATATCTTCCATTTGTTTGGGAACAAATTTTACCTAAGGTTGGTAATCACGGGCCATCATCAAGTAATCACTTGGGCAGTTCTTTGGGTATATAATCCTCAGCTCTTAAGATGCTAAACAATCCTTGCTGAACATTCCTATGAGGTGCTGAGCACCGTCAAGTTCCATTCAAGTCATTGTGAGTTAAGAGAGCTCAATAAAGTGTTCAGCACAGTGCAGAAACAAGTCCTTAATGCTCATAGGCAGTCCTTACTTGAGCAAAACTCCCACTGAAGTCAGTTGAAGATTTCCCTGAGTGAGGACTGAGTTAAAAACTTAGGGCATAATTCTGATCTCACACTACCTTTTACCCAGGTGTAACTCCCATTACTTCAGTGATATTTCACCAATGTAAAGGAGACTAGAACCTGGCCCTGCATAAGGACTTCAAGATTTGGCCCCACATCTGTAGTTCTTTTGTATGTTATTTATTTCTTTAAAAGGACAGTTACACTAGACTATAATAACCCTTACCTCAAAGTTCACTTGAAATAAGATTTTTTTATTTAAAAAAACCCACCTAAAAATAAAAGTTGAGCTATGCTCAGCCAGGGTGGGAAATTCCATTGTGGCTGAAAGCCCATGGCAGGTAGAGTGGAATTTAATGAAGGAAACTGCTGTGTTTTTGTGTCTTTCTGTATGTTTTTCCTTTAAACCAAGAGCTGGGCAGACTTCCCATTTGACCTGATGTGACCCAAGCAAATTACTTCTTATATAAAAACAACTGCAGACTTGGAGAATGTGAAAATGCACTGTATCCTTTTTCCAACTCAGGGAAAATGAAAGCCTGAGAAACAAGACGGCCCTGTCAATATTGGTTGAGCAAAACTATCACTCAAGCCCAATAAAGGGAGATTAGAACAGGCTTCCTTATGCCAGAGGGATTCATTATAAGTTAGATCTCTTTATGTTTTTTTTTAAACAGACACACTTACCGTCAGTAGGAGGGAAAAAATCCATTTTTTGGATTGTGTGTTTTGTGAGGGGAGGAGAAAGGAAGCACTGATAAAAAGAGGGAAAGAAATGTTTGATCTTATATTCAAAAACTAAAAGAAATAAAATAATCATTTTAAGAGAAAAGGAGGAAAGGACAGCTTTTAGTTTTTGCTGCAGCACTGGAACAGCCTAGTTGCAGCGTTTCAGGGTGTGTCCACTGATATTGTATTCAGATGTCTTGCCTTGGCATGTGTACTGAAGGATTTATTTAAAAAACAAAGCAAAAAAAAAGCATTGTGGGCTCGTGAAATTACTTCATGAAATCCTTCCCTTTATGAATTATTTTGATCACAGGCCTGTTGTTTAAATTTCTAAAGTACTATGTTTTTTTAATTGCCTTCTTTTCAGAACTATGTGCTCTAAAGTTGGCATCTTCCACATAACAGCATTCAGAAATTAAAGGCGGGAGGGGGCAGGGAGGAGGTATGGAGGCTTTAATCTGACCAGAGGACTAATGTAATGCATAATCAAATTCACATCTGCTGTGGGTCACAAATGAAATGAATTTAAAGATCTTGACTGAATGTCTAGCGTGTAGACAAATGTAAACTGGAGAATTTGTTCAGTTGAGGGACAAATAAACACTCTTTGATGACTGTCATACTCTGTCATTGAATGGGAGATGAGAATAGAAATTGTTTTCAGTCTCTTGCTGAAAAACGAGTTAAAGGGCTTCCCAATCAGGAAGGGACCATGTGGTAGTCTGTTGGAGAGAGACAATCTTGTGGAGTGTATACAAAGCCATTAAGAACCACATTTCCAAAACATGGCATCTGTACACACACAATCACCTTCAGACACAATTTTTTGCACACTGTCACTAATGGTTGTGCAAATAGTTTTGAGTGTGTATATTTCATCGCTGTGTGTACAAGTGATTGAATGGGCAAAGTGGCACATGCACAAATGGAGTCTGTTTTGAAAACCTTGCCCTAAAAATGAAGCTGGCCAAGAAAGTTTTGATATTTAGGATTCTTGTGGAGACCTGCACTCTCGATGCTGCTAACTTGCACCAGGAAACACTCTCTGTTAGCATTGTCATTGCTTAGGTCCTGTGTTCATTCAGAAAACGAAAGATGATACTCTTAAACTAGGCATACAAGGAAGCATGTTCTAGTGGTTAAAGCATTGTGCTAAGAGTCAGAAGAAAAGGGTTCCATTTCTGCCTGTCCCCTGGACCCGTTGGGAGACCTTGGACAAGTGACTCTGTTTATTATTTATTTATTATTTGTATTTATAAGCATCATGGTATTTGGGAGTACCATTCTGTGTCTCAGTTCCCACATCTGTAAAAGGGGAATAATAATGCCTACCTCATATCTGTTTAGTGAGGCTTAATTCATAAATGTTCTTTAAGAGCTTCAGGATCCTAGGACGGTAACCAATATAGCTCTTGAAAGTACTAGTATTCGTATCATGTGTAAGTGGCGATACACAGAACTGGTGCCATCAGCCCATTATTAGTACGGGGGCTTGATTGGTGTTTGTTTTTCACTGATTTGTTTTCAGTACCCAGCCTTCTGAATTTCCTAATTAGCTCATGATTTCTAAGTGTTTTGCAAAACCAAGGGAAAGAATAAATGAAGTATTACAGACTGTTGTGAAGGAAATTTAAGAATAGCCATTTGGCTGCCTGACCAGCATGCTAACCAAAATATATTTTGTTCTTTGCAATGTGGCAACTCTCTAAAGGCAGTGTAGATCTCAACCCCTGGGTTATTTGTATTCAGCTGGATTCAGGAGGGTTACAAAGAGACAAATAGTGCAAAACCTATTACCAGATTCTAGAGAGACTTCACCAAAGCCTAGAGATCCTCTGTTCCCAAAAATTCCTTGCTTCTTCTTTTGTGTTGTATTAGGACAGTTTGAGATGCAACAGATTGAGTATCAATGAGCAGGCTTTGCCTAATGCTTTTCAGTGTTCATGCTCTCACATAAGAGGCAGTGGCATATTGTACCTGATGTCCTGAAATCTATAATCACATTAACCTTTCTTTCTTTCTTTCTTTCTTTCTTTCTTTCTTTCTTTCTTTCTTTCTTTCTTTCTTTCTTTCTTTCTTTCTTTCAGTATTCATATTCTGAGACAGCATGTACACCAAGTCATATAACTTTGTTTTATGTATTCTTTTAAACCTCTCCCCCCAGACCAGCTGACTCAAAACTCATTCATGTAGTTGTTCATTTAACATGTTATTTTTGGAAACATGACTTCTTTATTATAGTTTTTATAACTAGTCTATTAAAAGGTACAGGAGGAACAATCAAACCATCTACATGAGTATGTTTCAGGCTCTGTACTCTTTCTATAATAACAAAATAAACACATTTATACATGTCACTAAAATTTTGTGACATTGTGACTATCTGGCCTCATGCAATGCTGCTGAGAGTTACTGCAGTTGGGACTTATTGGAATATGTAAAGGTTTGTGTAGAAAAGTTCATTGATCTTTAAGGAAAGGCCTGAGCCTTCTGCTGCAGTTTTAAATTTGCCTTGTCTGTCTATTATGGACTTTCAGAAAAATATAATTACAGAAGTAGAATGTAATCTGTGTCTTGAGAACATAAGGATTTCTCAACATTTTACAGTGCAGGTCACACAGCACATTGATGAAGGCAGTATAATTAGACAGAAATTTTCTGAGAAAGAAAATGGGGATAGGTATTGAGTAGAATTTTAAAGGTTGTGCAAAGAACACTACCTTTTGTAATACATTAATAGTCAGGGAAGGAGAGCTTTGTTTTAAGGGATCTGGCTGGGAGGGTTCATTTGTTTTTGAGACATGAGGTGCAATTTGTGGATTGTATTTATAAGTATTGTAATATGTCTAGAGCACTGACTGGATGCATTTTTAAAATCAAAATAATTAAGCTTTTCAAACATATTCATAGTTATAATATTTTTCATTTATATATCTACTTTGACCTCAAATGTTTCCAAGGCACTTTACAAACTTAGGCCCAGATCCTGCATATACCTAAGCATGCACTTTAAGCACATGAATAGCCCCATTGAACTGAATGACATTCAGTGGAATTGCTCACGTGGTTAAAGTTAAGCATATGCATAAGTATTTCATGATATGGGCCTTAAATTTCTACACAAACTATGCAAATATCTTATCATCCACCCCAAAAATATGACCATTTCTGGGGTAAAATACAGCAGTGGTTTGACTACACAATCGTTTAAGACAGAAAGCGAAGAATCTTATGCCCAGTTGAAATTAGTGTTTATACATAAACAAAATGTAATTACCCAAGTTGGAATTTGGCTGGGACACTGGAGTTAATGTACTAAATTCCTCCATAAATTCTGAACATCTCTTATTTTTATCTCATATAAAAGATGCTACAGATTTCTTAGAGGGCTCTAGTGACAATCTAAATGTCATGACTCACTCAGGAAAGATAGCCTTCTTCAATCCATGAGTGAATATAAGGCATTTGACAGGGTTGAGTGGCATATCATTTGGTATTTGAATAGCGTTTAGGTTTACAGTTTATACAGTTTGGAGTTGGCCTCCCTGTAAGTAGCCTAATAAATACTGCAAACTTCCCAATTATTTGAAGCTAAAACAGGTGCAATATATGGTAGAGTTATTCTTTTCTTACCTTGCTCTTTGATTTTGCATTTAAGATGCTTGATTAGTCAATCAGGAATCAAGATGATATTGACATAATTTAGCACTGCATAGGGTTTCCCTTTAGGCATACAGTGCAATGCTGAACCCCAGAGATGCATCATCATTTGGACACACCACAAACTATCTGTGCTTGTATGCTGCCTCTAATAAATGAAATGAGAAAAATTCCAAATACCTCTAATAAGCTAATCAAGGGGACTTACCATTGACCTGAACATTTTAATAAACTCTTGGGGTAATAAATTATTGTGGAGTATACATGCCTAGAATCCTTCCCATACCCTGTGACCTGAACTAGTACTTCTGAGTCCAGTGTAGGCTGAACTGACTGGATTGGAACATAGTGATCTGTGTCAGCTAATGGGAGATAATTGTATTATTTCTGCTATGTTTAAAATAAAATGGGTACAAATTGATTGTTATTGCTCTTCCATGTACATCTACTCAGTTTACATAGCTTTGTTTTCTGAATGTTTAAATAACTCATAAGGAAAAGTAAATCCTCCTAAATGTCTAGCCTGAAATTATTTCTGCTGCTGGATCAAGGAGACTTGGATTTGCCAGGGTAGATGTCCTTTTACTGTGAAGCAAAGCTCTGCTACATTCTCTACTTCTTTGTTTTCCTTCATGGCAGGGGGCCCCAGATGTCTGAACTTTGAGTCTGTTTAAACTCTGGGTCATATTCTCATCTCAATGCATAGATGATTTCCTCAGAGCACTCCTACTAATACTAATGGAATTCATGCATGTAAATCCCTTTTACATCTAGGGAAGAAGGGATCCCAAAGATTTTATCCTCCCAGCTGTGCATTTGGAATGGTCTCAGTTGGGAAAGATGAGAAATATGCCAAATATTTAGAGGAAAAGTTTTATTTTTCCCCTGCAGTGAAATAGAATCAAATACATTTGAGCAGAAATAAGTCTGAGCTGTGAAGTTTGGTTCTGGACTTAAACTTCCCCAAAGCTTGAGAGAATTAGGATCCAAGGTTCTGGTTCAGGCCCATCAGTACTTTATGAGCAGAATAGGAGAGAATTAGGACTAGTTTTGGAAAAGCAAAACTGAGGGTAGTTCATATCCAGATTTCAGTTTATCCAGACATCCAAAGTTCAGTGTGTTCAGATACATGACTGTAGATTTGCTTTGTTTCTTCTTTTGAGCCCTACTATTGCTTGTTCCATGAGCCTGTCTATAAATTGATTAAATGGACCTTGTATCCCACAGGGGAGAGTGTTATTGGCCTAAGCATCAGTTCTGGCTTGTGAGTACTTAGACTTCATGCAGCCACAGTTTTGAGTCCCAGTAGGATTGACTCAGCCCTCCATCTTTCCAAGATAAATGATTATGGTAATTTTTTATTGTGCTACATTCCCAAAGGCCTTTAGGTGTCTGATAAAGCATGTACTTAAACAAAAAAGGGACCATACCCTAATAAAATCGATAAAATTTTAAATTTATGTACAGTGTGTCAAGTTGGACCACATCATTGTGGAATTTAGTCACTGAAGTTAGAAAATTGGGATCAAAATCTCTGGGTCTTTTTTGTGATGGTAGTAAGGAGATCTTGGTGTTAAGGCTCAGAACTGGGAGTAGGCAGCCTCAGGTTCTTTTCCCAGTTCTGCCACAGAATTGTTGTGTGGCCTTGTGCAAGTTACTTAACTGCTTTGTAATTCAGTTTTCCCATCTGTAAAATAGGTTAATGATACTACCAGAGATGTATGTGAGGCTTTATTCAATGATGTTTGTAAGATGCGTGGAGATAATCTGATGGAAGGTGTTAGAGAACAGTACTCTTATTACTGTGTATCACTGCACTGTAAGGTCTGGGTGGGCCTGTAGCTTGTTGTTTGTACATCAAAATGGCTTTCTTATTCCAGTAGCCATTGAGTGGCTTAAGTGTTGAAAATTGAGAATTAGGGAATGAAGTTTTGTCCAGATTTCAGAAGTCAAATTACTATAGATTGTCTGCTGAACCAAGAAGACGTTGACTATCTAATGACAGGTTTCAGAGTAGCAGCCGTGTTAGTCTGTATTCGCAAAAAGAAAAGGAGTACTTGTGGCACCTTAGCGACTAACAAATTTATTTGAGCATAAGCTTTCGTGAGCTACAGCTCACTTCATCGGATGCATCCGATGAAGTGAGCTGTAGCTCACGAAAGCTTATGCTCAAATAAATTTGTTAGTCTCTAAGGTGCCACAAGTACTCCTTTTCTTTTTGTTGACTATCTAGTTGCACAAATACACTGCTTAATAATATCTAATGTAAAAAATGTTTCTTAGATAGAATAGCCATGCTGTTTAGTTTTCAATAGCTGGCAAAGTGATCTCTCATAGTAATTCAATAGCTCTACAGGAGGGGTCGGCAACCTTCGGCACACGGTGCATCAGGGTAATCTGCTGGCGGGTCACATGGCTCCCCAGGGCTCCCAGTGGCTGGGAATGGCAAACCGTGGCCACCGGAAGCTACGGGGTGCTGTGCTTGTGGACGCTCAATGTAAACAAAATGTCTCGCAGCCCGCCAGCAGATTTCCCTGATGAATCACATGCCGAAGGTTGCCGACTCCTGCTCTACAGTCATGTTCATGTGTTATTTATTCTTTTTGTTTTGTTTTGTTTTGCTGTTAGATTTGCAGATTGGGTTTTAGTCTCCTGTCCAGCTGTAATGAGCATAAATGCAAACCCACCCCACTTGCCTTTTTATTTCCCCAAACTAATAAACATTTCACATGTATATGTTGTACCACTTTTTACTGAAGGGACTCAGAGCTCTTTATACATATTAATTAATTAAACCTCACAGTCTCCCAGAGGTAGGTCAATATTGTTATCTTCATTTTACAGATGGGGAAACTGAGGTACAGAGAAGTGTTATGACATGGGCAAGGTCACGTAGCAGAGTTGAGACTATAACCTATGACTCCTAATTTTGTTTCTTAACTAGTAGGACACATCCCTGATCTCACTTTATTAAAGGCAATTGTAATTTTCCTTTCACTGTCTAGTAGGGAGACTAGAAAGCTCAGTTTTCTTAGGATCCTGTGCTAAGCAGGTGTATAGACTTCCCTGGAAAGAATTGCTAGATAAGGTTATGCAGCTGTTACTTTTCTCTTCACGATAGCAAGAGTGATACCTCCATGCTTTACAATCACTCTTTGCTAAGCCTGGGAGAGAGTGAGTTGAAGCCACTTCTGGCCCAAGTCCCAGGTATTTTGTGCTGCCACCATGCCAACCAGTTCCATATTGTTACTTCTTGTGTATATATATATTACATATATAAAAATATAAATATATACCCTAGGGATGCACTGGATATAGCAGCTCCAATCACAGTGATCTGGGTCTTAAGGCTATTAAAACTGATTTTAATTTCCCATAGCACTCCTTTCTTCTGTGTAAAGCAAGTAGAAATGGTACATGCTTTCCTTGCAGAATTTCCCCCCCACACACACCACATCTGAACAGTAAGGTCAGGACCTCACTTGTCTCAGAAAACAGGGAGAGACAGCTTTCTAAGAAGGGGTCCCAAAATAATCAGTGTGGGAGTTAATGGTAGTGTAAATTGAACAAACTGCTTAGAAACTGCCTTGCCTTCCCTGGTCTTGTGTGCCCTCAAACTGGAAAAGGGGGATGTGGCCTTTAGAGTCTTTGCGATTAGGGTTTCCTGTTCTTAAATCAAATAAAAACTCAGTCCTCTCTCCTAAAACAGCAGGTTTGGAAGAAGGGAAGTAGAGTTAATCGAGGGGCCAGCGCAGTTATTTGTACATTACTGAGAGACAGTCGTTTAGGTACAGGAATAGCGTTCAGGTGGTCCTACTTCTGAATAATCCTGGCTCTAGCAACCGTCTCCCTCTGTGGTCTTGGTCAAGTCACTTTACCACTTTGTTTCAGTTTCCCCATGTGTAAAACAGCAAAGATGATACTTACCTATCTCAAAGAGCTGTTGTGAGAACTAACTAGATAATGTTTGCAAAGACTATTTGACATGAAAATTGGCTGCATAAGTGCATGGAGAAGCAGGGGATTAAACCCTCTTACACGGCCTTGATGATTTCCAAGGAAATTCAGGTAAACGTTACCTGAAATTTGAGACTATATTTGTAAGTAACCCAGGGAGTGCACATTTATTTACTTTTATTCCTTGTTAATTAAAGAAATGTTTGAAATACATGGGCATGCTTAGTTTCAACTAGCAGCCTGCAAGCTAAATTATCTTTTTCTGGGCTTGACTATGTGACCAAAGCACTAAAGTAGGGAGCATTAGATTTTTCTCTTCTTGTGCATCATGTCCTACAGTTCATTTATATTGTAGGGAGCAAATTCGGAACACCGCACCTTTAGTGACTTGGAAATTGACAAACATTTGTCATCTTTGGGGTTTTTTTTGTCTTTTTTCTACCAAATTATAAGTTCTGTATCCTGTGGGTCTTAGATTCACTCTTGCTACAGAGCATAGAAAGAATCATTTTTACATCAGAGTTTAGAAGAAACACATTGCCACTCAGGTCCCTGTCCTGGTTTTCAATACCAAAGTAATGAGTACCTGAGTTCCACAAAAAAGTTTGTATCTGTTGAAATGACCTTTTAGAAGCCAAATGAACTAACAGTAACATTGATTTAGTGGAGTACAGCTTATAAAAAATTGTCTGTAACAAAAGCTTGCTTACACTTACTCATCCTTTGATTTAAGGAATCACATTATTGCTCAATGACTCAACCTCCCTCTTGCAGTTACTGGGAAATTTAAGAAGAAATAAAAAAGGCAAAATATATTCCTGCAGCACAACAATGCTATGCATTGTAAATCAGTACCAGCCAGAGAGATATCAGGAAGCAAGGTGAAATCAGCATATATTTATTAATTCCAGGAATGTTTCAGATATTTGAGGGCTGTTTCTGGACAGAACAAGGATGATGGAGAAACTTGGAGTTTCAGTTTGTTAGAGGAACAAAGAGACTTGTGTTTTGTGGTTTTTTACACTTGGGCTCTCATCTAATTGCACTCTAGGTGATTAAGTCTGTCACACTGTTTCTGCAGGCGTGGCAGAAAACTGTATAGACAAATGCAGCAAGTAGTATTTCTTCTCAAATCCCTTCTGGGAACTGAGAGCTTTCTCCCTCCCTTTTCTCTCTGTCTCTCTCGCTCTTCGAACAATAATTTAGTATGGAGCAGGAGGCCACAATTCAAGCATCACAGTTCAGACAATTTCAACTAACAAGTATATCTTACAATTACTTCGGTTGATCATTTCTTGGTACACCTTTATCTTTTCCAGTATCATAGCTCACTCTTATTCTTTCCTGTCTTTTCTCTATGCCTCCATTACTGATTTACCAGGTCCTCCATAAATACCTAAATACCGTTGATAGGCAGCTATTTGCAACTCCACTCCCTTCATTGCATCTACTTGACTCATAGATCTTCCTCGGTGCCTGTTCTAGCTCTCTTGTTTCTTAGATTTCTACTTTCTCTGATTTTTCCCTTATACTCCACAAGTTTAAGATGTCTCTTATCTTATGGACTTTATGCAAAAATTACTGGATGAAATTATGTTTCCGGTTTTATACAGGAGATTAGATTAGATTACCACAATGGCCTCTTCTGGCTTTAATATCTGTGAATATGTATTTTTGATACCATCACTCAACTTTCAACAGAATATCTATCTTGACTTTAAAACCACGTGTGCAAGTTTTGCAACCAGGCATCTGTACACACAATGTTTTAGATTTGTTTAGGCAAACTAGGAATTTAAATGTCCCTCTGCCCAAACTGTATGAGTACAAATTCCCAAACCAATCCAAAACTTCCATGTGAAAAATGTCTGGGTAGAAAGGAAAAAAAAAAGAGGCATACAAGAAAAAAATAGATGCTTGAATCCAAAAATGTGACTATTCTGCTTTTTTCTCTTCCCTCTACCAGGTACATCACCTGGTATCCAGCTTTTATGATGATCCCAAGCTTTTATCTTTCAAAATTACTGCACCTTTTCCAGCTCTACTTCTAGTCCTGCTATTTCTTCCCATCAGAGCTCTCCATTCACTGTTTCCATATAGTTTACTCCTGTTCCAGACTCAGGGCTTGTCTGCACTACAAAATCAAGTCAAATTATGTTAAGTTGACGTACAGCCACCACATTAATTAAAATGGTGGTTCACATCCACACTATGCTCCTTCTGTTGGCAGTGAGCGTCCTTACCAGGAGCGCTTCCACCAACTGAAGTGGGGCCTTGTGGGGTACTGACAGCTGGAACCCTGTAACTCCCATATGTTCCTTACCACAAATAGTTCTGAATCTCCCCAACAACTTTAAAGGTGCTCAATCTTTTTCTTTCATTATGGACAAAATTCTCTTTGCTCATTTTTCATATATATTAGGGCTGATGTGGGGCCAGCCCTGGTCTTCCTCATAGCTAAATGGGCAATGTAGAAAGCCATGCATCAGTCAGCTCAGAGGTGATGATGTATCCAAGCTCCGCTGGTGAGAGAGATGCCTCCTATCCTTTTATCTTCAACATCTGATGGGATTTGGTGTGCACCTGTTGTTGCATCCCTGACCACAAATGATGGCCAAGGACAAAAATGTCCTCAGCTACCAGTGAAGTTACAGGCTGACATAACCTCATGTACTCCTCTCTCTTCCACCTTCTAGTATAAAGCAATTAAATTTTAAGATAATTTGCTATCTAGAGATCTGCACTGTCATGCAAGAGACCTGAGATAAATTCCTGTTCCTTTTTCTTCACAAGCAGGCATAAGTTTGGAGTAATGCAGTTAGTGTGCACAGTGCCACCAGGGAGGAACTGTCTCATACGTCATATCATATTACAGCAATCTATCTGACCGTGAAGGAATGGCACTAGCAAGGTCTGAACAGAGTTCTCTCCAGTAGTGGTAGCTGGGACTTAGTACTTCAGTGGTTGATGCTAGATTTAGAGCTGGGAGAAAATGAGTGATTCTCATGGTTCCAGTCTGGACACAGAAGATGCCCCTGGGGAAAACAACTAAAATTCAGGATAGTCATAGCTTTATGTTTTGGGGACTTTGGGACAACACTAGAAGTTCTGTGCTAGTTGAGAGTTGGATGCCTGAACAGTGTGGAAATCCTTTCTGGATCTATATGTAGGTCTTGGTCTGTGACTGTTCTCTCAGCAGATGTGTTACTTGTCATTTTAATGCATTAACTGAACATGTAACAAATGAAAACTACACAACAAACAGGTTCCCCCCCTCCACCCCGGTCTAATTTGGTTGAATGCACGAACTGTGAAAGGCATGTAATCAATCCCTTACTTTTATGTGCTCTATCCTGACTGGCAGCCTACAGTCGCATATAAAAGGATGTTCTTTAATCAATAAGAGTGTGTGTGTGTATAATATATGTATATATAATATATGTGTATATATAATTTGTGTTTATGCGTGTGTAAAAGAAAACCTCCAGTAAATAACTGTGGAAAGAAGGACAAGATAGTTACAAAAATAAACATTCTGTGCGACAAAGAAGCATGCTGTACTGCTAAAGGAAACAATGCAACTCTCAGGAATCAGTCCTTCATAAAGGACTAAGATTGTTCAAACCGTATGTTTTCCATGCACCAGGGTAAATGCTTTAATAGTTTACAACTGTATTTGAACACGGAAAACCTAAAATTAGACAGCTTTTTGGAGGGATAAAGATTGACACCAGTCTTTCTAGACAGTAAGGTACTTCTTTTCATCCTGAGCTAGTAAGTGAACTCAATTATACAATTTCAGGGATGTGTTTATGGAATTGGCCTGTCTGTGGCTGCTGAGCATAACTGAATACAACTCTGTGGTGGCCCTTTGCAAGCACTCTCTTGAGGCATTGTGGCCTCATGGCTAGAGAACTGGGGTGGGACTCAAGAATCCTAAGTGCTAGTCCCTGATCTGCCACTGGTCTGCTGGATGACCTTGGACAAGTCACTTCCCCTCCCTGTGCTTCAGATTTCCCATATGACCTCCTTGTAAAGCCCTTTGAGGGCTACTGATGAAAAGCACTGTATAAGATCTAGGTATTAGTGGGTTTGATCTGCCACGGTCTGCACCCCTTTCTCACAAAGCTTCAATTTGACTTCTGTGTTCAAAGCAAAACTCAGGTGAGTTTCCAGGGTTTCAAAGGTTTATGTGGAAATTGCACAGAACTTCAAATCTTGCCTGGTATCAAGGCAATGGCCCCAGGGTCACTCAAAACTGGGCCTGGATTCACTTAAAGGGTTTGTGAACCTCAGCAAATCTTTCCTCATCTGCTCTGAATTATTGCTTTGCAATGAAATCAGAGTCTTCTGCTGAACTGTGAAGGCTTTGTCGATCTGTGTAGCATTGTCACAACAAAAGCTAAATTCTGATCATGCAGCACTTAAATGCCAACTTTGCTCTGATGCACACCCCATCCAGCCACCAGCTCTTCCCTTGATGGCAATACCTTGGATCCTTCTTTCATTGTTCTATTATGTATGGCCTATGTGGCAATGAAGCCCTGTTTTGTGACCTTGTAGGATGCTACTGAGCATATTCAGGCATCTTGCCTCCACCATACCCTGCTCTTCGATACTGACATGAGGGCGGGCTTTCTGACTGAGAGGCCTTCACATTAAGTTTCCTGACATTTACTCTGTTTTGGGTGGGTTCAAATAAATTACTGGGTTTAATCATGTGTGGCAGAGTCACCTAACCCTGCCAAATTCTCTTGGCTTGAGCATGAACTCCATGAAGACATATATTGGCTCCAGGTTCACTTGATAAGTTTCAAGTTTGTAACAAACTCATGATATTATATTTTATTGTGTGAATACTTATATGGTTGGGAGCAAGGCGCTGGTAAAGGTCTTGCCCCTGACAGAAGGAGAGAAAGCACTTCACTTTGCTTAACAGCTAAGTATGGAGCTTCACCAGAATCCTTATCCAGGTCTCTTTTCTGAAGTGTGGTAAAAATGCACAAAATTCTGTCCATGTATCATCTCCTTTAGTAAATAATTTCTCTCAGTATCTGCCACAAACGGTCACATGATAAACGTTGAACAAAAGTTTGAAATGTTAAAGGAATAAAACTGCTCAGAGAGTAAATTATCTTTACAACTGGCCAATATAAAATAATACAGTGCAAGCATCTTAAAGTAGTAATTGATAAAGGAATAAAACTGCTAAAAGAATATATTCTTCATGCACCGAGTCTAAGTGTTTAATAGTGTTCAGCTGTATTTAATCTCCAAGGGCCCACAGAACAGGCACAGAAAATGAACTTACCCTAAAGAAAATAGATGTGAGTGATATTTCATGAGATCTCACATACATCTGCTTTACCTGCTCTCTGCTTCCAATAGCCATGGAGTGCTACAGCAAAATCAGCGTGAGGAAAAGTGTCGATTAACATCACAGTAATACTTTCCCTTTCTATAGCTCCTTTCAGCTGAGGATCGGAAAGCACTTAATGGAAATTAATGAGCTATGCCTCACAACCTCTCCCCCCTCCAGTGAACTACCTAAGAATTGTTTCAGTTTTATGGTTGTGGAAACTGAGGCACAGAGAGGTAAAATTACATGCCCAAAGTCAGACAATGAGTCAGTGGTAGAGCTGGGAGTAGAGCTCAGGAGTTCTGACACCCAAGCCTCCACTCCCTTTGTAACTCGTGTATAAATATCTCATCTCCGCTATGAAACAGGACATGTCAAGCGACTCATTTACAACAAAGTTATTTATAACATGGTTATAGCACAGCTCAGTTTTAACTATAGACTAGATCCAACTATATTTTTTCTAGGTGCCCCAGTTTTGGTGCCGTCTTGCAAAGCCCAAGGCCGTAGCATACTTTGGATGTAGAGTTAAAACATGGTTTGCTTCCACTAAGGACTGCAAAACCAAATGGCATTTCAGTTGTAATTGTGTTGTAACTGGGTCCCTTGGCACAGTAATTTTTACAGCATAGACTATCCCAAAATTTCACAGTGAGCTGAAAGTGTTAGTTTTACAGAGATAAAGGGTTAAGGAGCTATTGCAGCACATTGTTTATAGGTTTCAAAGGTTGACTCCCCTGATATTATCTGACAAAGGGAGTGCATTCAGAGATAGGGTAGGATTCTCACAGGGTGCACTATGGTATGATTTGATTCCTATTTGACTGGAAATATGTCTGTCCCAATATGATATTTTAAAAGATTGCATTGGGGGAAAAGGGAGATCTGCTTTTGATGTTCAGATGGAGCCTTAAAGAGTGTGTGACCATTTTGATTATCTAGTCCGACCTCCTGCACAACGCAGGCCACGGAATCTCACCCACCCACTCCTACGAAAAACCTCACCTATGTCTGAGCTATTGAAGTCCTCAAATCGTGGTTGAAGTCTTTAAACCACGATTTGAGGACTTCAATAGCTCAGACATAGGTGAGGTTTTTCGTAGGAGTGGGTGGGTGAGATTCCGTGGCCTGCGTTGTGCAGGAGGTCGGACTAGATGATCAGAATGGTCCCTTCTGACCTTAGTATCTATGAATCTATGTGTGGAAGGGATGGGGGGATAGATTGGGGGTTGAAAAGTATGAGTTAAAATGCATTCAGATAGCCCTTTAGAAAGGTGATACAGTGTATTCTATATGTCACGTCTTAGTAGAATCTCTGACAGAGCTCTGTGGCGATCACAGTTGCAGTGATCACAGCTCATGAGTCATGCAGAATGAATCCAGCAAGGTTCTCCCTAACTCTGGGCCATTCTGGACTGTTTATCTCCCATTCTCCCATTCTTGTATTGGTTACTCAATCAGTCCCACCATACAGCTGAAGTTCATTCACTTAGGGCTCAGTCTACTTCCACTACCTTGCATAATGACAGGTTTCAGAGTAGCAGCCGTGTTAGTCTGTATTCGCAAAAAGAAAAGGAGTACTTGTGGCACCTTAGAGACTAACAAATTTATTTGAGCATAAGCTTTCGTGAGCTACAGCTCACTTCATCGGATGCATCCGATGAAGTGAGCTGTAGCTCACGAAAGCTTATGCTCAAATAAATTTGTTAGTCTCTAAGGTGCCACAAGTACTCCTTTTCTTTCTACTTCCACTGAAGCTGGTGGAAGGGTGCAACTTGATTTTGATGGGAGTTGTACTGGGTTTTTTAATGTATCTGTCAACTACTTTTCTGTATTCTCTCTTTTCTTATTCTTGGCTAATTCTCAATTAGCTTAATTAGAAATGAACCTAAACCAAAACCACAAAGCTAAAGACCCTCAGAAGTGAGTCCAGATTTTGCATCATTTCTGGATTTAGTCTCTTCATAAAAGCTTGAAAATAATGGGCTAGCTCATCTGTCTTGCTCTGCTTGCTTAGAGATGCTCAAATGGAGGGGATGTGAAAACCTTCAGTGAGCAGGTATGGAAGAATAGAAGGTGGGTGGGTTTGGAAAGCAGCACATCAAGAAAGCTGCTCATAATCTGTGTTCTTGGATCACAGAATACTTTCATTACTAATTTATTCATTGTATGCTGACCACAATAATTAATTCAGACATAATAACATACTCTATAGACAGTGCTAAAATGCAGTTTCCATTTTTATTCCATACTTTCATGTGCTTACAACTTTCTCAAACTAATTTGGGGTGAAATTTTTCATGTTTAGCTCAGAGGTGAATTTGTCTGAAAAATTAGGAAAAAAATGTAGTTCTTGAAGAGTGTATGTGTGTGTTTGTGTGTGTGCGTGTGTGTGTGTGTGTGTGTGTGTGAGAGAGAGAGAGAGTAGATTATGTTCTCTCCAACATGTTCCAGTAACAAAAGTTTGTGTCTACATAAGTTAAAATAAGCTCAAAACCAATGTTGTTCAAACTTGGCTGGTTTTGTAGATCTCACTGAGATCTAAGTAATGAGCCAAATTTTGTTCAGTAGTTGCAAAGTGTGACATTTTGCACATTCATAATATGTATAGACTGGATAGCTCTTGTAACTGTACTTC
Source organism: Dermochelys coriacea (assembly GCF_009764565.3). Lineage (NCBI taxonomy): Eukaryota > Metazoa > Chordata > Testudines > Dermochelyidae > Dermochelys > Dermochelys coriacea. The sequence goes on along the minus strand of NC_050068.2, from coordinate 201,526,687 downwards.
TGTAATTTTTCCATTGAGATCACTTCTCATGCTCATGGTGACCAACTTGTGATTGTCAGGAAATCCATAAGTTTCCATTTATTAGCTAATATATTTTCACCAGCTTTCCTGAAAAGGGGAGCAGAGTTTTTCATTATGGAATATTTGTAGAATAAAATTCAAATGAAAGATGTCTTGGGGTCAGCTAGAGGGATGAGGTGTAGACAGAAGCCATATTGCCCATACAGGGTCCAAGAATGTGGGTTTTTTTGGTGCCATGGATGAATGTCTTTTGTGGTTGCAATTATTGCATCTACTTTTGAAAGATTCACCATAAATCTTCTTCTCAGTCACTCTTCACTTTCGACCAAATTTAACTTCTGCGCTATCAAATCCTATTATTTATCCCTCTTTTCTATTGAGAACATTCTCCCTGATGATCCATGTTGAAGACGTTTTCTCCTGAGTCTACAGATGATCCTTAACTCAAATCCTGGTTCTGAACATCTTTTATTCCTTATCTGTTCTTAGCTGCTGATAATCTTCATGCAGTGAATTTTACATTGCATTGGGTCGTTGTTGACAATGATGCCATGTAAGTAAAAAAAGTTGTCACCCCTTATTTTTGATCTTTGTCTCATACCCAGCTTTAAGATCTTTAAGTAGGTGAAAATTGGGGCCTAAAGTACTTGAATATCCATTTAACATATCCTGACAATTTCCTTTTAATCTATCAGATACTTTAAAAGTCTAATCTCTCTTGTTCTAGCAATAGCTTGTCTTATTTGAGTGGCACCTTTGGGTCTAATGACTCTGGATGTTGGTGACTCACTTCTAACTGTGCAACAGCTCCTGGGGTGAAAGTTTTTACCTGTCATGCACCTCGGAGTGGGAATTTTCTGCCTATAGCATTTCTGACATTGACACTATTTCACTTTCCTATGTCAGACACAGGTCTTACTTGTGGACTTGACAGATTTTAAGTTATGTGAACTGTGTCTGTTTTGTAAAACTTTTTAGGAACAGGGGCTTGAGGGGTTTAGTTTTTGTTTAGAAATGGGCCTGAACCAAAAGTTTATATGTGCACCACCCTAGGGCTTTTGGGAGTTTTGAACACAGGTATAAGTTTTGCAGCTTGGGCCCATCTCTAGATTTTGTTGGTAGAAAATGTACTGCATTTACTGTAGGGTAAAGGTTCTCAGGTTAAACATCCTGTTATTATGAATACATAATTCTTAAAGATGGACTGTAGATACCCCGAAGGGCTAAATGTCAGATCATAGAGGCACAGCATGCTTGAACATGAGGGACACAAGTTTGGAAGCTTGCCACACCTTCTCCCCAGCTGGTAGAACTCACCTCTGAGTTAGGGTGAAGGCTGGATGCTTCATAAGCATCTACTGATGGTTTATATACAGGTCTATAGAGGTGTCAGTGTTGGAAGAGTTCATTCCTTACCTGGTGTACGCCGGCCTCCCAGACAAGTGGCTCATGATGAAGTGGAACTGTGGAAAGAGGAGGTGAGAAAGGAGTATGGAAAGAACTTATGAGAAGCCAACATTAACCAAATGTCATGTGCCTTTTTAATGAGGTTTCAGGACAGGAATCATTACAACAAACAGTTTGTCAGACTGTGGTGCAGAACTCCCAAACAAAATCCACAAACCCAAGTCTGTGAGTCATGTTAGGTTTGTCCCCTGGCGCCTGGGAGAGAAATCATCACTCACTGCAGTCTCCCTGGCTTCTCCTCTCTATTCCTCCCTCTCCTTCTCATCTCAGTTTCCTATTCCTGTGTTTAAATAGATCAGCCCAAGGGCAGGATGGAGCCTCCTAGATTATTGCCTGGTTTTCCCTTAAAGGGATAGTACACTTTTCCCCATACACTGTTTCCAACAATGGTTATATGCAATGCCTTTTGAACACAAAGCCATGATGCTATGTTGGAGGTGCACATCCTGGCCCTCTAAATAGAAATGATTGAAATAATGTATATATATTGGGGGTGGGGTTGTTGCCTGAAGCCTGTTCATTAGTTAATAATCCCTTCTGCCCTCCTATGCCTAATCTTGTAAGGAAATTGAGTTAATAAATCCAAGATATTATTCAATAAAGTAAGTATTTAATATCACTTGTCCTCTTTCAATCCAAGCTGCAATACAACAGAATTTCATTTTATAAATAACACCTTTCGTGCTTGCACCACAGGGCATGATACAAAAGAATCTAAATAGAACATGAATGCTGTAATCAAATGCAGACCCCAGGAAGGCAGATTAAAAAGGCATGTTGTTGGTTAGAGCAGCAGACAAGGTAAGTATAGTGGGTCACAGCAGAAAAGCTAGTTGCAAATACAAGGGCACAGTCAAATGAAAATTATTTGCTTGCCCACTCCAAATCATGAGTGACTGTTCCTGCATCCATGATCTGTTTTTTTTAAACACAAGAATATTTGGGGTGTTGTTACATTTTAGTAGTTTCTGCAAAAAAAAAAAAAAAGCCACAAACTAACCTGTGTTTGCATCTGGAGAAGACTAGCAGAATATCTATATTTATACATCTAGATACTGCATTGGGAGGAAACTATTGGAAAGTCAGTTTATCTGATCTAATCTAATGTAACACTACTGCATCTATAACCACAATATGTAGGCATCAGATACAAGAATTAAGTATAATTATAAGAGGGGTTTTGAGACTTAGGAGACCTGGATTCCATTCCTAGCTCTACAACAGTTTTTCCTGTATGACTTTGGTTGTCACTTAGGGCCATATTTCCAATGTATTTAGGTGCCTAAAGAGGTAGAAAGGTACCTAGTTGGATTTTTAAAAGCACCTAGGTGAAAATTCTCCTACAGTATTCTCTCTGCAGTGTAGTGGAGAGAAGTGGTCTGTTAGGCAGGCCTGTCCTATTCCAGTAAAGGCTCTAAAGATGGAGACCAGGACCTTATTGTGAAATCAGAATTGGATGGTGAAGCATTGCAGAGCATAGAGGAATAATGTGATGTGATCCCAAATACACCTCTCACTCAAAAGATAAGCAGTCGGTCTGGTAGACCAGATTAAACTTCCATGTGACCATTCGTAAATGTGGACAGGTGTATAAGGCTGGTCCATGCAGCAGAATTTTGAAGAGCAGGTTAAGTAAACAGTGCACACACCTCATTCATAAATTCATAGATTTTAAGGCCAAAGGGGACCATTATCATCATCTAGTCTGACCTAATTGAATGGGACAGAACTGATACATACCATAGACATTTCTGGAGACAGCATTCCATGCAAATGCAGGCTTCATAGGATTCAGAAATTGGAAAAAGAGAGTTAAAGTAGGCTCCCTAATGTTCTGCAACATCCAAAGGGCAGGAATAACTATCTATCTAGGTATCTACATGGCCTCAATCACCATAGTATCTGAACATCTCATATAGATTAATTAATTTATCCTTGCAATGCCCCAGTGTCATAGGAAAATATTAGTAATTTCATATTACAGGTAAGGCGGTGAAAGAGAGATAAATCAGACTTTGAGTCTGTGTGGAACTGAACCTGTCTCCTGAGCCTAATTCAGTGCTCTGAACTCATGCTCCCCGTTTCTCTAATATAACAGCATTGGCAATAGCCACATGTCATAGTCTAGTAGTATTTGTGAGCTGCAGCAAATACAAGGTCCAAACTTAGTGACAAACGCAGAGACGTTGTTTGATGAGTGAAAGGAGTATTATGTTACTGAGGTGAAAATATGCTACAATAGATTATTTCCTTGGAGGTGGTGCTGTTTGATGGAATGTGCTCTAGTGGTCAGAGCAGAATATGAGTACGGGCAGCCCAGAATCCTGTGACTCTTAATTTGTGTGTGACAAATGGTAAATTAATGAAGTAATACTACGTATAATGGTTGACTAGGATGTTTGTAAAGCGCTAAGAGATTTTGAGAAGAAAGGCTCTTCAAAGGGAACAAGTCATTACTTTCTCAAAGCTTTTGTTTATTTTGGGCACATTGCATCTTTCAACACACAACCTCACACATGCAGAAACATACAAAAGGGGACGAGGGTACCAGGACGCTCCACGAACTTTGTAGAGTTTCTAAGAAGTGCTCTCATCAGGGTAGAGGGGTTTGGAGAAACCAGGAAAATAGTGTCTAAATCCATCGGATCCCAAGAATCCTTGGAGGGAGGTAGCACCAGCCCCATTGTGTGTCAGCCTTTCTGTAGCACTGCCCAGCCTATGCTCGGTCATCTCAAGACCTCCTCACTGGGGTTATGGAGGTGGAGCAGAGGTTAATGGAGATAAGAGTTGAATTAACATCCATGTGGATATCTGCAGCTGATTCTCAGTGTTGTCCCCGGCATGAATCCTCCAGACCCACAGAACCCTAATTGCATGAAGAGGAGAAGGAGAATATGCAACAGTGTCTGCATCACTCTCCTGCACTCCCTCCTACTTCTAATGGTTTTTGTTCTCCTTTGCCTTGCATACCAGGTCATGAGAATATCAGGCTCTTTGAGACCTATATTTTTGCAGCATACCTCAGACAGCCAGATGAGCCCCTGAGTTGCTCTTGTGTTTCTAAACGGACATTGTTCAGTAATACTGGGAAGTTGTGTATTTTGAGTGCACCTGTAGAATCACATCCTGATGTGCCAGTCTGCCAGACTCTAGTCCTGGAGATAACAGGCAAGATGGGCTGCATCAGTAAAGCTTCAGTGCTGATAGTATATATATTAATAAAAAGAAAAAATGTCTCGAGGGAATCTGTGGAAAGACCTCACTAGAACATATAGTACACACAGTGGAGATGTTTCTGTGGCCAATTGATTATTTTTGCTTAATTAGGTATGAGCAAACGAGTCTAATAGTGAAGAACAAATCCCTAGAACCAGTGTGTAAACAATGTCAGTGAAGAAAAAAAATAAAAATAAAGTCTTCCAAAGCGGCCTGCTGCATTGAAGGTAAATGAAATATTTAGCGGTGGCAGCAGCAAAAAAATGAAATATGAGCTCTTGCATCCCAGGTTATTAGTCACCTGTTAAAAGACAGGCTGCAAAGTGCCTTTACCAAATTAAAACTTTGAAAAAGGGCACAAATGGGAAATGTCAAAATAAAGAATTGGAGGAAAATGATTGTCCTCCTCGCTCTTATTATTTTGTGATGCTGAGGCCGCTGGTAACGGAGGTGAAATAAGAATGGCATGATTCAGAATTGCTCCTAAAATCTGTAATGGAAAGAATCTGCATTGACTGGCAACCAGTGGAATTTGTTGAGATTTGGATCATGATCTTCATAATATGTGTGCTGCATAAGTTGTTTGTTTAGTCCTAATTTTGGGAAACCTCGTAGACCTTTTTAATGGAAGGTTTAATTCGTCCTTCTTTTCCCTGTTCGTATTGCAGGCATCCCTAATGTTCCATGATACTAAATAATCCAAATGCCAATGTGCTTAATTTAATGCCTACTACTGATCTCTAATTTATTAAGCACAGAGGGCCAAATAGTGCCCCCACTTTCATCTATGCAAATTCTTTGAATTCAGCAAACCATTGGGAACCCAAGGTGAGTTGATCAACTTGCAGATCTTATCTTCTGCATGGAAGTGCTGGATGTTTTACGAGGCTTAGTCAGGAATTATTTTCTCAACCTCTATACTGTTCAGGTTCTTTAACCACACCCACCACCATGCTACCTGAGCACCTACTCCTTCTGACTTTTCATTGACTTCAGTGGGGCTTCACTGAAGTGAGGGTATAAATTGGTTCAGTGTTCGTAAAAGAAGTTTCAGAGTAGCAGCCGTGTTAGTCTGTATTCGCAAAAAGAAAAGAAGGACTTTTGGCACCTTGGAGAATAACAAATTTATTTGAGCATAAGCTTTCGTGAGCTACAGCTCACTTCATCGGATGCATTCAGTGGAAAAGCATTTTTCCACTGAATGCATCCGATGAAGTGAGCTGTAGCTCACGAAAGCCTTTGCGCAAATAAATTTGTTAGTCTCTAAGGTGCCACAAGTCCTCCTTTTCTTTTTGCGTAAAAGAAGTGTTTCCTCAAAGCCCAAGCAGAAAACATCTTAAGTGAGGAATGAATGTAAGGATAATCCAATAGATGACCAAAGAGACGAGAATAGGTTCTGGGGAGCACATTAGAGCTGTGGGCTGAGTTCTGCGTTCTATTCTTGGCTTTCTCCTGACTCACTCTTTGACATTGGGTCTCTCTGTGCCTCAATTTCACCATCTGTAAAATGGGGGCAATAATACTGGTCTGCAGTACCTCACATCAGACAGGTGATCAGATCTACAATTAATCAATTAGACTGGCAGGATCAATTAGAGTAAGTTTTCTCCTTCCCACACCTCATCATGTGATATGTTGTTGATGTCACTCTGACTTTGGAGGAGCCTTTTAAAATTCTTCCTTGTGGTTTTTTTTTATGGTCTGCTTGGAGTTTTATATCTCAAAATGCTTTAACAATAATAGCTTCCCAAAGAGGCCTGAGTCTGAAAGAGCAGTATTTCTTCATAACTTTCATCTTCAATTCACTCAGCTTTTATTTTTTACCTTACCTCCTATCTAAACATGCCTCTGTCTGTCTAATCTTTCTGCATTTGTAAAGCACCTATCATGGAAGGGAGTCCAGAAAGGAGAGCACCACTTCACCAGCAAGGCACCATATTAAAATATGAATTTTTAGTTTGTATCTGATTAACATATTGGTGCTCAGGAAAGCAGTATGGCTGGGCTGTGCAACTCTTCCACTGAAACTCAGTCTTCAATGACGGAGCCTCTACTGTATTCTCAGAGCTCTGCCAATGGACACTCTCACAGCTCTGCCAAAGGACTCACTGCTATTCCAACACCCCTTGTTGTTCCTATCCTATATCTCCCCTTCCCGCAACTGACGTTTAACTCTCAGCATCCCCTGCCGTTCCTGTCCTAGCCCAACATCTAACTTTTCAGTGCACCTCAGTCTGACCAGCAGCCTATTCTGTTCTGGCCCTGGGCCCACACACAGCTTTACCAGTCTACCTGTAGCATCGTCCTGCTCTTGCAGTCCTGGACCCTCCCCCAACATAGCTCTGATATCTAGCCTTCAGTGCCTGTACTGTTGCAATCTTTGGCCTCTCATGAGCAGAGAACTGTGACTCACACTGCATTGTGCCAAGCTGTGCAGTTGTTTTGGTTTTAGACAAGAGTCTAGGGACTGTATTGAGATCACCATGCTCACTTCACTTGTGACCTATGATAAGATAAAACCCATGTATAAGTAAATATGAATTCCAGTCTTCTGGGATGAGAATCATGGCATTCGCTTGCTAGCCCATAAATCTTCTCAGAGCTAGGGAGGGGTGGAAAGGGAGAGCAATAGTACCTCCCTTGCAATGCTCATGGCCTATCAATGCCTCTGTATATTTTATTTGACCTTCCTCCTTCTTCCCCTTGCCTTGAACTTCCCTTCTGAAACTGTGCTAATGGCGCAGTGATGATCAGAGCTAAAGAACTTTGTTAATAGGCTGCCACAAGAAATCCTGGAACAGTGACATCTGTTGAATTTGGACAGTTTTGTTTGTCTACTGGAAAATTGCATGAACGTCCCAACAAAGTTTTTTTTTTTAAAGGTCATGTGCTTTTTTTTTTTTTTTCAAGGGAGGTAGCTTCAGGAGACATGGCTGCTTTCTTGCTTTCTGATGTAGTGTAAAGTTTTCCGTTGAGAGACAATAATGTACATTCCTCTGGCAGGATGGGATGGATTTTTGTGTTTCTCTTGCTGTTGTTTATTTATAAGACATTTCCTCTTGGTTAGTGGAAGTTTGATCGTAAGAGGCTCCAGTGATTTTCCTTCCCACCTCTCCCCTCCCTAATTTCTCTGCCTCGGCACTTGCTCTGGAACACAGTGAACTCAAAAAGCCCATCAGGGCAGAGGGAGTTTAGCAGCCAAACCTTACCACTCTCAAGAGACTGTGAGGTGATTCTCCTTCGTCACTGCTTGGATCAGAACTACAGCCTTGGTGAGTGGTGAGGTTCCAGAATTTGATGTGTCAAGGATTCTATTCTTGGTGCCTTTGAAGCAAAGCAGGAAACAAAGTTGTTGGTTTTTTTTTGTGGTTTTTGTTTTTTTTTAAGTAACAACAATCACACTGGAAGATGGAGCTTTTAGCAGTTTTTGCAGAGCTGAGGAAACTGCACTTTGTATTCACTAGGCAGTGACAGACCAAATAGATCCTGTGTTTAGGGTGACTTAGCCTGTTTTGGCCAACAGTGGGTGTCAGATTTAGCAACAGCTAACAAGGCTTGTGGGAGACAAGAGGACTGGATGAGCTGGTAAGGGGGAGGATGTGGGGGGAGAGAAAAATGTTAATCCTTCACTTGGAGTTTCTGTCTGGCAACTTTTCATATCTCTGTGTTCTGAGCATTTACATTATGCTTTGAATACCTGATTGCCCAGCCAAGCAGAAAAGAAACTCTACAGTGGATGCATAGGAAAAGAAAGTTGTTCTGTGAAGGCCACCTCTGGGAATAGGAAGAACTAGTTGGTTTATGGACTGCAAGTCCATGATTTTGGGTTTTTGTCTGGAGGGTTGTTCTTTTTCTTTGTTTTTTTCTACCCTCTCTCCCTTGCCTTGGTTTCTCTTTGAGTTAATATAGGAAAGTGGCATATCAAGGCATTGGGGAAATACAAATTCCTTTGATGAGATTTCTGTCCAAGTGCTTTACAAACATTAATAACTTAAGTATTACAACACCTTGTGAGGTACTTAGGTGGAATTATGCCCATTTTACAGATAGGGAAAGTGAGGCAGAGAAAGCTGAAATGATTTGTTCAAGGTCAAGGGAGAGCCAGTGACAGAGCAAGGAATAGAACCCATAGCTTCTCATGTCTAGTCCCAAACTACACACAGTCTCTTGCCCCACCCCATGTTAAATAGATATCACTTTTCCTTATCTCGTTGTTGTTGTGAAAGGGCAGTGGGTGGGTTGTTCTGACCCTCTTTTATCATCTCCCATTTTATCTGATTTCAAGGAAAAGGCATATTTTCTACAGTTAGTAAAGTAGGAATAGGGAAAAAACACAGGGTAGGAGTCAAAATATTTGCATTTTTAGGTATTATTCTGTTCTCTGAAACATGTTGTCCTTGGCAGAAGAACAAAATCTTTAATGGTGCCAACATAACTCACATGGGATACTAATTGTGGAGTGCTATCCTCTCCCACCCCCCTGCTTTTGAAGCTTTCAGCGGGAGTATCAACACATATATGTCCCCTATCTCCATGGAGACTTAACTCCTCGAGCCATTGCCATTGACCCATAAGTACATATTAGTGAACTTCATAGAGAAAATCAGCAACCTTCTGCCAGGGTTCTTAGGCTGTGTGGAGCACATATAAAGACATTGGGCCTGACTCTTCTCCAGGTGAAATCACTAGAAGTTTTGACATTGACTTCAGATGAAGCAGAATTGAGCCCAGTGTGAAAGCAAGTACTTCAATTTAGGGTTGGACGGGATATTTCTTTATAGCCAATAAGTAAGATTTGGTGATTTCACTGTGTGGCTGCTTCTGCAATTATTTTCTGTGGTTTTGATCCTTGTGAGGTTCTCAATCCCTCCCAGAGTTTCAATTTCAGCTTTAAGTTTGACTGAACCTGAAAACTGTGTGTGGACTACTGAGTCTCATCTAGTTTTGCATCAGAACCAAAAAGAACAGTGACTTCTCATGTTTTTGACATAATACCATAAATTGGCCCTAGGATTTCTCAAAACTGATCTTAGGTTTGCTCTTAATGTTCATAGACATCAAGGGAACCTTCCTATGAACCTGAACTAAGTGTCCAGCTCTTAACAAAATCCACAACCTGGTGAATTTTGTGGTTTGGTTGCTCTCGTTTTGCCTGGTTCTATCAGTAATGAAGTTGTACATATAAGTAAAATAACTTCCTTGGTCTTAATTTACTAGAGATGGGCCCAAATCCAAATAGTCCCAAACTTCAAGGAGCTTGAGATTAGAATCTAAACTTGGCTGCTGGTCCCCCAGCTCTCTAATGTGCCGAAACAAACCAACAGCTCAGAACATCCCCAAACTTTGAGGAAGTTTAGATCCAGATCCAAACATAAAGGCTGTTCTTTGTCTCTATAATGGGCTGTTCTAGACACCCACATACTTTAGGAGAGTTTAGATTAAGATCTGATCTTCGAAGCTTGTCATTTATTTACTCTCTCCCTCCAGATAGAGTAGATCCGACAGACATCAATACTTCTGAAATGGAAAGTTGCTCAAAGCTGAGTGCTTCTGTCTGAAACTTCTTCTGCCCATGCCGTTCTTATTCTCTGGATACACAGAGAGGCAGGGCTGTCACAGGTATCCTTTACCAGCAGTCTGCGGATGAGAAAGCAGTGCTTAAAACAACATTTAGTTTAGTTTTTAAGAACATTTTGTTGTCCTAAACCTCTTGGAGTTTAAATTATTGAATTAATGTATTTATTTTGCAATCTTCCTCACTACAGTTTCAACTGTATGAACTACAGTTCAGGATTATAGTGGAAGAGGACTACCAGGAGGTTGAAATATATGGGATTAAAATATGTGATTTCAAGGAGTTGGAAGTATTTTAACTCCTACTTAGACCACTGAACCATCCCCTTCAGTAATTGCCTATGCACTACAGAAAAGTTAGATAGTAAATTATCTCGTTATCTGTAACTTTTTTGTCAGCTGTGTAATATTTGATCACAATTGTTTTCACAGTCAGCACAAATATATATAGAATGTATATATGGATTTTTCTATAAATGCAGGTATTTGCATATGATAGTTAGCACTGCTATTGTATAGCACCTTCCAGTTGAGGATCTCAAAGTGCTTTGTAAACAGTTATGAATGAAACCTCCCTATTTTACCCATGGTGAAATTCAGGCACAGAAAGGTACAATTACTTGCCCAAGGGAAAACAATGAGACTATGGCAGCACTGGGAATAAAACCCAGATATTCTGACTGCCAGACCTGTGTTTTACCCACTAGTCTATACTTCCTTTTGCAAAGATATGTTTTGCAGAATGAAAGCCATCATCAATATCTTCACAGTGGTTTAGTTTAGAGTTTGCTGGTCTGTAGCTGTTAATTCCACATCAATCATGAACATGATACAGACAGGTATTCAAAATAAACTAATATTCCTCATTATAAACACCAGAAGTACAAAATGTTAAGCTAGATCCAGAGTCTGATTTTGCAAATGCCCCACATTTGTTTAATGGTCCAAATCAAATGCCTCAGTTCAAGCACCTTGGAAGTCTGAAGGTGTCCTAAATCTAGATCTAAATTTTGTATCTTTAGCCTGCCTCTTTTGAAAATGTAACAATAGCCTTGACATCCATTCTTGTCAGATTTACAGAGTGATCCACACTTTAATGGCAACACCACCAAATACCTTCTTGTAAATCAAAAACAAAAAGTGAAATGAGATTTCATATAATACACATAATATGACAGGGAAAAATTATTGAAGTAAAACAGCAAGATTTCATTATAACTAGTCAATTATTATAATGATATAGTTCAACCTAAACAGGACAAAGCATTAGTAAATACCGCAAAAAAATTAACTTTATATTAAGGTTACGTAAGTAATGTAACCTTATTAAAAATATAAAACTACAGCATTACCTTTAAATAAAACATTAAAAATTGAGATTAAGGGCATTGCATTGCATCCATACAAGGAAAAAAGTCGTGATTAGGTTGTGGTTAGTTAAAAGACTTCAACCTAACTTTGATCCATTTTTCTGTTGTAGACATATCCTTTGTGTGGAGAGTAATGGAGGTCCTCTTCTACCTGCTATACGAGGACGGTGGGAAAGGACTCTCCTCCAGTACTGCACACATACTAAGGTCCACAGGAGCAGGGACACTACGGTCTTTGAGCTTTGCAGTCTAAGCATTATCATTTTTCTCTCAAGACACAGGCCTAGATTTTCAAAAGTGACTAGTGATTTTGGGTGTCCAACTGAAGATAACTTAAAGGGGCCTTTAAAGTGTCTGAAATTGGGCACCCAAAAACTGAGGCACCCTTAAAGTTACTAACTACATTAAGGTCTAAAATTGTATCTGCCAAGTTTTGACCTGTAGACTTTCCCTCTACTCATGCCTCCAAGTGAGGCATAAAAAAATGGCCACATGCATGAGAGCAGCACAAAGGAGGTCTTTTCTTGTAGTAGGGGGTGTTTGTTGTTTCAATTCAACAGGAAGCTGCGACTCAAGAAATCTGAGTTCTAATCCTAGCTCCTCTCTCGCTGGGTGACTTTGGGCAAGTCGCTTAATTCCATCCTGTGCCTCAGTTCCCGATCTGTAAATCGGAGATAATGCTTCCTGACTTCAGAGGGGTGTAGTGAGGATTCATTCCTTAGTGTCTGTGTGAGATTCAGATACTATATTGATTAGTGTTATAGAAAAGCCTATAAATACAGCAAATAAGATACCCTCATTGTGGGATTGTTTCTTTTCCCTCTGTGAATGTTTCAAGTTCCCATAATACATGTCAGTTCCAGAGCTAGCATGGGTTTATACTGCTGGCAAAACAAAGCAGGTACATATTATGGTGGAACTGAAGTAGCCCAGTGCTTTGAAGCAGCGGATTGCCCAGTTCACCTCAGGGCATATGTCTGAGTTCACAGAAACATGGCTATCAAGTGCACCCTGAGTCATTAGATGTGTTATCCAGCAAACAAGAAGCCTAATCATATTTTAGTGGGAACATTCTTATGATAAACTCTGTGAAGCTCCATATATACAGTAATTTCTCCCGGCCGCAGATATTACACAGCAAAGAAAAGCTACCCCGCTGCGTATCAGAAGGCTGTAATTTCATTTAGGGGTTCTATTGACATCGTAAAATGCAAGAGCAGAGCTCAAGTGGCTATTTAAGTCATGGGAACTTCAGGCTGAAATTACTGCCTAGCAGTAATTGCCCCTCCCTCCCCCCCAGGGTATGCATGCCTATATGTATGTACTTAATGTTTTCATCTATGTGCCTATAAATAATAAATCTCTTCAGAGTCTTGTGTAGTGAGTAGTTCCATAAAATGACAGTTATCTTCCACCCTTGCAATTGGTACTAGCTTAGTGCTTAGAAAAGCAGTGCAACTTCCAGACTGGAGGGGGAGAAGGATAAAAGAGGTGAGAATGTCAAGATATAAGGCAAGGCTGCATGCACAGGTATACATAATGCTCCAGTGGAGGGAACTCAGTCTTTTCTCCAGTGTGGCTCAGGAAGCTGAAGCACGCTGGGAGCAGCAAAGGAAGAACATGCCCGTGCTCACTAGTGAAGCTGTTTGTTGCCATCATAGCTGACATATCTGACCTTTCCCATTTGTAATTTACAGATGTACATCCTTGCACATGAGAAGATAAATGTACTGTGCCATTCTGTGATCCACCCCAGTACAGTGCATTTCCTATTTATACCATGCCTCACTAAAGTCATTCCCTGGAGTCCCACGAGTGACATGCTGCTGGGGAAAGAGACAATAGAGGAGATAGAGAAAATATGAGAAAAGGATTCATAACTAAACTGAGCGCTCATAGAATCATAGACCCATAGGGTTAGAAGGGACCACAAGTGTCTTCTAGTCTAACCTCCTGCCAAGATGCAGGATTTGTTGTGTCTAATCCATGAAATCAGAGCTTCGCAGAAGTATGATCTGATGCACCAGAGAGGAAGGAATTAAACAATTTTTAAGTGAAATAATGCATAGGGCCAAAGTCAAACTGATGAATATTAGGGCGTTTTGAGCTAAGATTTCTCCTCCATTCATCCCTTGCCTCATAATGTCAATCCTTGCATACTCTGAGAGCAAAGATTCCTCAAATCTTCTCAAAAAGAGATGGATGGGCAATGACCAGGCTATGATCTGCCTGTTTTCCCTTTCTGCTGCACAGGTGACACTAACCAAAATAAAGGTCATTCAGTGGCCTCTCTGAATTGATTTTATTGGTTTCAGTTTGTCTCCTACTGGACAGCTATCCACAGCTGAAATCCCCCTCCACCACCACTAATGGGCTCTCTGACTGGGAGATTCAACAAAAATGGAATGGTCCATTTAAAATGAAATGTACTCTCACCCTTAGGGGACAGGAGGGGGTAAGGAACTGTGCATTGCTCCTACATCCCCTGTTTTCATAAGAAACAGAAGACGTCCTAGTCTCCCGGTCTGTCAATCTGACACATTGCACAAACATTAAAATTAATGTTTGGGGTTATTTCAAGGGATAAGTGAAGGCTGAAGGATACTAGTTATTTTTTGTCAAGGAGGTGAAGTGGGCCATTGGTTATCACATAAGTCAGGAAGCCTAACTGAGAATCCTTGATTGATCAATGACAATGCAACCCTGGGAAAGTCATGTAGGCCAAAATTTTCACAAGTGCCTATTAACTTTGTGTGCCTTAGTGTTCAGGAGCCTAATTTTGGTGTCTCAAGTTGGGCACCCAAAAATGAAGGCACCCAAAATTGGTGTACACTTGAAAATTGAGACCTTAGCTTCTCTTCACCTCAGTTTCCTCAACTGTTAGGACAGGGATAATTACACCATTTGTAAATTTCCTTGAGATCTCTGGGTGAAAAGTAGGTGCTAACTGTTACCAGTAGGAATACAAACCATATTTATTTATTTTAAATGGACCAATTTGTCCATTCTTAAATTAAACAGAATGACATCTAGTCATGTAAAACTTTATGTAAAAACTACTCAGTTAAGTTAGTAACACTTCCATCATTTACAAATATTTTTAAATTTTTATTCTGGTTCTATCTATGGCATCCATTGGCCTGGAAAATCAATTAAATTGATGTCTCTGCTTCTTAAAGTGACACCTGAGATAGCGGCACAGTTTAAATGAAAGAGCAGTGTAGAAATTAAATAAGTAACTTTGTATAAACATGAGGCATGAAGGTCTGCATTGAAAGGACAGACTTCTCTCTGGGCTGGAGTTAAGCTCCGCATGCTTCCTTTTACATGAGACAGGGTTATACCTTGTAGTGTGTGTAAACATATTATGCCAGTGCTGTCTGTTACCTATTCTCAGTGAATCCATTAGAGTTAGCTAATCTGCCTGTCAGTGGAATGCAAATGGCATCCAGCACACTGAGGGGTGGATGCTGTGTCTAAAAGTTACTGGGCCAGCTTCTTAACCCTTTCATTCTCAGAAGAACCAGGCAGCTGCTGCTGTTCCTTTCTTTCATCCCATTATTGGTGTCTGGTTCTGATCGCTGGTGTTGTCAAAGAGTAGGTTGTAAAGATAAAGCAGATGAAGGAAAATCGATGACCTTGAGCCAAATATGCTCTGTGGCTGGCCTCATATTTAATGTGGAGGTGCAGCCCATGCAGACAGCAGGCCCCCCCACACAGTGGGATCAAGGTAATGCAGTGCATGCTGGGATCTGTCGTTTCCATGGGCCACATCTCTACATATAATAATGATGAAAGTGGCCACAATTTTTTTAATTTTGTGCAAAATAGGCAACTGAATCGGTGTAGTGCTGAGCACCTTCTGTGAGGTGCTGAATGCCTGAAGATACATATTCTCTATTCGGCACTCCAGCTCCTTGAGTAGAGCCTTCCTCATGCAGAATTTGAGTGCCTGAGATGTAAAGTTATGTTACTGTATTGGTGTCTATCCAACAAAGATGTGTGTTCTACTTGTGCCATGTGGAAAAATGAATAAAATATCTTAAGTTAAAAAACAATTTATAAACACCATATGCATGTACATACCGCACACACAACTTCTTACTGAAAAAATCACAATGGGATAACCTTCCAGATTCTGGATGTAAAGAAGCTGTAGAGGCTGTAACTTACTTTGTGAGGAAATGATGTGAGGCAAAGGCTATTTCCTCTAAAATCTGTATCGTTCTGCCTGTCTAATATATCGCACTGCTAATGGGCCCATCATCTTTGTTTCTGGGTTCCACGACAGTTTTAGCCACTAACTTGTGTGACGATGGGTGAGTCACTTCACCTTTTGGTGCCTCAATTTCCTCCATTTTCCAAAGAAGGTTATGATAGTGACCTACTCTCCTGTGAGATTGTGAGGCTTAAATCATTAATGTTTGTGAAGGATTCTGATACTTGTTTTAAAGCTAGGGAAACTGAGGAAGAGATTGGTGAATGACTTTCTTAAAGTTATACTGTGAGTGCAGCACACAATTAGGAACGGAACCAAAGAGTCCTGCCCACCAGTCTCCTGCTTTAACAATTAGGCCACATAACTGTACTTTTAGCAGCAGACAGAATCACAGATGATAATTCTGGCTTTCAATGTTTAGGAGTTTTGTTTCTTTTTTTAGTAACTTAAAATGAGCTGTGATAGGATGTCTTTAATATACACAAGCTCATCAGTATCGTTTTGTGACTTCAGTATGAGACTTCCAACTTACCTATGAGAGTAAGTAGTGTGAATATTTCCTTTCCATCCAGCTTGGAGTCTTCATTCTGAATGCTGGTTGGGCTGGACAATGCTATGACTGTTTTTACTTTATTAATATTAGTATTTTTAGTCTGTTCAGTGATATCTTGTTATTCTATAACATTTACCCTTTTCTGTAGGAGCAATATACAGGTGCAAGAGAAAGCTGAATGACTGGTTACATTTTGATCAGTTTTCTTTGTGGGAAAGGAGACTCACCTTTGACAGGAGAAAAGGAAAATTTGCGTCTTTCAAAATCAGGAGAAGACACACGTTTTAGTGAGCAAGAGGTGAATGGGCTTGACTGTATTTTTTTAATTCTGAGCATATCTAGGAAGCCGGTGGAGCTGAGTGATGTATAGAGAACTGCTCTGTCACTGTGGAAAATTAGAGATTTGAACAAGAAGATGGGCTTACTAGTAAAATGAAAGCAACAGCAATTTATGATTAATGGCTTCTGGCAGAGGCAGCACATTTTATATTTTTTTTGAGAATTAGGAATTGATCCTGGGACAGTTATGGATTGGAGTGTCTTGGGGGGGGGTGCAGACTAGTCGGGAACCCCAGCTGGCTTGTGTGCTTTCACTGAACACTCCAAGCATGGCATTAAACATTTGTTAAATTAAAGGGGTCGTCTACAATTTGGGAAGTTTAAAACATGTTTTGAAATATTTTTAAAGGCTTAACAGATCCATTAGGAACACAGGGTTTACCTTTCTGGAGCAGACTGTCAGTCCTTCTAATCTGGATTCCACTTTTGAAGTAACCAATACTGGGTGTTTCTGGGGAAGGTGTTCCATCCTCAGTAGTGCAAGGAGCCAGTTGTGCAATACTGAAACTCTGGCATATAGACTAATTCCTTCCTGACTCTTGCAGTGATCAGCTGCAGCCTGAAGCTTGCTATATTATATGATATACATTAAAATGCAAAGGTAGATTTGTCTTATGTGTAGCTTCAGGTGTGGCTCATGGTCATTAAAATTAGTCACCAATTTGTGAGGAAAACAAAGGAAACTATATATTACAGAAACTAAAAGAAAAAGGAAATTTGCAGAGCCCCCTTGTTGTCTTTGTTCCCGGCAAATAATTAGTCATTTCAGTACATTGTGAGGAACTTTACAAAAGATGTTTTTTCTCCAGAATACGTTCAGGGTCTTGTTGTTTGCTCCTCCCACTACCATTTTGGCATTTCCTTGAGAATAAGAATCACTTTTGCTTTGCACACCATTTAATTATTAAACAAACAAAGTACAATTTTCAGATTGATATTTTCTCCCATGTAAAATAAGGAAATGTATAACAACACTTAATTCTTACATAGAATTTTTCATCTGTGGGTCTCAAAGCATTATACAAAGAAGATAAGTATCATCATCCCCATTAATAAGAGATGAGGAAACTGAGGCACAGAGAATTGAAATGATTTAGCCATGGTCACCCAGCAGGCCAGTGATAGAGGCAGGAATAGAACCCAGCTTTCCTGTTTTACAGTCTAGGGCTCTATCCATTAGGTAACACTGCCTTTCCCAGAGAGTGACTTCTTTATGGCTAGCATAGCTTTTCATGCTTGATTGTCATCTGTCTGCTGAAATGAAGAGACTTGGAAACAATATAAATGGTAGCATCCACATCCTCTCTTCATTAGAGATTTGAGTATTACTGTTCAAATATTCTATTATCAGGACATTAATCCCATTCTACCAATTCCCAAGAAGATATTTTCGCTTCTGGGGATGTATCCCAAATCTCTGTGACATACAATTTAGAGACTCTTCCCTTTGGGAATTGATTCCAAATTCTGATTATTATTCACGTTTTGCTATTGGGGGAATTAATCACAAGCTCCTGGCTGCTGTTCTGGGACTGAAATCTGTCTATAATTAAGATTTTTGTACTAAATGGAGATTGACAGAGAGCTCTCCTGTCTACCATCTAATTTTTTTTCTGGCTGGTAAACTGAATCCAGGCTCACTGAAGAGTTAACACAATCTATTTCTGGCCACCAGTGTTTCTAGAAGGCCTCTGAGAGCTCAGGCATCTGGCTGAAGCCCGTGGGACAGTTGAAGTGTTCTCTAATGCTGAACTTCTGCAGAGAGGTGTGAAAATTGTCATAAACTGAGCAAAATGGAGCAAACAAGGTGTGGGTGAAACAGCAGGAACATTGCATCAGAAAGGAGGAGAAATAAATGAATGCCTGCAGCCCAGCTCTTGTGAGCATAGTACAATACAATAACAAACCAGTTTGCACATGAGATGGCACTTAAAAGAAAAGTTCAGGGGATCTGTCACGGGAAACAGACTTTTTCCATCTCTAGAGATGTTCATAACCAGCACTACCACACTGGTAGTGATCAAAAAAGTTGTTACTGTTTGGTTGCCTTGTGAAATGGGTTTGGTGGATCTCACTCCACTTCCCAGTCAACAGGTGTCCACACCACAGTTGACACTTAAACTCATGGGTATTCTCAGGAAAGAAACCAAGGATTAGCGGGCCAGGGAGGCTGATCTGGGCCATCTTCCCAAAATATGGTCTCTATGTAGCTGTGCCCGGTGACAAAGCAGCACAAGGAAGTTTACACTGGCACTGTGCATAACTTGTAAATATAAAAGCTTCATTCTCTAAGGCTGTCACGCCAGTGTCTTTCACCAGCACAAAATTAACACTACTTTTGTTTAAAATATATGCATTAAAAATTTCAATAGGGAAACTATTTTCCACTTAAAGCTTCCAAGGAATCATTTAAAAAGAACTGTGGGGAGAAAAATGATAAAACAAAAAATCTGAAGAAGAATAACTTGACATCAAATCGACTTCTTTTACGATTTCATCACCAGAGAGTAAGCCATTGATAAACTTTCAGTCCAAAATGACTGTTAGAAGAAACAAATGTAGTACAATGATAAGTGCCAATATAAAACCCATTGATAGGCTCTGTGTGTGCACGTGCACGTGCACGCACCACACCACCAAGAACAAAACAACTGTTATCTCTCCACACAGGCAGAGGTCTTACAAGTGTAAAGGTGCAATACAGAGAAAACAAAAACAAACCCCCACAGTACCATAACTACATAAATCCCCCTTTTTTATTCAATCTGGAAAAGTTAATCAGAACACCTGTAGATTTAACAGTCATTCGGATCTGGATCTACATTTTGTGTCTCAGGCCTATCTCTACTGTTACTAGAAACAGTGTTTCTAGTGGCGAGAGTTGGCTCATGTGTTCTCTATCACTTCAGAAGAGATCCCAGGTTCCTCCTTTTCCCTCTTCTTTAGCAGTGGGCAGCCCTGCAACCTTTTGATCATGCCGACTTTGTACATTACATGACTGAACTCGGCTATGCCAAACATCCTTTTAGAAAGTTGACATTTGTGTGGTTTAAAAAAAATAAAGAAGAAGAATTAATACCAACTGCTTCCTCTTGCCCTATTGATTAAGAGAGCCGTAAGTCAGCAGGAGTGGTGCAACTTTTAACAAGCAGGGGTGTGCATAAGTTGATTGAGATATTTCTGTAGCAAAAAGGAGGGGGGAGGAAAGGAAAAGAAAAAAGATTGATGTTAAACAAATCTAATCAGAGCTGATTACAGGGAATGAAGGAATTCATTGATGGGAGAGATACAGAGACAACAAAAGAGATAGATAGCATAGGCAGGGATAATCCTAAATGAGGTGAAGGAGTTTGAATTTAATGACCAATGAGGTCTCTAATTTCTATGATTCGGTAATTCTTTCTTTCCTGCTACTTCCTGTGCTGATTGTTTTGTGTACATATCCTGACCTGCAGCACTCCATACTACACTTTGGCTCCACACAGCTCCACCAATGCCCCTCAATCCTCACCAGCAGCAGCCTCTGCTATTCCTGTCCTAGGACCCCGACACACTTCTCCTGATGCAGTTTTATAGCTATAGGGATGGAGAAGAGAGGACTGATTTTAGCACAGTTGTTGCTCAGACAAAACAGCAATGAGATTTAGTGAGAGCTCATCTAGGGGTTGTAAGAAAGGACTGGGAGCCGGCCTGATGTTGGGATCAATACGATGATATGCCAGTGATTCTTTGCACGAGCTTAGATAAGTCACAAGACTTATTCCAGCCCTAAATTGATCAAAATGCCAAAAGCTCATTGAAAAATCATCCACTGTTTCTGAAATGAGTTAAAAACTTGTGCCAATCACCCTTTTCTGACAACCTCACCTCCAGTTCTGTTACTTTTAAAAATCTGTTTAACCCCACTTTATGATGTTCTCCTGACGATGCAGACAAACTTCCCGTGGATGTTTGTTGCAAACAGCTCCATCTGAAACCCAAACCTGAACAACTCCATCATTGAGGAGACAGCGCTTGCATTGCCCAGTGGTACATTCAATATTTGTGATGACAGAGATCATCACAAAATGGGCTTTGTGATAGGCCTGTCATTTCACAGCACAGACTTGGGAATGAAGTGTGCTGTACTGTCTTTAATGCAGCCTCAGACTGAGCAGAGTTCAGGGAAAATACATTTCAGTGCAACTGATTGAGAATGAGTGAGCAAGCAAGAGTCAGAAAAGGATAAAACATCTCTATGAATACCTAGAATTACAATAGCTAATGCTACCAAATTCTGGACAGTATATTAAACTTCCTGCTTCAAGGCGGAAGCCAGTTTCTCTTAGGGAGTAGTATGAGACCTTCACAGAGGCATATCTGCCTATGATGAGGTCTCTTGTGCCTTCCTCTGAAGCATCTGTTGCTGGCTACTACTGGAGACAGGATACTGGGCTGGTGGACCACTGGTCTGATCCAGAACAGCAGTTCCTGTGGGAGAGAGAGAGAGAGACAAATGGAGACAGGACTTTTGAGTGGTTGTTTGAACTAATGAAAGAATATTGAAGTACTGAAGTATTCAACCATGTTTTAAATGGATCCCTTGTGAAAAATCTGTATTTAATTGTTCTGTAATAATTAATGAAGTATTTAAAGAGGAACACCTGGACACATTGCCTCCTCACCTATTTGAGTGCTCAGTTATCTGACAGCCATGTGAAATGCATGCTAGTATAACCCACTGCTCCATGTGTGTTTCGTCTCCCCTCTCCATGGCTGATCCACAGAGGAGAGCTGCCTGCTACTCATTCCAGCTCCTGGATTTAGTCTTTAGCTCAAGCAGCTGAGGTTTGCACTGGAAGCACTGCAGAAGATCCTGGTTTAAACTCTGTTGACAGCCAGTGTTGGAGAGGAGGTCAGTTCTTTGGCACGTGGCTGCTGTAGCCACCACCCCCCCACACACACACACACACTTTTGAAATTTCCATGTGCAACTTCACCAGTCCCTGTCTGAAATTAACCAGCTTCACTGGGTGGCAGTAAGTGGTTTAAATACCTCCCTTTGGAATAGATGATGGGAATGAATGGATGGACTACGGTAAAGAATTGGATGCCATTCCAGGGAAATTTACTTGGATCAGTACAACAGTAGTTGAGAGGTGCTCAGGAGTGAGGGCTGCAGAACTGAGGTGATAAGGCTGCAAACAAACTGTTCTTAAGTGCAGAAGGACTTCCAAGGGCCACTGTGCTACTTAAAAGTGAGGCTGTGATGCCAGTAGTAGGAGTTCAACATCAGAAAGATCATAAACCAATTTCCATCTGACTTATCAAAAGGGGAGCTTTGTGGTTTAAAAATAAAATATTTTGCTTTGGCAACAGCATGTGCCAGTCGTTTCATGTTAGCGCTCAGTATAGTGGGGGGGTGGGGAGGAAGTAAGTCACAAATAACCTGACAAGATGATGTGACAATAAAATCTCATTTGAATATTTTCCTCTTCTTAAAATGAACTTGTAGATGGCCAAGAGATAGAGGATGTTGACATGAATATTTCTGGACAGAGAGTTCACATTTCCCACAGTTGAAAATGAACTGGAGAACCATAGGGTCTTGTTGTGTTAATAAAGCTTATGGATTGCTACTTGCTAGCTTGCTCACTCTCTCTTTCCCCACAGAAGGGACTACTCTCCAGTCTAGGATAATATCCCTGGGTGTAAATCATACCCAGCTACCTAGCTTGTAGCATGTGTAACTAAGCCTACCTCCCTCCACTCGCAATGTGTCTCTGATATAGTTACTTTTAGTGACACAACACCCCAGCGTGAGGGAAAACTACCCTTCACAGATGGGTGGCTTTTAATACAGAGCTTCATTTGCTTTGGAAATACACTCTGAGAGTCTCGGGACCTCAGTTTAAATCCTGGTGATTCTGGCCTGGGCAACACCTCATTTCTTGTGCAAGTCTTATCAAGTGACCCTGCAAACGGGTTGGGGGAGGGAAGAAGCTAGCCTGTAGCTGAACATCTCTTCCCACACCCCACTAGGTGTCACCACATTCAATGGAAATCTACAAGGAAAGTTGTTGTTTTTTTGGCGGGGGGGGGGGGGGGGAGCATAAGGACAATTCAGCCTGACAGGAATTAACATCTGTGCTTCTGTAAACAATGGAATAAATAGCATGTGGATCCACGACTCCAACGTACTGTACATAGCAGTATTTTTAATGTAGTTTGGTTATAAGTGTCCCATTTTTACCTTTGCGTGCATAATCTTCTCACTTTCCCCTTCTTTAAAATGATGTCTCGTGCATAGGGTTGTCATTTATGTGCTGAGTGCATTTTCATTATTACATTTTAATGGTGTTTGAAATTCTTTTATACGTTTTCAGCTTTACTGGTATAAAAGCAGAAAGAAAAATAATCAGCATACTTGTTATTGCATGACATTTCATGTCATCAGATAACTTTATACAGCTTCTTCGTTAAGATCTAGCATAGTACCGATAGTAAACAGGGGCTTCAACCAAAACTTTCTCTATCTTAATGTCCGAAAACCAGATGCAGATTTTGCAATTTAAGCCCTTTTGCACTGAAAATGGCAACCATTTAACTGAGCCTACTCCTTAGTGGGTTTAGGTAAAGGGAGACCCAGATTTGTATGATCCCTAGTTGTGGTTTTGCAAAACCATCATCATCTCAAATCCTGCCTTTACATTAAGGATTTATGGGATGATCTAATACAATGTTTCCTCAATGACTGGTCCGTGGACCGGTGCTGGACCGGGAGATCTCCCTCACACAGTTTAGGAAGGCAGTACGCTGGTCCCTGGTATCAAAAAGGTTGAGAAACACCAGTCTAATAGATCTTTGGGTTTTTCCTTCCTACACCCTCTTTAACTATAATGATGCTATACCATCTAATAGTGATTTCTACCCTTTGGAGCAGAGTTTTGTGTTAGGATAAAAGTTGCTTTAATGTGGATGCTTGGGGTTTTTTTTAATTCTTTTTCTCACTTTCCATTTCATGAAAATTCATTAATCTGTGACATTTAAAGACTCTGTCTGAGAGGTGTCTGGAGCAACGGCCGGCTGCATACATCAATAATTTCTTAGAATCTGGCACTCTGTCAATATTTGGGGCCTCAGTAACAGCACTTAAATGCAGCGCCTGCCAACCATCATGCTCTTAGCATGTCTGTAAGAGTCTGAATGAACAGATATTAGCACATCAAGTCCTTTCATGACTGGCAACACTTTAGAGACAAACAGCTTGGTAGGTATCTTACCTCCCCTCCCCCTCCCTCCTTTTGGGCTTCTCCTCTTTCTTTGTCTGATGTAGCTCATATATTTACACACAAATATGTATCCCGCGAAGAGGCTATTGTAAAATGTGAGGTCAAAGGTGTTGTTATGGCACACTGTATGAAACAGTGGAAATGGGTTGAGGATAGGGCTGGCTCAAAAACAAGAGTTCTGTTTTGAGAGAAATTTTGACTTTTGGGAATTTGTTTTCATTCCATATTTAGTGAATCAGACAGAGCAGGGACTTAGACCCAAGTCTCCTGCATCCCAGGTGAGTGCCCTAACCACCACACTATTGAGTCAGCCTCTTGCTGTTTCCTCAGTGAATATTTAATTATAGGCATAAAGAGGACCCACTCCTATACGAGAGAGACTGACTGTTTTGCCAAGTAATTAGGGCCCTGATCTGGAATGTGGGAGACCCACATCCTCACTTGTCCTTGTTCCCAGTCAGGCAGAGTAGGATCAGGGTCCTCTCCATCTCTTGTTCTCTGCTTTCAACCAGAAATTCAATCCTGAACTTGAGCACCCCGTCTCAACAAAGGTTTCCTCAAACCTGTTTGTTTCCATGAAAAAAAGTTTCAGTTCCAACAAACTGGCATTTTCCGACAAAAAAAAGCTGCTCCAGAAAATTTACAAGCACTTCTAGTCAAAACTGTTTGGATCCCGAAAGAGATTAGGTTTATAGTGGAAGCTGGGCTGGATGAATTGGAAACAGTTTGGATTTAGATTTCATGGTGCCAAAAATCTTGTGAGAGTTCAGCTCCAAATAGTGAAAATCTTGGACAAAAATCTTACGAGAACTGCTGCTGTGGCAAGATTACAGCCAGCTCCAAATCAGAACTGGAAAATGGCCATTTCTGAGTTTGTATCACCCTCAAAATCAAACCCATAGGAGCAGGTTCAGAATCCACACCTTCTCGTCCTCTCTCCTTGCCTCCCCCATACTTCATAAAAGGATTTGAAACTCAAGCCAAATGCTCCCAGTCACCTGTGTAACCCTATTGACATAGTGGAGAAGCACGAGGGAAGCAGAATATGGTCCATCATTTATTTTTGGCATGGGTGAGAAATACAAACAGAAACGCTGATTCATAAACATCTATTCTATTGCATTTATTCTCCCCCACCTTCTCTTTGCTGGTACACTATGAGCAGGCAAAGATCCTTCAACAGATGTTGTTATTATTAATCGTGTTTCTTACACAACCCTAAGGGTCAACCAAAAGTGAAACCCCATTTTGCTGAGCACTGTACAAAAACAGTAGGAGATCATTCTTGCACCAAAGACTTTACAATCTAAATAGACTAGACAGATGCAGGGTTGGGGGAGAGGTATAATACACAATCAGAGTGAACTATATGATGGCAGCAAATTTCACTTTAGTGCCATAGTTGTTGTTATGGGAGTGGGCACTTCAAAAGAGGTCAGCTAAATGAGAAAAAAGGGAAGGTAAGGGGAATGGGGTGGGGGAGAAGATAGTAAGGGAGCAGCTGTGGAGTGAAGAGACTGCGGGGAGAGATTAGAGCAAACAACCAATCGGTGCAATTCAGAGGAAGTTCAGTCAACACTCTAGAAAGTTCTCTACCTGACCATATGCCTCTGCTTTGCTGTTTCAGCCCCTACCTGCTGGAGTGTCTCTGGGTCTTCTCTGTAATTTTCCCTTCAAGGTCAGTTGGTGGGTGGGAGGGGAGTGAGTCATGCTACTTAGAACTCACCTCCTTCTCAATACCCCCAATCGCTTCTAATAACCCCCAATTCATCCTCCAGTAACAGCAGCCAACACCCCCTAACCTGAAATCACGTAACTCCTTGCAGTGATAACTAGAGCCCATAACCACTGCAATCCCTCAAGTAACATCCAGAAACACCCTTCATTGAACTTCCAGTCCTCCTCCAGTTACACTATGAAAGACTCTACAGCTCTACGATATAACTGCATTTGCTCCAACCCCTCAGACAGAGACAAACACCTGCAAGATCTCTTTCAAGCGTTCTTACAACTATAATACCCACCTGCTGAAATGAAGAAACAGATTGACAGAGCCAGAAGAGTACCCAGAAGTTACCTACTACAGGACAGGCCCAACAAAGAAAATAACAGAACGCCACTAGCCATCAACTTCAGCCCCCAACTAAAACCTCTTCAGCGCATCAAGGATCTACAACCTATCCTGAAGGACGACCCATCACTCTCACAGATCTTGGGAGACAGGCCAGTCCTTGCTTACAGACAGTCCCCCAACCTGAAGCAAATACTCACCAGCAACAACACACCACACAACAGAACCACCAACCCAGGAACCTATCCTTGCAACAAAGCCCGTTGCCAAGTGTGTCCACATATCTATTCAGGGGACACCATCATAGGGCCTAATCACATCAGCCACACCATCAGAGGCTCGTTCACCTGCACATTTACCAATGTGATATATGCCATCATGTGCCAGCAATGCCCCTCTGCCATGTACATTGGTCAAACTGGACAGTCTCTATGTAAAAGAATAAATGGACACAAATCAGATGTCAAGAATTATAACATTCAGAAATCAGTCGGAGAACACTTCAGTCTCTCTGGTCACTCGATTACAGACCTAAGAATGGCTATTCTTCAACAAAAAAAACGTCAAAAACAGACTCCAAGGAGAGACTGCTGAATTAGAATTAATTTGCAAACTGGATACAATTAATTTAGGCTTGAATAGAGACTGGGAGTGGATGGGTCATTACACAAAGTAAAACTATTTCCCCATGTTTATTCCTCCCCCTGCTGTTCCTCAGAAGTTCTTGTCAACTGCTGGAAATGCCCATACCTTGATTATCACTACAAAAGGTTTCTCCCTCTCCCCCCCTCCGCTCTCCTGCTGGTAATAGCTCACCTTACCTGATTGCTCTCATTACAGTGTGTATGATAACACCCACTGTTTCATGTTCTCTGTGTATATCAATCTCCCCACTGTATTTTCCACTGCATGCATCCGATGAAGTGAGCTGTAGCTCACAAAAGCTTATGCTCAAATAAATTTGTTAGTCTCTAAGGTGCCACAAATCCTCCTTTTCTTTTTGCGGATACAGACTAACATGGCTGCTACTCTGATACATGTCAATCTGTTACTCTGCTGTAATGAGTTTGTGAGAGTGAGCTAGCACCAGGAGTAACTAACTACCACTTCCAAATGTTACTCCCATCACCTCAGCATTGTTTCTAGACACCCACGCATATACTGAGTATTGTCTTCCTCCAACCAGAATTTCATGTAAGCCCAATTTTCTATTTTATCCCCAGAACACCTGAACCTGTTTATTTTTTTTTCACTTGCCTAAAACAATCCTGATGCATCCTAGAAGGCTTTTGAATAGTTATAAGAATAATTACCTGCAGAGGTAATTAGCCACCTGGTAACACTGCTTCAGGCAGGCAAGCAGCAGAGGGAAAATAAAGAGGCTCAGGAGCTCTGTGGACACTGGTGGTGCTACTGGTAAGGCAGCAGCAATGGCCAATAAGCATAGACAGCCAACAGAAAAAAGCTTTATTTTGAATTATAATAATTGCTCTTTTAGCTTAAGTATGGGAGGGACGGGTGGGGGAACTGCTGTCTTAAGGGGTTTGTTCACTGCGAGTGAAAACCCTGGGTGTGATATGATCATATTGCCAGTGATCAGCATGGTTTGTAAACTTGTAACTGTCCACTAGCAGGTGGCTGGGGGTGAGACTTAGCCTCTGGGGAATGGAGATTCAGAATGGTGAGTGGTGTCTCCTATTCCTGAGCAGCAGCAATATGCATTTGCCAATTATGGAGTAGCAGCCAGAGGAAAATACAAGCAGGTTGAATTTAAAACTTCAATGAAACTTTTTGGCGAGTGAAGTATGCAGGATCAGGCCTATGTCAGTAGAAGTGTCCTGCATATGGGTTGTTAGAAGAATTGTCTGTACTGTTCTTTCTCAGTTTATGCTTTGTTCTGCCTTGTTATTGTCTCTGAGAAATAACACAGGAGCTTAGAATAACCATCCTTTTGTACCCAGGGAGCTTCATCTCAACATGTAATGGGGCGCAACTTCAGCGCTGTTTTAAAAACATGACTATACTTCCTGCCAGTGACAGACATTTATGCTCTGAAAATTCCCCTGGCCCAGCCCTCAGTGCTGCGTGTTGCAGTTGAAGAGTTTGTGGTGTTGCTTCATTTTCTATTTTTGTATTGTTTATTTTCTATCCAGTTCTAAGGACTTTTTTTTTCTTTCCCTCCCCGCCCCCTTTCATGAAACCAGTAGGGAGCATGAGATCCATGGGGACTGCAAAACTAGTGCAAAGAGGCCTCTTTCCTTCAATCACACAGACTTTCTGTAGTGCTTTAGGGACATGCCTTAGGCTCATATTGGTAACTGAATGGGCTGCAATTTAGCCATGCGCTTCCCATTAACACTAATGAGGGTTTCCTGGCTAATGCCCTGTGCAGAGAATTGGGAATATACCTGTTAGCATGCTGTTAAGGAGGTCTTTCTCTTTTAATTCAGGTACTTCTCTCTTGCTGGGAGGGCAAGTGGGGTTGGTCCTTGGAGTCAGGGGCCCGATTGTGCTGAGAGTATCTTGAGATCTGCCTTGCCACTGTACAAGACCATGCTGGCCGTTTGTTTTCTACCTTTCAAAACTGGGCTTGAAGAGATAGAAACAACAAGCTTACATTTTAGTTTTATTATAATAAATTAATAAGACTATTGGTTTTCCCATGATTGTCAAAATACAAAACTAGCCTATTGCCCCTACTTTAAGATTGGACCACATTGATATTATTTGTATTGCAGGAGACACTAGAGGCTTCAGCTGAGATCATGGTCCTGTTGTGGTAGGCACTGTACAAACATGTCCTGAAGAGCTTACAGTCTAAGAAGATAGGACAGACACAGGGTGGGAGGGCAAATAGAAGTGCAGGGAGATGAAGTATTTTCCCCATGGGCACACAGCAGAGCCAGGAACAGAACTGAGGCCTCCTGACTCCCAGACCAGTGCCCTAGCTACTAGGCCATACTGCTTTGATGGTTACACATTGTCGTATGTGATTGAACCCTATTGCATGCCTAAATTAATTATACAGCCAAACTCTGACTGTGTGGGGTGAAGGCGTGTAGAAAACAGTACAGGAAACCTTTCTGTCTGAAGCACTACCAGAATTTTAGTACTTGAAATTCCTGAGCACAAAGTGATAAAGAGAGATTATGGTTGGGTGCATTAGGGGCTCAACTATGACATCATTCTTCTTCAACACCTCTGTGGACTTCCCTAGTGTTCCCAGAGCCATTCTGCTGTCCTGAGCTTCACA
Organism: Dermochelys coriacea; assembly: GCF_009764565.3. Classification (NCBI taxonomy): domain Eukaryota; kingdom Metazoa; phylum Chordata; order Testudines; family Dermochelyidae; genus Dermochelys; species Dermochelys coriacea. The sequence goes on along the minus strand of NC_050068.2, from coordinate 201,497,333 downwards.
GACAAATTGCCTCCAGCAACTGTTGTTGATGCGATACCCTTTGTTCTGCACCCCCCCCTTCCCGCATATGGTAGTTCCTTGGGGCACAGGCTGTATATCCCTGTACAGTAGATGTGTACAGGTGCCAAGAACCTGGCATGCTGTTCAACAATAATAATAGCATGCAGTACTGTACACTGGAGAGTTGAGTAGCATGGGGAAGATCTTATGCCTCAGGCTCTTATATTTTCATTTTCAAATGTAGTAGTATTTTGAAAAGTATTGCTTACAAGTTAAAATTTGCATTTATCAGAGCTGCTCACAAATGGGATTTATAACAAAGCTATCATTAAAGGGAAACAAAGCAGGAGAAGGAACAAAAGATACATTCTTAGCAAAGTTTGAAATGCAGACACTTTCAGCATTCCTTGCTGCTGCAGGAAAGATGTCTTCCTCCTCTCCTACCACTCTGTCCCCCTCCCCAAAAAAAGAGGCAGGCAAATGAGCAAATATAGGTTTCTCCCAGGAGACTAAACTGCTGATGCTCAAACTCTTCCTTATCTCTGGTGGTAGCATTTCCCAGTGCTCCACATCAAAAATAATGATTTAGTGTTTCCTGCATGATCATTCCCACCTTGGCTGAGATTTCCCCTAGTTCCAGTTCCAAATCACAGTGACCAGTTAGTTGGGTATTGCTGACATTATCAAGGGGATGATGAACCATCTCTCTATCTTAGATATTTCTAATGTACCCATCACTATAGTGTCTTTATCTATCTTACCTATGTACAGTATGTTTTGATACCATCAGCATCAATATGTTTTGATACCATGGTATGTACAAAATTAAGTGTCACCTTAAATGTGTCTGTAAATTCATCTGTACTCCTTGCTTCAGACACTGTTACTTAATTTTTCCCCATCGACATTTGTCCATGAGAAAGGAAACCAGGACATTCTTAAGTCTTCATTGTTGGGGAAGACTTGTGCAAAAAGATAGAGTTTGCATCGTGCTCTGAATGTGCTCCATCTAATGTACATTCAGATACTTTCTGCAAAGGAATTGCACAGTAAAGAGACTGTTATCCGGATTGCATTGGCACTCACTACCGAGAGCTTCATCCGGGGATTCGTCAGCCATAGTACTCCTTTTGGGTGAAATTCGCTTCAGTGTTCAATGCCTGCACAATCCTTGGCTCTATTCAAGCCCCACATGAAGGGCTCAGGTGGATTGAGCCTTGTGTGTTTTTTCAGTAATGAGATTAATTTCTCCCTTTGAGCTTAGCTGTTTTGGTGAGTTGCAGATGGAGAAGGCAGCCTCTAGGATAGTCAGTCTGTATAACCTATTAAAGACTTTGAAGATTAGAACCAGACTCTCTCGCATATGCAGAATTCTTCAGCATTCATTTCCCATAGTTCAGTTTTTAAAATCATAATTTTAAAAAGCAGTAATGCCAAATCTTGACCCAGTAGACCAGAGGCAGATGGACCGTCAAGCAGGGAGCAATGTATAAAATGTAAGAGACAAGGCTCAGCCACATTCTCTCCAACCCTCTCGTCTCCTCTCAGATGTAGTGAGACTAGCTTTGTGCATATTTCAGATCCAGTTTATTAGTTTCCTTTTCTATGAAAGTCTCTCTCTGTCCTTTCATCCACTCTGAACCATCGGCTTCCTCACTCCTTTCCTTCAGTCTTACTCACCCCAACCCCCTTGTGATAAATCTGTGGATGGGGGCATTCACCTTATCTTGTAACTTACTGTTTCTTCTGTCCTACCTGTGCAGCACTATTTGCTAGGTCCCAGATAATGGTAGAATTAGAGTCCTGAAGCAAAACCCAGATCCAAACACTTGAATTGAAACAATAGTGTTCAGGGAGGATGTTAGTTGATATTCATTCATATTTGAAAAGGAATTTTGATATGACTTTGTTCACTTTCCATGAAGATTGTAGTAAAAACATTTTTCATTCAAATACCCAGCTATTCACCAAAAATTAATTTTGAATTAAATGTTTGCAGTTCATTCTCTGTCAGTTAGCATGTGCTGCTAATTTTAACAATACATTATGCAATTCTCAATTAGCTTTTTGGAGAGGTTGGTTAGTTTTGTAAATCACCCAACTGGAGACTCAAACCAATACCACATGACTCACCAATGCAGCACAAGTTGCAATTCACAATTTGAACAATCCAGAGACTTCCTTCACTGAAGAAAGTCCCAAATAATTTAGTATAATAGACAATTTCCCCATCTTTTTGCTGACCATTCTGTGAAGTAGAAAGAAAATGTAAAATTTCTCAAGTATTTAATTTATTGCAGATTATTCACTCAGCTCTACCCAGCACCCTGAACATTGAGGAGATTCAGATCTGGTACCAAATTTCTCTGTTGTCCTGTATCTCTGTACCAGGTCAATCCAAAACTATGAATCTGAACAATCCCAAGCTCTAGGGAAATTCAGATATGGTTCTGGATTCAAACCATCTCTGTGTAGAACAGGATCCTATGCACTCGACACTTGCTATTCTTTAAAATAAACAAATCGGTGACACGGTGCATGGGACAGCAATGATTAATTTAAAATTATAATGACATTTATAGAGATAGGCGAGAGCTGGTATCAGTTCCATGTACTATAGTGGAAATGGGCAGTGGAAGGAATGTCTAAAGACCTTTCAGGCATGTGGTTGAAAATAAGCCTGTTAAACCATAATACTAAGTGGTTTCCCATAAAACCTCTTGACATCTCTGAGACAAGAAGTGCCACTGCAGTGGTAGAGGATCAGTAAAGCAGTCTTATGCTCTCACAGCCAATGCATACTTAAGAAAATGCTGTCATTATACTCACTGTGCTGGAGAACTGCATAGAACTGCTGTTTTATTGGTGGTGGTTGCCTGCATTCTTAGGGCATCTGGATGTGTGTTTGCCCTCCCTGCAGCTGGCCCCAACCAAAGGTTGGCCTAAATTGGAACCTGAATCATGTAGTTCTGGGCTTACCTATTACACCCTAATCCATTTCCTTCTGCTGGCCTTGGGTATAGTGCTCATCTTCCTCTTATGCCAACAGCAATTACCTGTGTGGATTAGTCAGCGGGGAGCTCTTGTATCCCCTGGGTACATCTATGCTGCAATTAAAAAACCATGAGTGGCCCATGCCTGCTGACTCAGGTTTATTAATGCTGTTAATTGTGGTATAGACATTTGGGCTCGGTGTAAAGCCCGGGCTCTAGGACCCTGTGAGATGGGAGAATCCCAAAGTTTGGGCTGCAGCCCGAGCCCGAATATCTACATCACAATTAAACTGCCCCTTAGCTTGAGCCCCATGACCCCGAGTCAGAATAAGTGCAGTGTAAGCATACCCTGTACAGCTATCTTTCCTGTTCCTTCAATCTCCATCAACCCCTGAACCATTATCTCGAGACACAAGTTGGTGTGTTTTTTCTCCAAGAGCAAGACAACCACAGTCTCCTCTGAGTGCTTCTCTCAAGCAAACAGTAAGACTGAAAATTGGGAGTTTGCCAGAAAACATTAGAAAGAGTAGCAGTGGCAGGATAATGTTGGTATGAGTGGGAAGAGAACTTTGCTTTCCTTTTACTGCTCTTAAAGATTCTCCAAACATCTTGTGTCCATGTGCCATAGCTAGATTAGCATGTCATAGAAGATTAGGGTTGGAAGAGACCTCAGGAGGTTATCTAGTCCAACCCCCTGCTCAAAGCAGGACTAATCCCAACTAAATCATCCCAGCCAGGGCTTTGTCAAGCCAAGCCTTAAAAACCTATAAGGATGGAGATTCCATCACCTCCCTAGGTAACCCATCCAGTGCTTCACCACTCTCTTAGTGAAATATTTTTTTCCTAATATCCAACCTAGACCTATCACACTGCAACTTGAGACCATTGCACCTTGTTCTGTCATCTGCCACCACTGAGAACAGCTTAGCTCCATCCTCTTTGGAACCTCCCTTCAGGTAACTGAAGACTTCTATTAAATCCCCCCTCACTCTTCTCTTCTGCAGACTAAATAAGCCCAGTTTCCTCAGCCTCTCCTCATAAGTCATGTGCCACAGCCCCTAATAATTTTTGCTGCCCACTGCTGGACTCTCTCTAATTTGTCCACATCCTTTCTGTAGTGGGGGGCCCAAAACTGGACACAGTACTTTAGATGTGGTCTCACCAGTGCCGAATACAGGGGAATAATCACTTTCCTTGATCTGCTGGCAATGCTCTTACTAATGCAGCCCAATATGTTGTTAGCCCACTTGGCAAAAAAGGCACACTGTTGACTTGTATCCAGCTTCCGGTCCACTGTAATCCCCAGGTCCTATTCTGCAGAACTGCTGCTTAGCCAGTCGGTCCCCAACCTGTAGCGGTGCATGGGATTCTTCCTTCCTAAGCACAGGACTCCGCAGTTGTCCTTGTTGAACCTCATCAGATTCCTTTTGGCCCAATCCTCCAATTTGTCTAGGTCACTCTGGACCATATTCCTACCTTCCAGCGTATCTACCTCTTCCCCCAGTTTAGTGTCATCCACGAAGTTGCTGAGGGTGCAATCCATCCTATCATCCAGATAATTAATGAAGATGTTGAACAAAACCGGCACAAGGACCAACCCCTGTGACGCTCCACTAGATACAGAGCTGTATACAAAAGTACTCCTTTATATCTTCCATGCACGCTGTGTTTGTGTGCCTCAGATATGTGGGCATAGAATCATAGAATCATAGAATATCAGGGTTGGAAGGGACCCCAGAAGGTCATCTAGTCCAACCCCCTGCTCAAAGCAGGACCAAGTCCCAGTTAAATCATCCTAGCCAGGGCTTTGTCAAGCCTGACCTTAAAAACCTCTAAGGAAGGAGATTCTACCACCTCCCTAGGTAACGCATTCCAGTGTTTCACCACCCTCTTAGTGAAAAAGTTTTTCCTAATATCCAATCTAAACCTCCCCCATTGCAACTTGAGACCATTACTCCTCGTTCTGTCATCTGCTACCATTGAGAACAGTCTAGAGCCATCCTCTTTGAAACCCCCTTTCAGGTAGTTGAAAGCAGCTATCAAATCCCCCCTCATTCTTCTCTTCTGCAGACTAAACAATCCCAGCTCCCTCAGCCTCTCCTCATAAGTCATGTGCTCTAGACCCCTAATCATTTTTGTTGCCCTTCGCTGTACTCTTTCCAATTTATCCACATCCTTCTTGTAGTGTGGGGCCCAAAACTGGACACAGTACTCCAGATGAGGCCTCACCAGTGTCGAATAGAGGGGAACGATCACGTCCCTCGATCTGCTCGCTATGCCCCTACTTATACATCCCAAAATGCCATTGGCCTTCTTGGCAACAAGGGCACACTGCTGACTCATATCCAGCTTCTCGTCCACTGTCACCCCTAGGTCCTTTTCCGCAGAACTGCTGCCGAGCCATTCGGTCCCTAGTCTGTAGCGGTGCATTGGATTCTTCCATCCTAAGTGCAGGACCCTGCACTTAGGCTTATTGAACCTCATTAGATTTCTTTTGGCCCAATCCTCCAATTTGTCTAGGTCCTTCTGTATCCTATCCCTCCCCTCCAGCGTATCTACCACTCCTCCCAGTTTAGTATCATCCGCAAATTTGCTGAGAGTGCAATCCACACCATCCTCCAGATCATTTATGAAGATATTGAACAAAACGGGCCCCAGGACCGACCCCTGGGGCACTCCACTTGACACCGGCTGCCAACTAGACATGGAGCCATTGATCACTACCCGTTGAGCCCGACAATCTAGCCAGCTTTCTACCCACCTTATAGTGCATTCATCCAGCCCATACTTCCTTAACTTGCTGACAAGAATGCTGTGGGAGACCGTGTCAAAAGCTTTGCTAAAGTCAAGAAACAATACATCCACTGCTTTCCCTTCATCCACAGAACCAGTAATCTCATCATAAAAGGCGATTAGATTAGTCAGGCATGACCTTCCCTTGGTGAATCCATGCTGACTGTTCCTGATCACTTTCCTCTCCTCTAAGTGCTTCAGGATTGATTCTTTGAGGACCTGCTCCATGATTTTTCCAGGGACTGAGGTGAGGCTGACCGGCCTGTAGTTCCCAGGATCCTCCTTCTTCCCCTTTTTAAAGATGGAAGAAGCATGTGGATTTGGATATCAGCTCTTGATGCAATCCAAGTATGAGGCATTCGTTACACTGTAGAATCTCCAGTTACTCTTCAGTATATGCAGTGTTAGTACACAGAGCCAAGTACTAAGAAGGGGTCACAATATTAAATTAATAGCATGAGTTATTTAGAAACAGTTAAAGGAACTATATTTTCAACAACACTGGGTTTAAGCATAAGTAAGTCAAAGAGGAGCTGCTTTTCCTTTGCAATCTCAGCAACTCATGGGCTGGCCATATCTTCCCCTCTAACAGTGGAATCATGGGATCCCCCACTTCTGATCTCTCACTTCTAGTGAGTTGGAACTCAAAACATGAGGCCACTCTTACTGACTACTCAGCATGTAGTGGATTTTGCTTATGCAGGACCTGTTGGTATCAAATATGGTGGCTGGATTTTTAAAAGGGCTGGTTAATTTTATGACAGGAAGGTATTTTTCATCTGTGGATAATACTGTTCAACTGACAATGTGTTGTCACAATTGGGTTGTATTTTCCCTTCCTCTCACCATCAGGTATTGGCTGCTGTCTGAGAAGAGATATTGTTATTGTTATTACTTGCATTATTGTAATGCCTGAAGGCCCCAACCAAGATCAGGGCCACAGTGTGTTAGGCAGTGTACAAACACTTAGTGAGAGACAGTCCCTGCCCTGGAGAACTTACAGTCTAAATAAACAAGAGGGCAGGCTGGGAAATAGAGGCTCAGAGGGAGTGAAATGACTTGCCCCAGAGCAAGCTGCAGGCCAGTGTCAGAGCCAGGAACAGAACCTGCCAGCCAGTCCAGTGCCCTATGCACTCTGCCTTCCCTGACTTGGCTCCTCAGTCACTGTTAGTGCAGATGCTTTGGTATGACTTAATCATGCAGGGCTATGTTCTGTAGGTACACTAGTGTGTGGAGCTTCCTAAAGGATCATATTTTCCATAATTGCCAGTCAAGGAAAGTTTCTCACTGCTCTTTATGATCCCACTTTGTGGACTGAAGAATAAGGACTCATTATGTTGGCTGGTGGCCATATTTATTTTGTACACGTTACTACTACACTTTGTCACCACAGAGGAGAGACATGCTTCACTTTCAAAGCCTTGGTCTGAAAGACATGTTTAGCTGACTGTTCTTTCCTAATCATTGCTCAAAAGGGTCTAACTACAGAATTCTGTGATATAAATGGGCATTTAGATCTACCAGAGGAAACGTTTTAGGTTAGTCTTTTTCTAGTCTTGACTTCTTCTTTGGAGTACGCTGCACTCTGGCGATCATCACTTACAAAATACCTCTGAAATAAAATATTTTCCCTTGGTTCCAAAAAGCTCATTTTGCAACTTAACTTTGCATTACATGTATCACTCTGTAACAGACACCAGGTCCTCAGAGATTGTTGTAATCAGATAGATGTATGGGGTGAGATTTTCAAAAGTACTCAGCGTTAGCCAAATTCTGTTCCCATTAAAGTCAATGGGAGTTTTACCACAGACTTCAATTGGAGCAGAATAATGCTGAGAGCTTTTAAAAATCTCATCCATGTCATAGAAGAGGTAGATGTCACTAGTGTTTGGTTTATGAAAACAAGACATACACAAAGAGAGGTGGCAGAGACAGAGAGCAAGCTATAAAATTCAGATCCTGACTTTTTTCCAAAAAATGAAGGGGGTTTGGAGCTGGAATTATAGTTCAGTCTGTTAAAGTTTGGATCTGAATCCAAATTCTTCCCAAATTTCAAGAGGCTTCTGATTGAAGGGTTTAGTTCATGGCCTTCAGAACAGGTTAACCTCTTGTACCAGCCTGTTTTCAACTACTGTGCCTTTTTTTTCCTGAGAAAACACACACATGTGTGCGCGCACACACGCTTTTGGAGGTGGGGGTATAATGTTTCTATGTATACTTTGGTTTAGTGACTGCAAAATGTATTCTTGTAATAGTTGTATTCTTTTAACAGGTGTCCCTTTAAGTTTATTGTATATTTCCCAAGATACTGTGTTTTTTAAAAAAGTATCCTATTATATTAAATAAAGTCTGGGTTCTTTTTTTGTTGTTGTTCATGCATAAATTGTTTTGAAATTATCCCTCTAATTGTCAGTTTCAGGAAAACCTTTGATTGTCAGACTAGCAACTTTTTTTATTTTTGTTTTCTTTCTGGTGCTTTTACCTTTTTATGCTATGTTCTGTAGAAGTGGGAATTATATATTCTGATTGTTATGTATGCAAAACTCAATTTGTGTATTTTATTGTTTCTTCTTCCCCCATCCCCTTTTCTTTGCATTTTCCCAACATCTGCATTGTGGATTGATGGCAAGAGCAGCAGTGGCTGGCACTTTTCCTCCAAGGTGCGAGAGAGAAAGAATTGGCTGGAATTGCTTTCCATATAGCTGGCTTGACATGCAGCATTGAAAAGGTATCATCTCATTTTCTGTCCTTGAACCAGAGGTGAAAACCACAAGGAAATAGTCATCTTGGTGCCAAGCCACCTGTTGATTCACACCAGAAAAGCCATTGGCAATACATTCCTAACCATATCCAGTTGGAACGGTTGAATGCCTGACATCTGTGTACCTACAGTATCTGTTTGTACCTATGCATCAGGTACACTGGCTAATTCAGTAGCCTTTTGCCTGGAAATCCTGGGTTCAAATTTAGGTTAAGGCAGAAGGGAATAGAGTTTTCGGTCTCAGTCTAGACCTTTGACTAGTCTATTGCATGTCTGCTTCACATCACTAATGCGCACAATTTGGCATGATTGTCAGTCATGTCTCAGTAAAAGCCCATTTCTGAAATAGCATGGGGAGTTGTAAGACAAACCTGAGTTTTGTTGGGAGACCTGTGTGGCAAGAATAGGACTGAAGTAGCCAGGGGTGCTGCAGAACAGGATTGATTGAGATGCATTCGCAGAACTGTGTGAATAGCCCAGGACTGAATAGCAGGGGAGGCTGCAGGTCAGGACTGAGGGGCATTGGCAGAGCTGAGTGATGGAATCTTGCATAGTGTCTGCCTGCACAATGTTCCAACTAGTGCTATCAGTGCTTCAGTTTCTGGTGCACTAGAATTCACCATATCAATTCAAAATTAAATTAAAACAAAATCCTGTCCTCAGACCATCATGCACACACCCAGTTACCCAGTGTGGTATATATGTAATGCAGACGACTGCAGTGCATTTAAATTACATTAAAGCACTGAGCTAAAACTACAAAAACTGACCAAATTCTGAGTTAAGAGATTGCTAATTCAGCCTTTTTTGTGCTTACACCTTTTAGTATATATGTTCCTATATGTGGGTCCCCCAAAGAGCAATAGCGCTAGAAATTATAGGTAACTTGATATATAGAACCAAATTCTGTGCTTGCTTACATGCTGTACAGCTCTGCTGAGGTTTATGGAAGGACATGAGCAAGGGCATAATTTGGCCCATGGTATTTATATTTATCCATATTGCTTTGTGCTTGAGAGATGAATAATTCCTGTGGGTCTGAAGCAGGGCCAGCTGCAGCACCAGCGTTCCAAGCAGGTGCTTGGGCGGTGGCAATTCGGCGGAAGCTTCTCTCCCCTGCCGTCCGCGGTGGCAATTCGGCGGCAACAGGTTTTTTCACTGCTTGGGGTGGCAAAAATGGTAGAGCCGTCCCTGGTCTGAAGCATTGTCCAATGTTGTGCAGCCCTACCATATGTATCCTTGGTGGGATATCTAATCTGTTGCGAAACAATGGGGCAATGAGCAGTGAAGCTGCACAGTGACTGGACTATCCTGGGCTCTCCAGACAAATCAAGTTAATATGGTTACTGTCCTCCGAAGCCTCCCTAAGGCTGAGGCAAGACACTCAAATGCCTTGAAAGGTACACTATTCATTTATGAAGTTTGCCATTACAAATATTTTATGACAGAAGGACTTTGTGGCCTGCACTCTAACATGGGCTATCCCACATACTTCAGATCCAGACTTCACAGATGGGTGGGTAGGATTAGATGTGGTAGGAGTTATAAGGCCCACTGAAGTTCGGGGATGTCCAGAACTAGGGTTTTTGATGGGCACGTTTCTAAAAACTAACCTCTAAATTCTCTAAGTTCCTGGTTGAGTTTTAGCTGTACAACTCTTATTAATGTCAGGGAGTCTCTGAGGTAATCAATCCCTAAACAATTCTTTGACCATTCTTCTCCTAAGCACCTTCATTTCAAAAACCTGTGCCCTGCTGTTCAGACTAACATTTGGCCTGTGGGTTAACTTCTGTGGGTGTGTCATGTGGCAGCTGCTGACTATGCTTGCTGTGTTGACAGAAGTAAAAATAGTAAGAACATGTTTTGTCACTAAAATAAGCCAGTGTGGTATGGGATACATATGTGGGGCAAACTCAGTCATGTTTTAACTCCATTGAAGTCTGTGGATAGGCAAAATTCAGTGGTTTTGACTTCAGTGGAATTACACCATTGATTAATTTTTTTAATTGTTGGGTTTTAGGGGGGTGTTTTTGTTCCATGTTGTTTGATGAATACAACATGTGGTTTATTTTTGCTGATGTCACTTTGTTCATACCAGCCACTTCCACAAAATTAACGCCTAGTGTATTAATGAATTGCATTTCTGAATTCTTCCATTCAGTTTATAATGTAATCCACTTGAAAGACTGTGCTGCTTGCAAAATTTGAAATTTCAAAATTGCTGTGTACCTTCCTGACAACCAATATAATTTATGTCATGTTGATGAGCCTGAGATATTTCTCAATGTTAGCCTCACGGGAACAAGACAACGAAGAGGAACTTTTAACTGATCTTGTGGATGTGGCTGTATCTAAAACCTCTTATTTGCTAGAGTTCTTAGAAGGTTTTGATTTGTTTTTCCTCTGTCTCTGACCTAATTAATTTTATGGGACGTCTCCATGGACATAATTTATATGACAAATAAATTATATTAGCAATTGCTGTCGTGGTATGAAGCCCCTCATTTATGGTAAATTTAATGTGTTCCTCTGTTCTTTTCCTTTATAAACTGTGATCTATCAGCAATCATCTCTTTTCTTTTCTTTTTCAGATGATTTTGATTGCATAATGTCTTTATTGCCAATATACAAATATGTAAATTTATAAATGCAAAGAGCGAAATATTACTGTAATTCAGAATTGGCTGGCACAAAAAGCCTCTGAAATTGCACCAGCTCTACATTTTTGGTGGTTTTCTTTTGGCTGATCCAGTTGAAATACATTTTTGTAGAAAAAGAATCAAATTGTGTCTCCGTTCTCCGCCTACTTGACAGTTTTCAGCTTGGTGCAATATGAAAGTATGATTATTAACCCCCCAGAAGAGAGTTTATTAAGGGAAATGCTGACATAACCTTAACTAAGCTAGTGCCAACGTGAGCTGGAATCATTTAATTTGCCCCATTCAAAACTGTCCCACTTACAGGGCTCGTATTAGTGGTATTGTTTAACTCTTTCAAGCCAGTGAATGTTCACAGCCTTTTTCCAGCAACAGTTGTGTGGTAATGTGTTTTGAGCCAAATTCTCCTCTTATACGTGTGCAATTTCACTGACTTTAATGAGGATACATGGATGAAACTGAGAGTCAAATTTTAACATTTCTCCCTAAGCCCCACTCCAATTTATGAAGGATTAAAGGGACACCAGATCTGCTTTTGTTCCTATTGAAGTCAATTGGAGTTTTGCCTTTGATATCCATGGGATCATAATTGGAGCAAATGTCATGCAGTTTAGGGCCAAAATACATGTTTTGTGTGAGAGTTTTTTCAAGGGCAAAGGGGTTTACAAAACACATATAAATATAAATGTTTTCTTGATTTTCTAAAAATACAATGAAAACAGTTTTTCTTTGCATTTAAACATTCCTCTGTAGCGCTGCCACTTGGTGCTTGTGCATGAGGGCTGGAAAGAGAAACTGGCTAATCTAGTTCTTCTTTCTAAGGTGAATGAAGGGCAGAAAATAAACAGCTTAAATGGGGGGGAAAGTAAATTAGGTCTGTAGCATTCCTTCATTTTGAAATATCTACAGTAATATATGTAATACAAGTAAGAAAATTTAATTCCTAAATGAAAGGAAGGCTAATGGTAAAAGTGTTGAACAGAACTTAAAATGCAAAGGTACGTTGGAAGATAACAGCAAAGCCAATCCTGGTTCTGATTCAGGAAATCACCTGAGAACATGCTTAAAGTTAAACACATGCATAAGTAATGTGCCTTATTGGGGCCTCTATGATGTTCCATATCATGGAGCTGCGCAGAGCTCAGCAAGCAGGCCTGATTCAGTGACCACGGACTGTAATATACATCCTCAGAAGGAATCCTGGAAAATGCCTTGGCAGTCATATACTAGTTAGATGATTTGCAAAACATGCCATTGGGACCTTGTGCATGGAACATAACTGAAAGGACAGGATGATATCTAGTAGTTTTCAGTTCTATGTGTGCATGTGTGGTTAATTTTGTTATTGATTTTCATAAAGAAATAGACAATGAAAAGTTCAGACAGTTTTGTTCCTTTTTTTCACATTCTCTATTGTTTATAGAGACCCCTAAGAAACCTCAAAATAAAATGACTACTAACAGGTTTGTAGCCTGTAATAGGGTGCTCGAAAGGCTGGGCTGCCTAGTAATTGGTGCACCTGACATCTGGCAGCTTGCTTCCCTGGCAGAAGTGCCTCACTCCTTAAAGAGGAATAGTAGGGGGATCCAGCTCCTCCTTCTTCTCCACGTCCCAGCCCAGGGCCCTGTGTGAAGCAACACTGGCAGGATCCTCCCTGCAGAGAATCTAAGTCCGCTGCCCTGGGCTACTTCCCGCCTCTGTTTCTTCAGTTTGGGGCATGGCCTCTGTAGTCCAAACAGTCTGTAGTAGCCCGACTCAAGCGACACTGCCTGGTGGACTTTTTGTGGCATCCAGTACCAGTCTGACATCCCTCTTGGTGGGAGCTGATGTAATATTGCAGGGTCTTAACTCCATAATCTCTCTGTGGTTTAGTCACACAGTTCACTCACTGATGGGTATTCCTTGGTCTCCTCAGTAGTCTCCCTCAATCAGGGACTCGGTGCTTCTCCCTGGTGGCTGGCCCAGCTGTCAGCTTCCTAGTGATTCTCCCCTCATGTAGAGGGGCAGAGGTGTCTCCTGTCTCTTCACCAGTCAGCCCTGAAGTGAGCCAGGTTCTCTCGTTTTCTTCCCCCTCCAGGCCTGGCATTGGCTGCAGGTATAGGGGGGCAGGGCTAGCTGGGCCCATGAACTCTCTTTAACCTTTTTTGTGCTGTTGTGAGGTTTCTCAGCCTCATTGCATGGCCCTTTTAAATGTGGTGAAGACTGATTGCTCCCTGATCTCACTTTTTCTAATGGTGCTTAACAGTCACATGATGATTAGATGACCTCCTGAGGTCTCTTCCAACGCTAATCTTCTATGATTCTATGACACTTTTTAAAAACCCTTCCTTATTAAGACTTTCTTTCTTTTTCTACTGTTGATTCAGAAGACAAGATAACAGTATTTGTTTAGGCCCTACACAAATATCTGTTTCTGTTATGAGGTGGTGGGTTATTTTATTTTTTCAAAATTGAATTTCAGAACCTTTTGTTCTCCACTTGCCCCCCCCTCCCCACCATCCTAAGTTAAATTTTAAAATTGGTGAAAGGTTCTGATGTTCTTGGCAGAACTTCAAAGCAGTTTCTCAGGTATCACAATTTCTCTTTTCCTTCTTCGGTAGAGTCCATAGTTCAAGATATTCTGTGGACTGCAGCTACTGCCTGCTAGCATTTGAAGGCTTGTGGAAAGGCAGAGGACATGCCAACAGCTGTCAGGCTTGACCTAACATCTATATTGTTTCTCAGTTCACTAAGGGGGATGAGTGGAGCAGATTGTTGAGCTTTGCACTATAAGAAAGCAGTCATGATTTCGAGGAACAGCTGCCCATCTGTCTCTGGAGTCCTTTCTGAGTGCAGTTTGTACTTCCTTTGGGATGGTGTTGAAGAGGAGCTTTAGAGATTTTAAATGAAAAAAAGTCATTGGGACAAAATCATCTATTGGGTAAAATCCACTGACTGCAATGAAGTTACACCAGGGATGATTGTGGCCCAGTAATTCCATGGTGTAATTCCATGGTGCACTGGACAGGCTCTGACTGTGATGGCCTTATGTAGACAGTGCTGTTGTTTCTTGAAATCTCTTGACTGGGTATGGTCCCAGAATTTGGAAATGCAGTATTAATTCTACTTGTCGCATGATAGCATTTCCTCCTGAGTAGGATTGCTACTGAACACCTATCCTGAGATTGCCAACATTGTCCCAGTTTGTCAGGGTGACCTCAGAGCCTATAAGCACAGTTAGAGGTTACTTTGAGGAGTCCTGAAACATAATTAGAGTGTTGATGTTTGTGACACCTTGGAGTGATATTTGAAGCATAGCTTTTTCTGTCTGCCAGGCCAGTAAATAATATCCAGTGTTTCCATTCATGTAAAACATAACAGGTAAGCAAAATACGCAGAGAAATGTTTTTACTTCAACTACATGGTTCAAAAATCTTTGGGCTAAATTTTAAATATGACATGGTGATGTCTATGCACCGAGAACTATCAAATTGCATGTCAAATCGGGCAGGTAATTTTACTGGTACACTTATTATCACTTCAGTAGGCGGCACTTAAGAGCATAAACTTTATGGCAGGCTAAATGAGAGAGCAAAGATAACTTGGCAATCTTGGATCATGGTCATCTAGTGAAGCAGGAAAGTATGTACTAAAGATAGTTAGAGAAGGGAGTGCAAACTAGTGGGTAGCAAAGGGCCAAGAAGCCAAGAATTTGGGGTTCAACTCTTGGCTCTGGAAGGGAGGGAATATAGCCTAGCAATGAGAGCAGGGAACTGGAAGTCAGCACTGGAGCTGTGTAAATCTCAGCATTTTTACACTAGAGGGAATTGTGCAAAACATTCTTGGTTTTTATTCACACCTCCTGGGGTTTGCTGTGAGTTTCAGGTTCAGACAAAACTAAAAAAAGTTAAACTCAATTGAAACCACCAAAGTTGTTTCCTCCCCCTCCCCCCCAGGTTGAAGCCACTGAATATCACATAGTCTTTATGCAAATCTATAACTTTTTGCCATATTCATTTGACACTGGGCCCAGATTTGCTCATAAGGTTTGTGATCCTCTATAAACCTGATCTAAGAAATATTCCCATTGATAATGAAATCCCAAACCAGGCAAGTTTCACCAGCCTTTGAGTTTTGAAACAAAAAATTGGTCCAGTTCTACTTAGGACTAGCCATGATTCTGATCCAAGCCCCATCTCAACCTCCAAACTTTGGGAAAGCGCAGATCAAAACTGCTCAGCTTGGCCTATCACTGCAGTGACCCCAAATGCTGGGAAGGTCATATTCAGCTCCAGCTTTCTGCTGCTCTGGCCAATTTGTACTTGGAACTCTCCTCACCCCATGACTTCTGTTCTCTGTTCTGACACACTAACTCTTAGTATGTTCTTGACCTTTGGCCTGGTGCACCTCAGTTTCTCCATCTGGCAAAGGAGGATAATGCTTACAAATAGCTCATCATGTAATGGTGAGGCTTAATTAATGAATGGTTGCATAGAGTCTTGAGATCGTTGGATGAAATTGTATAAGGGCATAGAATTATTACTGCTATTTAACTGTGTGCTTAAACCTAGACAATGTATTTGCACATGTAAGTAATTATGATGCACTTCAAGGCATTCTGTTTGTAATGCTTTGCTCTCCATTTCCTGCAAATCAAATTACTGAGGGATAGATTTGATTTCCACATCATTTTGAAAATATTTTCTTTTTCTTTTTTTAATTTCCTTTGTATTAATTTTTGTCAAAGTTCAAAACACAACCAACTGTGACTAAATGCATAAAACCAAACAACCCCCCCAAAGTATAATAAAATTAAAGACCGCATAAGATGATATGCATTCAAACAATGTAAATCATACCTAACAAACATGTTTGGAATAATATACCTTATCCATGTCTGATCCACTAATAACAAATACTTATTCAGAGTACAAATAACTTATTCTTTTTCTTAGAGAGGGAGGGAGAAACAGACCCCCACACTCAAATTATATCTTGCAGTCTAAATAAATGTGAAAACTTTGCCAAATCTTATAATGAAAATATGAGATTGTTGGGATTTTTATATCTTTTAGCAATAATAAGACTGAAGAAAGAAGGGCAGCTTTTACTGCTAATACGGGGCCTGATCCCATAGCCTTTCCATGAATAGGCCTGCTGCCTTCAGTCAGGTTGCTCATCTGTTAGACCTGAAGGCACAGGCTGAGATTACTTTTAATGCTTTTTTTCATAACACAAAGTATTTCAGAGATGTAGGTTTGACAAGCAAATTATAATTAATATCCGTGGCCAGTTTAAAGAGATTGCTACTAAAGGAAAAATTGTTACTAGAAGGTAATTAATATTTTCATCGCAGCATCAAGTAAAAATAGGTTTTTGTCTTCTTCTTATTTCCTTTCTGATCACAGAGGCAATTATTGTTTGTGTAAAGGAATAAGATCATCTTCCCTGTCCCTCACTCTGGCTACATCATCTTTATTTTTTAATTCCCCCTCTGCCTCCCTCTGTTTCAGTTCAATTCATTTCCATTCCAGGAGGAGTCATTGTCATGACAAGCTATACAGGTGCTGCTAAAGTAAAAGAAAAGGTCAGTCAGTCACCACTCCCATATATCTATGGAGGATAGTTATGACCCAGGGTAACACACTGTGCTTGGGGTTTGATTCCTTGTGTCCCTTTACATTAGTGCTCATTCCTGATCTGGGAGCATAATGTCACCTTTGCCATCTCTCTCCTGTCTCCCAGGCTTGGGCACTGTTTTGCCTCATTGCTTTCTGATGAGAACTTATCTTTTATGATTCCTGATAATTGAACGAAATATCTTTCTCACGCTTCCTCCCATTAAGGACTTTGGAGTAGAAAGTCTACCTTTGTGTCCATCTTTCCTTTGTCTCAGTAGCTGAACAGTCTCTCATCTCTGATTTCAGACTGTGGTTTGTACCTGTAAGTTTTCACTTCTAGACTATGGTCACTGATTTGGTAAGCGTCTGCTCTAGTTTTGCATATTTCATTATGGTGAAGAATCTGCTATTGTGATAGCCTGTGAGGTAAGCTAAGAGCTGCCTAAACTAGGCTCTAGTCTGCTATCATTTGATCCCTAATCCTTTTAGGATTCCTTGACAAGGGGGTGGGGCTAACTCAAGGAGAGCAGGGTTTAAAAAGTCAGCTCCTAAGTAACTAGACGAGCTAACGAACAGGAGCAGCAAACAGGAGTTTTGTGAGGGAACGTGAGAGCCAAATATGCCTAGCAAGCTTGTGCTAAACCTAGGCCAATAAACACCTCCCTTCCAAAAAAACAAAAAACAAAAAAAAACCCTTCAATAGTAAAAAGAATACAGGCAGAGGTCCAGCGGCAGAGTGGGGTCTATACAGTTTATTGCACTCAATGCAGCATGTACGATTACTTGTGTTGTGGGCTGATGGCATATGTGTGCATTTCAGTGCAAGCAGCTCATGGCCCTCAGAGACCGAGTACAGGCTCTTGAGACCAGACTTGCTGAACCGAAGGAACTAAGGAAGACAGAGAGGTACATAGAGGAGACTTTCAGGGACATAATAAAGGGGAACCACACCTAGTCTGACAGCCTCTGTGCAGTTGAGGAGGAAGAAAGTCTTGAGGATGGAGAACATCAAGCTGGAGTGAAGTGAAACAATCCCATAGTTGGGATCTTCCTTCAAGATGATGTCATGGTATCCTCTCGCACTGAGGATACCGCTCATGGTTAGGGGATCCAAGTTATTTGGAAGAGAAAAGTAATAGTAATGTGGGATTTGATTATTAGGCATATAGATAGCTGGGTTTGTGATGGCTGGGAGAATGCATGGTAAATTGCCTGCTAGGTGCAAAGGTTGTGTGCCTCTTCAGACATGTAGATAGACCTATGTGCAGTGCTGGGGAGGAACAGGTGGTCATGGTACATGAAGGTACCAGTGATAAGGAGGGAGATGTTGGAGGCCAAATTTAGGCTGCTACAAAAGAGATTAAAGTCCAGGACTTCCATGGTAGCATTTTCTGAAATGCTTCCAGTTCTATGTATAGGGCCAATTAGACAGGGAGAGCCGCAGGGTCTTAATGCGTGGATAAGACAATGGTATTCGGAGAAGGGATTTAAGTTTATTAGGAACTGGGGAACCTTTTGGGAAAGGAGGAGCCTATGCAGGAAGGATGAACTCCATCTAAACCAAAACAGAACCAGATTGTTGGCATGTAAAATTAAAAATGTTGTAGAGGAGTTTTTAAACTAAGGGCTGGGGGAAAGCTGACAGGCATGTAGCAGTGCACGGTTCAAACAGACGTGCTATAGGGGACGATTTATTAAAGGGGATACTCTCTATCCTAGTAAAGAGGAGAAAATAGAAGTTGATAAAGTACATCTAGGAACTGAGAAACAGTCAAACAAAAAAAGAGTCCAATTCAGTTACATCACATGAAGGCATACAACTAAATATTGACAAATTTTATAAGTGCTTGTATACAAATGCTAGAAGTCTAAATACTAAGATGGGTGAACTTGAGTGCTTGGTAATAAATGAAGATATTGGTCATAATAGGCATCACAGAAACTTGGTGGAACAATGATCATCAATGAGACATGGTCATATTAGGGTACAAAATATACAGGAATGACAGAGCAGGTCGTTCTGGTGGAGGAATGGCACTATTTGTGAAAGAAAGCATATATACAAATATAGTAAAAATCTTTAATTGATCAAACTGTACCATAGAATGTCTGTGAATAGAAATTCCATGTTGAATAATAAGAGTGTAGTAATAAGAATTTACCTAACCAGGATGGTGATAGTGAAATGCTCAAGAAGATTAGGGAGGCTAAAAAACCAGAAAACCCAATAATAATGGGGGATTTTAACTATCCCCATATTCGCTGGGTACATGTCACCTCAGGACAGCATGCAGAGATAAAATTTCTAGATACCATTAATGACTGCTTCTTAGAGCCGCTAGTCTTTGGATCTGGTCCAAGAGGTGAATATAGTTGAACTGCTCAGTAATAACAACCATAATGTAATTAAATGTAACATCCTTGTATGAGGGAAAATACCAAAGAAGCCCATCAGAGCAGCATTTAACTTCAAAAAGGGGAACTACACAAAAATGAGGAAGCTAGTTAAATGGAAATTAAAAGCAACAATCGCAAGAGTGAAATGCCTGCAAGCTGCTGGAAGCTTTTAAAAACACCATAATAGAGGCTCAAACTAAATGTATATCACAAATAAAAAAAAAAGGAAGAGGACCAAAAAAAAGCCACCATGGTTAAACAAAAGAGTAAAAGAGGCAGTTAGAGGCAAAAAAATCCTTTAAAAATTGGAAGTAAAATCCTACTGAGGAAAATAGAAGCATGATTTCTTGCAAGTCAAGTGTAAAAGTATAATCAGGCAGGCCAAAAAAGAATTTGAAGAGCAAATACCAAAAGACACACAAAGTAACAGCAATAATTTTTTTAAAGTACATCGGAATGAGGAATCCTGCCAAACAATCAGTGGCGCCACTGAAGGACAGAGTTACTAAAGGAGCACTCAAGGAAGACAAGGCCAATGCAGAGAAGCTAAATGAATTCTTTGCTTCTGTCTTAACTGAAGAGGATGCAAGGGAGATCCTCACCCCTAAACCATCCTTTTTAGGTGACAGATTTGAGGCACTGTCCCAGATTGAGATGTCAGTAGATGAGGATTTGGAATAAACTGGTAAATTAAATTGTAATAAATCACAGAACCGGATGGTGTTCATGCAAGAGTGCTGAAGGAACTCAAATATGAAACTGCAGAACTACTAACTGTGGTATGTTTCAGAGTAGCAGCCATGTTAATCTGTATCCACAAAAAGAAAAGGAGGATTTGTGGCACCTTAGAGACTAACAAATTTATTTGAGCATAAGCTTTGGTGAGCTACAGTTCACTTCATCGGACGCATCCAATGAAGTGAGCTGTAGCTCACGAAAGCTTATGTTCAAATAAATTTGTTAGTCTCTAAGGTGCCACAAGTCCTCCTTTTCTTTTAAGTGTGGTATGTAACCTATCGCTTCAGTCAGCCTCTGTACCAGATGACTGGAGGATAGCCAATTTAATGTCGATTTTTAAAAAAGGCTCCAGAGGTGATCCTGGCAATTACAGTTTGGTAAGTCTAACTTCAGTACTAGGCAAATTGGTTGAAACTATAGTAAAGAACAGAATTCTCACACACAAAGATGAACACAATATGTTGGGGAAGAGTCAATATGGCTTTTGTAAATGGAAATCAGTTTCACCTATCTATTAGAATTCTTTCAGGGGGTCAATAAGCATGTAGACGAGGGTGATCCAGGTGATATAATGTAGTTGGACTTTCAAAAGGCCTTTGACAAGGTCCTTCACCAAAGTTTGCAGACAATACAAAATTACTCAAGATAGTTAAGTCCAAAGCTGACTGAAAAGTGTTACAAAGAGATCTCACAAAACTGGGTGGCTGAGCAACAAAATGGCAGATGAAATTCAGTGCTGATAAGTGCAAAGTAATGCACATTGGAAAACATAATCCCAACTCGACACACAAAATGATGGGGTCTAAATTAGATGTTACCTCTGAAGAAAGAGATCTTGGAGTCATTGTGGCTAGTTCTCTGAAAACATCCGCTCAACATGCAGCGGCAGTCAAAAAAGCTAACGGAATGTTAGGAACCATTAGAAAAGGGATAGATAATAGGCCAGAAAAGGTCATAATGTTATTATATAAATCCATGATATGCCTACACTTTGAATACTGTATGCCGTTCTGGTTGCCTCATTGCAAAAAGGATATATTAAAATTGGAAAAGGTACAGAGAAGGGCAACTAAAATGATTAAGGGTATAGAACAGCTTCCATATGAGGAGAGATTATAATGGGACTGTTCAGTTTAGAAAAGAGATGATTAAGGGGGGATATGATGGAAGTCTATAAAATCATGTATGGTGAGGAGGTGAACAGGGAAATGTTATTTACCCTTTCACATAACACAAGAACCAGGATCAGCCAGTGAAATTAATAGCAGGTTTAAAAGAAACATAAGGAAATACTTCTTCACACAGTGCACAGTCAGCCTGTGGAACTCTTTGCCAATGGTTGTTGTGAAGGCCAAAAGTATAGCTGAATTCAGGAAAGAATTAGATAAGTTCATGGAGGACAGCTCCATCAATGGCTATTAGCCAAGATGGTCAGGGATGCAACTCAATGCTCAGTGTTTCCATAAACCTCTAAGTGTCAGAAGCTGGGACTGGCTGATAGGGGACGATCACTTGATAATTACCATGATCTGTTCATTCCCCCTGAAGTATCGAGTACCTGCCACTGTCGGCAGACAAGATACGGGGCTAGATGGACCATTGGTCTGACCCAGTGTGGCCATTCTTATGTTCCAACTTTGTGTATGAATCTTTCGAAGTCTGGAATGTTATGGTTTTCGACCCTGCCTAAAGGCCCTTCACAACTCTACCCCTCCCCATCTGGCTGCTTTTGTCTCCTACTGTGCTGCTACCCCAGTTCTTCCAGTGATGGCCACCCATTTGTCAGCTTCTTACACAAACATCTTGGTGCCTTCTCCCATGCTGCCTCTTACACATCGAACACTCTCCCTGAACTGACTAAGGGAAGCTCCCTCTCCTTCTTCAGATCTCTCCTTAAGACCTACCTCTTTTGTGACAACAATTAAAAAAAACCCTGCCAATTAATAACTGGATTTAGGGACAAATGGGAGTAGTTGGCACTTATTTTATCTATATATAAGAATAAAAAGAGGGGAAATTGCAAATGTGTGTGTGTTTTGTTGTGTCATTTGCCTCTTTACTCATCACAGGTAACTTGTCTTTTTATAACATAAATGCAGGGACCATGCCTTAATATGTGTTTGTACAATATGTAGCACAATGGGGTCCTGATCGTTTCTGGGGCCTCTGGGCACTGCTGTAATATAGGTACTAAATAATAATGAGCATACTTCTATAGTGCCTTTCATCTGCGCACCTCATCTCGTCCGGTGTCCTGTCTCTGACAGTAGCCAATGATATATACCTCACAGCAAGATGCAAGTATCCTAATGATAGAATAACCCACCTGTAGGGAAAGTATCATCCTAACCCTAATAGCTAGTGATTGGTTTATGCTGTGGAACACAATCTTTATTATTATTATTATTATTTTATTTTTGTACTATTATTTATTATCCTATATACTATAACCGTGGATGTTCTCAGTCTCCATATAAATACTGTGACGGGGCAAGGCCAGATGTCTATAGAAAAGTAGTGGGAGATAGATGTATTAACTCCAGGCTAAACAAATCCCTGGTACCAGGATAAGTGAAATGGCAGCTGCTCCCGGTCAATTAAGATACCTGGGGCCAATTAAGAACTTTCCAGAAGGCAGGGAGAAGGCTATGTTGATTGGGACACCTGAAGCCAATCAGGGGCTGGCTGAAACTAGTTAAAAGCCTCCTAGTTGGTCAGGTAGGTGTGCATGTCAGGAGCTGTGGGAGGAAGTTGCGCTGTTGGAGAGGCTGAGTAGTATACACCATATCAGGCACAAGGAAGGAGGCCCTGAGGTAAGGGTGAAGTGGAGCTTGAGGTAGTGAGGGCTGCTGTAGGGGAAGTAGCCCAGGGAATTGTACATCATGTTTCTAAAAGGTCAGCTACCATAGCTGATATTATTAGGGTCCCTGGGCTGGAGCCCGGAGTAGAGGGTGGCCTGGGCTCCCCCCCGCACCTTTGCCCCCTTGATTAATCACTGAGACTGGGAGACAACAGAGACTGTGCAAGGAAGGATAACTTCTCCTCACCTCCCTCGCTGGTTTATGATGAAAATGGCTCAGTAGACTGTGACCCTTGTCTCTAGAGAAAGAAGGGTTACGTGCAGGGTCACGGAGAGCCTCTGAGGCTAGCGAAATCCGCCAGGAAACGCGAGACCCACGGAGGTAAGGACAGAGCTTTGTCAGAATACCTAATCCTATTTTTAATCCTAGTAAATTCTTGGCCTAAATAATATGTTGTGGCAGTCAGTTCCATAGTTTCCAAATAATAATAATTGTTGTTTGTTTAAATAACACCATGGGCACATGATGCTCTCCAGATATGAAGCAATATTAGGTCCTTACTCCAATGAGTGTATAATCTAATATAGGATATGGGAGACGGATTAGTAGTATATGAGACCAGAAGTGAAGCTGGGGGTAGAGCCAAGAAGTCTTGAAAGTCAGGAATAGAATAGAATACACCTTTATATAGTACTTTTCAGATTAAAATTATCTGAAAGAACTGTATAAAGCAAAGTGCTAGATACTGATCCTGTAGTGAATTTGCAGGCAGATGTGGCTGCTCCCAAAGAGACTTGGTGATCAGAACTTGTTTTATTGAGAGATGGGAGTGTTGTCCAGGATGCTAGATTTAGCTCTGGGTCACATTTTTCAGAGTTTTCTTTACAGTTGGGTGGGCTAGAAACTTACTGTTTTTCAAGGAAAGCTAAGATTCTGCTGTTGATGTAATGATATGACTACAGGAGGTAGGGCCCTAGGCACAGACCTATAGAGCCTCTGCTTTAATATGGCCCTGCCAGAGCCAATGTGGGCAAACCACCAGAAAAATGAAGACGTCTTGAGTTAACCTCTTATCTAACCAATGGTGCTTCTATCATTGCTGTGCATCCTGGAACCGCTCTGTGGTGTCAGCACTGATTCTTAGCCCAAAATCAGACATGATATTTGGACCTATGTTGTGGTGGCCCACAGTGTTTTGACCTGAACTGCACTGACACCTTCCATTACTCTTCCGAGATCAAGATAGTAATGTACTTATCTCTGTTGGATACCTAGTGTCTTGTCTTGTTTTCCGAGGCCTCCCAGTTTGTCCATATTTAGTTGTTTAAATAGTCTTGGGCTTTAATCTTGTTGGATCTTCCTTGTATAAGTTCCATTCATTTAATCAGGATGGATACAGCATCTTTGATGGGGCCATGGGTGGTATGCATTGAGCATCTGCTTTTAGGATTCTTGCCAGGTAGCAATTGTGCTTTTGGGAGATGTTTAAAGAATGAGTATTAATATTCAATCAACATACCTAATATTGTAGTATGATATCATGGACAAATCAAAGATTCTCTTTACTTTGTGAGAGAGCAATCCTGCAACTCTTACTTTCACTAGTAGTCCCATTGAAGTCAGTGGTTCAACTCATGTAAGTAGGGACAAATTTCTCATGTGTTGCAGAATGGAGACCTTAAACTGTACGAGCTCCTGTGCAACATATCGCAAATAATGTATCCTCTTCAGAGACTGAGAGGAGCAGGTGCTTAGGAATAACAGCACCTAGTCCGTGGTGTGATCAGAAGGCATTCTCAGTGGAAATTACACTTCATTCTGTCCATGGCACATGAAGCACCATTTCTGGATATGGACGAAAAGTTTTATTCCAGTGCACGGTAGACAGAGAAGTACACTGTAGTAAAATGTCTTTCACTGGCAGCACAACCAGTGTAACCGTCACACATACAAAAGGTCTCAAGCAGCCACCACACTGGAGAAAGTACACTCACACAGTACCTGATTCCAGAGTAGCAGCCGTGTTAGTCTGTATCCGCAAAAAGAAAAGGACTACTTGTGGCACCTTAGAGACTAACAAATTTATTTGAGCATAAGCTTTCATGAGCTACAGCTCACTTCATTGGATGCATGGCATGCATCCGATGCATCCAATGAAGTGAGCTGTAGCTCACGAAAGCTTGTGCTCAAATAAATTTGTTAGTCTCTAAGGTGCCACAAGTACTCCTTTTCTTTTTACAGTACCTGATGCCATCCCTGTCCACTATGGAACATATGCCCCCCACACACACACATTGTAGCCCAGCTGTGCAAGTATAACCCACACACCTTCTGGGTGTGGTGTTGTGTCCCATCTAGTGGCACCGAGACCACTTAGAGAGAGTTAAATGAGTTTGCTCTATAACCTTAGGTAAGAGCCAGTTGGCTTTTAGCTCATATGGTAGAGGCTCATGCACTAAGCTCCAGAGGTCCCAGGTTCAATCATGCCTGCTGACGACTGGGGTCTGTTGGTATTACACAAGCCTCACACTGGGAAATATATACAAATGTGCATGTTTTCACACACCCACACAGTACCCCGTGAACGCAATCACCATGCGTTGGGGAAGTACAAACGGACACAATACCTGGTGCAGCCATCAAAATGGGAAAATTCATACACACACACACACACCACTGTTGGCACAGCCACTACCGTTTGCAAAAATACACATATGATGACACATCAGGGAGAAACACAGACTACACCCCATCCAGCCATTACACCTTGAAAATAGATATAAAATGCCAAGTCAGTATGAATACACAGCTCATAATAGCCTAAGAGAATAGATCACACCACAGTCAGGTACATCTGTTCTCTGTACTAACCATTATCATTAGCTTAAAACACTTAAAATCACTGAGCTTCCTCAGATCTAGGGACAGATTATTCTAAGAAGAATCTGCTAAATAGATTTAGCAGTGCAGTGAGTGGGGACCTTGACTACATTAAAGTGATACATTTTGCATCTCAAAGGCTGTAGGCTGTTTTCAGAGGAACAGTCAGAATGATGAATGACACTAACACTGTATAGCAATTTCTTTATCTCTGTTTAAATGTGGAAGTGAAACCCTTGGATGAACGATGATGGTGCCAAGCTGGAAAGCAACTTGTTAGTAAAAAATCATATTTGCCTTGCACCATGGGCCACCAAATAACATATACTCTCTCCTCAAACTGGTCTGTGAGATGTAAAGATCTCAGTGAGACTGGACTTCAAGTTATCCTGTTCAGCAAAAGAAATAAAAGCTACAGCCTTTCCTTCATGAGAGCTCTTTGCTTTCTAAGAAAGAAGAAATTACCAATGTCTCCGTCTCATTCTCTCCTTGTCTGGGCCTGTGGTGTTATTGCAGTGCTATGAAATTTGGATTACAAGCACCAAGAGAGCTAATTACTGTGGCTCTGTGATGAAGGATCCTAAGAAAGTGTCTAGAAGACGGGTGATGCTTTGACTTATGTGCTTCAGTTACTGCTGGTGTGATGTGTTTCTACTGTACAAGAGGTGTTCCACCCAGGCTTGGGAAAAGGATGTATAACTGTTCTCCGGGCAGTGGGAGAGGGTCTATTTAGCTGATCTGTGTAAAGAGGAATAGAGGAAATGGGGCTAGGGCTAAATGATTCTGATGGAAATAGATTGATTAAATAGCATCTTAGACTTTTTTTTTAACAAAGCTGAGACATTGCAAGAGCAGGTCGCATTATTCAAGTCATTCTATATTCGTTCAGAACAGATCCAAGGAAAAGGACAGAGGCTTAACTTGTGTTCCCGGGTGTCACAACAAGGTAACAAAATCCAGCTGCATCTTGCAACCGACAGGACCTAATGACTGGCTAAGAGTGCTAGGGATCTGGGACAGGGCACAGCAGAGGGAGTTCAGGCATGGGTTCTGCACATTTCCAGCCAGTCTCACAGCTTTGTCAGGCAGAGAAACTGAGGTTCACTGAACCTCAAGGGAGCAAGAAGCTGCAGATGTGCCTGGGGGGCAGTGGCGATTTCACATCATATTCCCCCTGAGAAGGCACTTCACTTCAGTGACTAGCCTGTGCGGTTAGGATAGAGGTGGAGACAGCTGCTGCCACAGCATCACCTTCCCACAAGCCTGCAAGGGTTTCTGAGGTGAAGCAGTTATGAGCCTGTCAGCATGAGCTTTTATAGCATTTTCCCTACTGTTGAGTAGGCTTGCTGGACTGGTTTGGTGCCAGCTGAGGATTCTGCCTCAACACTCTGGTGCTGCAAAGTGACTTTCAGTGTGGACCAGTAGCTGATCTGTGGTTACTTTAGCTACTATTCATGATCGTTAAAGGCCAGAACATTATCTCAAATGGACAAATCCAAAGGAGGGGGCTGGTGAGGAGACCTTTGTGGAGTTTTCTAGGAGCCAGCCCATCGAGTTTGAAGCATCATGGATTTTGGAGGCCGTTTGGGAGGGAGACCACTTTCACATGGAGACAAGCGCCATCCTACATGGGCAACTGCAGCTCCACTGGCTCTGGGAGCATAGTTTCAACAACAGCAGCACTACCTTTGTCTGGGCACCCACCCTTAGTGCTGTACAGTTGGTGGAAATCCTGACAGAGGTAATATAACTCCCAACTGTGTTACCTCCTGACTGCATGTACACATTGAAATTCTTGGGCTCTGCAGGGGACAGTATCCTAGAGAGCGGCATCAGCCCTGCTTCTCCTCTGACCCAGCCTTTGAAGTCCACAGAGCTCCATCTCTGCAAATCAACACTGGAAGGGCATCCGCTTGGGTTAAGACATGGAGGTAAAGTGCTGCAGAGATGACCATCTTGTATATCAGCCGGGGAGAGATGGAGACACTCCGCAAACAAATCCCAGAGGGAAGATCTGTGTTCTAGTTCATGTCATCAGTACTCTCAGCATATGCCTAATACAGCAATTTAGGGTCAGGGTAGGAGAAATAAACGTTTTACAAGAAAAAACAGCTAATAAAGTTGCCAAGAACAGATATTTTATAATCTGTGCTGAATCTCTGCTGGAAAACATGAACAGCAATGAAGCTGAGAAGACACTAAAAGAAATTCGGGGCAAAGTGCCAGACGCCCAGACGGAAGCAGAATGTGGACCAAAAAGATTGCGACAATTGGGTAATTATGGTTTATGAATTTCAGCTTTAATCTGTAGTTCAGTGAGTCCTGATTAAATATCTGTTAAACACAATTAAAGTTTGTTTTTGTATTTCACCGTCTTGATCAGAATAATTAGAGACTGCGTGTTTCATGTCAAAAGTAGCAAGAGGAATTTTAGTGAATGAACATCGTTTTTAAAAGCCATTTGTAGCACCAGCTGTTGGCATTATTGTATATTTTAGTGTTATCAGCATAAAGACGGGTCCTCTTGATGCTGAACACTTTCCAGCAGGACCATGATGTTGTTGTCCTTTATTGAGCCCATGCTGAAATTTTAAAGGCACAAGTTGGGAACCATGCTTGACCGCAGGGCTGTTTGGAGAGTGGGGCTTTGGAATTATTATGTTAAGACCACACACTTAAATGGTGGAGGATAAGAAGTGCTGTAAATAGGTCATGTAGCACCCTGCATTTGCTGTTCTGTCAGAGATTCTTCACATAGATTATGAGATGAGTGATGGGAAAGAACAGTGCAAAGGGCACATATCTGATGATCTGAGTTTGAATTCCCTCATGACATCTTGGCGGAAGCTCAGAGAGTCCGGTGGCTTAGGTGTTAGAGTGATATCCTATAAAGATAATTGTGGTAGCATGATAAATGCTCTTGGGAAGGAAGCATTAGATTCTACCAGTGATCCTTAGCTAAGGCGACAGGCTGAGGTGATGAGCCCATGCAGAGGCTGAAAATGATTGACATATTCATTTCCATTACCCTAAGAAGTTCACAAGTACATTGTTATTCCACAGTGGGAGTTTCACCTGAGTAAGGAGTTCAGGATAAGGACTTCTAAGTTCTTCCATCAAAGGATGAGAAGTGAAAATCAGGAAACATTTGAAAGGGAAAAGAGGAATGAAATGGGAAGAAGACAGGATAATTGCAAATAAAAGGGAGACCCATTTGGATACGAGTTCTGAATATGGGGGATTTTTTATGGGGGAAGTTTATCTGAGTGCCACCTGCATGTGGCAAGGATGTGTAAAGAAGTCCCTTTTTGGTTCTTTGAAATTCTTAAATTGCTTTGAATATTTGTGCTGATCATGATTAGCTTTAATCTGTCCCTTCTTACCACTGGAGGTGAATCTTCTATCACATTCAGTTGTTGCTGAATGCATCTTTGAGATGTTTTGGTCAAGAGGATAAGGAACAAGTCTCAGAGAATCTTAGAATTTAGAGATGGAAAACACCTACTGGGGACTCTTGACAGTCAGTGCGAGTTTCTTTCCTATAGTACATTTTTACTCTTCTGTGGAGTCTAATTTCAGATTTCCCAAGTCATGGGTTTTCCACTACGGTCTAAGGGAAAATATCTCCTGCTTTGAAACTTTAACTGATGTCAGCCGAAGGAGAGCAGAAGTCATTGGGGTGTGTATAAGATTAATAGACAGAGTCTTCAGTTGTTCTTTGAGTGGTGTCACTTTGGTGCCCCACGTCACGATGTTTGCATGCCCTTGCACTCTTGAATGGAGATCGTCAGTGTCTGTGGGTCTGTGTCTGTGCCTCTGATACCTTCATGTCCCGGTGAAAGGGTATATAGGGAAGGGGCAGACCTGCCACCACTCTAGTTCTTTTCAACTGCCTGCAGCTTGAGATGGAGCATCACAGTGGACATTAGCTTCCTATGCAGCTTGTTACCTCTCTCGCTTAATCTTTTCATTGGCGTTTTCTGTTATTTAGCATTGATTGTGCTTTTGGGCAACGTGTGTGTGAGGGTTGTTCCTCTTACCTTCTTCATTTGCTAATTCTGGGCCTTTGGGCTTTTTCCCACACGTCTTGATCCATGGCCTCATGTATAGGTTCTGCCCGAGACCCTGGGCTTCAAACCCTGCCAGACTTGCCATAGGTCTTTCCCCCACAGCAAAGGACATTCAAGCTGCCTCTAGGAGAGAGACTCATGCCCTCCAAACATAAGATCTGCTCAGGTTTTAAGTGCAGACCTAAGAAATTGAGAGAAGACAGACTAAAATTCCTGATAACGGAGCACTTTCTGAGACCCGTGGGGTCCAATTCACCTCCTTGTACCTTGGATCCAATTGACCAGAGAGCCTTAGCAACAGTGTCTGCTACAATGGTAAGGAAAGACCCCAGGGGAATCTTCAGAACCATCCAGACTCTCAAAGAATAAAAGATCCCATTCTCCAGAATGGGATAAGACAAGGGAAATGTCACCCGCTCACTCTGGGTCTCAGGAGATCTCACATATCACACAATTACTGCTGAGGCTTCCATCACCTCTGGTATTGAGACCACAGCACCAGCTAATAAGACTATGCCATATACTGGAAATCATCAGGTAAACAACTTGGAGCAGTACCAGCACTGTTCTCAGTGCCTTCAAAACACAGGGACTCTAGACCCTATCCAGAGTCCCTGGTATCTTTCAGGCTGCTATTCCATGAAGACCTTTGAATCCTATAATAGCCTGAATCACTGTCACTGCGGGGTTATTGAGAGACACTCTCCACTGGTACCAGCTCACCTCCTATCTATCCTCTGATCCTACTTCAACCGTGATTCATCCTCTAGAACCAACACAGTCACCATCCCCACACAAAGTCTTTGAGGTAACAGAGAGATATTTCCAGCTGGTAAGCAACACTACATCCTCCTGTGCTGTCTCACCAGCCAACCAACTATTGACCTCCAGGTACTCCCACAATTACAGGACCTTCTCCAGACCCCAGTACCAACTCAACCATCTGTACTGGCACAACTTGCCTCTCTCATAGATATGGGTGATAATACCTCATCCAATTCAAAGTGTCTAGACAAGGTTCCTTGTCCTTCCAGCCTCCATCCCTTGAAGTACACCCTGAGGAGGAAACTCTCAGCAGGAGAAACTCTCACCTGGCTATCCTGGTACAGACATCTTTGGGACTCTGCCTCCTTCCTTTATGCCCCACCACAGTGGGCTTATTGGAAACCAGGGGCCCCTTGTGATGACCAGTTCTGCAGGGTCCCATCTTGTAAGAGGGCACATCAGGAAAAACAACCTCAGCACTTAGATCCTGCTCCATAGGAGGATTTTATAAAGGAGCAAAAGCCAGCTGAGGAAGAAGAAACACCACCTTCCCACAAATTCTCCTCCTCATCAGATGAGGCTGTCATGCTTCTCCCACCATCTTACATCTTGATTTATTTCAAGGCTTTATTGAAAATACAGCAGAGACCTTACAAATTCCATTGGAAAAGATACAGGGACCCCAGCATTCCCTGTTGGACATCCTTCATACATCTCACGACAAAATCGCCTTGCCCGTCAATGATTCTTTTTTGACCCTGGCACGTACGGTGTGGCAAACTCCAGCTGCTATACTATCTACATATAAATTGGGCCATTTTTTGTCAGCCAATCAACCTTTGGCACTTTTCTGCTGAGACTATGGGGGGGGGGAAGGGAAGTGCAGTTGTTTCTCTTATGAGGTGAAGATTTGTTTACTAGGAGCTGGACTGAGGCCACCAAACAGTGATCCTCTAGTAACAACTTAAGCCACACCAAACCTGTACAGGATTTGAACCAGTGATCTACTAGTGAAGGTCTCTATGGTTCATTATTAATCTCTCGAGCCATCCCATCTGCCAGCAGCTTAATGTTTTAACAAGCAAGTTGTGAAGTTAGATGGAAAATGTTAACATGGAAAAGAATTGGCCTACCAAAAGTTTCATGCTGAAAATTAATTTTAAACACTGACCACTTCCTTGTAACCTCTCACTTAGGTCTCCAACTAAAGAGAAGAAAACCAGTGCAAGAAAAGACAAGATTTCTAAATTAGCGTTCCAAGAAAGCTGTAGTTACTTTATTTCCTAAATGAAATCAAGGTTAATGGTGAAAGAGTTGAACAGAATTTAAAAATCAAAGATACTTTGGAAGATTACATTAAAGATATATAAAAAATATAGTGGTCTTTTTTATTTATAAGCTACAAGCCCTGAAGATACAGTGCCCCTAGTAGAGCTGACGGAGAAAGGATCAAAGCCTATGATCATCTGAGTCTGTTTAAACTAGAAAGGCTATCTGGAGCAAATCTAGGAAAAGATATGTTTTGGATGAAACTTTCATAGTGTTGGGATCGTTTACCAAGTTTTGAAGCTGAGGTATGATAAAAATGGTCAGCTCTGTCTAGGGAAAGAGGAAAAAGATATTCATTTCAGAGCAGGAAAATGAAGGCCAAACTTATCTAGCTGTGGAATGTGGTAGAGTATGGACAGAACTTCCATGCTGACCTACTTCTAAAAAATACTAGAAAGTGTACAGTTTCCTTGTTTTCCTCATAAGATGGTTATTGTTGTGAGGCAAATGGCATTCACAGGATGTTTGGATGAATAACTTGTTTTTGCTTTTTGTTAAAAACAAAAATAAAGGCATGAGAAGTCAGTGAGACTGCACATGTGAAAATGAGAGAAGAATTTAGACCTCTGACTCTTTTGTTATCTTTTGATGTATTCAACTCCAATCTGATACTCAGCACCAGTTGCTTAAATCCATCCAGCTGGATGAGTGAACTAGTCCAAATCCATTACTCCCATATTTGGGATAATTAAAGTCAGCATGGTATGTGGTTCTCAAACATGGTCTCCTTTATAAGAGATATGAACAGCGACTTACTATTCAGTAGATGCAGGACTTTCATAATGCATGTACAAACCCCAGTGAAACAGGATCAATTTATTCCCTTGGCAATAGCATTCATAGGTCTTCTATAGTGCTGTATCCCATGCCTGAGGCTCATTTCTCTTTCAGAGACGCATTGACAGCTGTGATGAATGGGAGTAACTGGGAAGAAGCATGTCTAGGTGTTTAAACAGATCAGATTTCTTTTTATAGAACAGTAAACTTTAGGTCACAAATCGAACCGTCCTATCTTCATGGACAATCTGGATCAATTCCATGCTACTTAAGTATGAGCTGGAAAAACTCCAGGGTAGTTACACACTGACATTAACAAGGGAATGTACTTTATAGTCTTTATACATTGTCACAGCTCTAAGCGCACATGAACCTGAGATGAGTGCCATGGGCCCATGTTGAGTTGCCTCCCTTAGGAGGAAAGATTATCCATCCATCACTATTATTTACAACGAACCTCATTACCTGCCGGCCAATAAACATCTCATTCACACCATCTTCAATTAATTACAAAGTGACTAGAAGAATCAGGATCAATTTGAATTGGAAAACGATTATCAATTTCATTTTTATCTTTGGAGGCCCTTTGGAAAAGGGAAAGATGGTGACATGGATGGAGGAGAAGATGATGCCCATTATCTGCACACAAACAGACTGGCACTGCCATAGCTTTCAAATGGCTCCTCATTTTACCAAGGACAATAGATTCATAGCATGCAGGCACAGTCATTGATTTTACCCTTCATTGTCTATGCTATGTTATGATGTCATGATGGTGTCACCCTGACGTGAACAACAATAGATGTTGACCAGCTCCAAGAAAAAATATTTATAAAAATTTAAATTTTAATTTCAGTATAGCACAGAAGAGAGCTCCCGCCGTCCAACCCACAAAGTTCATATCTAGTCTAACAACGAACTGTTTGTAGTGTGGCAATGGAGGGAAGAGAAGGAAATATGGGGAGCCCCATCTGTTGTTAAAATTGTGCCAGCCCATGTTCTTTTTAATAGGTATCAGGTAGTTTAAAAAATGAGTGCACTCCTTTTATTTGTTATAAGAGTTACATTGTGCTGGTAGTCTGCTGGATAGACCTTGGGCTTTGTCCACTGCCAAGTCTAGATGTCCCATTAAAATATCTCTCTTAATGACTCACTTGGCAACAGTGTTTCATAGATCCACAGAAGAGACCCATGTTTAGGAGGACAGTCAGGACTCTGGAACCAAAGCTGGGAACATTATATGGAGTGATACTGCAAGCACAATGGAATCTGTCTGGTTGGCCTCCCAAACTTAGTCTCTGTGGGGATTTTTTGGGTTTTTTTTCAGTTCAGGTGTGGTGGGGATGAGAGGAAACCTTGCACAAGGCAATGAGTGTGAACCCTATAGCCATTGCCTGGGTTTATCCTGAATTTTGAGCATCTGTTTTAAGGGAGATGGAAACCATTCGGTGTACACCTTGGTGAAGAGTGAGTGACAGGAGAGGCAAACCAAGGATGCCTAGATATCATGGTGATGGGCACATTGTTAATGGATGGATAGATTAGATATGCTGCTATTCTTGGTAGGAAGGAAGGAAGAGGGTGATTTGTGTTCAAGGGAGGGAATAATATTCCTATAGCTTTCCCTCCTTTGTCCTTCAGCATTCACACACACACACACACACACACACACACACACACACACACACAAAGCATAGTGCAGGATCTGTTGTGTTTGCATATCTGTTCTTTCCCTCTGGCCTCTCACCTAGCAAAATGCAAAGGTTGGTTTGTTTGTTTTTTTGAATGTTGTGATAAAAGTGTTTTGGTATGTCAGTCAGTGGCCACATATGTAGAGAGATTTTCTCTTGGAGCTCCCAAAGCTCATAACCATTGTGTGAGCCTTAATTACATTCTGTAGAAATACAGTTCAGTCCATAGCACGTGGGGGTGGGAAGGCATATTATGGACAGATTTTACGAATGTTTGGTCAAATTCTCATTCTCTTCCTAGGAGTAGCATGGGAGGGGGTTCTAGGCTATTCTGCCCACACATAATGGCTTGGCCCATTGCAGAAATAGATAGTATTTAGCACTCTGTAAGAGATGAGGTTTATGCCAGTGGTTTAGGAAGTGATATAAAGTTAGGGAAGAGACCACCACTGGTTACAATCTATGTCTTTAGCTAATCTAATCTTGTTTTTCTGCCACACCCATTACTGTAGTATCTGAGCTCCTATTGGTTCCTGTGAGATCTTGGACTTGGTTTGCGAAGGAAAATGTACTTCCTAGAGATGATTTCTCAATGGAATAAGGCTACCCTTGTAAATGATCAGGAAATGTGCCTATGCTACTTGGTGATGAACATAGATCTGAATGACTGGAATTATTTTTAATCCCAAATTTGCTATATTTTTCTTTGAAATAAACTATTTAACTAAAAACAAATGTACAATTATAGTTAGCATAGTTGGAGCCAAACTAAGGGCTCCATTAGCAATTTTCCATGAGCTTCAGGGTCACACCTGGTTTGTGTAGAAGTGTAGCAGATTGCAATGGCTGTCACGAGACCGGAGTGTAGCATTCAGAGACTATAGGGTGCTTAGACCAAAATAGAGAATCGTGGCATATTAGGTTGTGCAGTATCTATGAAACATACTTTCATAGTCAAAAGGAGCGATAGTTGTTGGCCGCATTGTCGCATACCGTAGGTTGCATTTGGCCAGAAGTCTTCCTATGACCGCCTGTTTTTTTCACATACAGAGCATCCTCTGGGGAGCTGAGTATTGCAGGCCAAATTTTCTGAGTTGTTTAGCCTAAAGATGCAGGTACGTACCTAGTGACATTTGTAAAAGCATCTAAGCGGTTAGGCACCTAACTCCCATTGAAATTACTGGGAGGTAGGCACCTAACATACTTAGGTACTTTTGAAAATCTCATTAGGCGCCTATCTGCTTCTTCAGGTACTTAAATACCTTTGAAAATCTGGCCCTGGGTTACCACACCCACTAATGTCACCGAATTCTTCTAGAATTCTCAGTACCTTCCAGTCTGGTCCCATATAAACCTGGGGACTGAAAAATAGCTCCAGTCTGCTGCTTTTGAACCACAGCAAAAGCTTTTTCAGCAGCTCTGCTTTGAGCAGGGGGAAGTAGGCTGTACCACATGAAGGGGCTTCAACCCATTACACAAGTGCTAAAGGAGCCTTGAACAATGAGGATTTGATCCAAAAACCACCAAGGAAGAAGCTGAACAAGTACTAGAAGGAGAGAGGGGAACAGAAGGGAAGCTAGAAAATATGAAATTACAATTGACTTCCTAACGGATGGAGAAAAATGTGTACAATCAGCACTGCACAGAAAGCCAGAACAACATACTTATTGTCCTCATGCCATGCTCCTTAAGGAGGGAGGAAACTGATCTGAAGAATGGCAGGCTTGTTGGGTGTCATGTTTACACTAGAATACTGTACAGACAAATCAACTGCAATTGGGACTTCAACCAGCCAACAGTGAGCATAGCTTGGCTTGATAAACAAATACTCAGCAATAGACCATATTCCACATCACTGGTCCAGTTATAGAGAGAGCCTGTAACAATAACTGTCCACTGTACTGTGTTCACTATCACAGACTGATAGATAAGACATTCAGTGACACTGGGAGAGAAAAGATGGTTCAAGCTCTCAAGCAAGAAGGAAGCACAGCTACTGAAATATCAATTCAAAACAGATCTTGAGTGACTGAAAGAAGCAACTGTCCTTATCCTCAGGTGATATAAATCATCGTAGCTCCATTAATTTCAGTCTTTGAGTATCTGATCCATTGTGCATACTTAGGCACTAAATAAGTGGCCTGATGTTCAAACATACCAAGCCTGGGAGATTATTTTCACTAGCATTTTTGACCCTAACTGTGGACTCCCATTTTTTAAAATCTTAGCCAAGAAGAAATTTCTCTCCAAGGTACAGTCCTCTTTCTGTTGCTTTCCTGAGTCATAAAATGTTTGAAGGAAAGTAAAATGAAATCACCTGTATTTCTTTTGTGCTTGAATCTGACTTCCAGGGCCTCCTAATGAAGGAAACAAAAATACAGGGTTTGTCTGGCAAAGCAACTGTGCCAAAGAGCAACATTCATATTTGCAGTGCTCTGAGGAAGCTAACAACAAGCAGGTTTGACCATGGTTTAGGGAATATTGTAAATACCATGGTATAGGAAATACACAAACACCATAGTAAAAAAAAATAGCATGGTTGCATAAATGTCCATTTTTAAAAATAGCACTCACTGTAAGGATCTGATTCAAAGCCCATTGTAGTCAGTAAATTACCATTGACTTCCTTGGCTTTGAATCCAGGTCCAGGGCCTAGATCCTCAAAGATACTTAGGTGCCTAATTGCCATTGATTTCAATGGGAGTTAGGTGCCTGAATAGCTTTGAGGATCTGGGCCTACATGCCTAAATGCCCAGTAAATACTGAGAAAGGAATTTAATTGTCCAGTCTACATGCTCAAGCTTGAAAGTTCTTCCCATTGCTTAAGAATTCATTTTCGTTTTTTCCTGGACTTAGTCCATCCAGTTAGTCCAATTGCAGATCCCTGAATGCTCTAAAGAAAACATTTTCCAAGGAAAAACTTGAGGTTAATGTTCTGTACCCAATGAAAATTAAAGTGACTGTGAGGAAAGACATTCAAGGGGCAGAACGGCTTTTGGAACAAGTTAACAAACCACTGGCAGAAGACTCTTTGAAAGTGGGATTTTGAAGTAAGGTCCAGTTCAACTGAGGGCTTTATTGGTTTAATGTTAAAATGATTGTGGTTGCACTCTGTTCACAATTGAAACACACATTAAGGGGACTGTGGATTATTTATCATGTAGTTGCTTTCCTTTTGTGCAATGTACTGAGTTCAGCAGAACCTGGAAAGAAATGATGACCTTGTGTTCTTTAACAAACAGCTTTGTAGTTAAGACTGAGATGGCACATTGATTTTGGAGATCTGATTCTGCAGTCTTCCTATATGCAAATCTCCCCTGAATTTCAATGAGAGTAATGCATAAGTGACAACTGCAGGTCTGGGCTCTTTGTTCCATTCACTTACCATTTTCCCCACAATTACCTTTTGGGTTGTAATTTCTCCCAGGTGTGGGTGTGGTGGTTTTTTGGTGAGAAAAGTTTTATAACAAGCCATTCAGCCTCTTTTGAGTTAACTGCAGGAGGGGAAAAAGCATTTGTCAACTATTGGCTTCTCAGACACGTCTTTGTGACACGGATAGCTCCATGTTATAATTATAGTATAACATACTAAAGATGGGTTGAGGAGGTGATGTTCAGATATGGATTGAGTGTAATTGAGGTTTGGGGCTTGGGTTCAAGGTAGAATCAAGGCTAGAGTTTGGGTTCAAATTTGAATTCAACTGCACTGATACCTCATGAGCTCTTTTTGTGACATTTTTGCTATCTTGAATGGAAATTATGCAAGACCAGCTGTCTCACAAGATTTCTGCTATATTGTGCCACAACTGCCCATGGATGGCTTCTTGTTGGGAAATTTTGGCTGCATTTGGACTGGAACCAGGAGCAAGCCCCATCTGGCTTTCTATCCAACTCAGCCAAAACTGTGGTTGCAGTTTTGAAATAGAGAAATGTAATCCACTTTGAAAATAATCTACCCTCTTTCCTTCCTGTCCCTGAAATTGAAGGGGGTTGTGCCAGTGCATGTAGATGGACATAAATAGAAATAAAGATAAATGCTTTCTGGTAACTAAAACTTAACAAACTAGACTTGGTTCAAGGTAAAATTCTCAGCACGTTTTCATCAGGATGGCTGACCAAACCCTGGGTCAGGATCTGTCCTCCAAAGTCAAAGGGCTGGTACCTTTGTTGTTTTAGGTGAAAGATAGATAACATGAGGTTTTTTTATAGTCCAGTGAGCCTTTTAAATGGATTCTTCTGAAAAATACCTCCAGACAAAAATTTATTTCCAGCTGTGAGGTGGGCAACATGGAGTTTGTCTTGTTGGAAGTGTCCTGCTGCTTCTTTCCCCTCTGGAGTTATCTGCTAAAATGCAAATTA
This sequence comes from Dermochelys coriacea, assembly GCF_009764565.3. Taxonomy (NCBI): domain Eukaryota; kingdom Metazoa; phylum Chordata; order Testudines; family Dermochelyidae; genus Dermochelys; species Dermochelys coriacea. The sequence continues at coordinate 201,458,722 of NC_050068.2, read as the reverse complement.
TTTAGTTTCTGACCCCTCCAGTGCAATTGAACGAACATTAGATATGTGATTGTCTATCTCTTTCCCTTGCCGTGATTGTGTGAGGGTGCCTCCACCCCTTGTTAGATTGATGGGTCTGTTTATACATTTTCATTGTCTTTCAAAGTATTTTGGAAGTAACTCCGAGGTGTGGAAACTACATTCCTTTCTCTGGGTTAGACCTATTTAACAGCTTTACCTAGGCAAGAGCATCTAGTCTTGAACATATGTGAGTGACATCCTACAAGGGGAGTTCATAACCTTATGTATAATATTGGTACATACATTTTACAATTATGTTGTTGACTAGCAAACTCTCAGTTTTCAAATAATACCTCACAAGGCATATTTTGTACAAAGATTATTACAATCATGTGTAGGATGTGAATTAAGGGTACTTCGTATCGCACCTCCCTCTCTTACAAAGGTGCAAAATGGTTAGCCACTGGTTGAACCAGAGGCAGCAGATTAGAGCTCTTTTCCCTGGACAGGGCTTCTGCCACCTTGTTGTCTCCCCCCCCCCCCATTTTATTTGTACAGTTTCCATATCATATTCTTGAAGCATCATGCTCCATTGTAGTACTTTGGAATTGGAGCCTTTAGTTTTATGCAACCACACTTATGGATAATGATGAGTTAGGACCCTGAATTTCTTGTTAAAGAGGTAGGGCCTGAGCTGCGAACTGCCGACGCTATGACGTATCATTCTTTTTCTATAACAGAATAATTCTGTTCAGCCAGTGTCATTTTCTTGCTTAAGTGAGGTGTTTCTCGTAACTCTACCATGATTGCATTAGTACAGCAACTAATCTGATGTCTGATATGTCTGTGTATAGCTCAAATATTTTGTCAAAGTGTGGACTAGCGAGAACCAGCTTTTCAGACAAGATTTTCTTTACCTGATCAAACCCCTCTTGACATGTATTTGACCATACTATATTGTTTGGCTTTGTCTTTTTCCATAAATCTGTATTTGTAGCTGCAATATCACTGAACCCACACACAAACTCTCAGTAATAGTTTACAAGACCTATGAAAGATTGCACCTGGTTTGGGTCTGAGGCACAGGCCAATTAACAATAGCTTCAACCTTTAATGGATCAGGGGAGATTTGACCCCACCTACCCAATGTCCCAAATAAGGTACTCTGGCTCCTCCAATTAATCTTTGACAACACAATCCCCAAGTGTTTCTTGTGATCAGATGTTGCTAAACACCATTATATCATGGACATAGGCACTTGTGAAGTCCTGTAATCCATTTAATGCTCAGTTGACCAGCCTCTGAAAAGTGGCTCCTGCATTAATTAACCCAAATGTTAACATTTTTAATTCATACAGTTCCACATCAGTAACAAAAGCAGATTTTTCCTGTGCATCATTGTCTAAAGGAATTTGCCAGTATCCCTTCACTAACTCAAAAGAGCTGAGATGTTTAGCTTTGTTTATGCTATCCAGCATATCATCAATTCTAGGCATAGGATAAGGGTCTAGGGCTTTGGGGCTGTGGACAGACTGCTGAGGTCAAAACTGTTGAACTAGGGCTGTCTAGGACACAGAAACTCAGGGTGTCACCCATGTGCTTGTAGGTTGGTTGTGAGTGTCCCAGGCTGGGTACTACATCAGCAAGGCATTGTAAGGCACCCAGGGTTGCAGGGCAAGTGGTGGCACAGCTTCTCACTGGTCTGGATTGCACCCTGAACCCAGTGACAGGATGATTTGAACCTCGCAATCTTTAGGACCTGGAGATATTTCTGAATATCTTACAGCAAACATATATCTTCTAAGAGTCTGGCTCTTTGTACCTGAGGCAAAGCAGTTATAACTGTCCTAAGCTTTCCAGTTTGTCATCTGTACAATGCAGAATTTGTTACCTAGACAATTCTAAAGCTCAGTGATATAACAAAGTCAGATAATGATACTGAGGAGATGTAAGTACTTCCTGAGATAAATAAACTGTGAGTCACAAAGAGTTGCAACTGAAGTTACAAAGAGTTGCATTGGTAGCTGGATATTTGAAAGTGTAGCACTGGTACTGGTTTGGGCACGACAGATTCTGGAAGGTAAGCAGGAGAAAGTCTTGTTGTTTGGATGAAGAATTAACAGTTTGTGTAATAACATATGTATCGTTTGATGCAGTGTTGCTAACAGGCTTCAGATAAGACTGACTCTGATAGGAAAAAGAGATTTTCTTCTAGCTTAAAAAGTAACCCTACTGCTTTAGATGCAGAGGTCCTGTATTGAATTTTGTGCTGGAATGAATTCTTCCGAAAAAAGGATAATCCTTCATTTGACATTTATTCACTTGGTTACCTTCCTGAAGTCTGTGCAGTGCACATCAGACTTTGCAAATGTTTTTTGTTCTTGCCAGACTGCATTTATTCATTAACTGTGTTTATTGTAGTAATGGTTAAGACAGCACTTTCGTTGTAAGCCCCCTATCTTCAGTGGTTTATAACTTTCTGAAACAATTACCATTTTGGCTGAAATTGTTCAAGCTTATTCTAAGCTCAGAGGTGAATATTGTTGCAGAAAGTTTTTTTAAAAAAATCCATTAAGCCATTTATGAGGACAAGATGTTCCAATAAACGTAGGTGTGTTTATTTTTGATGACCCACTTATTTCAATAAAGTATATTATTATTATTTCTTATTTCCCCATTTTAAATTATTTTGCCTTTTAAAAAAGAACAAGGACATATTGTAGTGGATTTTTGCATGTAACGTTGTGTGCACAAGTCATTTGCCCTCTGTTCTTTGTGCACAAAAATGTACAGGTGCAGAACCCATTTATGTTCAACATGAGGTTTTGCACATGAAAATTCTGTCCTTTTGTGGATGCAAGTGATAGTTCATCTAGATTGTCTGTCTGCAAATGTGATGGCCCACTCAAGATTTTGTGCACTAGAATGGAAGCCACGTTTGGAAAACAAGGCTCTAGTTTTAAAAATATGTTACTTGAGTGTTAAGATTGAGAATTTACTTGCACAAAAGCACAATCAATATATTTCCACTCCTTTGCAAGTGTGGGTTATATATCGTTCATGTTATATGCTCTGGGTAATCTGAGATACTATCTGGCAAATAATACAACATAATGTAATTGAAAGGTATTACACTTTTTCTGCACTGATCTTCCAGACAGACTGTATAATGAAGCTTACCCTGTGCAAGTTTTATAACTCAGATACGCTCCTTTATGCACATATGTAGTGTTTTATGTCTGTTTTGCTGTGTACATAGTGTAAATAAGATGAAGTTCTATTATCCATGTACATACAAGGGGTCCAGTTCTGCTTTTGTTTACCACAGTATAATTCTAGAATAATTCCAGTGAATTCTGTGTGAATACTACATATTTACATCAGTGTAACTGACAGCAGAATATGGCCTAGTGTGGGAGGATTAAGATAGCGTGTGAACTTTGACTCTGAATTCCTTGACTTTTGCACAATTAAAGTCTAAACTTTAACATTGCATTAACCTCACTTTTTTCATTTAATTATAGATATTGGGTTAAAAGCTCTAAAAGTTAATATTGTAAGTCTTCACTACTGTTAGTCAGGTAATTGATGTTGTGCTGTACTGGTCAAATAATAGAGTAGGTAGTCCATTTGATTATAACAGCAGATGAGCCCAGTTTAGCATAGTAGAATGGACCCCCTGGAAGCTAAATGTAAACCTGTATTTTGACTCCCGGGTCACTGGTAAAGTCCAAAAGCTGTTACTGATATCTAGCACAGAGAACCACTTAGTCTCCAGGTCAAAGGACTTTATGAGGTCTGGCTTCTTTGCCACAGTAGGGGCACAAGTAGGGGTAACCTGATTTAATCATCTTTAATCGATGGTGAGGTGCCAAAAACCATCTGGTTTCTTAACAGGTCAAATCGGGGAGTTGGCTGTAGAAATGCATCTACACAGGACTCCCTGTGCCAGCAATGACTTGATAGCCTTGGCTACGTAAGGTGTGGCCTGGTCTGGATAGGAATATTGTTTTTGGGCAGGCACATCTCCCCCATCCACAACAATAGTGACTGCCTTGCACCCGCAGTCATGTTGTTTGTGTTTAGCAAAGGCATCAGCATGTTTGCGAAGTATGGTCTGTAACTCTGGATAGATTGCGTCTTTGGCTATTAATGTGTCCAGGTGGTATTCATCTGGTTCTGGCCCCTCCGCTGGGGTGACCATACCACACTCCTGCATGAGTACTAGCAGGCAACCCAACTCTTGTCCTGCAGTAAGACACAGCAACTGATTAGCCAAATCAATAACACATTCCTGCCTACCTAGGAAATCAGACCCCAACAGATTACCTTTTAGATCTGACAATGTGAGCAATGCAAAGACATGGGTTTTGCGCAGGTAACCAATTTGTACTTTGATAGGTTTAGATAGCATGGCCATACCTCGGTAGTTTACAAACGTTGATAGCATCTTTGTTTTTCCAGATGCCAAAACAGAGGATCTAGAATCCTTCACATGGATGATACTGATTGCTGCTCTGGTATCTACAATAAAATTTAGGTGGCGGCCCCCTACCACTATAGATACTGTGGGTCTTCCACTTGCGTCTCCTCCCAATGGGCCTGCTGGCATCATGAGGAATAATCTATAGGATAGATAGGCAGGTAGCCTTCAGACTCTTCACCTCCAACTCCTCAGGGATAGCTGACCCTGCATGAGAATAAGCCACTCAATTTGGGGGAAGGGTTGAGTCCACAGAGGCCACTGGTTGGTTTAAAGGATTTAGACATTGATCTCCCAACACCAACTCATTTAGGCGTGTCTGGAGTTCTCGGATATCCTGGCGTTGGGTCTCCAGGGTTTGCTGCACTCTCTTGAACATTGACACCACTGAGAGGTCCTGCTCCTGATGAGGTGGTGGTAATCTAGAACCCTGAGGATGAGAAGAGTTCTGCACAGTACCTGCAAGAATAGGAACACTATCTCGAGGCCCCCCTTGGGGCCCGAATGCATATCCTTGTCGATTGTTCCATGAATTGAAATTATTGGCCCAGCGCTGAGATTGAGAGAACCTGGGATTGATCCGGTTCTGCCCTTGAGGTGTCCCGGTGGGACCCTCAATCCTCACTGTGGAAGTAGCCTGTGGCTCTTGTCGGGTTGCAACAGGGGCTCCATGCCAACCTGCTTTAGGGTTTCTCTGGGTATGGGCCTTGGCTAGAAGAGCCAGGGTCTCATCCAGGAAGATCCCATCATGGATATGCATGTTAACCCTTTCCTGTAAGTAGGGAAGAGCATTATTAACCAAGAAGCTAACATACTGTGATTCATCTGTGTCCTCTTTCACATGACTGCACCCTTCCTATACTCCAGTGGCAATGTGCTCCATAAGGCTTGATTTACTGTGAGCTGTAAGATTTTAACCCAGTCATCACTTGGCAAACCAAATATTTGTGCTGTTTCCTGAACACGCTGTGCCTGTACTGCAACAGAAGAAGCCTCCATCATTCCTACTTGTTTAGCTACCAAATCCAGAGTTTTAATATCTGTAACCACTGCTGTCGGACAGTCAGGAGTTACATCTGCAGAGTTTGGGCGGCTCCCACTGGAATCAGTATCTGAAGTGTCTCCCCCAAAACCTGGGGGCCTTCTCCTACCCGAGTCAGTACTTCCTTCAACAGAACTATCAGATATTTCATTGGAGTGGAACCTGGGAAATACATGGTTAGTATAGCATTCTGGATAACACCTATGCAGGGCACTCTCATACCGTACTGACACATTCCTTATACCAGTGAAAGATATGGATGGAAGTTCCACGGCACACATGGTGACATTAACACATACACAGGGTTATTGGAGTCGGAGTTCCTAGATATTCCAGGAACTTGGGCGGTGCTGGTAACTGGCCCAGTTGCCACAACAAAGGACCACCCCCCTGAGGAAATTCTGAAAAGCTGCCTGAACTGGATGATGCCACCACATTAGGTGGGGGAATTGCATCTCTAGGCTGTGCGCGCTATCTCTCCCTTTCCTGAATCCTCGTGATAATTGTACCACATGCATTAGATACCTGAACCACTTCTGATAGAGCATGCTCCATCTCCTGGGCCATTTGAACCTCCAAAGGTGCTTCTCCTGCTCTGCTAAGAGCGGAGACACTTTTCCTCAGAATCTCCTTCTCTCTCTCCTCTGCAACATCCACTTGCTTTTCTAGGATGACAGTGTCTGGTTTACTTAACTCCTCCTCTAGCACTGTGGCCAAAGGACTTCCCTTTTCTGCTGGCACACTGGCTCCTGTTTCTTCACTGTCAGTTTCCTCTGCTAACTCATCAGGCTGTTCCTCTGTGTTAGTGGCTTCAGAAGCCATCTCCACACTAGCTAGCTTTCTCGCTCTCCTTGTTTCTGGACACACAGGCCAATCAATTTCTGTTAGTTCCACTAACCCGATAGGAGTAGAAACCACAGCTGACTCATCTCCCGTCTCTCCTAGCTCCTTTGCCATAATCCATGGGGGCTCCTCCGTATCTACAATCAATGTCTGGACCCAGGTGCTTACGGTTGCAGGTGCTCCTGTGGTCTCTCCCATACAGCTTAACACCATACACCTTGCCTTTCCTTTCTGAGTGAATCACAACTGCCTTCTAACTTTCTGATCTGATTCAACAACTGACCACGGTCTTGCTTATAACCTTCCAGTGATTTTAAACTGGCAGCTGCTTGTTTCTGCCATCCATACACTTCCTCACACACCTCATGGGCATGATCCTGACTTCATTCTAACTTCCTTTTCAACTATTTTCCTTTACAGAAAAGAGATAACTGCTCTTCAGAAGCAGTGCATAACTGCTCCTTTAACTCCTGAATTTCCTTATCTTTCTTCTCCACAGCTTTCTGTGCCTTCCTGAGCAGCTCCACTCTTGCATTTAACTTCCGTCCTAGAAGACCACACGCTGTCAACAAACACTCCATTGCAATCCCTTTCACTTCACTATCTTTTCTTTTCTTTCTCTCAGTTTCAATTTCAAACACGCGGCTCACGAGACCCCACAGGTTACTATGCTCGGAGAGAACTTCCCTATCTTTCAATTGCTCCAATCCTCCTCCGTGTTCCCTAATGTATCTTCTAACAAAAATCTCTAACGCTATATCGAAGGTAGCCTCTACAGGCTCTGCCACCTTTCTCTCATTCATTTTTGCTTTTTACATTGAATAGACTTACTTAACCTTTAAAATAACAAGGAGAAAAACTTAACTCTAAATCTTAAATCTAAATTAAGAGATCTAAAGGCACCTTACAAAACTAATAATAGTAATAAAAAAATATATACCGGACCAACAATACTTCAAACAAGTCCCAAAAAGAAAGGATGGGGGCAGGATCCCTCTCTTCCCTTGATGGCCAACATATATTAGCAGATTGAGAGATAAACCCCTGGTGGGACCTACTGAACAGAGGGGCAAATACTCCTTGGAGACGGCTCAAGGGGGCAACCTGGGGAGCTGAGGGGACTACAAAGGGGGTAACTGGAACTGTACAAGTTCTGAGCTACCACTGCCCTTTAAATATTAATCAACTCCACCATCAGCACAAGTGTGGGTCATTGGGCCCAATGCGATTGCCTAATCAATACTCAATAATCAATACACAAAAACCCCACACCCCTTATCGCGTGTACAATACCATTACTCCCAATATTTGGCCATATAAAAAGACAAACAGACATGAAACAGTTAAACCATTCGACCCACAAGCTGCAAGGGGGGAAAAAAGGAAGTATTATAAGTTCTCTGGGATTGGTGCCCAGAATTCATCTGTTCCAAAGGAAACTGCTACCAGACTGTGCCCAGTGACTAGGTCACACAGAGTTTTGCTTTTTAACCTCTTAAATAAGTATTTTAATATTGTTTGGGGCTGGAAAGAGGAGACTAAGGCTAAATCTTCACCTTCACATGATTCAAAGTCAGAAGGATATGAGGTAATCATATCTCATATGTGTGGCAATACACACAAACTCAGGGAAAATTGGTCACAGCAATAAAACGGCAGATCAGCTATCCACCTGGACTAATGACACAATATTAAAAATACACAATGTACCCGCATATATGTTCGGCAGGTATAGAAGGAATTTGTACAATTCTCCAACCATTGCCTAATAATTGCATTTGGTGGAGCCATATTAAATTAATTGTTCGACCATTTCACGTAAATTTGGATCCCCATCCTGAATTCATCAATCATCCAATTCAACATGTTACAGGAATTAGAGGGGAAGAAGTCACCTTTAAGTATCAATTAACAGGGGTGACATCACTGCCATCAAGTGGTTGGAAAAAAATTCGGCCATTAGATGAGGATTCAAAGGGGGGAGGATGTAACACTTATATCTCCTCATTAACCAATTCCATGTCCCTCAGATATGGAATTCCCTATGGGGATTGGAAACACAAGGCCAATTGTGAAAACTCTGTAACCGGAGGAAGTCTAACCTTACACAAGGTAGAATATGAGAATGAAGGGTTATATGAAGTCTGTCTCATAGCAACCTTTCTGACTAAATTAGGAGATAGGAAATACATAGTGAATATCACTTTTGAACTTAAGGTTCGCAACCCAATAATTGACTATGACTATGACAACACCATGGGTGATGTATTGATTTGTCCAGTAACAAACCCAGGACCAGCCGGTGGTCTCACCGCAATACCCATGTTTGGTGTATTGATTAATCAAGTTTGATTTATGCATAGTCCTGTGGTGTTAAACTTGTCCAACTGGCATCTGGGGGAGTTTGAATACTGCAGACACACCTTCTTCTCAGTACTCCTTGTGAATAAGATTGTAACTTATCAGCAACAAGTATGAGATGTATCAATGTTGGGGGCAGATAACAAAACAAAATGATATACCTCGAGGCAAGAATGTAGCTTGTATCTGTTTGGAGTTCTGGGATCCATATCAGGACTATTTGGTTCAGGGATGTCAATCTGGAACTGTATAGATGTTTGGAAAATCCGCAAGCACGTAAATTATGTGTTACAAGAGGAAGTTAACCAAGTGATGAATCCAATGTTGCAAAGCATAAAAGGGCTATCACAGGAGGAACGTTTTACCATTTGTAACATGTATGACATAGCATGATTATTCAATGACACTCCATTCAAAATTAACCAGCTAATTGCTCATAATAATGATCCGCAAAAGGACCAATCATTAGGAAAGGAAATTATTTGCTCTGCATATGGGGACTATGTCATTAACACTGTCACTGAGGCATTACAATCCCTAGAATTGGGAAGGATTCCTGATCTAATCAAAGATGAGCAATTATTAAATTGGTATTGCCCTATATTTTTCAAACCCCAGCAGGGGAGATATCTGTAAGTTTGAATGCATGTCCGCATTTGTCCATTGGAATTATGAAACAATTTGGGTCTGTGACACCACATCCCAACCGAAACAATTGTTTATTTTCTGAAAATTGTGTTGTAGCACGATCCTTGTATGTTTCATTCACAGTCTCTTTACCCGTGTTTGACTCAGACAAGGATGTGTATAAGCAGTTGGCTGCAGTACAGTCCATAGGTCACCTCGAAGATGGCATCTACAAGGAACATGTCAATGTGCCTCCCTTGGTAGTCAATCACACTCCAACCCAAACATGGAAAGTTCTGTAGATGGCCTGTTGCTCCAAAAAGGGGCCTCAGTATATTTGCAGATGTAATGTGCTTGAGGCAAATACTATCTTGTGTGGACTGCAGGGAGAGCTCCAGAATCAATCATAGTTAGGGTGTATGGTCCAACTTACCAGATGGAAGACTCCTACAGAGAGGGTGACCTGTGCTGGAAATAGCCAATTTTGCATAGTAATCAACCAGGAAAGGTTCCTATATGGTTCCTTGGAGTGTCAGGTCACAGATCCAAACTTCTGGTTTACTCCTAAGCAGTTTACCTCAATTGGAAATCAAGTGATTTCCCCTATTCCTGCCCTTGAAAACACAACTGTTGTTCTATCTGATCCCTCCTATCAGGATTTGACTATCCAATATACCCCAATATTTTTAGTACATATTCTCCCTCTGGAACTACAATTAAAACAATTGGTATCCCAAAAGGAAACCCACCTTATCCAAATTACAAATGACGTGGATAAGGCTAAAAAAGCAATTGTCCAGTTATTAGATGGGGAAGGCCAAAAAGTAGATTCTCCCTGGGAGGAAATTGGATTGAAGGGATGGATTATTATCCAAGGTATTGCAACCAGAATGGTTTTCATCACTTTAGGATGTATGCAGTGTAAACTCAGTAAGTTACAAAGGCAAACACCTTTAGTACAACCAACTGAATATGACTCTATAATGCTCTTGATAGAGATATCAAGAAATAGAGCCTATTCCCACACATTAACTATCTGTCCCTTCGTCAGCGTGATGGGATTCTTTAAAAAGAAAGGGAGTACTTGTGGCACCTTAGAGACTAACAAATTTATTTGAGCATAAGCTCAGCTGTAGCTCACAAAAGCTTATGCTCAAATAAATTTGTTAGTCTCTAAGGTGCCACAAGTACTCCTTTTCCTTTTGCGAATACAGACTAACATGGCTGCTACTCTGAAACCTGTCATTATGCAAGGGATTCTTTAGTAATCACCTCATCAAAGGAGGGACTTGTAGCCCATTGGATTACTTTGCTAGCTATTATATCCTACTAATCCCACCAGCTGTATCAAGTAATATGTTTCTCTTTCTGAATTAATCAATTTCATATCTGATTCTTATTTTATCAGTATTAATTCCTATGAAATTAGGATGTGTTGAGGTATATGATATGTGTTTCCTTATAATTATACATAGAATAAGTTTGGCTGAAATGCAAGAAGCCTACCAGCCTGTGTCCAGTAAGATCAGCTAAATAGCTAAAAGTATGATCAGTTAAGAGCAAGTCAGCATAAAAACTGGCAACTTTTGGCACAGATAGAAATGGTCCCTGAACTTTGAGGAAGTGAAGGGAGGAACTACACACAACATTGAACAGGTTTATCCAGCATCTCCAACCGGTTGGTAACCGCAGGGTGCAACACAAACCTGGAAGTCGCCAAGAGAGCCTAGGTTAGCAGTTTTTGGAGTGAGACAATGCTTATTAATATGTAGAGAGTAAGTGTCATAATCCACTAACCTATAGGATAAGAGATCCATACATTTCTTAGGGTATGGAAATAAGATTTGGGTATAGTAGGTTGGGCCTGAATTACATAGTGTCAGGATCCTATAAATACCATGTTTCAGAGTAGCAGCCGTGTTATTCTGTATTTGCAAAAAGAAAAGGAGTACTTGTGGCACCTTAGAGTTTTTGGAAAATACAGTGGGGAGATTTATATATATTTTCCACTGAATGCATCCGATGAAGTGAGCTGTAGCTCACAAAAGCTTATGCTCAAATAAATTTGTTAGTCTCTAAGGTGCCACAAGTTCTCCTTTTCTTTTTATAAAATACCATGCAAGGATATCTTAGGAGGCTTTTTCTTTTCTTAGCCTATAGAATATAGGAGAACAATCTTTTTATCTACCTATCATTCTATCTTCTATCATACTATGAGCTCAGCTTGTGTAGTATAGGATAACTACTCAACATTCCCAACTATTGGGGAAGCTAGAACTATCGTGTTATCGCGCATGTCAGGAGTAAGACTGGTCGTTCACCTCCTATTACCAGGTCCTCAAGGAAGGGTGTGAGTATGTTAGGTTAAGGTACTTATAATAGGAGTGTTACCACCAGAAGTTTTGGAATTCTTTTACTGTTTTGCAGTCATAAGTTTCATAGGATTTATTATTCTTTTGTTAATCTCAATAAAGCTTTTATCCATTTGATATTGTCCTCAGTGCAAGTGTTTTTGCCAAGCACCCCAAGAGTCCTCTCCTAATATAGAACTCTCTGAGTTCTCGGACCCTGTAGTCTGAATTGGACAAGAGCCTATAAATCTTCTGGTCGGATGCAATCAGTGGCGAGCCATAACAACTAACCCATAAAATTCAGGTCAACATAGACAAACTAAGGAGGCAAAGGGAATGTGGTTAATGTGGATAAGTTGTTTGTGGGCGATATCTGTGAAATACAACAGTCTTTACCTTTCCCACCCCTGCAAATATTGATTTGTGTTTTGGGTTTATATGGGGGAGAAAAGATTTTTCGGTAGTTAGGGTGACCAGATAGCAAGTGTGAAAAATCAGGATGGGGATGGGGGATAACAGGAGCCCATATTAAAAAAAAAGCCCCAAATATCAGGACTATCGCTATAAAATTGGGACATCTGATCACCCTACCGGTAGTAAGGGTGTTAGCCTTGGACATACAGTTCAGTTTCCTGCTCTATTATATTCTTCCTTTTGTGACTTTCGGTGTGACACTAGTCTCTCTGTGCCTTAGTTCCCCATCTGTAAAATGGGAATAGTAGCACTTCCTTACCTCATAGGGGTGTAATGGGGATAAATACGTTAAAGATTGTGATTGTGTTGAGATACTATGGCGATGGGGGCAACATAAGTACATAAGAGAGAGAGAATGAATTTGAAATCTCAGGGCAAAACTCCATCAAAGCAGCCAAAGTTTCCTTGGCTGTACCAGATTTTGCATGACTTCAGTATCGTATCTCAAACACAGAGAAGGGTAGATCTTACCCAAGCTGGGCAGACAATGCACATCTCGTGACTTTCAGTGCCACTGCTTTAGTGCTTTAGCTTCAAGATCATACTTCTTCTTATAGTCTATCCTCCTTCTGCTCAACCAGAATACTGATCAGAGCAAGTGAAAATCTGATATTTTGAGCCTACTACAATATATCCACTTAACTATTAGATGCACAAAAGACAACAGCTGTGAAAGAGATCCACAGAGCATGCATTTTTACATCTTAACCTTTTATAATTTTGAACATTCTGTTTCCAGAGGTACATAAGGAATGGAAGTGAGCAAGGCTCCTTTGAACTCTTTTCCGAGACCTTGCTTTCTATATCGATCCAGTTGCACTTTTTCAAAGGAGTCCCAATTCTTAGAAATAGGAACAGAGGATTTGAGTATGTTCATGACAGGCGCAACCTTTATGCTAAGTTTCTCAGTTTCTTGCTGAGATATTGAGTGACTCTGGGCTTATGGGACTGCAGAGCTGTTCTCCTTATGCAGTTTCTTAGGTGCCTAGATTGTTCTTTTGATTCTGCAGCGTACTTATTTTTTTAAAAAAAAAACACTTTATTTTACATTTGAAGATATCCTTTTGGCAAAGGGAGAAACTGAGGAACAGATAGATGAAGTAATTTGCCCAATATCATTCCCAAAGTTGGGAATAGAATCCAGGGGTGAAATCCTGGATCCTTGAAATCAAAGGCAAAAGACTCAGTGACTTCAATGGGAACCAGATTTCATCCCAGCTTTCCTGGCTCTTTCTTGTGCCCTGTCCACATAACCTCTAGTAATAATGGTCAAAGAGTTAGGAGGGTCTGTTTGGATGAGCACTCAAAAAGGTAGAAAATCAATGTGAAGATTTTGGATCTGCAGAGCTATGTAGAGAAGCTCCTGAGAACTGTCTTGTGTGAAGTTTGTTGGCACTTATGCTTCCAGGCCTAATTAGAACCTGAAAATGTAGATGCAAAAAGCAACAACTAATTGACAGTATGTGGAAAGTCAACTGCAATTTTCAAACTTCAGACAAGGTTCAAGGCCCAGCAGCTTTCTGCATGGACTTCCTGTTGATTTTGCTGGTCATTCCAGAACTGCAATGGCTCTGGGATAATTCCCTCAGTTTGAGTTTTGGGTGAGAGATCAGAGCTGTTTGTATTTTCTCTGAGCCCCCTCACCCTTGCTGTCCAAACCTCATACCATCAACTTTGCCCCCCAACACCTGAGCTCTGGGCTAATACCAGGTGGGTGCTGGAGTAGATTGGCACAGGGGGCAGGGACAGAATGAGGTGGGGAGGGACATCAAGGCTCAGGGTCTCTGGCTCTCTGTCCCCTACTCTCTCTCTCTAGCACAGCAGAGTGGTATTGACATCCACATGAACTGTAAAGCGGATTTGCCTCTTGCTGTAGGGTATTAGTCATTTCAGGGGGTTGGGATCAGGTAGATCTTACAATCATATCCCAGCTGTAAGACCATACAGTATTTACCGGAGACTGAACAACCTAATTGTATATTTTTGTGGGCTCCAGCTACAGCACAATGCAGCCACTGCACAAACATCTGTTTAAGGAATGGCCCTGTTAAAAGAACATAATGTTACTATAATGTGGTGATTCATTTTAATAGTCTCCTACTGTACTTTCTCATACTCTTTAGATCCTGGTGGAAAACAATGTGCTCCTCTTGCCCATTAGAGTTCTCACATACAATTACTTGCCCCAGAGAGTCACCAAGAGAAAAGGAATTAGAACTCATGATTTCTTGCACCACAGTCCTAGTCTGGAAACCAGCATTAAAATAATTCTAACTGTACAGAAGGTGTTGTTTGTGATTTTTTAAATATATTTTGTTGTTGCTGCTGCTGTTCATTACTGTACTAAAGGGCAAACAAGTAGATTTTGTGCCAGGGAATCTTCCCAGTCTATGGCATGGTAGGAAAGCCTCTCTGCAGAAGCTACTGCAACCTTGGGGCTGGTAGATTTTTTTGACAAAGTTTCCCTAACCCCTATACCGTGCTTCCTTTTCAGCTTATATTTATAGAGCTGTGTGTGACTAAAGTACTTGGTGAGCACTCACTTGCCAACAGTCATGTTTTCACAAGCATTTGTGGGTTTGAGTCACAGCTTTGCCATTTCTGAGAGCAAATGCCAATTTGAGAATGGAAAAAATGGTGAGCGATCACCCTCTTGATTAAATTGTGAAATTTTTTTTGAGACATTGGCTCCAGCTAGACATTTGCCCAGCAAATCCAGCTTTTCCACACAAAATGACACTTTTACATGTACAAAACCGGGTGATTGTATGCTGTCTTCGCTGAAGTGAGGATGCTTTCATATATTTCTGTTGAAGAAAAAGACGATGTTTGAAACTCAAAAACTAAAAGCTGTGTCCTGCAATGTGCCCCCTCCCTAACAAGGTACTGAGGTCTCTCAACTCCCACTGAAATCAGTAGGAATTGAGAGCTCTCAGCACCTCACAGGATCTGGTCTTTGGTTTTGTGTGGATTAAGACCTTGGGAGCCAAATTCAGCCTTCAGGTACCCAGTCACAAAGGGGTTATGTAGTTGTAAATGAAGGCAGAATTTAGCTTTGTCTTGCTTGTAGTATTGTGATCACTTGTGTACTGCAGCTTTAATAGTCTAGTTGTCTTTCCGTATTACACAAACCATATGGGTGTTTGATCTGATACAGCATGTTTACAGAAGAACAAGTTATGAATGACTTAAGTGGGTAACCATGTGTCATAGCATATATGTCCTAGTGAAGGAATGCTGACACAGTAGTCCTTATAAGGGGTTAATTTAGCATCAGCATATCTGTTTTAATCCTCATTTTTCTGGGGATTCTGACTCACATGTAAAAATGTCACTCGTCTCTGGAAGCTGGCATATACTCATTGCTGTCACTTTTATGTGCCCGGCAGGGATGGTGAAATCCCACCATCCCAGGGATTCCTGTCCTGAGGCTTTGAGCAAAGTAGGTGAGTTAAGACTTTAATAGGGCCTATTTCAATCTAAATGTTAGGCTACCTAAAAAAATGGTAACTTCTAACAGAATATTCGTCCCATCTCTGCTCTCAGGGAGATGGGACTAAGCATGGAACCACTGATAAACACGGTGGCAGATGGAGCTGCACTGCAAGACACTGATCCTATGCTGAAATGTGGCAGCTCCTTGGAGTCCAGTGCTCTGTGTTCTCAAATTCAGAGACCTTTTCTAAGCATGGGATCTGGATTTTGTGCTGCAAGATCCTGTTTTAATATGCTACCAATTAAGCTGTAATGAGGAGACACTCCGAAAGTGCTTTTAAAAAAAAACAAAAAAAAACATAGTCAACTTTTATCCTTTGTTACACCATGCCTCCTCATTGAAAGCAGTGGGGTTGCACAGGGCTCACAGAACGCATATTTTGCAGGCAGTGGGGTTATACAGGTTTAGCTAATGGCATAAATTACAGGCAGTCACCTTGCACAGGTGTAGCTTATGTCAGACTGCATTTGCACTGGTGTGGCTGATGGCATAAATTTCAGACAGTGGGTTGCACAGGTGTCACTATGGGGAAAATTTGAGGACAATGGGATTGCACAGGTATAACTGAGGGAATAATTTGGCTCTCAATATTAGGGGAGCACACTGCAGCCATATTGTAGCTTTTATTGTATTAGGTTGGATTTTAAATCTGTCTCTGTCTACTTAATCCTGGGGCTTGCCTTGCAGCTGTTTCTTATTTTTTCAAATTAAGTTCATAGTTTAGAACTAGGATTAATTATTTCACTACATAAATTTGAGGAGGGAAATTTTCTTAAACCAGCACATTCTGTTAAAAAAAATCTTTGCCTTTCTATAATAATTATACCAAGTAATTATATAACTTTACCCTTTGATGTTCACAGCACTCTTGTCAGGTAAGCATAGAAATGAGCCTGAATCAGAACATTGGATCTGACCTACCCACTCAATGCCTGCATTTTAAGGGTTGTTTAGATCTGGATCCAGACACATTGTCATCTGGAAACCAGGAAGTTAACACTGAAACTCTCCAGGAAAGCAAGTCTGTGCAGTCACCAGATGTAGAATTAATTTTGTTATTGTTAAATGACAAAAGTCCTAAAGAGACAAACTTCAGTGGGTAACGAGGGATGGAGGGAAAGGGGTCTGCAAGCTGACCTCTACAGAAGTCAAGTGAGGGAGCATGACTGTCCCTCCCTCCCCCCCGGGATTTGACAAGGTCCTCCTGAATATGTCAGAGGGAATTGGTGTGCTGGTTTGCCCTTTGAATATGTCAAGGGGGAAGGAGGATAGCAAGCTACTGGGCCTACAATCAGAGAAGATAATACAAGGTATGGGGACCCAGGGCTATCTGGGGATGGAGGGAAGGAAGAAGCATTGTATGGAGAGGAACTGTAACAGGGACCCTTACAAATAAGGAGGTCTGGAATTCTGGAACCTCACCAATTGTTTGTGGATTTTTCACAAAGGTAGTTTGAGCTTGCAGTGCTTTCCCCCTACAATTTAAATTCATGGTTTTTCTTAAAGGTTGATTACAGTTTAAAAGTATTATCCTAGGTAAAGGGAAACCTCTGCTATATATTATAGAAGAACCCCACAAAAGCAGGGCAGGTGCAAGTGGTATTTATTTTCCATTCACTTTTTTCTCTCTCCTTAACATTTAACTCTCTCTCTCAATTTGATTAGAACTCTGACCCTACTCTTTGCTGTGTTGTATTTTTCTCAATCCACCCAGAAGCCCTGCCCACTCCTATTGTTTCTTAATTCATAGTTTCTCTGTACATATTTGTTTGTCTCCCCTTGTTTGCTTCTAAATTCACAGTCTCTCCAGAGTGGAATGAAACTCAGTAACACTTGCACTGAATTTTGGAGCCTATAGTGAATGGGTGTGAAATCAGGCTGAGTGGGGCTCACCTCTCTTCACTTCTTGATAGTTTGTATAAGCTTCAAAAGGAGAGTCACAGTTTTGGAGGGGTTTTTGTAGATAAACCCAAACCACTGCAGGTTCCTCCCTTAGTAGGTCTTAACAAATTTGACAGTTTTGATTTAAATTAAACAACTGCAGCTTTTTAAAATATATTGGTTAAGTTTATTAGTTTCAGACTCTCTTTTTCAACATATGAGCCTAAAAATTGTTTTGACTTAAAATTTAAACTTGGCAAGGGATTAGTTCATATGGTAAGAATTTTTTTTAGTTTATAATATGTTTTAATCATTTTTGGTGTTTTCAAAACAAATGGTGAAATGTGTTTTTCCTTCTATATTTGGCTAGTCTCCTCTAAGAGGCCTTAGTTCTCTCTTGTGTGTATATTTTGCTGTCAAAGATGCTTTTAAATAGACAGGGGCCTTGTGCTAGATCTGTACACCCACGCACTTGGGGAAAATTCAGATACAGATCCTTCAGACCTGGACTTTGTATCTGAGGTCCATCTCTGTTACTAAGCAAATGTCTCAGGCCAGCAGGGCACCGGGTAATGGGGTCATGCCAAATGGTGCAATAGGTGGTGGGGCTGTGTTAGCGTGGCAACCAGTATTTGGAGGTAGCTCAAATATAAAAATAAGTGTGGAGCTAGCCCCATAACCCTGTTTGTTTGCCTGAGAAGCTGTTTTTAAGGGTAAATTTCTATTCTCCATGCTGAGGTTACAGTGACGCAAAATTGCCCTCAAATGGAGCCTACTCACTCTTTTCTTTCAGTCCTAGTCGTGTGTGTGTGTGTGTGTGTGTGTTAGAGAGAGAGAGAGAGAGAGAGATCTGGACATTCCTGCTTTGTCATTCCTGTGCAGCCTAGTTAGATCCTTGGTTTTAAGTGATCCTCCTTGGCAAACAGGTGCCCTAGCTGTGTAATAGAAAGGAAAACAGGGTGTAAGTTAAAACTACATGTATAAGTTTGTTGTGTTCAGCTTAGCATCCCATGGTACAGAATGTGCATGCTTTCAAAAGAAATTTAAGATTAGCCTCTTGGCCAACCAGTAGCACCCAGCTGTACTGGAGATTTAGGGCTGGGTGCTACCAAAAGATTAGTAATGGCATATGTAGCCCATCATTTTGAAGTCACACATTCGTATTTGACTCAGGTTAGTAATACCCAGAAGTCATTACCGTAGGATAGCTGTTGGATGGCCTCTGGGAAATGAGTTGAGGATCTGAGCCCAGTTTCTAGCAGGCAGGTGTCCACATCATGCACAACTCATTTGTACTAAGTGGCCCCGCCTTTTGTGACCATCTCAGCAAAATGACCAAGTATGGAATGTTAGACTCATGGACTGAATTACCCAATCTCTCCTGTGAGTGATCCCTCTATGAAAAGGTGGCAGCACATTAGCAGGGGCAAGTGCTGGGGAAGCCTGCACTACCCTGTCTGTGCTGTACCTCTTCCATGGATAAACTCAGGCCATCAGTTTCCAGAGCTCTCAATCCAGCACCTTACACTAGCACTGAATTTACTTTGAAAGTTCACAGAAAGTATTTCATAACTGACAGCATGTACAACATTGCATATACATCCATTTGGTTTCTACTTTCATATCATGAAAAATATAAACAGGAAAACTACATTTTGAATTCATTAAGTTCTTCCTTCGCTGCTTATAAAAGATAAAAACTGCTTTTTTTTTAAAAAAAAAAAAAAGGATTGGTTGGTGTCATGTACATATTCATTCACTTCTGTTTCTGCAAGATAATAAAAGTATTAACATGAAGGTGGAATAATGGTGTTTATAATTCCATCACCACTGTTTATATAAGATAAAAACAGTTTAAAAAACAAAAAACAAAAAATAGCAAGAAAACATTTGCTGTTACATACATACATTTTTTTCCACTTCTGTTAATAAAGAATGTGTGTGTGTGGGGGAGGGGGAATATAACCAGTTGAAGAGGACTTGATGCTGTTTATAACATGCTCAATGCTGTTTTCCTAAGATCAGTTAGTTTAGAGGCTATGTAATGTGGCTAGGGAGAGGGCAATTGAGGTGACAGAGGGGCTACTGGGGCCGTGTCTCATATTCTAAGAGCCTTATAATCCTTTCCTTTATTAGGGAATGTGGAGGTTGTATGTTGCATCATTCCAGTGGGAATATGATACACTCCATAAGGCAGGGACACATGGACATGTCATGCCAGCTAATGGCATGTATTCTGCCCCAGGGGTTCTGAAGCATTCTCAGGGAAGTGGGAAATGAGAACAGGGAAGATACTACAATAGTCTGAAGAGATCTCATGAACATTAAACCCTTTGGAATCACAGACCATAGACTCAATCTAATGATAGATTTTCCTCTGTGATCTTATTTTGTTCTGCAGTTATTCATATCAGACTATTCCTGATTTCCTTGAATGGAAAAAGACTTTTAAAATGGCTGATCTTTTATAGAGGCAATGGAATGGCTCCTTTGATGATTGGTTCTACTCTCAAACCAGCGTTGACTTTTTGATTCTGTCCAACCCATTTCTCATATAAAGAGCATATTGACAGATCAGGTAGGCTGCTGTGTATGAATATTCACTGAGGCTGAATAATGACGTGTCCTTTCTTGATGTGAGCCAGAGGGACTGTATGTGCCTAATAGAAGTAGAGTTGTGTGGACATTGCAAAAAAAAAAATATTAAAAATTGCTTTGGCCATACTCACACCCCTTTTGTGTTTGCTTTGCGCAAACGTTCAAGCACATGTGCTTTACTCTCATGAATACCTGCAAAAAGTACTCTTTAAAATCACATGCGCCTGTACTTTTAGATAGGGAACTATCAACTCATTTATCTGCTCTGTAAGAGGTATATTTTATATAAGATGGGATTCTGCTCTGCCCTGGCACAGAGACAAATGGATCAGACAGGAATTGGACCCTACCTTCCACAGCTAGCATTGTGCCTGCAAATGCAAGTATTTTGTGTGAATGTGATGAGAGAAAATTAAATTCTGTACCGATCTAATCAATTGGACAATATTAGTGTTTTTGGAAGTCATGCATGAGGAAGGATTATGTAGCCTAGAAAGTTAGTAAAATTCTCTAAAACTGTTTGTTTCCTCTCACAATTACTCCCTGCCCTGAGAACATCAAAAGTCCAGTGGCTTCTTCAAGACTTCCTCCTGATTATGACCTCAGTTCAGCAAAGCACTTAAGATGTGATTGAATACATCCCTGCCAAGCAAAGCATTTAAACATATACTTAATTTTTAGCATGTGCTTAAATGCATTCCTATTAAGCAAAACATTTAATTTTAATCACATCTGAGTCCCATTGAAGTCAAAGTGCTTAAAGGTAAGCACATGCTTAAGCGTTTTGTTGATTTAGGGCCTAATTTGCACTAATCCAGTCAGGATGCAGAACTAGTACCATGTGATTCATGAACAAAAGCAACCAATTGTGTTGGTTAGCTTGGACCAGAGTACCAAATATCAAATATTTGGAGCAAACTGTTCATGGTCAGTCCATAGCATTGTCCCACAAGTAACAGCAACAGCAACAAAACTCCAGTTACATTGAAGGTAATAGCTATCTGCTAATGGATAATCTATGAGCAGAGAAAGAGAGCTAAATTAGTTAAGTAAATTATTCCTTGAAAATTATTCTCTCTTCTCTCATTATTAGCTTCTACTTCCCCTAATACTGACACAGAGGTGGATGCAAATAGCAGGGACAGGTCCATAAATCATCTAGGGATGGAATTTTAAAGGGCTGCAGTCTCAAAAAAAATTTAAAATGAAAAGTAAACTAACATCGGATTGAAATTTTATTTCTGGAAATAAGGGACACCTCTACCATCTCTGGGCTTTCCAGGTTGTTTGTTTGTTTTTTGTTTTAATAGGACACACTGAAAGAGAGGGAACAAAGATTTTATCATTCAGGGTTTCATAATGAAGTTGCTCTACCTTGGTATTAAGCATGAATGGCAGCATGTGCTGAAGGAAAGCCTAAGACTGGAATAACTAGGGTGGGGGGAGCAGCGGGTCAGAGTGGTGGTGCATTAGGAGAGCTGTGTGGGGAGCCCAAAACTAGAATAGCAGGAGGTGCTGCAAGTTAGATTGAGCCGGTAGATGGTTGGGAGATTATGCAGCATTTGCTTGTGCTGTGACTGTGTCTCAGTAATCATAATGAGCGTCTTTCCCATAAAGGCTTTGGGGAGAAAGTGCTGTGTTTGAATAGGGTCCCTTTAAAAAGTAGTTTTAAAAGAGCTCATTTTCCATTCCAATCATGTATATCCCTCAGTAAGACTGGAGCCAGATGCTGGTAGATCTGAAGAAAGTAACCCAGCCCTTTTCTTATCATATACCAGAGATGACAGAATTTAAAAGCCCAGTGGCTTTTTCGATAGCCTCTAACAAGAACTGGGACTTGCCAGGCTGCATTTGTCTGGCCAAACAAGGCCATATTTCTGTGCTATATCCCATGAAGATTTTCAGCAGAACCTTACACTTTGTGTCTAAATTAATGATATTCCTTTGTTTTTGCCATGACAAAACCACTCTCCACTAGATACATAATGTTAAAGTTTTTGTCTTGGACGTATTCTGTAAAAGCTTTTTCAGCTTCATCATTTTGACAAGCTGATTCCATTAAATCATCCACAGTTTTCATGTATTTTTTTTTCTCTTTCTTTTCTGAAGTTAGAAAACTGTAATAATTTGTGGGGTTACAAGATGGCTCCTTTCTGCCCTTCCCCCCCATTACATTTTGGAGAAACATCAGCATTTTCAACAGAGCAATTACTGCTGTACCTATAGATACTCCTGGGGGAATTCTGTGCCACTGCGCAATGCAGAATTTTGCAGAAAGTAACGCTGTACATGCAGAATTTCCTTTCCCTGGCAGAAATGGACTACAATGCTGCTAGCTGCCGCTAGGGGCCACTGGATCCAGGAGAGCCTAGCTCGCACATAGAAAGCAGTGCTGGAGGGAGGGAGAGGGAGCTAGAGCAGCGGTTTTCAAATTTCTTTCTGGCGACTCAGTTGAAGAAAATTGTTGATTCCTGTGACCCAATGGAGCTGGGGATGAAGGGTTTGGGGTGTGGGAGGGGCTCAGGGCTGGAGCAGAGGGTTGTGGTGCAGGGGTGAGGGCTGAGGGGTGGGTCTGGGAATGAGGGGTTCAAGGTGTGGGAGGGGACTCTAGTCTTGGGCAGGGGGGTTGGGGTGTGGAAGTGGGTCAGGGCTCTGATTTAGGGGTTCAGGCTCTGGGGTGGGGCTGGCGATGAGGCGGGGGGGTGGGGTGGGGTTGGGTGCAGGATGGGGCTCTGGGTTGGGGGGGCTCAAGACTGGGGCGGGGGATTGGGTCGTGGGGTTGGGGTGCAGGCCTACCTCGGGCGGCTCCCGGTCAGTGGCGCAGCAGAGGTGCTAAGGCAGGTTTCCTGCCTGTCCAGGCATTGCGGATTGCGCTGTACCCCAGCAGCGGCCAGCAGCTGGCCACTTCTAGGTGGAGGCACACAAGCAGCTCTGTGCGGCTCTCACCCACAGGCACTGCCCCTTCCCCAGCCCCCATTGGCTGGTTCCCATCCAGTGGGAGTGTGGAGCCAGTTGTTGGGGTGGGGCAGTACGTGGAGCCCTGTGGCCCCCATGGCTAGGAACTGGACCTGTTGCTGGCCACTTCTGGGGCTCAGCGCGGTGTCAGAACAGGTAGGGATTACCCTGCCTTAGCTGGGCAGCACCACCGACAGGACTTTTAACGGCCCGGTCGGCGGTGCTGACCAGAGCCGCCATGACCCTGTGCCTTCCATTCCATGACCCAGTAATAGGTTGCAACCTGCAGTTTGAAAACCACTGAGCTTGAGAGTTCCTGGCAGCTGCAGATCCCAGCATGCTTTGAGGGAAGGAGAGGGCAGTGCACAGGAAACTCCATGCAAGCCTGGTACTGAGCATCAGGCTGTTTATCCCTCTGGATCCCTGGATTCTGGGGGAGAGAAATGCGTGTGTTTGGGCTGAGGGGGCATGGCTGGGCTTTGTGGGGTAGAGAGTACGATTATCTGGGTTGGGGGGCCCCGTGATGGGGCTATAGGAGGAAGGCATGATTATGTAGTGTTGTTTTGACAACTAAAATTTGCAGAATTTTGCAAAATTTTAAAATATTGTGTACAGAATTTTTTGGCACAAAATGCCCCCGGGGTAATGTTGTGTCAACTTCCTGGACTGTTCCAAAACTACTCCTTGAGCCCTTTCTTAGGACTTAGACATGATATCATCTGATAGAGCACCACTGGTGGTTTGTTAAACCCTGATCATTAAAATGCTCTGGACAGAGATCAGGTTTCTTTACTTAGTATTTACCAATGTCTCACTTGCCTTGAAATGGAAACTGCCAAGAATTTTGACAAATTAAGGTTTCCTAGTTGCACTCATACATCTGAGCAGGTGAGTGTCCTCTGCTGACTTTCTGTTACAGGATGGTAGCATGCCTTCGTCAATCACAAAAGGCACCTTTCCACCTCCTAAGGCACCAAAGGGCTGTGTGCTGCATTGTGCTGCTGGGACTGGCTATACTCATAAATGCTGAAGAAACAGCACAGATATAAACTGGAAAATCAGAAGAATGTTTGCTAGAGCTGATAATTTGTGGACGGCAAGGAATAAATGATGCTTAATATTTTTTTTCAAATGTTAACCCTCACAACGCCTCTGTGAGGAGGTGAAGTATTATTCTCCCCATTTTACATTGGGAGAAAACTCAGGCTTGACTCTGCAGAGACGCATATGGAATCTAGGGAGAAACTAGACGATAAAACCACTGCTTGTTTGAGTTCCAAGAAATATTTTCTATCTGCCATGCAAGGCTTGGTATAAATGAGCATCATTACAAGGCTACCTCCTGACATCACTCTGGTTGAAGTCAGTGAAAGGGTATGACAATCAGTATTTATGAGGTGACCCTCAAACAGCCCTTTGTGTGTGTTCCTGGTGAAGGAAAATCTATCTAAGGCATTAATATGGTTCCTATTACTGTAGTATCTAAGCCCCTCAAAATCTGTAATGTAATTATTCTTAAAATGCACCTTTGAGTTAGGGAAATGCTATTATCCCCCATTTTACAGATGGGAAACCCAGGCACCTAGAGACTAACCTGCCCACAGTTATGCAGAAGGTACATGGTGGAGAAAGGAAGCAAACCAACGTTCTCCGAGTCCCAAGGGAGCACTCAACTACTGCACCACGTTTCCTTTCTTCTGCTTAAATGCCACATATTCTCACATTGCTCAAATTAACAGCTTCCTGATCCCCAAGACTGAATAGCTGGATAGCTCAGCTTCCCAGCTTATGCACAGTTTATTCCCCCCAGTTAAAATAGCAGAAGCACTGGCTGCACACACAGACCACTATCCTAGTTGAGTTGTTAAAGTTACCTTAATGCTGGCTTTATTTTCTGAAGGAAAATGTTTCCTTTGAAAGGTCTCAAACCTCTATCCTCCCAACTCCTGATCACAGTAATAACCAACCTCAAGGAATCGTTAGCGAAGACTCAAACAATATCCTGTAACAAGTCAGCAATGAAGAAATTGGCATATTTTATCTCTTGATTCATGTTCTTATGGAGATAATGAGTTACAAAATAAAGCCAGCATTTCTCTTGTGCTGTACAAAATCTTTACAAGAGACATTGGGACTGATTCTTCCACCCTCCCCCCCCTTTACTAATGTTGAATATAATCCTGCAAGCGGCTGTAATATCCAGAGTCTATCTACAGAAATGGCATGCTCTTATAAAGTGGTGCAACTTCTTTTACTGTGCTGATCTTTATGCTGACTTGGTCTTGATTGGTGTAACATCTTGCATTGTTTACAGGTACTGGGCAAATGATTTAATGATTATATTCAAATCCAAGCCATCTTAAGAGTTTTTTTTCATTCAGCAAATTAATATGATGAGCTATATAAACTGGGTTTGGATAAACTCATGGATCTGTTTGCTTCTTTGTCGTCATCTTCTCTCTTTTGTCGTTGTTGTTGTTGTCATTGTGAAACAGACAAAAACTGTAACTCGCCACTCAGTGACTTGTAAAATCTCTGTCCCTACTATTTGGTTTGGCTTCTGCCGTCAAAGGTATGAGGTTTTCTTCAGCAAAAGGACTTTGCAGATAGATCTTCTTTTAAAATTTCTACTGTCCTTTGATGTGGTTCAAAAACTGGGCATCGGGAGATTTGGGTTCATTTCCCAATTCTGCTGTTGATTTGCTGTGTGACTTTACACAAGTCACAAGTTTGTGACACAAGTTTACCTTGTTGCTCTTTGGTTTCTTCCTCTGAAAGATGGAGATAATGATAATTGGCCAAAAGAAGTGAGGCCTAACATTCAACTTGATGGCATTTCTCCATTTGTCTGACTATAGTATGCTAAGATTTGAAGACCACATCTGATCAATTCCAAAAATTCAGGGAACAGTCTAGGCATCTATGGGAAGAAGAGCCCTATTGAATTTGGTGATAACTGGGAAACTGGAACATGGGAAAAGCCTGATTTCCACACACTGCCTATTTGGTGCTGCAAGCAGAAGAGCATTTTGACGTCAGAGATAACTCAGCCACTCATCGCTTTCTCCTTCCAGTTCATTTGCATACTTCCATCACATTGGTTGAAATAAGTCAGCAAATGAAACTACAGGTCAGAACTGAGGTGCTTTGACAGAATTGGGAGGGTGCAGCCGTTCAGGACTGGAATAGCAGGGACTGCTTCAGATTAGAAGCCATATTGGCTAATTTGAAGTGAGGCTAGAGATTTGCACATGGCTCCCTCCAAACTTTGCCTGGCTAAGGGAAGATTATTTGACTTTTCCCAGTCAATGCTGTTTTACTTCCATCTCAACAGTGCCCATTTGGTATTGCAGATGGAAAAATTTCTCTACATGCAGCACCATCTGGGCACTGTCAAGGGGAGAGATGACCAAGGCAGGCAGCAGAATTAGGGTTAGGATTTAAGGTTAAGGTTACTAGCGGGGAATGAGTGATGACAAGCTGAGTTATCGCTCATGTCACAGTGCTCCTCTGCCTGCAGCACCAAATGGACACTGTCACAGAGAAGTTTCAGAGTAGCAGCCGTGTTAGTCTGTATTCGCAAAAAGAAAAGGAGTACTTGTGGCACCTTAGAGACTAACAAATTTATTAGAGCATAAGCTTTCGTGAGCTACAGCTCACTTGCATCCGATGAAGTGAGCTGTAGCTCACGAAAGCTTATGCTCTAATAAATTTGTTAGTCTCTAAGGTGCCACAAGTACTCCTTTTCTTGTCACAGAGAAGTTGATGTGAAGCTGATAGGTTGCTCCTCTTCATTTATTTATTTATCTAACAATAAAATTTAGTTTATTGGCAGTATCCTGTAAAATTGCTATAGGTTCAGGGACAAAGGCTGCTCCCTCCCACCACCCAATAGGTGGGCCTCCACAAGTAATGAAGTGTGTGACCCCCCTACTTCATCAAGCAGGTGTTGTGAGGCTAAACGAATGTTGTAATGCACAGTGACAATATCAGATGAAAAGTGCAATGTATTATTCTATGGGCCTGTTTTAGTGAATCTTCATGAAGTAGTCTTGAATTTTGATTAAAAAAAAGGATTTAGAAAGGATATGCTTGTTCAGCAACATTTTATGAACTGGAATTTTAACTCAAATTTCCTAGCCACTTGTGTTCAAATTTTTGAGAGAGATTAGTTTTACAATCAAGTTTGGCTTACAAGATTAAGTGCGATGCTAATGTATAAATGTATGTCCTATGTCCATGTGTGTACGGAGGTGCTAGATCCTCAGCTGCTGTAAGTTGGCATAGCACCTGTGGAACTATTTCACTTACAGGTTTCAGAGTAGCAGCCATGTTAGTCTGTATTCGCAAAAAGAAAAGGAGTACTTGTGGCACCTTAGAGACTAACAAATTTATTTGAGCATAAGCTTTCATGAGCTACAATAAAGTGAGCTGTAGCTCACGAAAGCTTATGCTCAAATAAATTTGTTAGTCTCTAAGGTGCCACAAGTACTCCTTTTCTTTTTATTTCACTTACGTAAACTGAAAATATGGCTTTAAATGTGCATATGTTTTTCTGCAAAGTCCAGTTTGTGGCTATTGAGGCTCTAAATTGTGTTTCTTGAGGTCAACTGTGTTAAAAAGAAAATGTGCATTTTATTATGAACTGAATTATGCTCCTTGAGCTCTCTGAATGACTGCTGGCTACTCTCTGTTGCAAATGCACAGCAGCTCCCCTGCTGGACACCTACTGAATTGCAGGAGAAGGAAAAGAGAACAGCTCTTTCTGGTTCATGGCCTGCTTCACAGCTGGGATATGGGAGTCGCAGGGAAAGGTTTATAGATTCATAGATATTAAGGTCAGAAGGGACCATTATGATCATCTAGTCTGACCTCCTGCACAACGCAGGCCACAGAATCTCACCCATCCACTCCTGCGAAAAACCTCTCACCTATGTCTGAGCTACTGAAGTCCTCAAATCGTGGTTTAAAGACTTCAAGGAGCAGAGAATCCTCCAGCAAGTGACCCGTGCCCCATGCTACAGAGGAAGGCGAAAAACCTCCAGGGCTCTTCCAACCTGCCCTGGAGGAAAATTCCTTCCCGACCCCAAATATGGCGATCAGCTAAATCCTGAGCATAAGGGCAAGATTCACCAGCCAGATACCTAGGAAAGAATTCTCTGTAGTAACTCAGATCCCACCCCATCTAACATCCCATCACAGGCCTTTGGGCCTATTTACCATGAATAGTTAAGGTTGACTTTTTCTGTCTGAGCCTGGGGGAGCATTAGCAAAAAAATGGCGCCTCCACTCCCGCAGCCACCCAGAGCATCCCAGGAGATGGGGGGGAGGGAGAAGTTGAGAACCAGCAACCAATTACCGATCCTGATTCTTTGTCCCAGTGTAGATTAGAACCTGAGGGATGGTCTTAGGTGCACTGTCTAGCTGTATTCCTGAAGGATCATCTACTGTTCCAGCCGAAGCACAGCTTGTTCCAGTCTTCTCCTCCAAAACACCCCTCCCAATACCCAAAACACCATCAGTAGGCAGGAACTCTGTGAATAAAGGCATAGGAGCCTGCTATCCCATTTATATGCCTAGTGGGGATTCCCCAAACTGCAGGGATTTTCCTTTTTTAGCTCCTGAGAAGCATAAAGGGGAACAGAACAAGTTGGAGAATCATCTCCAAAATATTGATTGTGACCCCTTGGCCTTTTTGAAATTATGTGTTTGGCCATCTGGCTGAAAAGGTTAGGTACCACTGCTGTATAGCCGTTCTCTATTTACTGTGAGCTTAATTCTGCACTTACTCATGCAACTGCATAACCCTGTTGACTTCCGAGGGATTGGAGTGGTGTAAAAGAGAGCACAGTTTTTCGTTTTTTGTTTAGGTCCAAATATTACATGCTACCATGAGAGCAGTGTTTGTTAAAGGCAGTACAAATTGTAAAAACTGTAGAACAAAATGAATGCCACTAAGGTTAAGATCCCCAGGATTTGCTGCTGTTATGTATGATGTCTGACAATTTAGCATGTTCCCATATATATGCATAGTCTCGTGTGATTGTTTTATTGGGTTTATTGATGGAGAAGAAATTTTTGGTCACTTTTCTTTTAAATTTTGTATTGAATTTTGTTCGCTTAATATATTCAGGCTTCTTCATCGTGACTCTGCTTAGACACTTCATCCCTGATTTACAATGCAACCTAATGTTCCAGTCCTAAACCACAACATAGGCTGCACAGCGCTCCCAATATACCATAAATCTGATTTCTAATGCCTACTGTTATTCTTGGGTCTTCACAGAGCTCTGCAAATGTACCTCGATTGTCTCCTGCAGCATCTGCTGCTGTTCCGGCCCGGGGTTCTCCACACACAACTCTGCCACCTTAGTTCTGCCCTACATCCCTCACCACTATTCCATTCCTGGGCTCCCCTCACAGCTCTGCCCAAGCCCATCACTGCTGACCTGCAGCGTCCTTGAGGGAAGAGCATTTCTGAACCCGATGGCCCAAATTGAAAGTGTTTAGTTATGTCTTGGAGTAAAGGAGATTTTGAGGAGAACTGGCATGTCTGATTTTGGAAAGGAATTACATAGAGCTCATTGGAGTGCCTTAGCTCTTGAGTTCAAAAGCCACCATATAAGCAAATTATCGGAACACACTAGATTTTTGGATCACTCTCGGAAGTCTTTAATCCCTAGCAAGAAAGTATCCATCAATCAATAACTTAACTCATTTCCCAGGGTCTCTTCCTCACATCAGTAACCTATTTATATGAACCATTGGACTTTTAAAGTAATTACATAATTATTAACACTAGACAACAAGCCAGACTTCAGTAATTGCTTTTATTAACTACCAATGCATGTCATCATTAGTACAACATTTTTCAACTTAACATTTCAATATTTAGTGTTTGAGTTATGCATATTCAGTTTGCTTAATACTTCAGTATTCATTTTAATTTAACTTTGTGTGTCTTGGAACACCATATTCATAAATGCTTTGACTTCTGTCCAGGTGAGATAGGAATTTTCTGAGGTTCCGGGTCTCTGTAATCTCTTTGACATTCACTGACGGGCACAGAGGAAACCTCCGTTTTCTTAGGCTGTGATTCAGAAAGGCATCTCTATTCAGGATAACACTTACCACATACTTGAATTTAGGGATGTCCTTAAGTGTTGTCCTTCATTGAGACCTTAAAGCTGAGTCCAAATATTGCAATTAAGCCCTCTTTTAGAAATGGCCAATGGAGGAAATTTTTTAAATCAGTTGACTTAAAATCAACTGATTTTAAGCTGTGTCTTCTGAATTCCCTCCAGGAATCGATTCGTGACTAAAGCTATTACAAATTATATTTAATACTATTTCTTGTCATCTTTAAGTCAAAATATATACTCCAGATATAGGTGGTTGGCTTATGGATAACATAAAATTAACCCTTTGTGGCGCTTTGTGAAAACTCATTCTCGACCGCAAACTAGACTCAGCAGCTCAGCTGCTGAAGCTGTGCTGTCTCTTCTGAAGAGCTCTACAGCCCTTTCTTCGAAGGTACTTTCTTCAAAGGTGCTTTGTATAGAGAGATTGAAGATTCTCCTTAGGCAGCTAGAGTCTCCTGTTGGATGTTAATTGGAGTTCAGTTTTCAGATACCAGAGAGTCCTCTTTTATTGTATGTGTTTTTCACTGGTTTCTATGAAAACTGCAGTTAGGACTTCTTTTTGGTGGAGTTACCTAAGAAATGTAGCTTGTATACAATTAGAGTTAAGACTTTGATTTTGACTCCTTTTCTATTCACTTCCTGTGTCTTATGTAAAAAACTGTATCACCCAATCTTATTGTCAAGCAGCATTCATTCAAAAGTCTGTTTCCCCAAATTGTTCCTTTTATATCTTCAAGTGAAAGCTGTATAAACTCCTTGATTTGTTAATAGATTCTATATAGTGTGTGTGTGTGTGTGTGTGTGTGTGTGTATACACACACACACATTATATATTATATGTATATAAAGCCTTATACAGTAGTATGTAATGTGTATGTTACATCATACTAAAAGAGCAAAAAGCTGCAATCAAGGCTGTTTTTTTCATCTGTTTTTAATTACCAACAAAAGGAGCGGGGCGAAGCTCTTTTTGTTCCAATACAAGTGCAAAATGCAACCATATTTCAAAACAAACTAACTTATACACTAGTTAAAGGAAGGATAATGTATAGTTATCTTGCATGATGTACATTTTAAAATGTGTAATTAAGCAAACTGTAACTTTCTTATCCTTAAGCAGAGAAAAGGGAAATCTAGTTATTTCTCCTGTTATCTGAGATGTCTCTTCTGGAGATGTTTTATAAGCTTTGTCCTTGAAGAATAGGTAACCTATGTATCATCAGTAAATCAAAATTGTTAAGTCTTTATCATATCCCATTACGCAAAACTTACAGAACCAGTTATTTGGTTACTTTTTTCACACTGTTTAACTGTATCATACCTTTCTATCTTAAAATTCATTTTTTCAGTTTCATTATAAAACAATCCACACGTGCATATAAAATACACTTCACTTTTTATCAAAACATGTCTTAACTTTAAAATATTTGTAAATATTGCTTGTTACTTCTTTCAGAGTAGCAGCCGTGTTAGTCTGTATTCGCAAAAAGAAAAGGAGTACTTGTGGCACCTTAGAGACTAACAAATTTATTTGAGCATAAGCTTTCGTGAGCTACAGCTCACTTCATCGGATGCTTATGCGCAAATAAATATGTTAGTCACTAAGGTGTCACAAGTACTCCTTTTCTTCTTGTTACTTGTGCAACTCTCTGCTACTCCAGATGTGAGACTCCATACACAGCCCTGCCATTGCCGTTTAAGCTTGACTTGCAGCATCCCCTGCTAATATTTTGCCTTGATTGGATAGAGGCTGACAATCGTGAGACCATCTTCTAGGTTCTTTCTGAGTCTTGGCTTCCCTAGCATTAGTCCATTAGGCTGACTTTCATGTCCTGTCTTGTTTGATAGCCCCAGAGCATCAAGTCATTCCCTTACTACATCTCAAGAAGGGATATACTGATCAGCTAGAATGTATTAGACTGAGAAGCGGCCTGTCTGCTAATAGGAACAAACAGAATTAGAAAGATATGAAAGAAGACTGAGAAGCTGGCCATTTACTCCTTTGGTGTCTGCTTCTGATCCTGTCATTGAAATCTACCAGTATGTCTACACTGGAGTTGATAGTGTAATTTCCAGCTTGGGTAGATGTATGTGAATGAGCTTTGATTGAGTTAGCATGCTAAAAATAGCAGTGTGGCCATGGCAGCATGGGCAGTAGGATGGGCAAGTAAGAACCTAGGGTTTCAGACAGGATTGTAGTCAGGTGACTAGCCTGTCCTACCACTCTTACCACCTCAGCTCCATTGCTACTTTCAGCCTGCTAGCTTGATCAAAGCTAGAGCACATACATCTACCCAAGCAGGAAACTACACCTCTAACTCCAATATGGATGTACCCAATGAGAAAACTCAATGGACTTCAAGGGAGCAAGATTGGGCCCTTGAAAACAGAATTTGTGGGAGGACCACCAATTGATTGCCGGCTCAGTTTGTTTCCATGTTGTAACTGGTTGAGTAGCTGCACAGCACTGAGGTCCTGGTCCATAATTACAGTTCTAGGCACTACAGTAGTACAAATAGTAAATAATAATAATCAGTCCACAAGCAAATATCATTGTACCCTGACATCTGTTAATAACAGGCAATAAGAGGACAGCAGATATTTTAACTATTAATAGCTAGCCATTTAAGACAGGGTGACAATAAAAATAAGTCCTTTTAGATCAGTTTCCCTTGTGCTTTGCCAAGGCACTTTTCCTGATGCACATCTCTCAATTTAATGCAGCATCCTTTGCCAATGCACTTTCACAGTGATAGGAGGTTAAAAATTATGTTCTTGGAGTGAACCCCTAATATTAAAGAAGGATCCACCTCTGGCTTCCTTCTCAAGCTGATTATAATGTAGTTTATTACACAGGTGGACAGGTCAGCACATTGCCAGAAGCATTTTAGGTGGCCACCTGCTACAGTGTGAGTTAACATAAAGGAGATAGGAGATCTCACATGGACTGAGATTTTGCTGGCCATTAACAGAGGTGATTGCAAATAGCAAGAGGTAATTAGTACAGGTTTCACTATACCAGTTTTCCATCTGCTGCTGGCTACTGTTTTTTGAGCTGATCCCTTCACTCTCTTGTCAGCTACTTGAATGCTCTGTCTTGGATTCTGGATGAAAAGGACACTTAGTGAAAAGGGGCATAAATCAACAAAATAACAATGTAACCTGTAGAAATATGAATCTATGTAGATTAATCCACGTTTCCTAAATTGCATACTAGGTCGTAATTCAATCAAGGGGCAGGGGTCTTGTGACATTTATGAACATTTATGGATAGCATGAGGGCTCAGATTAAATGTCAGCCCTGATATTCAATTCAGGATCACGTATTATTGTTGTTCATTAATATATAAAAACAACAATTATATCCACTAAAATCCTCAATTTAATTTTGCTGTAATCTGTCTCTGCCCGTGTCAGACACACAATGAACTTTCTCTCCACCTCAGATTCAGATCATTCACAGGGCTCTATTGAATTTCAGCTCAGAAGAGTCTAGTGTTTTGTGGTTTTTTCCAGACATGGGCTTGGATTAGTTTGGGCCCTATTTGGATTGAGAATGTAATAACATTAGGATTTCTCCATTGCCTAGCCCGTCCTCCTTTGGCACCAAGTTCTATATCGGATACTATAAGGGTAAAACACATCCAGAGGTGTAAAGACCATGGAAAGCTTACAGTGCAACAGAACCTTCAGTGGAGTTGGTATACAGCACAGACTGCATGTGGTAGAGCTGTGCTCCATGCCAGCTCCACATAGGCTCTTGGAGACGGCAGTCTGAGGTAGATGCATGTCCAGTTAGTTCATGATTACCCGTCTTCCCTGTGTAACAGATGTCCAGGAATTGCATCCTCTAGGCCAGTCCAGGCTTTGAATTAATAATAGTCAGCACCTCTCTAGTACATTTCATTTGTTAGATCTCAAAGCACTTTGCAAAGATGGTTAATTGGCATTATTTCTATTTGACAGATTGGGAAACAGGTACAGAAAAGTGAAATGCCTTTATCCAAGCCACATATGATAAACATTTTCAAAAGCTCATTCAGTGAATTAGGAGCATTTGCAGAAGTGACTTGTACACTTAGGATCCTGTGGGCTTGTCTGCATGAAGCAGCAATGTGCACTATGGAGTTGTGATTTCTAAAACACACTAATGTGTTACACATTGATTGGTCTGTGTAGACCCTGCTGGTGCATGCTAAAAGTTGCCTAGCATGCTTCTATGTTAAAGCACACTTGGGGAAACTTTAGTGTGCACCAGCACCAACCAGTCTACACCGACCAATTAATTTGCAACATGTTAGCACAGTTTAGAAATCACACCCCTATAGGGCACATTACCCTGCTGTGGAAACAAGCCCGAAGTCTTGTTGATTTTCAATTATAGGTAGGTTCCTAAATGCCCAAGTCATTTTTGAAAATGGGCTTTGGACACCTAAATCAGTTAGGTGCTTTTGAAAATTTTACTCCTAGGGCCAGATTCTGCCATCCTTACTCACACTAAGTAGTAACTTAGACCACAAGTAGTCCCATGATTTAAATAGAACTAGTCACGAAACAATGTTAGAGGAAAGTACTACTCAGTGTGAGTAAAGGTGGCAGAATCTGGCCATTGGGAGTTAATGGCAGAGCTAAGACTAGAACATGGTGTCCAGACTCCCAGATCAGTATCCTATTTACTGGACAACAATGCTGCGAAGTAGTGGCCATAGAGCCACATCTTGCTGGTGAGTTAGGAATTTGATTTTATCCCCCCCGACCACCATCACCACCACCACTCTGGGCCCTTATGGAAAATCCTCTTACATAAGCTTCAGAGAGGTTGAAGGCGGTAAAAAGTGAAATTCTGCTAAGGTTAGTAGTAGTGGCATTTCCTTGGGAACTGTTAAATAATCCTAGGAACTGGAGAAGAAGAAGATCAGCTGGTCATCTTGTACACACCCACCACATATATTAATTTTGGGTTTAAAACACTTGACATTAAAAAGAGAAGGATAATAGTGGCATATGGGTCAGAGGATTATTCTATATATAACATGGAGTACTGGAAAGTAAATGGTCAATTTTCATAGATTTTATTTTTTTACATGTTATATAATAGTGTGTCCTGGAGAAAGCTGCTGTGTTAATTCAATGTAATTAGGTTATGTGTCTCTAGTGACAAAGTGTATCTCAAAGTGCCATATAATAAAAAGTTACACCCTATCATTTTAATGGGTCAAATTCTACTCTTAGTTGCAATTAAGTCAATGAGGTTGCAAAGAGGTAAGAGAGTAGAGTTTGGTCCGCATCTCATATGTTTTCTATACTTGTCTAACATGGAGTGAATCACAGTTTCCTCAGATACATCCTGTTTTTTCACTACTTCACATGGAAAGTTTTATTTTTATATTTTGGACATGATTTAAAATCAAGTGTCTGAACCCCTTGTGATCATTAAAGATTTTATGGCACTTTTGGCAGAATGTTAGCCCTGGTGACTTGCCAAATTCCAATTTAGGCCTAGTGTAATTACTCATCTAAAATTTCCCTACAGTTTTCGTTGGATATAGTGCTCTTCCTCACTTCTTCTACCGAACATGTTTGTAGTGTTGCTATGCACTGGTAAACAGTTGTTGAGTGCCACACCAGAACTGACTGCCTTTCAGTACTTATGATGTGATTTTTGTATACGTTCTCTGTGGCCTAATTTTGCAAAAGCCGATGAATATCTTCTGCAAAATGGTGAGATTCCCAATTAAGTCAATGCTCAGTACTTAACTTTATAAACTAAGAACCCAGTCCTGTAATTTGGCA
Organism: Dermochelys coriacea; assembly: GCF_009764565.3. NCBI lineage: Eukaryota > Metazoa > Chordata > Testudines > Dermochelyidae > Dermochelys > Dermochelys coriacea. The sequence goes on along the minus strand of NC_050068.2, from coordinate 201,422,676 downwards.
TTTTTTGGCATTAAAGTTGTTACTGTAAATGATGCAAGTAGCAACACCTATACTTAAGATTGGCTGACACTTCCCATTATAACACCCTGTTTTCAGTTGCTTATAACTGCCAAACTTTAAGAATTTGGGCTGATATTTTTTCATGCTGGTCTGCCTCCAGCTGATTTTTCCCCCCTCCTGGAAAATTTCAGCAAAAACAGTTTAGCCATTTCTCAGAACAACATTAGGGAAAAAATACATTATTAAAAAATTACCATGTTAAAAGAGTCTTGCAACAGTTTCATTGAGAAACTCTAGCACCTCTATGCTTGGATCAGAGACTTGAAGTGTGGGTGATCAGCCTGGTTTCAGGGATGTGCCTTTTGCTACTCCTGTGAAAATCTACCTAACTTTAACCAAGTTATGACAGTTTCAGTTCGCATCTATGCAGTAGGGTCTTGTTAGAGTTTGTCAATCAAATGCTTCTGTCTACACTGAGAATGCTCCATCCCAGGGCTGCAGGGGCTGGGCAGGACTTTAGATTGAATTACTGCTTCCTGCTACTGTGGCTGTTGCCTTACTGGACACAGAAATAGAAAGCAGGGAGACTGTATCTCCTGTGATCTCAATTCTCGCCATGTTGACGCCCAGTCAGCAAGGAGAAGGAGGAGGAACAGAGACGGGGTGGAAGCTCCAAGCACAGACAGTGGAGAGGGGATGGGGGGACAGGTCAGTACACTGGGGAGGGGGGTCTCCCAAAACAGTACACCCCACCACTGGCAACTTAGATGGAGGGGATAGCTCAGTGTGGGGGTACAATGTCCCTGATACCTCCCCACTGCAAAATAGCAACCTCCCCCCCACACTGCTTGGAAGCCAGATGCTGAGGAAGTGAGTAGAAAACCTTCCAGCTGTGCAACTGCTGCTTCCCTGACCCCAGCTTCACCCCCACCCCAAACCTCCACCAAAAACCCCCCTCTCTTCCAGCCCTTCCCCCCTGCATATGCTGTCCACGGAGGCAGGGCAAATGGACGGGGCTGTGTGCCCTGGAACTGTGCTGAAGTGCCAGGGTTGGAAGGGGAATGGAAAGACACAGTTTGGGGGGGGGCAGTACCCCATATGCCCCCCAATCTCCACCTTCAGATGTGATGTCACAAGGTCACAAATGTTGCTCTTATGCGGCGGCTCTGTTGCTGTTACCAAGTGGACCATTCACAGTAGGGAAAGTGTTCCCAGGGGAAGTGTTCTTTGCAAGTGGCGATTGCTCTAAAAAGATGTTGCTACAAATAAGTTTCTACTTTATCAATTTCCCAGCATTCCATCCTGCCGCTGGGAGGTTTCACTTGACCCTTTTAAACTCCTTTACTATGATACCAATTTGTTTGATGAAAGGATTGCAGAGCTCTTACTGATGGACCTCTTACTAGCGCTGTCAACGTTTTTTCATGAAATAGTAATTGAAATAAAAAGTGGGGTTTTTCTCTCAAAAATGAAATTTTTTACTACAAAAATAAATTGGCTTTCAGTTTTTAAAAAATTGGCTTTGAAAATAGGTTTACCAAAAGCACAAATTTTTCTTGTCAAAAACAGTTTGTTTTTCATTGAAAAACAAAATAAAACATTTTTGCAGGAAATTTCAGAGAAAAAAACAACAACCCTGAAAATGTTTTGGAATTTCGCATGGGAAAAAAAATTGGTGTCTGCCAGTTATAGCTTGAATTGCAACCCTTTTTCTATAACAAAACTCATGCTCCTGAGGTCACTTTGTTCTTGACACCTAGCCAGCATGTTGCTTTTCCCGGGATGGCCAGCCCAACTGAAGCTGTATGCATCTTGCTAGCTGGCCTACAGTTCCAGTGATTCTTCTCTACCCTGGAATTGTCTCTAGCTATTCCTTCCCACTTGCTAGCCTACCTGCTTCTTTGTTCACTCCACCCCCGGGCCCAGAATCTGCTGCCCCACCCCTCCTTACACATCGGGTTGCTAGGCGTCCGGTTTCTGACTGGAACACCCAGTAGAAAAGGGACCTTGGTGGCTCCGGTCAGCACTGCTGACCTCGCTGTTAAAAGTTCAGTCAGTGGCGCAGTGGGGCTAAGGCAGGCTCCCTGCCTGCCCTGGCTATGTGCAGCTCCCCAGAAGCGACTGGCATGTCCCTGCAGCCACTAGGCGCAGGGGCGATCGGGGAAGCTTCTGCATGCTGCTCCAGCATCAGCTCTGCAGCTGTGGGTGAGGTGCCTGTAAGCGCAGGCATCGCGCATAGCCGCCTGACCCCTCCACCTAGGGGCCGGACATTCTGGCTACTTCCAGGAGCAACGCGGAGCCAGGGCAGGCAAGAAGCCTACTTAGCCCCATTGCGCCGCTGACTGGGAGCCACTTGCGGTAAGCGCAGCCCAGCCGGAGCCTGCACCCCAAACCCACTTCCCCAGGCCTAACCCCCTCCTGCACCCTAACTCTGTCCCAGACCCCACACCCCAACTTTCTGCCCCAGGTTGGAACCCCCTCCCATACCTAAACTCCCTCCCAGAGCCCGGACCCCCTCCTGCAGCCCAATCCCCTGCCCCCACCCTGAGCCCAGTCCTGCACTCCAAACCTCTTGTCCCCAGCTCCACCCCAGAGCCCACACCCCCAGCTGGAGCCCTCGTTCCCTCCCGCACCCAGCTCCCTGCCCCAGCCCAGGGCCCCCTCCTGCACCCCCAGCTGGAGCTCTCACCCCCTCCTGCACCCCGACTGGAATTCTGTGCTCTTCAAACCATCTCCATGAAATGATACTTCACAACATCAATCTTTTGTATAAACCTTTGCTTTCAATCCCAAATAGGAACAGATCATCCATTTGGAACAACTCATCAGAGTAGCAGGGTTTGACTCATTTTGGTCATTAATTCATTCCATGTTAATATGTCCTGGATAATAGGTTTACAGTATAGCTCAGATAATCCATAACATACATTGGTAAATCCAGAGACTCTTTGTTATGCTAAGTGTTTAGACTACCAGAAGGCAATAGTTCCCCCAAACATTCTCTCTTGAAGCAGCGATCTCTTTTCTCCTAAGGTAACACATCAATTTTAGGCCAAAGACAGAAGAGACTGACATGCCATTATTTATCCACAAAACAAGCAGCTGTAGTGTAAGCTTCCTTATCACTCTGCCCCCATAATGTACCTCACCTCTGACCTGCAGGGACTGTATCTAGGGCCAAGAAAAGGAGTTCACTCTCTTTGGCCAATTTAATCCTTAACCTCTCTGCTGAGACTACTGACAAGGAGGCCAATTAGTGTCGATTATGGTGGTGGGCTTTGTGAAGAGAACAACACCTGTCCACGGGGACCACCATCTTATTTCACACCAGCAACTGAACAGCCACCAGATGGTAACATCACTTAATCTCTGCTGACTTGGAATGGATTCAAACTAGCATCCTAGGGATGAAAGGCTCCCTAGCCTATTATCAATGCCCTGAGCTATCCTGTCACCTGGTTCTGATAATTTCTGATCTTGTAAGGTTTATGTGATCCATGAAGTGAAAAAATTATTTTTTCTGCAGGAATTGCAAGAATCCCTGTGGCTCCTGGATGTTCTTTTTATTTTGGTATAATTTAGCTTATTTATACCTGCTTTATTCTTCATGCTGTTTTTCCTGTTTTCCTCTCAGGTCCTTGATGATCAGTTTGTGCTCTTCTCCTGAAAGAACCTTTTCTGTGTTTCATGTAAGTACTCAGCATTTTGTACCTTTCAGCGACAAGAGTCATGTGTTTTATTCAGGGCCCAGTCAAGCAAATCTGAAGCCCCTGTGCAGTATTTTATAGGTCTCTCTGGCTGCAAGGCTAGGTATTCAATGTGTATCCTTGTTCTGCCCAATTGTCCCAAACTTCTGTACAGCATCAGTTTGTGAGATTCAGAATGGTTCATTTCCACTGTGTGATGGGGAGAATAGGGAGCATGTGCAGAAGTGGTGTGTGCATTTCTGGATTGAATTAGGGAGGCAATGGATGGAGGTTTCCTGTTAGATATGGTGAAAGCCTGCCATGATTTTCTAATGGGTATTATCCCATCCCAGAGCTCTCATTCAGCACAAAACAGCTTGTATTCCACATCATCCAGGACTGGAACAGGTACAGAAAATATTTCATTAGCGTTTCAACCTGTGCTTTCTGGGATACAACTTCATGACCTGGAACGCCTGCAACTGCAAAGTTGGCAGCAGTATGTGAACCCTCACTGCTTATATTGACACCAATGTGTATGACTGACCATTAGCATAGTTTTCATTAAGTTTTAGTGTACGTAATATAGTTTCTTTAGCATGCCCCAACAGCAGCGGCGACGTGGGGGGCACACATGGGGTCACATGCCCCTCTAGATTTCTGCCAGGGTTCATATGCCCTGCCGCATACCACCAGAACCTTTAAATCAGAGGTTTTCAAACTTTGGGGCACACCCACTAGAGGGTGTAGAGGAACGTTCAGCGTGGGGGGAGGAGGGCAAGCGATTATGCCAGACGGCTTGGGCTTCAGCACGGCGGAACTAGGGAGAAAATGCCACCTCCACCCCGACTCGCCTCTTTTTTCTGGGTTGTGGGGTGCAAATAGAAACTGTAACTCTAGCAGGTATGGGGGGCTCTGCTCAAAAATTTGAAAAACTGCTGCTTTAAATTGTGGGGGCCCCCACTATCAACAGTTACGGATCGTCTCTTTCCAACAATGCTAGAGTTAAAAAAAAATCCATCAGTGGTTTCCTTTGCAAACCTATGCTATGCGTGGCTTTTCACTTTGGCTTGGTCATTGGTATGTAAGTTGTCAGCTCAATGGTTTTTTTCAGTGAAAAAAATATTACTTTAATCTAGGGAGTTGTTTTTAGAGTTCTGGGGCAGCAAAAATGTAAAAGTTCTCATGGTTTGAGGTTTGCTTTTTACAAATGTTGCCAAGTTCTAGGATGTGGTGTTTTTTTAATTAAACAAGTTTACATTTTCCTAATATTTCATAATACATTGGCATTGTGAAATCTAGTGATTCTATAAAACAGTAAGACTTCTTAATACAATATAGAAGGAACCTTAGCACTGCCAAGCAGTCATAATTGTAACAGGTAATTAAAGATTGTCCTTACTTCTGGCCTAAATTTTCAAAAGTGTCCGCTAACTTTTTGCGCCTCAGTTTATGGGTGCCGGACTTGAGACCCCTTGAACCTGATTTGCAGAGGCATTGAGAATCTGCAGCTCCCATTGACTTCAGCTGAGATTGACACCTCTGAAAATGGGGCTCAAGCTATTTTAAATGGGAATGCAAAATTACTGGATGTTGAACATTTAGGCCAGATCCAACTCCAGATTCAAACTTTGGGGGTTTTAAGATATGTTGTACTTTTTGCAGCCTAAACCCATGTCCAATACTTGTTCAGTGGAAAACAATTGAACGTTAAAGAACTGTCTGGAAGAAAAACAATGCAACAAGCAGCTCTTTTTTAATTTGCTGGAAGCATTTATATCTGCAAGTTTATACACAAGTTATTTTTTGTTTCTAGGAATTTTTTTAAAAGTAGACCTAAAAAGGGAGTGGAAATTCTTAATTTCTTCAGGTGTGTGTTGAAACATTCTAGCACCCTACGGAGTGTTGTTTGGTTGGTATCAAACATTACAACATGTGACTCTGAGATTTAAAGTTGACTCACAATAGAGACTGGGAGTGGATGGGTCATTACATAAAGTAAAATTATTTCCCCATGTTTATTCTCCCCCACCCATCCCCCACTGTTCCTCAGACGTTCTTGTCAACTGCTAGAAATGGCCCACCTTGATTATCACTACAAAAGGTCCCGTCCCCCCCACCCCCCGCTCCTGCTGGTAATAGCTCACCTTAAGTGATCACTCTGGTTACAGTGTGTATGGTAACATCCATTGTTTCATGTTCTCTATGTATATAAATCTCCCCACTGTATTTTCCACTGAATGCATCCGATGAAGTGAGCTGTAGCTCACGAAAGCTTATGCTCAAATAAATTTGTTAATCTCTAAGGTGCCACAAGTACTCCTTTTCTTTTTGCGAATACAGACTAACACGGCTGCTACTCTGAAACCTAACATTTGCCATGTTGCTGAAGGAAAAACAGAACATTTTTCCCATAGGAAAAATTATAGCCAGAGATATGATATGATTATTGCACAAAGTGGTATGACAGTGCCAACTCCTATGCAGATGAATTTGCCTATCATGCTTATGTGGTCCCATATTTCTTTCCTTTCCTCTTTCTCTTTCATTATAAGGTGTCCCAGACTCATAATTACAATGGCCTGCTCCACTTTCACTGTGGTGTATTTGCTACATATAGGTAGGAGTATATGCATATGTGTAGAGCTCCTATTTATGTTAGTGGCAGTGCCAGGCTTGTGCATCAAGGGGCAGAGAGGCCTTCAGAAATGGAGTATGGCTTACATCTAATGTGATGTTTATTTGACTGAGTAAGGAAATAGATTAAAGTCCCACCAGCCCTTTGCCATCATGTATTGATACAACAGGGGTGGTTCAGAATGGCCCCTAACAAATCCTATTATTCTCACTGCAGAACTTTGGAGTATCAGTAGAAAGTATGAATGATGCTCAAAGGCTTCAAATGTGTACATTTATGTTAACCCTTTCTGCATCAGCAGCCATTTATGGAAACACCGGGGACCTCATAGCATCAGCATTTATTGTAGTTGACCATTTCATCATTGTTATAGTTCTGTTATATAAACTAGCTCTGTGCTTCAAATCCCACTCTGTCAGTGATTTACCATGTCATAGTGAGCAAGTGATTTCCCCTCTCTAAGCCCTCAGTTTCCTAATCTGCAACGCTAGAGTTGCACACTTTTTTGTGTCTGTAGACTGAGTTTGTTGCACACACCGAGGTTCCTTTCATTTCACCTCCCCCCCTCCCGCAACACCCACTCATCGCTCTCTATTTCAGGTACATATCTAAATACGTAAGACTGTATAATTTTTAATTTGTTAAATTATTTCTTTTCTTTCTTTTTGGAAGTTAAATTATTCAGGGTGTAGACATTTCAATTCCGTTGGGACAATGGGCAGAGCTGAGATGGGGGAGGTGTTATGCTGGAAGGTGTTAGTGACCCTTATACCTTTTTGAATGTCCTGCTCTGAAAAAGCCATTTATTCCACAGCTTCATGAAGTCCTTCACGAATCTGCAGTATAGTAATGATGACCTAAAGGAAGCTGAGGGGCATCCTGTTGACCTCATCATAGATATGAGAATCGTCAGTCAGATGGTCAATGATATGTGTGTCAAAACACAACTGGCAGTGTTCCAGACTGCCGGTTGCCAGTGTCCGAGCAGGACTGTTCATTATATCAGACAGATGATACTAAAATGGTCTCTGATATCCATGTGTGTGTTCCATGCTGCTGGAACTTGCTCATCAATTAATTATCCTATAGTCAGCATGCTGTAGCATAGAGCGGTGTATAAATGTCTACTAATTATCACCCTCAGCACTTCTGTGAAGTTTGTTAGTATCATTGTCCCCATTTTACAGGTGAGGAAACAGAGACAGATAGCATAAGTGACTTGCTCCGTGCAACACAGGAAGTCAGTGATAGAGACAGCACTAAAAATCAGGAGTTATTGGTTCCTAGACCACTAGACCACATTGCCTCTCACAAGTGTCACATAATCTTTCTTGACATGAAAACAGAAGTTCTCACTGTTGCATGTCTGGAATTAATGATTATTCAAGATTGTCAAAAAAACAGGCTCAATATGAATTATTTAATTAAAGATTATCAATCAGAAATTAATTTGGCAATATACAGAATCCAGAAAGAAGAGATACATTAACACCCTTGATGTAAGATAAAGAGCTGGCTCTGTGTCTCTTCTTCACTGCAAACTGGTGGGATGCACAATTTCATTCCCCAGCTAAGTTCCACAACTTCTGTCATTATATAAGGTTTTTAGACAAAGAGACCCATCTTTGTCAGAAATCCCCTGCCAGAACCATACGTTCTGATGTCATTTCTTATGTTCTGATAAGATTTCCTTTAATATCTGTGAATTCTTAGTTTAAGAACATAAGAATGGCCATACTGGGTCAGACCAAAGGTCAGTCTAGCCCAGTATCCTTTCTTCTGACAGTGGCTAATGCCAGGTGCCCCAGAGAGAATGACCAGGTAATCATCAAGTGATCCATTCCCTGTTGCTCATTCCCAGCTTCTGGCAAACAGAAGCTAGGGACACCATCCCTGCCCATCCTGGCTAATAGCTATTGCTAGACCTATGCTCCATGAATTTATCTAGTTCTTTTTTGAACCCTGTTATAATCTTGGCCTTCACAACATCCTCTGGTAAAGACTTCCAGGTTGACTGTGGGTTGTGTGAAGAAATACTTCCTTTTGTTTGTTTTAAATCTGCTGTCATTAATTTCATTTGGTGCCTGATGTATGTGTGAACGCAGAATTATTTATAGCTGAGAGGACTGATGTTCTTCAAGGTAATATCTTTCCGTGAATCTTTTTCCCCCCATAAGCATTCTTCCCTATTGATTTCCCAACAGAAAACATCTGCTGTAGCAATCATCAAAATATCTGGAGTTCTATGAACATGGAGGTGCCAAGGATTATTAGATATAGTTTAATGCATAGAATTCCTGAATAGGGTGACTTACACATTTAGAATCAGTGTATTTAATGACAAACTAACTTTCAGCAAATTCAGGAAATATGAGGCACCAGCACCTGTAACAGCCAACAAAAGCTGTAGCAATGGTCACAACAAAAAACTGCTGGAAAGCATCTTTCTGTTTCTGAGAGTTGTTGAGCATTTAGATACACTAGCACTTTCCCAGGTTTCAGAGTAGCAGCCGTGTTAGTCTGTATTCGCAAAAAGAAAAGGAGTACCCGTGGCAGTCTCTAAGGTACCACGGGTACTCCTTTAGCACTTTCCCAGTATCTGACAGGAGGATATGACCATCTAGGCCAACTCTCCTTAACTGTGAATCAGTGAAAGAGCATTTGGATGACAAAAAGGCTATAGTATAATAAATCTTACATTTACAGTATCTGGTAATTTTCTTCCTGAAGTATACCAGGTTGCTTAATAAACTGATATACAAACTATCCATGAGACTCACTAAATCCACCTCTGAAATTCAAAGGGAAATTCTTTGGAGGGGAAATTGAGGATCTGCTTATGGTGGATGGTAATACTACACAACATTTTGGGATAGAAAATGAAGAGTACCTTTCCCAAGTACTACATATCTTCTGAAGAGAAAGAATGCTCTGAAAAGGGAGCAACATGGGCAGACTCTCTTAACTTGGCATATGCAAAGAGAAGAAATGGTGAGACAAGCAACCAATTAGAAACAGGGTAAAGGTTCTATACTGGTGTGTGTACAGAAATCACACCATATGACTAAGGTGGCACTCCAGGAATGAAGGGCCTTAAACACAAGAGTCATGACCTTAAATCGAATTCTCCACTATAAGATGTAACCAGTGAAGGCACTTAAGTAACAGGATTACATGAGAAAACTGAGCGTTGTGAAAAAAATAAGATGAACCTCATGATTTTCTACCTATTGCAACTTAGTACAACTAGATTCTGATAATCTAGCCAGGAAGTCCTTGCAGAAATCCCTCAAAAGAGGGAACCAATGTATGCTGTTGGGTTTTGGCTATATTGCTAGTTCAAGTGCGAATTTTCAAATTGTTTAATGATTGATAATGGCAAATGCTAACTAGAAGTCAATGCAAGGATGAAAAGTAGAGACAGACTTGTCAGCCTGTGTAGTTTTATAGACTGTGAAAATTCTGAAACCCTGGGCTGTGAAGCCCAAAACTGGACCTGTTGAACTTGAATGAGATTGAACCGAAGAAGTGGCCTGGACAGCAACTTAGGATAAGGAACCCTCCGATGGTGTTTCCTTGAGATGTTGTTGTATGTTCTCTCTCATCCAAGTAATGTATTTGAATTTATTTAAGGTATTTGGATGCACAGAGACATAATAGGCTACAGCTGCAAAATCTGGATCTGAATCTGGAAAATTCAGGGTGGGTAAAGATTTTAGATTTAGGATGGAACCAAAGGAAAAAAGAGATTTTTTTTGTCTCTCTTCTCGCTCCCTCTAATTTCCCAGTCCTCATTTATTCCACACTGGTACATTCATTACTAGACTCAGATGGAAGAAGGCCACTTGATGAATCACTGGCAGTGCTGCTTGCAGCAATCTAGAGATCTTCCATCCAAATATTAAGCCTCGTTTGTTAGAGCTGATGGGATCATAACACCAGGTGGTTTGACTGCAGGTCATGTTGTAGTTTTCAAGGTAGTGCCTTCGATGTAGTGGGAAATTATTTTGGTGAATCTGGCATGCCTATTGTTCTCTACCTATATCGTCAACCATCGCACAATGAGATTCCACACTACCACCTTGAGTACATTGGTAGTGCTGCTGTTACATTTTTACAGACCAAAAAACCCTGCTTCGTGCAGTCAGTGCTGACTAATTTCATATTGTAGACCTATTTCTGTATAATTTATACTGTAGACATGAAGCAAAACAAAGGCAGTAAAGACGAGTAACACTGAGTGCTGGTTGCCATGAAAATCCCAATTTGCAGATGTAACTGCCTTTACTGGAGCTCCAGATCTCACATCTGGGTGCTCAAACTGGCACTTTTACACATACCCACTCAAAGACCTAAGTGCCAGACAGAGACTCAAAATTTATTCTGGGTGTCCTATATAAGGTACCATATTTAAAAATTAGTTCTTAAGAGTCTTTCAGCAATTTCCTTTTCCTGTCTACCCCTCTTGCTTTAAAAAAAAATCCATCTGCCTTCTGGCTGCCTATATACAATCAAACAGATGCACACATCTGTGTGTCACTGATGATCCATTTGCAAACCACACTTGGTGACAGTTGCTTTATTTAGAGGCTGAGAATAGGAATCTTAGAGATGAAAGATCCACAGCATATAAAGAAACAATGTTTTCTTCTCCCCAGTTTCCAGTTCACTTCCACTTCCTTCTTTCTCTTTTTTTCTCCCTCATGTTTGCACTCAGTTCATACTCAGGGAATACTTTTCAAATCATTAGTGTGCCCACCAAGCAACACCAAATTTTCTGAGGACAATTTAATGGCAGTTTTTTCTGGTGGTACCCACAGGACACATGCATGTCTGGTTTTGACCCATCTCAACAAGCACATTCCTGTCTTTTATGGCATCAACAATGTCAATCCTGTGATTCCTATTTTTCAATTTTTGACTTGTTAAGCAGATGATAGACAGCTTGATTCTTTAAGCAAAACCTCTCATGCTAGAGTAGGCCAAACCCACAAAATAGAAGTCAGATACAGATTTCAAACACCATACTGTTCAGGGTTGTTCATGTCGATATTTCTGTTTCAGCCACTTGTAAAGTTGGAGGCCATTTGTAAAATTTGAATACGGATCTGGGTTCAAATTCAACTGCACCTCTTTTTACATCTCCCCTGTCTACACACAAAACAAGATGATTAATGTAACTACAAAGCAAACTACTGCAAAAGCGAGATCAGCTTTCAGATATCTGGTATAATGTAGGGACTGCAGCTGCACTATAAGATTTCTTCTTTTGCTTTTGTATAAGGATGCATCACAACATCTAGCTTTTATGGAACCTGTGTGTCCCTAACAGTAGGATATTTGGTACTTTTCACACACTGCAACATTTACAAGAGGGCACATTTAACAGTCCTGGTTTCAGGTCTTCCTGACGTTGCTCCAGTGTAAATCAGGAATAATTCTACTGAAGCTATTCCAACATAAAACAGGTGTAAGTGAAATCAGAATCCTTTTCAGTATCCAGTAATGCAGTCTTGCAAAATTCCATTTGTTTGCTTACCTTGGGAGGGTTAATTTTGTTTTGATAGGCAAGTGAAATCTCATTTGTTGTTTTTCATTGTCTTTGTGGCAAAGGGCAGGTGAGCAGATTTTGAGCTTAGCTGGTGAATGTTCATGATGATTTTGCAAAAGTGTGCCTAGTGCCTTACGATAGAATCAGAGACATCTACCTGTACATGAGAGTGCTTGGGCACTTGCATTTGCAAACCCTTAATGTATGTATCAGTAATGAAAATCTTAATTAAGAAAGCTGCATCATTGTCCATGAACACTCTTTCTTTCTTCCTGTGTGAAGTCCTTTGTGTATTGCAGCATCTACCTGGCTGAGACAGACAGAGCCCTCAAAGAGCTTGTCTGGCAGATCTTCTCTTGATTATTAACAGCTAGCGAATGACAAAGTCTCAGTCTCCTTTTGTCTTGTTACTGAGGCTCAGAACTGCAGAGCACATAATGTACGATAGGGTTGGATGGTTGGTTGGTTTGTTTTTTCAGTGCTTTTTTAACTTAATTTTATTATGTTGGTGGGGCTAAAAATCTGACACTGTTGATCAGAATTAATTTAAGTGGCTCATAGTTCCCAAAATGTGAAAAGATGCCCTTTCACACACACAAGTGTATCTTTGCATTTAGAAACAATACACTGTCTTAGACCACATGATATGCGCACACACAAAAATTATGCTGATGTAATGTGGCGATTGAGATTTTAATCTCGCTAAACTCAGGAAATGCAGAGTTAAGGTTCCCACAGCAACCTTACCTCTGCCCCTGTAAACTGTGTTCATTACAGTGAGGTCTTTCACTGATCACATGCTGCGTGCTGGGCAATGTGATATACTGCTTTTAGAAAAGACGGTATGGTGGGAAGGAACTGTTGTTTTTTTCTATAATCCTATTGTGGAGATTATTTATTTGCTAAGCACCAATAATGTGTTTAGTGCCATTCAGAACACACACACAAAACTTCATAATCTAATGGACATATAAGACTAAAACACTGATGTACATACAGAGACAGATTGTGCCAACCCTGTGTGACAGCACAAATGGGAGAGAGGGCATCAAGAGTCTCTCTCTCTGTCCCTCCCTCTCTCTTATTCACACCCATATATTTGCCCCTATGCAACAACCAGGAATAATTGGACAGCTTGTGTCCAGATGGGCCATATTCTCCTCTCACATACACCTTTTGTAATTCCATTGACATCAATGGTTTCTCTTGCTTTTCACATAAACAAAAGAAAAATCAGTCTTAGGAAGGGCAAGGACTGTAAGGGTCTAGCGTCACCAACGCCACTACTCGCCTTGAGGTGGGTAGGAAGCAGCTGTATGCACGGATTAGTATAGCTCAACCCCACACCTAGAGCTTGTCTATACTTACAGCTAGATCGGCACTGCTGTGATCAATGCAGCGGTGTCGATTTAGCAGGTCTGGTGAAAACCCTCTAAGTCAATGGCAAAGCACTCTCCCGTTGACTCCTGTACTCCAGCTCCCCAAGAAGAGTAAAGTTAGTTGGCAGGAGAGTGTCTCCTGTCGACACAGCATGGTGTAGACACTGCGGTAAGTGGATCTAGCTACATTGACTTCAGTTACTTTATTCATGTAACTGAAGTAGTGTAACAGATTGATTTACTGTGGTAGTGTAGATAAGGCCAGAGAGCAGCGCATGTTGCATTCTTGCAAAAGTGTTTCAGCTACCATTCACCCTTGGAAGAGTTACCTACACCTGAAGGAGGAATTACAGCTGAGACCCTCAGATTGTCCAGTGGCTGAAAAGCACAGTTTGTCCCCACATTGTGTATCATACATGGGCCCTTATATTGTAGGAGTGAGAAAACAGGATCAGGAATCAAACCCAAGTCATCTATCAAATCCAATCTAATCTGTTTTAGGTATTACTAATAAACCCATCACTGTGGTACCACACCATAACCACAGGTTAGTCCATGACGTAAGAAATCAAAATCTAAAACATTTCGCATTAAATTAATTATTAAGGGGCTGATTCTCACCTGCCTGGCACTTTGCTTTGTCATTTATGACTGTATAAAGTGAATGCAAAATGCCACCAGTCTGATCTGATACTGATTTACACCCATGCAAAGATGTAAATGACAATGGAAAATAAGTCTCAAAATCTTCAAGATACACCATTACAATCACAGAAGAGCATGAAGCCTAGAAGACCTGATATTTTCAGATTCTCTCCAGCCAAATAATAAGCCTGCTCAGTTTTCAGACATCAGGGTTATCCAGATCACTAAGCCATTTCTTTTCATGCCATGAGCCTTTTAGTTGCAACTTTTTATGTCAATAATTTATGCATTCCAGGATGCACTTAAAGAATGTACTTATCATTATTTGATTTTATATGCTAGTTTTAAAATGTTATAAACTCTTTCAGAGATGACACACTAAAAATTTATGGAGGGGTTTTGTTTCAGGAGAAAGGATGGTGCTGGTGATTGCTCACCTAAGTAATAGTTACAAGTTCTTTAGAGGTTATATAAATTTTCGGTATGATAATTCAAATTCCTGGGGGAATTTTGTGCCAAAAAGTTAAAAATTCTGCGCACCATATTTTAAAATTGTGCAAAATTCTGCATCTTTTGTTTTTCAAAATAACACAATATAATCACTCCAGTTTCAATTATTTTGGTAGTTTATTTCCAAATACCTGTAAGCAAGTATGTCTGTAACAATACAGAAAACAAAAAAGATTCAGGAAATGTGGGGGGGTTACAAATAGATTACTACTTAGGCATATGAATACAGAATCCCCACTCAGCCACCCCCTGTATCCGTGTCCCATGTGGCCTTGCACTCCCACTCCCATTCAGCTCCTGCCTCAATGTTGTCACCCCCTAGCTTCTGTGTCTTCATCCCAGTGTGTCCACTCCACTACCCATTCTGAACCCCAGTGTGTGTGACACCCCCCAGCAGCCCCATGTGCCCCACTTTTTCCATCCCCCCATATTCATGCCTCCTCACCTGGCCCCGTGAGTAGGGCACTGTGAGGAAGACAGCTTCTGCCCCGTCCCTCCCCATGGCTGTTTGCTCCGGCCTGTGAGACTGTCCTCTCTTTTGGCACCACATCAGCCTCTGGTGAGTGAAAGGTGTAATTGCAACTTGCCTTCACCTCCCCATCAGAATAAATTATTCTGGGGGGAGGAATCTGCGGGGGACATTAATTCTGCACTTGTGCGGTGACACAGAATTCCCTCAGGAGTAAATCGCCTGCAAGTCTAACTTCAGACCTCTATTCTTATCCTTCACACAATTCAGTAGATTCACTAATGGCTACAATCTGAAAATCATAACACAAAGCATATTGGAATCTTTAAGGCAGTAAATGCTCACTTAGCTATTCTGAAATGGTAATAACTTTGTTATTTCAAAACCAAATGTTTTCAAACATGGCAAAGTTGCTACTTCTCTTTCAGGACTATGTATATGTCAAGTTTAATATTTTAAAACAAAGCCATATTTTAATTATACAAGCATGTTTAAGGGCAGAAAGCTTATGGAAAAATTAACAGCAGGAAATTTTTTATATACTTGGATGCCTCAAAAACGGCTAACTGGATTTTTGTGAAACTTTCCTAAAAATGTCACTTTTGGATAGAGACAAGGCATGACCAAGTGTCTGACCAAAAGGTAACTGTTTTGGAGT
Source organism: Dermochelys coriacea (assembly GCF_009764565.3). Taxonomy (NCBI): domain Eukaryota; kingdom Metazoa; phylum Chordata; order Testudines; family Dermochelyidae; genus Dermochelys; species Dermochelys coriacea. The sequence goes on along the minus strand of NC_050068.2, from coordinate 201,407,140 downwards.
GGTATAAGCAACTAATGGAAGGGTTTAATATGACAGTCTCATCTCAACTTCAACTATAGCATAGTTAATATGATACTGTAATAAAATGATAATTCGCACATGCATAACAGCATCCTTCTGTGAATCTCAAAGCTCTTTACAAAAAATGTAATGAATTAAGCTTTGTCACATCCTTGTGACTTAATGAAGTGTTGTTATTCACATCTTTCGAACAGGAAAACTGAGTCACAGAGATGTAAGGGACTTCCTAAAGATCATATAGAAAGGTAGTAGCAGAGCCAGGATTAGAACCCATGTCTTATGTAGCCTCATCCTTTGCCTCAAAGTCCAATTCTATTCTAAAACACAACTTTCTAAATATGACATAGTGGCGTTCCATATTTATTGTCTCTCACTGATTTCCTTATCATATACGTTCAGTTTGAAAGTAAAGAGCTGTTCTTATTTGAATGATTGTACATCTCCATTCCACTTCATGTGTGTTCATGCCCAGTGCACTAGTGTTGGAGATTTTCCCTTAGAGGTACCCGTCAGAGTGGCACATGTGCCCTCTGCTGCCACATGCTGCTGTGGAATGGTATAGTTGGCACTCATTAACAGTTGATAGTTTATAGTCTTAGTGCAGTTTTCTGCTAGTAGTTTTCCTTTTTTATTAGCGTACTTACTGTACACTTCTGTTCCCACTGGTTTGGGATACTGACGTCTAGTGCCAGTGCATGTTTCAGTCCCCAAGCTTCAAATTGCATTGGATGCAAGGTGCTGGTCAGTGTCCCTAATTCCAGGTTTCTGAAGTGCTTAGGAGAAACTCACATTAGGGACAGGTGCCAAATCTGCAGGGACTTTAAGCCCCGGACTAAAAAGGATAGGGAGGTCACACTTAAGCACATTCTTATGGAGGCAGCGCTGCTCCCATCCTCAGAGCATTCTGGTTTGGGGAGGGCACCAAGCGCCTCTACTTCACCTACAAGTGCTTCTCCTGTCATGACAGAGTCCTGTCTCCAATCTCCTTCTCCAGTACCAAAGAAGAAGTATCAGAGGACTTCATCGAGGGACCCATTATCCAGAAGATTGAGTTCCCCAGCACCAAAGTCCAGGAAACAAGCTGGGAAGAATGTAGAGTATAATCCTGCCGAGGCAGTCCCTGGTACAGATAGCACCTCAGGTAGGGTCATTGACTCTGGCGCCGGTACCGGTACCAATGATCTCTAAGGATGCACCATCTTATTCAGCAATGCCATCATCTTTGGTTCAGAAACAGCTACAAAGATTCTCCCTGTGCCTTCAGTGCCTGAGGCATATGCCATGGCATGCAATCTCTCAGTGCTGGCTTCACCCTTGAGGTTCAAGGAGAGATTAAAAATACTGGGACTTTTCAGCTTGGAAAAGAGAGATAATGTGGAGAAAGTGAATAGGGAGGTGTTATTTACTCCTTCACATAATACAAGAACTAGGGGTTACCCAATGAAATTAATAGGCAGCAGGTTTAAAACAAACACAAGGAAGGACTTCTTCATACAATGCACATTCAACCTGTGGAACTCTTTGCCAGGGGATGTTGTGAAGGCCAAAACTATAGCAGGGTTCAAAAAAGAATTAGGAAAATTCCTGGAGGATAAGTCCATCAGTGGGCTATTAGCCAGAATGGGCTGAGATGCCAAGAGTGTCCCTAGCCTCTGTTTGCCAGAAGCTGGGAATCAGTGACAGGAAATGGATCACTTGATGATTGCCTGTTCTGTTCATTCTCTCCATGGCACCTGGCATTGGCCACTGTCGGATGACAGGATACTTGTTTAGATGGACCATTAGTCTGACCCAGTATGGCCATTCTTATCTTGCCTGGTACTGACAGATGCTTTCATGGATTTGCTGGCTACCAGAGGTCTTCTGACTCATGTTTATCGTCTGAGTCGGAAGTTCGATCTTATGTGTAAAGGCCATATCATATTAGCCATCACTCTCTTCCAAAGGGCTTTCACCCCTGGCATTCAGTAGAACTTCTGCATTGGACAGCTAGTAGGGAGCCATGATCAGGAAGAAATTGGCCTCTTGTGCCATATCAATGGCTGTGTTGGAACTTATGGTGTTTCCTCCAGTCTCCAGATCCTGACCGTACCCTCCCCTTCTACATCCTCCACTAGACATTGTGAAGCTGCACTGCAAGATCTTCAGGAAGCTGCTCCTGGTACTGAGTTTGATACCAATCATAGGTATTCTGCATCAGTGAATCCCTGAATCCCCCTTTGGAGAAATTGGGGGAAGCTCCACCTCAGCCAGCCTTGGTTCCTCCTCCTTATTGTTCGAGAAGGCAATGTCTGGTGTTTTCTCTTCTCACCTGAATGGTTACAAAGCTCACTAGGACTTCTTAAAGAGGGTGACGTCCTACCTAGATATACAGGTGGAAGTAGTTCAGGAGAACTCACGCAGATTGGTTGATACCTTGGGATCTGTGGGCCTTCTCAAGTGCCACTCCTCATAAATGAGGCTACTCTGGATCAAAGCCCACAAAAGTATTGTGGCAAACGCTATCTTCCCTGCCTCCTACAGCTAAAAGGACTTAGTAGAGGTCCCCTCATTGGGGTCTGTACATTATTACATGCAAAAGAGAATGCTCGGGACAGCGGGCATCTGCCCGAAATCAAAAGATGGAAAGAAGCTTGAGAGGTCTTTTTTTTTTTTTTTTTTTTTTTTTTTTTTTGCAGAAAAGCTTATTCGACAGCTGGACTACAACTCTGGAATTCTAATCAGCAACCATTGCTAGGACATTATGATTTCTCCTTCTGGGACACAATGTTTTATTTATAATTTTTTATAATTTTTTCCAAATACAACAAATATACCAAAATACCAGATTCATCATAATACATAAAGGAACTAGAGAGGGTTAGGATAAAGAGAGGGGATGGGAAGCAACGTATCTATCTTCAGGATCTCCTTTAATCGTAGACCTCTAAAAAGTCAGTCCAAATTTCTTTGAATTTTTTGGGCATTCCCTTTCTGCAGAATGCCAGCCATTCATTAGTTGCAAGGTCAACCATATCACTGATCCAGACATCAACATTTGGTGGAGATCGACTTTTCCATTTTTGCAGGATTAATTTTTTAGTGACCAAAGCTGCCTACTGGAACCACACCGCCTTATTACTAGGTAATCTCTGGGACAATGTTGTAAAATTTACCAAGAAGTTCCTAGAGGAGGCAAGTCAAGAATTTCTCACAGTAGTGGACAAGAGAAAGATGGTGGCTAAGACCTTGCTTCAGGCTGCATTGAACGCTGCAGATTCTGGTGCCAGAGCCATGGCATCGGCCATTACATTGAATAAATGTTTGTGTCTACAGTCATCGGGTCTTCCTCAGGAGGTCCAAACAAACCATTCAGGATGTCCCTTTTGAGGGACCAATTTTCACAGCAGACTGATGACAAGCTTCATCACCTTAAGACTCTAGTGCTACACTCAAGCCTTTGGTTATTTACACTCCTTTCACAAAGAAGAAACAGTTCCATCCACACCAGTCCTGCTATTATGCTTCCTTTTCACTGTGCCAGCAGGACCAATCTAAGAGGAATGGGGAAAGTTACAGAAGGACACCACCACCACCTCCTTTTTCATCTACTGCATACTCATTCAGACAGACTGGGAAAACTAAGCAGTTAGTTTTATGTTCTTGTCAAGGGAAGCTTTCCAGGTTGCAGTTTGCCAGCCTTTCCCTATCCCTATTTTTTCTGGCCAGTGTGGCAAAATACTTTGTTTGCCTCAGTAGGCTCAGTCCTTTTTAGCCTTGGAGACTGCAATTTGGGGCAAGGCGAATCCTTACAGGTGGCACCAGGGTCCTGCTACTCCTCTCCTCAGTCAGTCTCTTGTGCTTGTTTTCCTTCCCTTCTGGGGAGCGAGTGCAGCCTTCCTACTCGGAAGGTTTAATGTCTTGCTGCAAACAGCCTACTGGCAGCTTCCCTGCTCCTCTCACTTTTCTGAGAACACATCCTGGTTGCGTTTAATCAGGCTGATCACTTCAGATCGTTGCTCCAGAGTCAACTCCAGGGATAATCCCACTTGGTCAGGCTGGTTGCTTTTAGGAGATGGTGCCCCTAGCGCAACTACATGCGCTTCTCTATCTTGCCATGGTTTCAGCAGGTTTATATGGTAGATCTGCTCCAGCTTCCGGCGACCCGAATAGTCTACTTCTCCTATGGCTTCTATTATCTCATATGGCCCCTGCCACCTGGCCAGGAGCTTGCTCTCTGCCGTGGGTATGAGCACCATTACCCAGTCTCCCACCTGGAACCTTCCGGGTCATTGCTTGGTGATTGTAGTATGTCCGATGGGTCCCTTGGGCCTTCTCCAGGTGTTGCGCACAAGGGGGGTGACTTGGGCTATCCTGTCTTTCATTTGCAATACATATTCAGCAATGTTTCTCCTGGTGTCTGCTGTTCTTCCCAGCCCTCTTTGGCCATGTCCAATATGTCCCTGGGGTGGCAATCATATAACAGCTCGAATGGGAAGAATCCAGTGGAAGCTTGGGGAACCTCCTGTACAGCAAATGGCAAGTAAGGCAGCAGGGCGTCCCGGTCTTTCCTGTCGCAACTAACCATTTTCCATAGCATGTTCTTCAATGTTCTATTGAAGCGTTTGACAAGACGATCAGTCTGGGGATGATAGACTGACGTCCTGAAGGTCCGTATATGGAGCATTGTACATAGGTCCTTCATTAACTTAGACACAAAGGGGGTCCCTTGGTCCGTCAGGATCTCTTTAGGTATCCCTACTCTGAAAAAAATCCAGACTAATTCTTTGGCTGTGGTCTTGGACATAGTGTTCCATAGGGGTACCGCCTCGGGATATCAGGTGGCATAATCTAGTACTACCAGAATGTACTGATGACCTCGGGCTGACTTCTCCAGTGGCCCTACTAGATCCATAGCTATTCACTTGAATGGGATTTCAATAATTGGTAGAGGTACCAAAGGGGCCCTTAGGTGTGGTCGGGGCCCATGTAACTGACATTCCAGACAGGAGGTACAAGATCGCTGGACCGCCGCATAAATGCCGGGCCAAAAAAAACCTCTGCAGAATCCGATCAAGGGTCTTATCTACCCCTAGATGGCCCCCAAACACATGGCTGTGGGCCAGTTCCATCACCCCCCTCTGATGCTTCTGTGGGACCAAGAGTTGTTCTACGACTTGCTCTTGGACCTGGACTACTCTGTATAGCAGATCACCCATATTCACATAAAATGGCCCTGGGCCCTTGACTCTCCCCTCCACGGTGATCCCATTTACCTCGACTACTACTTTACAAGTATTGCTGTATATTGGATCATTGGCCTGATCCTGACCAAAATTCCCAAGTGAGGTCCCCATTTGTCCAAACTCAGGGGGATCTACCTCTGTCTCTCCCTCGGGGAAAACCCCCCGGGGAACTAGGTCCGGCTATTGGGTTGTTGATCTCCTGCCCCGCTCTGCTGTCTGTTGAGCCACCTCTTTCCCCTACAAGCATAGATTTCTGGTACTGGGTCAAGATCCTCATTCCCCTCCTTTTATCCGCCCTCCATTCCCTCCGAGTCTTCCAGGGCTTTCCTGGTGGGGAGAACAAATCCTGGTCAAATTCGTGGAAGGCTGGGGGGGTTATCTATCTGGGTCACCTCCTGGGTCCCAGGTTTATTATTTTCTTCTACCTTCTCGCCAGGGAGTAGGCTATCAAAACCCGAGAAGTCTCGTCTGATAAGGACTGGGTAGGGGAGTTTCGGAACTACTCCCACCATCACCTTAGTGGGGTTTCCGAGAACTTCTATTTTTACGGGGATGGTCATGTAGTAACTGACATCCCCATGAACACAGGATATTCCTGAGCGTTTGGCCCGGGATAGTTGGTCCTGCCTGACCAGCTTTCCCGAGACCAGCGTGATTGCACTTCCCGAGTCTACTAACGCGGTGGTCTCTATACCATTCATCTTAACAGGTCTAGTGTATCTATGAGGGACCATCGCAACCCCTACTAGACTTATTAGATCACATGGTCCCCCTACATCTCCCAGTTCGCATTGCATGGGCTCTTCTAGATTTGGGCATTGGGCAGCGATATGCCCCAATTCGCCCCATGCATAACATCGGTACCCTGCTCGGGGCAGCCCCCGATTTTTCGGGCTACTGGGCTTTATTCCCCAGTCCTCTAGTCTCTCCAGGACCTCTGACTGCTCTTTGGCCTCCTTCTACCCCTCCATAGTCCGGCCTGGTGCTAGGGCAAACTGGGGCTTTGGCGCAGAGACTTGTCTCCGATTCTGGCGCCTTCCTTCCCAGTGGTCCGCAAAAGTTTTTGGGCTGCTAGGTGTCTCTCTACATGGGCAATTAGTTCATCATAGGAGGAGGGATCGTTTTGGCGGACCCATCCCCGTATGTCCGGCGGCAACTCACTCATGAACCAGTCCAACACAACGATTTCCACTATCTTCTCCTGCCCATGGTTTTCGGGGTGGAGCCACTTCCGGGCAATATGGATTAAATCAAATAGCTGGGACCTCGGCAGTTTGCTGTCCCAGTATTTCCACTCATGGAAGAGCTGGGACCGTATGGCTGGCGTCACACTCACCTTGCCAGGATTTCTGCTTTCAGTTGGGGGTAATCCATAGCTGTCTCTGTGGTCATGTCGAAATAGGCCTTCTGGGGCTCCCCACTCAGAAGTGGAGCCAGGATACCTGCCCACTAGTCTTGGCACCAGGCCTCCCGCAGTGCCATCCTCTCAAAGGCGAGGAGATATGCCTCTATATCGTCATCTATAGTCATCTTCTGTAAATAGTTGCTTGCCCGCAGCGGCGGGATCCCCTGGGGACCGTGTGTCAGCGTGGTTGTGGCTTTTAACTGGTTCATTACTTCATTCAGGGTGGCTCGATCTTGGGCTGCCTGGTTCATCAGTAATTGGTTCGTCTCCTGTTGGACACATACTGACTCTTGCTGGGCAGCCATCTGCACCCTGGTAGCCTCTCTTTGGGCCGCAGTGGCCTGTACCAGTGCCTTCACTACACCCTCCTTTTTTTGTGATTTACCCTGCCCTGAGATGGCTTGTCACAGAGCCTTACTCACTCACCACATCCCACCCCTGACACCATGGTGTGGCAAAATACCTTGTTTTGGGCTCAGTCCTTTTTAGCCTTGGAGACTGCGATTTGGGGCAAGGCGAATCCTTATAGGTGGCACAGGGTCCTGCTACTCCTCAGTCAGTCCCTTGTGCTTGTTTTCCTTCCCTTCTGGGGAGCGAGTGCAGCCTTCCTACTGGGAAGGTTTGGTGTCTTGCTGCAAACAGCTTACTGGCAGCTTCCCTGCTCCTCTCACTTTCCCACTCCTACCACCCAGGGAGGGTTTAAAAAGGTCCCAAGTAGTTGATGTCAGCTGAACCTAATTGGTTCCCTAGGAACCCCTTTTCCAGCTGAACCTTATTGCCCCGTGGTTCTCTCTCCTCAGTGGATGGGGAGGGGCCTTTTAATCCCCTGGGAGTAATTACTACCCCCCCTTTTGTAGCTGTTTGTTCTGGGTTTACCACACCGGCTGTCTCATTTCCTAAGTGCTTGAACCCTTGTCACTACAGACCAGTGGGTCTTAAGCATGGTGGAAATGGGATACATGCTTCAGCTTATTTCTAACCCCATTTTCCCCCCTCCTCCCCCATCCCTTCTCAGGGACCGTTCTCATGAGAAGGCTCTCCTTCAAGAGGTACAATCTCTCCTCCTGTTGGGAGCCATAGAGGAAGTTCCTCCTCTGCACAGAGGAAAGGGATTTTATTCTTGTTATTTCCAAGTAAAAGGAGGTCTCGGACCCATACTAGACCTTCGAGAGCTGAACAAATACATAAAGAAAATAAAGTTTTTGCATGGTCACTCTGGAATCCATTACCACCCCCACCAAGGGAAGAAATTTACTAGTTCATACAGACGATGCAGTGGCGATGTCCTGTGTGAACAGACAGGGAGGGATCAGATCATCACTTCTGTGCCAAGAAGCAATACTGCTTTGGGAGTTTTGTATTGTCACCTCGATCTACCTCAGCCTCCCAGCTTCTGGGTGTCCACAACAGTCTGGCAGACCAGCTGAGGAGATCATTCCTCAGTAACCAGGAGTAGTCTCTCCGTCCAGATATAGTCAGACATATTTTCCAAATCTGTAGCATTCCCATTTGCAACCTGACACAACAGGAAATGTCAGTTTTGTTCATGAGCAGGTCACCAGCTCTATAAACTCACCATAGGCTCTGAAATCAAGCTCTGCTTTCCATCTCACACATCATCAGTAGGTAACACGTTCTGTACGCCAGCTTATACCCTCAGTTACAGGTGTACAACCCACTGTCTCCAAATTTTGCCCTCAGTTAAACCTGTGCATACACTTTCCCATCTCCCACCACCCAGCTGAAGGCTAATGAGGTTGAAAAGGTGATCTTGAAGACATGACCTGAAGACTGTTGTTCAAAATATCATCAAATTGGTAACTCAGTAACAATAGTTTATTGGCTGAAACCTCTGCCAGTGATTTAATATAATCTCACCACTCCTTGACTTGGGTGAGGAGCTGAGTTGCAGAAATCTCTGCTCTGTTACTTTATATGTTTCCATATTGCTTCAATGCTTTAGTAAAATGGCATATTATTTGCCATTATCATCTGTACGTATTTTCTGGGCACTCATTTAAATCATGACAGGTCACATCTTTATTTCCAGAAATCAGAAGTATTTTCATGACATTTTTAGAAATATAAAGAGAAATGTATTAAAGCAGTGGTTTTCAACCTGTGGTCTGTGGACCCCGAAAGCCTGCAGACTATGTTTAAGATTTGCAAAGGGGCCCACACCTCTATTTGAAATTTTTAGGGGTCCACAAATTAAAAAAGATTGAAAACCATTGTGCTAAAGTATTCTCAGATGATTGTACTGGGCAGACAGAAGAAGAAAAGGTACAATAATTGGAAGACTCTAGTAAAAGCAGTATGATCTTATGGTTAGCTCAGGGGTCTGAGACTCAGAAGACATACAATTAGGGCTAGAATTAAAATACAAGTTCCTTTTGTTAAACCAGTCTCTTCACCTTGCAACTCCATGCCTCATTCTCCTCATGTGAAAGAGTGATAATCATGACTTTGCTCCCAAGAATATACGGCTTAAAATTCACTTATGCTCAGAAAAGTGTCTTTACAAAACGAGTAACTTCTTACTCCACAGACATGCTCTCTCTGTGTATAGGTTTCAGAGTGCAGCCAGTTTGGTCTGTATCTGCAAAAAGAAAAGGAGTACTTGTGGCACCTTAGAGACTAACAAATTTATTTGAGCATAAGCTTTCGTGAGCTACAGCTCACTTCATCGGATGCACTTCATCAATGCATCCGATGAAGTGAGCTGTAGCTCACGAAAGCTTATGCTCAAATAAATTTGTTAACCTCTGAGGTGCCACAAGTACTCCTTTTCTCTGTGTATAGAGAGTCCTGTCTGCTTTACTGATAAGTCTGCACCATTCTTTACTCTTGTTAGCTCCGCAGAACCAATGACTCTGGGAGCAGGTACAGAATGCCATTCTGCCTTATGCATGATCAAAATAATTGTTACCTAAGTTTTTATTTCAGAATCTGGACTCTCAGGATGAGTATGCAGCATGATATTTAGGGGGAGGACAATGGCTTTTTATGTGTATTTTGAGACCATTTGATCTTGAGTCACTGAGATACAGTAAATGTAATCCCCACAATGCCATTTTTACAGTCACTTTCATACTAGACCCAATCTTTAATCATTTACAGCTAAATTATTAATTTAAGCCCCAGCCCCATATCAGGGATGATGTGAAATTGCACCCTACCAGAGTGGGAGTTCAGGGAGGCAGTGCATCTCAGGGAGGCACATGCCTCCAAGAGCTCTCCGACACCTAGGGGGAACAAGGCCACACGACCCCTTCAGAGGCTATGGTGTGTTCTCCCCTCTGTGGCCAGCCTGCTCTGCCAAGCATGGTGAAGGGGTGGGCCATGGCTCTCCTACTCTTCTCCCCTTTTGTAGCGGCTAGTGCTGCTAACATTTCTCACCAAAAGCAATCTGGGTGCCTCAGTGGAGCACAAAGACTGCAGTTAAGGCCAACTCCTGCTCAGGGATGGAGGCATAGGAATCTTTTTGCACTTTTCCAACAACTTCACTTGTGCATCTTTGCAAACAAACTTCTGATCATAACATTCTAGCCCATAACATTTAAATGCTTTGAGATCCATGTATTGAAAGTACTTTAAATGCTGAATGTTGTTATTGCATTGTACTGTATTATGACTGTACAGTACATATATATCTCACACACCAAGAGGTGTCAGGATGAGGGGCAATGAGATGTCTTGGCATCTTTCAGATCATATGATTTTGGGTATTGGTCAACCAGAGGGGATATATTGAGATGAATGGATGGAGAAAACAGGAGAAAGAGTATAGAAGTTAAAATAATTGAGTTTGCTGATCTGATGGAGATAAATCCCTCCTTGGAGAAGGAGTTGCATCTTTTAAGACTCACTTTGAAGGATCTGTAAGCTTCTTCTGTGCCCTAGAAAGACAGTAGTTGGTGTGACTGAGTAACAGACTGGCAAATTCCCTGCTTTCCTATTCACTAAAATCCAACTAGAACTTACAAAACATCCGCCTCCAAAATAAATAAATCCAACCTAGTGCATTCCCCCCACCCCACCCCCGAAGGAGGAACAAGCCAAGATCTAGTAAGTGAAGCAGCCTTAAAAGACACATTCCCAGCTGTAACTATAGCACTTTGCGCCATACTGTGAGCTTGCTAGAGCTGGCACATTTTTAATAATACAGATGCATGAATACAGCCTGCTAAAAACAGAACCGTTGCAGCAACCTCTTTGCTGCTGCTTCATTCCAAGGAGTTTTCACTGTGTATAGCTTCCTTAGCAGGCAACCTTTATATAAGAACATTGATTTCTTGTGTCAGGAGAAGCAGTGTCCACTATAAAGGTTTCCACATGGTTGTCATTCTAGCCTTCTTGTTTTCAGTCACTAATAACTTCCTAAAACCATCACTTTTGAGCTGAAATTTTACAGACTTGGCCTCTGCTCAAAGGTGAAATTTTTTTTGTTTTTTAAAATGTTTTTGTTTTTCGAAAGCTTGAGCAAAACTGGTCCGGCTGTTTTTAGTGAGTGGCAAGTGTATGTGGTGGGAGGTGAAGGAGAGAATTACTCCTGTCCCATTTTTAAAAAAAGCCAGTGACCTTGCAACCTTTTTGAATAGCTTGAGCCATGACAAGGGCAAAGGTTGTGAAAGAGGAAAATATGGCATGGAAATAGCCCACAGTGAGGAGCAGTGCATGGCTTTGTTTCTGGGGAAATTGTTGTTGCTTTGACAGTTAGTCAATGACCATTTGAAAATTAGATACTTGAGCATTCACATATATTTTGTTTCACTAAAGCCTGTGAAGAAAGGGTGTGCTCCAGACATGCATGTAGCCCACTTGACCTTACAGGTTATTTAGGAGTCCTTATCTCAAACTGTTTTCACCTTATAGTGTGTTTTATCTGAGCTCTGCAAATGCCCACCCATTCATCAGATACAGTGTTAAAATTGACAGGTTTCAGAATAGCAGCCCTGTTAGTCTGTATTCGCAAAAAGAAAAGGAGTACTTGTGGCACCTTAGAGACTAACAAATTTATTAGAGCATAAGCTTTCATGAGCTACAGCTCACTTCATCGGATGCATGCATCCGATGAAGTGAGCTGTAGCTCACGAAAGCTTATGCTCTAATAAATTTGTTAGTCTCTAAGGTGCCACAAGTACTCCTTTTCTTTTAGTGTTAAAATTATTTCCATTTGTACTTGGAGCAGAGGACAATGTGAGGAGTACAAACACTGATCAAAAACAAGAGGAAATACCCAGGTTCCTATGTGCTAAAATGAGCTCATTAGAGCAGAACTCTTCTGAAATTCTAATGTTCCTATTTTCATTAATTTGTTGCGAATAAAGCAATGAAAATACAAATGAAACAGCCATCTCAAGCTACTGGGTTTCCCAATACTTGGCAATGTATCATCCAGTAATAAGTAACAATAATGGGGTTACCTCCTGAGTTAGTGACTGAAAGGTGTACCTGTTAGTAATAAAGCGTGAGGCTGGAACCATGCCATAGTTAAATCTATCATTTTTCCATCTTAAAAATCCAGAGGCATCGACCCACAACAACGCTGTTTTTTCTGACAGTTCTAGCTTAGCTAGAAAAATTTGTAGACAGCTAAAACTTCGCAAATTAGATCTGAGGTCAGGAAAGACTTTTGTTTTACAAATTTAAAGACCAAAATTTGTTTTAGTATTTCCTAAATGTCAAAACAACCCTCTGACCCTGACACTGACTTGCTGTGGATTCTGTTTGTGCTTCTCTAACTAGAAAATAGCCTCATATTTTTTGCCATGAAATGCTGTAGCCTGTTAGTCATCAATTCAGAGACTTTAGAGATGGAAAAGAGCTATTAGCTCATCTAGTCCTCCCCTCTGCCAAAGCAAGAATGGGTGTCATTCATTTCGATGGCAAGTGGAGGGAAGGAGACTTATTAACCTTTAACTAAACTTCCAGTTCATTTTCATAATGTACATTACTTCTCATACACTGCTCAGCCCTCTGTGGGTATCATTTCAGAGCACCTAATATTATTTCATAGAAGCATAGGACTTCTCATATGAAGCTCTCAGTTTACAGGTTGCTCTATGTCCCCATACTCACCTATGGCCATGAATTTTGGGTAATGACCGAAAGGATGAGATCACGGATACAAGTGGCAAAAATGAGGTTTCTCCACAGGGTGGCTGGGCTTGCTCTTCGAGATAGGGTGAGGAGCTCGGCTATTCGGGAGGGCCTTGGAGTAGAGCTGCTACTCCTCTGGATCGAGCAGAGCCAGTTGAGGTGGTTTGGGCACCTGATAAGAATGCCTCCTGAGAGGCTTCTGTTGGAACTCTACTAGGCATGTCCCATTGGATGGAGGCCCTGAGGCTGGCCCAGGATACGCTGGAGGGATTATATCTTGCAGCTGAGGAGTCCCCCAGGAGGAGCTGGAACTTGTTGTGGAGGAAAAGGGGGTCTGGACTTCCCTACTCTCCATGCTGCTGCCATGACCCTCACCAGGAAAAGCAGCATACAGGAAAAAGAAGAAGAATCCATAAAATTATCCAGCTTTTCTAAATTTTGCCTTTGATGGATTTTTCCCCACTGAAAATCTCCCCTACCCCTTCTTGACTTCCTCTTATTCTTATCCTTTCCAATTCTTTCAGTGGTCAAACAGCTCATGGTGATACTCTATTCAGTAAAGTAGGGAGAGGATATGGCTCCTTCCACCAAATAGGAAATGTCATTAGAGAAAGCATTACAAAGCACTTCTCCCACCCCCAAGAGCTATGTTCCCAGCCTCTGCTAGTCTGGAAGCAAAAAAACAAGACCAGATCCTTTTTAGTACTCTTCACAGGGCAAAGATATATATTCAAAAGGTTTATAACTTTCCAAGAAATGAGTTCAGGGCCCAAGTTTTCTTCTGCTGCATTTCATAATTGTAATTAATATTATTTTGCACTTCTCTATTGTCTTCCATCTGCAGACCACAAAGTGCTTCAAAGGTATTAATGAACTCAGCCTTGTAGTACCCATGTTAGGTAGGCAGGTATTATTTTTCCCATTTTACAGCTGAGAAAACTGAGGCACAGATTGACTTGGACCCCTAGTCAGGAAAATACTTAAACACACACGTCTTTTAAGCATGTGCTTCAGTCTGTTGACTCCAATGGGACTGAAGTAGATGCTTAAAATTAAGCATGTGTTTAAGTGTTTTGCTGAATAGGAGTAGATTGAAACTTTAACTTAAATGATCTGCTGAAATGGGGACTTGGCGCATAAATGAACTAAATGAGCCTCACAACACCATAGGGTAATATTATTCCTACTTCAGAGATGGGGAAACTAAGATACATTATTTTCCCAGAGTTTTTGGAATAAATTCTGAAAGGTGCTGCCCATGGAATTCAAACTTCCTTCTTTTCATTATCTTTTAGGATAGCGTTACTTGCTCATGCCCCATAACTGATCCCTAAAGGATTTAACCAGAACCTTTGGATATTGGATAGAATTGGAGACATTGAGTGCACTGTTCCACGGAGACAGTTGCTCTGCCAATTCATACTTTAAAATTATTAATAATTAAAGACATTCAAATGTAAAAATTTGTACCTGCTCAGCAATACACTAGCCTAACATAGAGCAAACACCTACCCATCTGTATTAAATCACTTAATCTAGAACTAATCTATCGATCAAACCAGTTTTTAAAATGAAATAGTTATATCACAAGAAATAATTAATAGTTTAAAGTTTAAACCCATTGGGGCTAAATTCAGCAGTGATCTAAATGATACAGTGAATTGCAAGCTGGACATAAGTGAGTAGAAAAGTATGTGCAAGTGGCAAAATAGTGCGACTTCCACTTATTTTCCCCTACCCCTGCCTTCCTGTCAGTTTCAATTTCTGCTACATGGGCTTTTTGTCTCAGCATGCAAGTTCCACTTGTTTTATGAGAACCTTCAATGGCAAATTGGAGCAAGTTTGCCCCGTTTTGCCACCTACAGTAGAACCTCAGAGTTCTGAACACCTTGGGAATGAAGGTTGTTCATAACTCCTGAAATGTTTGTAACTGAACAAAACGTTACAGTTGTTCTTTCAAAAGTTTACAACTGAGCATTCACTTAATACAGCTTTGAAACTTTACTATGCAAAAGAAAAATGCTGCTTTCCCTTTATTTTTTTAGTAGTTTATGCTTAACACGATATTGTACTGTATTTGCTTTTTTTATTTTTTGCCTCTGCTGCTGCCTGATTGTGTACTTCCAGTTCCAAATGCGGTGTGTGGTTGACTGATCAGTAACTCTGGTGTTCATAACTCCGAGGTTCTACTTTACCTCCACTTTGTGACCTGACATTTAACTTGCATCATTACTGACCTTACTAATGCATTTGGCTCAATGGGCCTGATTCTGCATTCGTTTACATGATTTATATGCCAAAATAATTCCATTGACCTAAGTAGACTTGCTCCTGATTCACTTTGATATAAGTGAGAGCAGGATCAGGCTGATATGCTTTGGTGATGGCAGGTTTCAAGCCTTCCAGTTTAGAAAAAATAATGAACCTATTCGAAAAAAACTTAACCTTCTCTCCTCCAACACAACACAATATATATAAACCAATAACATTTTCCTCAGCCTGCATGAAGAAAAAATCTCCATCACAAATCAACTCAGGATAAAGAGACTGAAACGCACCATCTGACTCCTGGAAATCCAGAGTAGAAAGGGAAGATGCTTAGTCCTGTGCTGTGCATTTAGTGCCGTGCTTGAAGCACTGTGATATGGCACTTAAAGCTCTAGGGGACCTGGAAAAAATGTTACAAATGCAACCAAAACTCTCATGAATACGAGCCTCTTAACAGCAGATGAACTGGTCTGCAATGTCCTCAGGAAATCCCCCTGGCTATACAGGTCTTTTTATCTGCTACATTGCTTTGATTCAAAGGGAAACCTCACATCACCTCCTTGACCAGAACTGAGCATACTTGAAGTCTGTGATGTAGTGCTTTATTATTTCCTTATTTTCAATTAATTATTTCTCATGTCTGTCCCCAAAAAAGCTTGGCCTACTTCTACTTGCAGTTCTCTTGCTTCAAGCATACAGAGCCCAATCCTGCAAATACTTTTTATCAGACATTGATTTCAACAGAGCTATGCTGATTTTCACCAGCTGGCTATGTGACCTATCGATTGTAATGGGCTTTGACTACTCGTGGTAGTAATACTACAAGTGATTCTATTTTTTTACAGGCTCAGGACCACGTGTGTGTCTGTGTGTGTATGTGTATTATTTACAACAAAGAGCAAATCTGCTTGACATTTGATTTTGTTTTTCACATTTCATCACAAACTTGAAAATGAGCTGCATTTGCCAAAATATTGAGCTGCATTTCACACATTTTTTCACTCAAAATGGGCCCATTGGAAAAACTGACATGTTAAACACAAAAAGAAAATGAATATATTGACATATGGCTCTTCTCCTGAGCAAAGAGGTCAGATAACACATCTTAAAAGACTAGACTCCCTATTCTATTACTAGCATGGTCTTATGTAATACCCTAGCACTGATGGTACTTTCTCCAATCCTGCTAATGCTAGACTCATTAATGGTTTAGGAAGTGGTGTTTTTTTGCCCACAGATTATCCTTTAATTTGAGGGGAGGGAGTGTTAAAAAGTTATAAGGAGGAAACCCAGAGAAATGTAGAAAGTAATATAAATATTTCTTGTGAATCTAGCTTTAACCAGCTTTTAAAGGGCTGGGCTTAATTTGTTTGTTGGAAACTTTAAAAGTTTATCTCAAAATGAAGATAAACCCATTCAACCTAAAGATGTCTTTGAAATTCATAATTTGGATTTTCACGTTTTCTTTACAAATATAGTTGTTCCATAAAATTCCAGAAAATTTTTAAAAAGGAAGAGGCATGAAATAATCTGAAGCAGCAAACATTTTTCGGTGAAATTTCACAGAAAAATTGTTTTAATTTTGTACAGATCTAATGTACAATATGTGTGTATCCAATTATTTACAGAGTAAATTAGATCTCTGTGTATGTGTGTGTATTTACAAATCTATATAGAAATATGCATTCTCGTGTATCATTTTAAAATAGCTATCTTTCTGAAGTTTAACTTACTATAATAATCTTTTAGGTGCCATCATTTGTGGGGAGAAAATTCTTTATAATCAAATGTGCTATGCAAGAATTAATTTAACTGCTCTGGAAATTCCCCTAAATTGGGGAATAGATTGGGCTAGATTCTCATCTACACTAAGGCCTCTTCACGTTGCTCTTTATTTCCTCTTTAAGGCCACTTTACATTGCCAGAGTGATTTAAAGGGGCCTAAGTGTAAATGAGAATCTGGCCCTTATATAATTCAACTGTAAAAAGTTCTACCTTAGCTGCTATAATTATGGCCCCATCCTGTAACTGACTGCGCACAGTTGGACCCAGCACTGAGCCTAACGCTTAATTACATGAAGGCCTCTTTATGCCTCTCCAGTGCAGAACATGTCTAAGGGCTCTGTACCCTGCTCCCAGCCCCCAGTGTAGGGGATGGGTTGTGGACATATTAAGGCATGATCAGAAGACCAGCATGTAAGGTTTGTGAACGTGTTAGCAGGGGAATGAGTTGCAGGAGACATCTAGAAAACACTTCACTTGGGCATTTAGAAGAATCTAGGACTGGCCTTTCCTTTAAAGTTTCTTGGAGCAGCACTCTAATCACCTACCCAGGGAAGTGTGAGAGCAAATTAAGCCCCCTCTGTCTCTGAATACCTGCTACTTACTTGTTCATAGAGTCTCTTAAGAAAAATAGAGTTAATATAATATGCTGTGCTGTTTAACCATTTTAATTTTTGATTATAAATACAATCTGTTATACTGGTAAATGTATTTTCAAACAACAAAATTTAAAAAATGGATTATGGGGAGGAGATGGGTAAGGAAGGAAGCTAATGATTTCACTCTCTAAACATCTTCCCATACCTTATTTGAGGCACAGGGTGCAGTGTTAGGTGTCTTTTTTTTAATTCTACCCTGAATAGTGACTGTACAATTGGAAACTTATCTAATCTTCTCTGTGTGTGTTGGAGTCAGATCTGCTTATTTTAGTGATGTAAATAAGTGTTTACTGCTTTTTGAACCTATACAGCTAAGAAAAGACAGGGGGCAGGAATGTGTTTTGTCTTGTGTCTCATCAACTAGATTGTTAATACAGTCTCTATAGGCTGAACTTTTGAAAATCAGTTGAAGGCAATAGGACTGCAGAGATGTTGCTGAGGACATAATTTGCCCTTCAGGATTTTATTATTGCTGATCATGTGCAAGAAGGGAAAAAAGACTTGATTCCTAGATCCCAGAGTGAGTTTGCAGTTCTGGCAGTTGGAAAAAGCTTAATTTACCAGTAAAGATAAGCGCATTTGATTTGGAGTCACTAAGAGACAATGAACGTGGAGCACTGATTATGCTATTTTAATTGAGTCACTTTTCAGCATAAAAGCACTCCATAAGATTGGAGAAGATACAGCAAAAGGCTACCATGGCTATTTTAAGGAATGAAGGCAAATTCCTATGAGGAAATGCTTTGGGAGTTGAACATGACCGGTACCAGATGCTTCAAGAACAGGTGCTAGAAAGCAGATCCAATTATGATACACAAGGGGATAAGCTTGGGAAGTCTATACATAGGGTAAAGATGTAGGAATGAACCTGTTCATTGTGCACAAGGGTAAATTCCTTGTAATCAGAAACTAAAGTTAAGACAGGAGAGATGTAGGTAGGATAGCAAGTGTGGTATTTTTCATCTTATTGGCATGTGGATATGTGTGTCAAACATAACAGTATGAGCTAGTAGTGATCCTGAGTGGATAGGCAAGGTATCTACATGGAGTCTCATAACTTCTTTGGTAATGCCTGCCTGTAGGCAGGGGATTGAGTATATAGTAAGCAGACTTTCATGTCTTCCTGTCAAAAAGGTTCCTGTTGTTTAGAAGTTTACCCTGTCCGCATCCTCTCCAACAGGCTGTGCAAAGTTAGACCTCTGCTCTGAATAGAAATTACATTGCATAGACTTAGAGCTCTTTACATCTGAAAGACTCAATGAAGTCTGAAGGAATAAATTTAAACAAATTGTCCTGCGAGAATATAGTTACACCTCTTTTCTCAGGCAGACAGATTTCTTAACCGGCTTATCTTATTTCTCAACTGTCCTTCGTTACAAAGCACTTCACTCTTTTTAGAACTAAATTTTCCTCTGTACCACACATACCTGGTGATTTCCTGTTAATGTGAACTGACATGTGAAATGCTAAATGTCATCAGTGGGCTTATAGCAAAAGTTATATTTATTAAAGAAATGAACGTTGTCATTTCCAGCTCCCTCCTACTTTTCTGTTTTTATTGCATCCCTCCTTTTGGGTCATCTTTGTAACACATTAGGGAGTTGGCAGGTTTAGAGCTATGCTAATGGTGACTTTTGCTTGTATAAATCCTACGCTTTGCTAACAGGAAACCCATTGGCAATGTTCATATGTGAATGTTTTTCCTATGTTATATACTCATTCTGTACCTATGGAATGCATACCATGCATCAGGGCTTCCCGACTTCTTCCACGGTAGTTCACCTGTTTCCATTAGGATGGAAACAGCAAATACCACTCAGGCTGATACACTGGACTTTCATTTCAGCTCTTTGGCCAGAACTCCAAGGCATCCTCAATGATTTATATGAAGGAAGAATGATAGTGATAGTGAGAGACAGAAACAAAGAAAGAGGCCAGAAGGGTGTAGCTGAATTAATAACTGTGATAAAATCTCTTGATGATGAAGGTATTGTACAATTCTAGACTTGTTCTTGGCCTCTTGCATTTATGCTTCATTTCTGCTCTCGGTTATATAAGTGAAATTCTAATTGAAATCAGTGGCTGTTTGACCAATGTAACTCAGGGTAGAATCAGACCCACTGACAGCAGAGCCCTTAGGGCTGCTTTCTTACACTAGAAACTATAGGAGATTCAGGAACCATCAGGAGCTCATTGTCTGCTAATGAAATACATTTCCTATAGGAGAAATTCACCTAGGGTGAAATCCTGGACCCCCCGAAATCAATGGCAAAATTCCCATAGACTTCAAAAGGCTTGGGATTTCAACCAGAGTATCTAATACCAAGAAAGTGAACCAAGAAGTCAATTAATCAGGTTTCTCTGATAAATCTTTTGGAAAAAACATTTGGCCATTTCTGAGAATGACTTTAGAGAAAAATATGATGTTCTACCAATGTTAAAATTTTTACAAACATTTCTTTTAGAAGCTTTGGTGCCTCCATGCTTTGGTGCAGTGACTTGCATTTGGCTGGGAGAGAGAGGGTGTCTTGTAGTCAGGGGTGTTCCCTTTGTTTTCCCTGTGAAAATCCTTCTGAATATGACCAAATTATAAACCTCGGAAATTAGCTGTGTGGGCATGTTCAGTAGAGGTTTGTTAGAGGCTGACAGCTGAATTATCCGAACATTCCATTTGAATGGAACATTCTCCGTTCCCCTCAGAGCTGCATACTAAGCACACTGAGCATGGTCAACCCCCACTGAGAGTGACGGACATGGTCAAGCCAAGGGCACCAGTCACTGGAAGTGAGTGCAAGAAAACTGCCTTTCATGTGCTCTCAGTACTCAAGCTGCTGGTGCTCACTGCCCAGGGAGCATGGACGAGAAGTAAAAAGCAGACTGATTTGAATAGGAGTGGCGATGATGGGGATAGGTTGGACGGGGTGGGGATAGTAGAAGTAGGGTGACCCAGATTATAGGGACAGTACCAATTTTGGGGTCTTTTTCTTATATAGGCTCCTATTACCCCCCCCACCCCATCCCAATTTTTCACACTTGCTGTCTGGTCATCCTAAGTAGAAGGGGGAACAGAAAGAGGCTGGTAGGGGACAGGCTGGTGCAGGGGGACAGGAGCGGGAGGAGAAGGGAACAGGCTGAGGGAGGCAAAAGGACAGGGGAATGGGATGGACTTGGTTGGGGGACAGGAGCTGAAGGGGATAGGAGCAGGAAATATGCGGATCAGAAAGGCCCAGGCTGTGGGGTACATGGTTGGGCACAAGAGCAGCAGGGGACAAGCTGGGAATGGAGGCGAGAGGGTCTGTAAGCATTAGAGCTCCCTCCCTTCAGAACCTGGAATTGAACCCAGGATTCCTGAGTCACAGCATTCTTCTTCTGTCAGCAGATAGATGTGAAATCCACTAGCAAAATATCTTTCTCATCCCTCTGTGGTGGCTAGTGCACTTTGAAGATAACAGCGCACAACTGCTACCAGTTTCTGTGTCAGTTCAAGTGCTAGAGTTCTGTGCTGTAACTCTAAATCTTCCAGTCATGTAAGGGTCAGTATGGTCCCACATGATGGAATTTGATTGTTCAGTGTGTGGGGGTTTTTTTTAACAAAACTGGGAAATTATATTTAAAAAAATCATTAAAATAAGATTAATGTTGCGAAGTCAAGAACTCAAAAGTTATGAAATGCCAGTAATAATGTTGCCTGTGCAACCTTCTTTTGACCCCCTTGTGCCATTATAATATTGCCTAGTGCCATAATGATATTATGTGATTGTCTCTGATTACATGAGTATATACTATTTCTTCCACTGGACCCTGACTCAAGTGATCAGGACCTCACTATATCTCATCAGAAATGTAGCACTTCCACCTGTACCGAGCCAGTTAGCACCTCGTTGGGTTATTAGTTCAGTACTGAGCCAGAGAAAAGAACAGTAGTTTGTTTCATGGCGATTTCTAGAAGCTCCTTTTTTAAAATGGAGGATCTTTTCCTTCGTTGTGGGCTCTTGACTGCACTGTATTTCACTGAGATTTTCTTTTGCGCTCCTCAGAAATGACTTCATTTCTGTAGCACAGCTAATGGACATTGCTCGCTTCTCTATGGGCAACTGTTCTTTGGGTGATGGAGGGGGACTTGTATGTTTATCTATCTGTTTTATTCCAGGTGACCTGTTTGCTTCTTTGGTGGATCTGTCTCCTTTTGAACCAGATTAGTTCTTTTGATAATCTGTCCTTAGTCAGTGGACAGCAGCTGATGGGCAGAGCTGGATTTAGGGGTAGGTGGTATAGAGTCACCTAGGGCACTGGATTATAAGTGACAATGACCAACCAATCCTCTTCCTGGAACACAGGGCATTGGGAATAGGTTATAATGCTGTTGCCAATTGTCAACTGTCCACCTACCTTATCGCACATACATACAGCTAGCACTAACCCTGCTGATAGGTTTATCACATGTAGAAAAGATAACTCTGAATTAATTTATAAGATCATGCTTCTTTTTTAAGCATTAACACCCAAAATATACAGTATGAGAGGAGATGCCCAGAGCTAGTCTTCCAGAAAGACAATCATCTCCTCAGATTCTTAAGTGTAAAGTATTACCCCTTTTTCTCTCTACCCTGTTCCCACACTTCAGAAATGAGCCTGTGTGGCATAGCTGTATCTGTGCAAATGGTGATCTACAGCAGATATTCATGAAATGGAATTTATGGATTTAGTTCTCCAGCCCCACCCCATTTGAAATGTCTAGAACATACCATACCTCCTGCACATAATACACTTTCCATGTGTGTGTTGGGGGTGAGGAAGGGGGGGAATTCCCCCCATTTGGATAAATGGATGTCCTGTGCATAGTGTCCTGAGGATTAAACATCTTCTAGTAGTAGCAGTGATGTTACCTGATTCCCTTTTCAGGCAGAGAGGGTGGCTATTCTATACCTGTTAAAAGTAGAGTTTTCAGAAGTGTCATAAATACCTCCCTGCCTGCCATGCTGTACTTTCTCTGCACTCTTTATCACTACAGCTTAAACCATTTTAGCTGCATCTCAGATTGCAACCCAGGGCAGAATGAATAGATTGTTTGGCACCTATTCGTAGTTAGAAATTTTGCCTTTAAGGAGACCCTACGCTATGCTTAGGACTTATCTATCCATAATAGCTGGGATTGCCTTTCTGTCTTCAGCATCCATCCATCCATCTACAATTGGTATCTGTGGCATCCATCTACCCTACCTAGCTGTTGATTCCAAAGATATACCCTCACAGAGCATATAGTCTCTGCACCTTAAAAATCCACCTGATCCATCAGGAAAATTCCTCTGAATAACATTAAGTTCTTGTTTTGAAAACAAAAACAATACCTCTAATAACAAAATTAAACCCCTTTTCCATGCTGCAGGACAGGTAGAATTTGAAGGCTCCAGACTTGTGTGTGTGTTTGTCCACCAATAGAACCTTCGATAGCATGTTAATAAAAAAGAGAAAGGGAATATCCCAGCATTTTAGGGAGGGCCTCTGTATAATGCCATTTGTATTTGTACTTTTTGTTCAGTGGTAAGTTTTAATAGTTACCCTTTGAGGATTTTCCAGTCTAGCTTATCAGAATACACCAACAGTCTTTTTTGTAATATTCGCATTTCCCCTTTGGTTCAGCCGAGCCCACTGACAGATCATTCAAATTCAATTGTTTTATGTCTAAGCCGAACAGCTAATTAAAGTAGGGATGATTAACCTGACTGGCAGCGTCTCTCTCTCTCTCCCTCTCCCTCTCTCTCACTCTCTCCCTTGCTTTCTCTCTCTCTCCCTCCCTCCTGTTCCAATCAGTCTTTCTCTCTCTCTCTCTCTCTCTCTCTCTCTCTCTCTCTCTCTCTCTGTCTTTTGCTCTGTTTTTTTTTCTCGCTCTCTCTCGCTCTCTCTCTCTCTCCTAAACGTGGTCTGCTTGCTGATGGCAGAATGGCACTCGGAGATTTGTGCATTGTGTCTGGTTTCCTACGGGCAGGCTGACCCAGTGCCTCTAGGGACTTATCAATAGACCACTCAGAAGAGACAGAGACAGGAGAAAGGAGGAGGGGTGGGGGGGGGGTAGAGAGAGAGAGAATCAATATCAAGAATAGAAGGAGCTCCGAAGCCATTTTTTTTTTTAAAGAAGTATCAGGACTTGGGAAGAGGGTGACAAAGAAGGTTTTTCAAAGAGGCAGTGGAGGAGGTTCTAATAAATTTGGAAGGAAACAGTTCCCTGTCTTGGGAAAAAAGGAGAACTCCTGGCTGATTAGCATTCACACCAGGTATGAGATGTTCCCTACCCCTTATCACTGTGTCGCAAGCAAGATGGAAAGCTTTTTTTTTTTTTTTGGAGATGGAGCGAGCATTTATTTTGGTATGTTGTTGGATGGAGGGGGAGAGAATCTGTGGGCATTCGTGTGATGGGAGCAGGAAGAATGGAAGCAGGGCAAAACAGGGGGGTGGGGAGAAGAGTATGGAGTATGTTACTGTGTCTCCTCTCTTTGTGCACTCCTGGGGGGGTTACCCAAGTTCATTTCCAGCAGGTGGATTTAGACGGGGAGTTACTTAACGCTTGACCGCCAGTTTTGAAAAAAAAAAAAAAAAAAGCTTCCTATATCTATTAAAGGAAGCTCCAATTTTTTTTCCTCTCTCTCTCTCTTCTCCCCCCCCTCCTAACCAGACAGCGGGAGGGTTTCTGGCTCTCAGCCAGCCCAAAAGCCTCTAAGTGTTTTGCACTTGTTTCAGGGAGTCACTGCCCAGGGATTTTTTCAGCATTTTCACTAGAGAACAAAGAGTTCTTTACAAAGGGTAGGGGGAGAGCGAGCTTAATGCCTGAGATATGTTTTTCTATTTTTATTAGGGTGGTTTTTTTCTCCTTAATGGAAAGTGACAGAAGCAGACCACAGAATGTGTGACAGCAACAAAATATATTGAAAGGAGATTCAGTTCCCTTACTCCCCGATTTATATTTTGGAATAAATCAAAGGAGAGATTGAGGGGGGAACGGGATCAAGTGAGTTTGATATGTTGCTCTTTTCTCCTTTTTTTTAATCGCTCTCTAAATCCAGCTGCTGCTTTGCTGACTTTACCTGGCTTCCCCCCCCCCCCCCATAAAAGTTATGCTGTAAGCAGTTTGTTTACTTTAAAAAAAAATAAAAAAAATAGCAACCAACCAGATTCTCATTGGGGAAACGGGAGGATGCAATGGAAAATAAATAAATGAGTGGAGGCAGAAATCTTTCACTTTCTGCCACTTAGGAAAAAAGTTAGTCATGGCTTGTGGAAGCTGGGTTCCTAAAATACAGATGGGGCAGTACGGCATGCATCAATGGCCACAGCTTTTTCCTGGCCATCTTTCTAAAAGTCACCTCTCACTGGAAGCCTCAGCTGTTTAGTGGGACTCGGGTTTTTTTTTGTTTTGTTTTGTTCCTCCTGCTAGATGGGACCATCTCCAGAGTGACTACGTTTCATTTACAAATTGTGCTTAGTTCTCTAATGGAGCCATAAATAAGGATTGCACAATCGATCTATGTGGGTTGTACGTTTGTGTTTATGTATGAGCATTTTGTGTCATGTGCATATTCTTATGTGCACTTGTACATGTAATATACATAGGCTATCACACATATACAAACTAATAGTACATTTGTGGTAAAGGAGATGCTTGTATATGAAATGTATGTGTGCATAGTATACAAAATACACTAAATCCCATGCCTCATATACATTTGTTCAGATGTTTGAGTACACAGACCGCTGCAAATTCGCAAGCTCAAGGAAATGCTTTTTAAGCTAAACTCTTCCTTCCTTCTTTTATTGATTTATATTTTCCTTAATTTGTCAAATTTCAGACCCAAAAACTACATTATTTATCAATCATACAGGAAGCAAGGAGGAAAACAATATATACACACCCAAAAAATCATAAATACACAATGTATAGAACTAGATCAAAGGCAATTCTAACAATTGTTTCTGGATACAAAATATCATTAGTATTAATTTTTTCTTTTATTCATGCTTCATGCCTCTCTTCCAGGAAGTGATCTTTTGTAGCTACATATGTACTGCATACATTTATACTACATTGTTTTTTGGCAATCCCGTGCATTTTCAGAATTAAAGTGTTTACAGAAGATGAAAGGGACAAATTCTTCTCTAAGTTACAATGCTTTAAGTTCAGAGTAACTTCTTGCAGTCAGTGGAGTTACTCTGGATTTACACTGGTGTAACTGAGGGAAGAGCCTGGTCTGAAGTGCCTCATGGACTCCATAGTTGCGTGTGAAATGCCAGAGTAATGAGAAGTTGGTGGACACTGCAAGAAGTTCAGTGTCCTGTTGACAGACAATTAGAAATGTCAAAAAATTCCCTTCTGTTCTGTGGTGTTGGTTTTTTCTAAGCCTTCATTTCTGTCGGTATTCTGGAGACTTTTCCAAGCTTCTGACTTTTTTCATTGTTTTAATGTTTTCTGTGATTTCATCTCTCCCTCCCCCGCCATGCAAAAAAAAAATTACCTAGAGAAGTAAATACAAACATGCTGAGAAGGAACTCAGCCTTTGAAGTTTTCCATATAAGAAGAGATCTCATTCCTCCCCCTTGCCGAATATTTTTTCTTTTCTTTTTCTGTAACATGCTACATGAGCATTTTGTGTCTGCAACCCTGGAGGTAGTGACAGAAGGAGCAGGGCACGCAGTACTGTAATCTACATAAGTCCCCCTCAGTCTCAACTAGAAGGCATCTTCCACCGGCTATCTCTGTTTCCAGAAGTACAGTGAATGACGATAGCTGTCTTTCTGGGATTCTTCATGGACCTGACCTGAGAGTAACACATTCACAGTAGAAGAGAAAAGGGGAGGGCGGGGGGTTAAAAAACAAGGAAAGAAAAGCTCTTTGAGCAGGAACACACTGGCTCTTTCTTCCTGCAGGCAATCTGCTCCAGCTCCTGGCGACGTGTCCTGCACTATCAGATATCATATGACTCCTTATTTGGACTCCCTTTCGCAGAATGGGCCTGTTAGGATTCTGTTTGTTTTCTTTTTCTTTCATTTCCTTCTCCCTTATTCCCCAGTTTTTGTGTGACTGTGTGTATGTTTTCCTTTCATTTTCTCAGCTTTTTGTTCTGATGCTTTATTTAAAGACAAAACTTTAATTATTTCCAAAGGCTGATTATACTCCTCTGCCAAAATTAAACTTCACTGTAGATTTTTTTAAAAAATACCTCTTTTGGTTTTATTTCTATCATTTACCCCTTTTCTCTCCCTTACTATTCCTCATACATGTGTGCACACTTTTTTTTATATATACCTCTTTCTTTTCTACTTTAGCAGGATAAGTTAGGAAGCACCTGTCTAGGTGTAAGGGAGAGAAACACTGGGCCATTGGTTGCTGTTTCAAATCTATGCTGCTAGTTTCACTTCAGTAAACGTTTATTTATTTATTTATTTGACATCTTTTATTTATTGAGTTTGAAAGCTTCATGGATCATAAACTGTAGGCTGAGCTTTTTTGCGTCCATATGAGCAACAGTGGAAGTTCAGAAAGAGGCTGTTAGGAAACAAAAGTATCTTGCATGGGAAATAGAGAATAAAGTACAAGATACAAATCAGACCTAGGGTGTGTATGTTACAATGGAAGTTGCCTGTAACAGAGCATTGATGGCTAATAACTGAGGGGGGAGGGAGACACCAACTGGGAATCAGAGGTGTAAACATTCCTTATGAAAACAGCATTTATTGTAGGGACCTACCTTTTAGCTAAGTGTTCCCCACTTATGCTGGTTTTAACAATAAATCACTCGTATGGAGATTATTGTTACAATTTTCTGAAACTCAATGTATTTATGTCTTTACTTGAGGAGACTTCAAAAACCAGGTTCTGTCTGGTATATAGACTCATTAAAGAACCCGTGGCAGTCTTTATAGGAAGTGGACGTTTAGCCTTGGTTTCCAAGGGCCAAAATTTCTCCTCCCCACACTGCTCTACAACCTGCTGTGCACTGGCTTGTTGCCCTCTTCAAGTGGAAGGAACATTTGTATTTTGTATATACAGTTAGTATGCTATATTTTGGATAGATGGGTACATGTGTGCATAGACTGTGATATAAGAAATGGGCCACTTTATTATTAGTTTATATTTGAGTCAGCAGATGAGCACTGAAGTCCCATATGTCGGACATATGTCACTAATACAGACTTTGTTACAGACCTAGAGGTAGCTGCATTTCAATGTTACCCTACATACGTAGAACCAAATGCAGAGGTCCATATAACATAGATGTATAAAATGTAGCACATCGTCTTTGCAGCAGAGATGCTATAGCAGTGATTGATAGGGCTCTTCCATTCTTAAACCTTATTTTTCATCATCTCACTTTCAGCCTCAATGGTAATTTTCTGAGAAATATTTCATGATCTGTCTCAACAGTTTGAAGACAACGTGTTTCCCTCTTTTGCAGTCATCTCAGCATGAATGAAAAAGAGTCTTTAACCACTTAAGACACTTTAAAGGTTTCTTTCTTTCTCTCTCTCTTTCTTTTAACATTTCGTATTTAGGCACGTACATGGTCCTCAATGAGTAGCTGGGGTTTGTCTTGGAAGAAATTTGGTTTTGAAATAAATGTTATGAACATTTAAAAATTATGTACTGTTCCTGCATGGTACATTGTGTTCCTTATTGCTTTAAGCACGTACCAATGTTCTGAATAGTCAGAGCTGCAAATATTTATTTGCAAGATCATTTTCGTAGCCACCCATGAATCTAGTTGACTTGACGATAAGTAGAAAGGTCAAATATAGCTGGAGACCTTTCTCGGTCTGATGTAGTTGACTTCTAAAACCTCTTACAAGCTTTGACCATATGATCATGATGAGCTCTGCTCAAACTCTTTATCCTAGAACTACCACTCCCTGAAACTTTTTAATTTGGTTATATGCAGAGTCGATTATTAAATTGTATACTCATGTAAATCCAAATAATGTTTTGTAGATGTACACGTGCATCATGAGATTGTGGAGTCACAGAAAATTAAAACCGAAGTGACAGTAAATGGATTTTTGAAAGTGCAGGGCTGCAGTGGTCTTAGGCTAAATTTATGACTAGTGTAACTCCATTACTATAACCTGAAGCCATTGGAATTACACCAGGGTTGTGCTTGGTTCAATGTGATTGCTCCCATCTGATTTTTAAAAGTTGGGCCTGATCATAATTTGGGTGGGTGATTGCCAATGAGAAATCAGTTTGTGTAACACATGTATCTATAGTGCACCAGAGTGTTGCTTTTAGACCTCTTAGGATGACTACTGACAATTGACACTGATTCTTCTTTAGCATGATAGGTTACCCTGCTGCCTTCAAATACCAGAAATCTCCATGGAGATTAATTCATAGAGGTTAAGTCCATTAATGGTTATTGCTGATCCTGATTGCTGATGGGTAAGGAATGGTGTTCCTAGTCTCTGTTTGTCAGAGAGTGGAAATGGATGGCAGGAGAGAGATCACTTATCATTGAGGTTCACTCATATAATATCAGGGTTGGAAGGGACCTCAGGAGGTCATCTAGTCCAACCCCCTGCTCAAAGCAAGGCCAATCATCAATTTTTGCCCCAGATCCCTAAATGGCCCCGTCAAGGATTGAGCTCACAACCCTGGGTTTAGCAGGCCAATGCTCAAACCACTGAGCTATCCCTCCCCCCGGGGCACCTGGTATTGGCCGCTGTCGGTAGACAGGATACCGGACTGGATGGACCTTTGGTCTGATCCAGTATGGCTGTTCTTATGTTCCAGTTAAATTTCATGGTGAAAATGAGTGCTGACAAGTAAGGATAAACTCGTTTAACATTTTGCAGAACATGGAGTTCCTCTGTTCTGTATTTGCCACATTGGGGCAGGCTTTGCAATTTTGGTTTATTTTTCTCAGGTTTATTTTGCATTTATTTATTAGATGAGTTTATTATTGTTATGGGTGAGATCATATTTTCATCCTAAGCACCAATTTTCAGGGGTTTCCACTTTCACAATAAATAAATAAATAAATAAATAAATAGGAGCTGAAGTGTCTAACATTTGGTCTCAGCTCAGAGGTGAATATTATTTTATCTTTAAACCATGATTTGAGGACTTCAGTCGCTCAGACATAGATTAGGGGTTTGTTACAGGAGTGGGTGGGTTAGATTCTGTGGCCTGCGTTGTGCTGGAGATCAGACTAGACAATCATAATGGTCCCTTCTGATCTTAAAGTCTATGATTCTATGAAAAAATAATTGTTTTGGTTTTTTTCAGTACTGGGCAATCAAAGACACTTCTGATTAATTACTAAAATACATTTTTTCTAGTTCTATTTTAATTTTTAGTGTTTAATAAAAATATGTTATAAGCAACTAATTTCCTTAAAGTAATTACCTTTACAATTTTTAATCTCAAAAAATCCAACATATCCATGCAATGGTTTCTATAACCACTTTAATTCTGCCACATTGCAGATGCCCCTCTCCTCTTAACACCTCATATATCTTCCTTTTCATAAGCATGGGAAAATACTTAGGCTTCTAGCAGGTGCCCAAAAAAACCTCAGATCCAAACACTCCTGAACGTTTGGAATCATAGGGAATCCAGGTCCATATTTAGTGGTTTGAGCCCATCTGTGTTGAAAAACATAACATTTTTTTATGAATTTTGTTGAAAAACATAACATAATTTCCAGACTTTTGTGCAGTTAAGTTTGCAATCATAACATTGCATTTAAGATAATAAATCAAAGTGTGTTCCTGATCCTGTTCCCACTGGAGTCAATGGGAGTGGAACTGGATCATTTGGATAAGATTTTTCATGGCATTTTCCAAAAACTTATTTTACGTCAGATGGCCTTTACAGTTTTGACTATCTGGAGAGCAGTGAAGAAATTAGTTACCTAGAATATTTTGTGTGCATTCTCTTGAATAGCATGGATCGTTAAACGCTTTCACCTGTTAATCTCAACTACATATCCCATAAAGTTTGAAGAACTAGTATGAGAAACAATTTTTATTCCCTCCCCCATAAAAAAGTTGTGTGATGATTTTTCTGGCCAGAAAACCAGGAAATACCAAAGAAAGTGGTGTGTGCATATGTAGGAAGGTGCCAGAGTCTTCTCCAGTGAGTAGATCAGCTGTTCTTGTCTTTTATTTCTTTCTTTCTTTTCTTTTAATTTTGTTTGATTTTTTTTTTTGGCTTGCTGAAGCATATCCCCATAATCTTCAGAAGCCACAGCAAATTCCCAATGCCACAACAACATTGTACAGCTGGAGAGAGGAAAACAGAGCTGATCAGCTGCAGGCTTCCCCACTAATGAAATGAGCCAGCAGGCTGCTCTGCATTTTGCATACTGTTCCTGCCTGTGTGCTGCAGGACCATAAGGGTGTACAGTACATGGAATTTTTCCCTCTGTAACTAATAACTTTTCCCCTCAGGGTCCAATTTTGCAACCGCTCTATGCATGGAATTCCCACAGAAGTTAGTGGGAGGTCTGTATCCTGAAGGCCTGGTTGGAATGGGCGCTCATTGATCACATGGCCTCTCCTGCTAACACAGTTGAAGGTCCAGCCTATTTATCTGTCTTTTTCTGAAAGAGATATTCATAAGGAGAAAATAAAACACACAATGAGAATCATAAGCCTTCATTTTGCAGCCACACAACCTTGTATTTTGTTCCTTTCAGCCAGAACCAGGCTTAGCCAGTATTTGAGCTGGAGGACCTTCATGACATACAAGAGCACTGCAGAAAGTGGAGTCAGTAACTGAGTAGGGGACACTGTTGTGTCTGATCAGTATTGAACTAATGCCCCAGAGTGATGGTGGGCGGTGATCTCTGGTGCTGGAAGTGCTGTCTTTTGGATGGAATGTAAAATAGAGATCTAGGCCATTTGTGTCCTATCTCAAAAGCCTCAATGGGTGTGGGAAATTGATGGGGCTGGCAGTGAAGGGGGGACAGTCCCAGCAGCAAGGGAGGGGACATTTGCTGAGGGAGACCAGGTAACTCCTCCCACCAGCAGGAATCTTGGATACTAATTGGCCAGCATTCCCCAGCTCCCAGGATTCAACCTGGTCAGGGACCATGTGGAGTCTCTTTCAGCTCCATTGCAGCACCCTTTCCCCTCAGCTGCCCAATGGGTGTCAGAGAGTCTCAGAGGAGAGGAGCTACTTGATGTCCCTCAGAGAGTGTCCCCTCCCTCACTATTAGGACTATATACCTTCTCCGCCAGACCCATCAGGTTCCGCCCTCATTGAGGCAGGTGGTTGGCATTTGTGTCCTGACTAAATATCAATTTTGGTCATTGCATTCTGCCTCCTTAAATTCCCCCTGAAGTTTCAATTGGATACAGTATTTTTCTACACTTCCTGATGTGAACTGATGTAAAAGTGTTGCTGGGTATTGTTATACAGCTGCCGGGGGGATATGATAGAGGTTTATAAAATATGACTGGTATCGTGAACGTAAATAAGGAAATATTATTGACTCCTTCTCATAACACAAGAACTAGGGGTCACCGAATGAAATAGGCAGCAGGTTTAAAACAAACAAAAGGAAGTACTTCACACAACGCACAGTCAACCTCTGGAACTCTTTGCCAGATGATGTTCTGAAGGCCAAGACTATAACAGGGTTCAAAAAAGAACTAGATAAGTTCATAGAGGATAGGTCCATCAATGGCTATTAGCCAGGATGCACCAGATGCAAAACCATGCTCTGAAGTGTCCCTAGCCCCTGTTTGCCAGAAGCTGGGAATGGGGGACAGGGGATGGATCACTTGATGATTACCTGTTCTGTTCATTCCCTCTGAATCACCTGTCATTGGCAACTAGATGAACCATTGGTCTGACCCAGTATGACTGTTCTTACATTATCTCCCATTCGGAGATTGCTGCATTTCAATCATGAGTAAAATAAAAAATTTGGGAATCCAATCAGGATGTAATTGAAACAATAATACTAGCATTAATACACTGCACTTCTACAGAATAATTTGAATTAAAGATGACAAAATGCTTTATAAACATTTAATGATTTAAGTTCCACAGCACCCAGGTGATGTTTGTAAGTATTATCTCCATTTTACAGATGAGGAAACTGAGGCACAGCGAGTTTTGAGTGACTTGTCTAAATTCACACAGCAAATCGTTGGCAGAGCCGGGAAAATAACTTGGGAATCCTGGATCACAGGCCCATGCTCTAACCACTAGGCCACACTGCCTCTCCAAATGTAAGTTGTTATTTACATATAGTTTCTCTTTCACATGAACTGTCGTCTATTATATTGCCACATTTGTTAATAGTTACCAAAGCTATTTGTGTTTTAAACTGTGATTTGCACACTCACAGCTCTGTGTTTTATTTAACCATGCAGTGGAGTCATTATGTTGAGATCTTGGCAACAGTATTAATGCTTCATAAGCTCAAAGCACTGTATAAATGATATAGTAAGTTACAGCAATGCCATAAATCCAAAATTTGGAATTGGTCTAAGCAGGGCTTGAAAAATCCATTCAGCTCGGGCCAATAGAAAACATACCTGGGTGATTGTCAAATCTTCAGTTCTTGCACTTCTATGTTTTAAAAAAAAATCTAGCCCTTATGGTTATGAAGATAATCTTCCAAATGGAAATTCAGTTTAAATCAAAGTCCTGTCGATTTCATAAGTCTGCAGTCTTACAGCTGTGTTGCTGCTGAAAGCTTTTCCAGCCTTTTTCCAAGCTTCAGAGGGATAAAAACTGACCGGTCTTGACGGTTTTTGTTGCTGCAGGTGGGAACTCTTGTGAAGCTGACAAGAATCAGGTCAGTTTCAATCTGAGTCTCTTTGGGAAAAACTCTGAGCGACAGCAGCCATGGCAGGCATTGGGACTGTGCACAAGGGAGGACCACTCAAAAGTTGAGGTTGTGGAGGGGAGTATATTAATGGAGATACCCATCACTGCCACTCTTTCAGCGGCTGGCAGGCTCTGAGGTGGGAGAGGATACCCAAGAAGTAGGAGAATTCTCCTAATAGTCAAAGGGAGCTGAGTGGTTTTTGTTTATCAAACTCTTACTAGCTGGAGGCTTCAAAAGATAAGACTGCCAAACAGAATCCAGAGTCAGCAAGATGGGCAGTGTCTTGGCTTCTCCCTGGGGCATTGGTTGAAACATATTCATAGTTATTAAGGCTAGAAGGGAGTATAATGACAATCTAACCTGACCTGCAGACACAGGCCATCACCCAGTGATTCCCGCTTCAGACCCATATCT
The DNA here is from genome assembly GCF_009764565.3 of Dermochelys coriacea. Classification (NCBI taxonomy): domain Eukaryota; kingdom Metazoa; phylum Chordata; order Testudines; family Dermochelyidae; genus Dermochelys; species Dermochelys coriacea. The sequence goes on along the minus strand of NC_050068.2, from coordinate 201,373,434 downwards.
TCTGGCTGAGCTACCGAATATCTCTTAGAAAGACATCTGATCTTGATGTATAAACTTCAAGTAGTGGAGACTCCACCACACCCCTAGATCATATGTTCCAATGGTTAGTTATCCTCCCTGTTAAATATTTACTCCTTTTTTTCTAGTCTGCATGTGTCTACTTTCAACTTCCAAACACTGAATCTTGTTATGCTTTTGTCTGCTAGATTAAAGAGCCCTCTGCTGTCAGAAATAGGTTCCCCATGTAGGTACTCATAGTCCTTAGCTTGGTCCTCTGACTGTTAGATGTCTGCTGAACTTTTGAAGCCAGATGTGCAATTGAAGGGTTGGGGGTGAGTGTATAGGTAGAATTAGGTTTTGGATGGGGAGGAGAGTGTAAGGGTGTAGAAGGGGAAGGTGATTGATGGGATAGAAAAGAGAAACAGCATACTTTGGAAGAGATTTTTTTCCCGGGTGGGCAGGTGGAAAAGAGAAAATTCGTAGAAAAAGGTGGAGGTCCCACTGGAGAGAAGGAAAGGAAAAGGGATATAAGGGGTTGGAGGGAGAGAGAAGCATCGGAAAGAGATAGAGAAAACAATGTGAAAAGAGACGCATCATGAGCTATTACAGGCCAAAAAAAGAGGGGGAAAACATGAAATGAGCCAGTAGTGGTCAGAAGGTACAACACAAAAGCATGAGGACAGAGTAACTTTTGTTAAAAATATAGCAAGATGGTTGATAATGTTATAATTTGGTACAGTGCACAATAAATGTCAAATTGTTATTTTAAAATGAAGGGAATGTGGCTTTACATGTATATTTCAGCCTGGCTAATAGGGACTTAGGGCCATATTTTTAAAGGGGTGTGTGTGTGTATATACACCTTAAAAAGTACAGCCCTTAGGCTCCTAAGTCAGTTAGATGCTTTTGAAAATGGTGTCTTTAGTGCTCAGATTGGTAGGAGACTTGTACATTTTTCAACCCATGGCCTGAACACAAATGCCAATTTGGGGAAATTTTGGATCTCAGTTTTGTGACTTGGGCCCATCACTGCTCAGGATTACAGTTCTAGCCTTCAGGATCTAACAAAAGTGAAGATGGGTTAGAAGGGAGAAAGCACTTTTTAATACACAGCTATCTTCATTAATAGCAAAGGGAACAAAGAAGTTAGTGCTTCAACTAAATCTGTCTATGTGTAAATGTTGTTTTGATGTTCAAGTTTGTTCTGGTGTGAATACCTTGCTGTAGTACTGAAATGGTATATCAGCTTTCCTTTAGAGAGCATGTTCTGGTGGTTAGGCTAGAGGATTCAATCACTGATCTGGCTCCATTCCCAACTCTGCTACAGATTCAGTGTGCAACCTTGTGCAAGTCATTTCACCTCTTTGTCTGTCTGAGTTTATTTAACTATAAAATAGGACTAATAGTTCTCTACCTCACAGGGGGTTCTGACGCTTACTTCAGCAAGGCTTGTACAATGCTTTGAGACCATTAGCTGCAAGGTGCTGTAGAATGGCAAAATGTTATTAATCTTTGATTTTCATGCAGTTAAGTATAGAGAAATTGGAATACTTAGCTCTTTGCCTCTCAGACTCCCAGTCATGTCTAGTATTTTTATTAACTTGTAAAATAAGTTTGATAACGCCTGTCAGTAATGTTATAAGAGTACTGTGTGTGACGGTAATAAATTCCCCACACATTGAAAGTAATGTAATACCACTCTTCTCTTCTTAAATCTTGATAAGATCATTTGGCCAAGGTAGAACTAGGGTTGGCTTCTATTCAGAAAAAAATGGCATTTTTTTAGAAGGACTTAGATTTCCTCTTGAAATCATAGGCCTGAGTCCTAGCCAGACCAGAAAAATAAAGCGGGTGAGACCAAGTAATAATTTTTAAGCAGCTACTATAGCAATGGGGGGCAACCTGCAGCCTGTGGGCCACACGTGGCCTGTCAGGGTAATCCACTGGCGGGCTGCCAGACAGTGTGTTTACATTTGCATGGCTGCCACAGCTCCCCGTGGCCACAGTTCGCCGTTCCCGGCCAATGGAAGCTGCAGGAAGCGGTGCGGGCCACAGGGATGTGCTGGCCACCGCTTCCAGCAGCTCCCATTGGCTGGGAACAGCGAACCGCAGCCACTGGGCGCTGCGGGCGGCCGTGCAAATGTAAACAAACTGTCTGGTGGCCCGCCAATGGATTACCCTGACGGGCCGCAGGTTACCCACCACTGTACTTGTAGGCTAAACACTGACAATCTGAACCAATCAGTTTGATTTTTAAGAAGATACGTGCTTTTGTAGTACACTTAAAGCTGTAAAAAGCAACCCTTCAAACCATCTTTGTATGGCTGACATGTCTCTGATTTGAATGAAGTCCATGGAAGTAAATTCCACGACACTTATTCCTTGCTAAAAACTCATATCTGGATTTTCTTGTTGATTGATGAATCACTGAGTGTTGTACTCCAACACTTTTCAAACAATGCTATCCCAGGGAAATTGTGTGAGCAAAAAAAGACTCAGAGCAAAAAGGATAACTGATAAAAACATGAAAATCATTTCTAAAACCATTACTGCCTGTCACTTGTATTGTGAGGATTTACATTCTGCTTAAGACCATTTAAAAAAAGGAATGATCAATATACTTGGGGCCTAAACTAACAAGGAGAGAACAATTTAATCCATTCCCAGTGCTGAAACCTAACTTTTACCTGCACGAAGTACGGCTCCAATGTTTCCACATACTGTCCAATGAGATAACTAACTGGAAGAGCTGGTGAGGGGAGGGTGAATAGTCACTAATTGCCTCAAATTTTTTTGAAAGAAATGAAAATGATATAAATATTAGGAGAAATGTTTCCTTTTCTTGGCAAGAAAAAGAACACTGAAATTTTTTTGGGTTAACTAAAAAACAAATATTTGTGTCAGGTTTTGGTTTTATGTTTCTGTTAATGTCTTTATGTGAAAATTAGTTGCTTTTTAATTTTGATTAAATTAAAATTTCCATTAAAAATTGTTGTTTGGAAAAAGTTATTTTTATAAATAAATTCAAGCATTAATTTTTACCAGTCCCTATGAATGGTCACTTACCATGAATAACTATCAAATAGTGCACCTGACAGAGTAAGCTTGATGTCAAGAAGAGTTGGTAGGAGTAGTTACTTTAACCTTGTTAATGTGAGGTTGGTTTGGGTTAAGAGTGTGGATTAGGAAAATGACTCTGATTGTGAGGGTCATTCATTGTGAAAAGTGTAAGGAATATGATAGCATCACTGCCTGTGCTGCTGAATACCATGGTGAAGGGGAGTATCTCCTTCTGAGGTGCAATCCAGACCAGTGACAGGTTGTGTTACCATCTGCCCTGCCACCTTCGGTGCCTCACAATGCTTTGCTGCTGTAGCGCCCACCTGGGTTGCTCACAAACAGCCAAACAGCACGCAGGTCACACTCTGAGCATCTGTGAATAGCTGCAGCCCTGGTCCAGCAACTCTGACCCCAGCAGCCCATCAGGAACATACCAGCCACACTCTGGCTTCCAGTAGCCTTGTTAACCACTTGCACAGTGGCCCCAACACACTCTCAGTCCTGGATTTTCTTCCCAAATTTGTATTCTGCACTGTTCAGCCCTCTCCTGGACAGTTCAGATATTATAGGTTCATTGCCTCTGTAAGGGATCAATGTACAACAGTTTGCTACTATAATTGGAGTTACTAAACATAGAATGAGAGACCCCTCAGGAGGTCATCTAGTCCAACACCCTGCTCAATGCAGGACCAACCCCAACTAAATCAAACAATTTAGTTTAAACACAACATTGGATTAGTTTTGATTAGAGAATAAAATAAATTTATTTAACTACAAAGAGAGAGATTTTAAGTGAGTACAAGTGTAAGTCATTATGGTGACAAGAGAAATAAAGATAAAACACTTACTAGTAACTAAGGGTGTGTCCACATTAAAAACTTAAGTCGACCTATATTAGGTTGACTTACAGCCACTGCAGTAATTACTGCTGTGGTGCATGTCCACACTACCCTCCTTGGGTCGGTGGTGCGCATCCTCACCTGGAGTGCTTTCACCAACCTAAGAGGGGCAGTGTGGGGAGATGAGAACCTGGTCTCTCAGCTCCACTGGCAGCTATCTGGAGCCTGGCTGCCTCACAGGCTCCTGGCGGGCTGTCCCCCTCAGCTCCCCATTCCTCACTGGGTCTGGGGGAAGCTGCCCGGGGCTTCTTGCCTCCCTGTTCCCTGCCGGGAGTGGGGGGGAAGCTGCCCAGAACATCTCGCTTCCCTGTTCCCCGCCGGGAGTGGGGTCCAGCCACCAGGGCTTCTCGCCTCTGAGGAGGGGGGTCCAGCCACCAAGGCTTCTTGCCCCAGCTCTGAGTCGCCCAGGCTTCTCACCCTAGCTCCTAGCCAGAAGCAGAGTCCAGCTGTCCAGGCTTCTTGCCCTGGCTCCCAGGCAGGAGCGGGGTCCAGCCACCCAGGCTTCTCTCATGGCTCCCAGTTGGGAGTGAGGTTCAGCCACGCAGCTCTCCAGGGGAGCAGGGGGCAGCTGGGCTCTAGCTGCTCGGCTTTCTTGTCAATTTTACGGCTCCAGCACTAATAGTTGATGTAAGTAACACAGTGTCTACACCAACACTGTGTCACCCTAACTACACTTACTTAAGCCCAGCGCCTCTCGTGGAGGTGGTGTGAAAGCGTAGTAGGGCACTTAAATCAGCAGGAGCAAGACTGTAGCGTGTACACTGACATAATTAGGTAGATGTAAGCTGCCTTACATCAACCTAACTGTGTAGTGTAGACCAAAACTAAAATTTAACAAACTACATGTGGTTCAAGGTAAAATCTTTACCGTGTGATCCCAGCAACAGGCTGACCAAATTCTCAGGCTAATGACCACATTAATGCTTTACACTTATATAGTCTTTTTTGTATAAGGATCTCAAACAATTTTACAACAGTTGAGATCGTTGCCCCCACTGGGATTCCCAGATAAGGAAACTGAGGCACAAAGAAGTTGCCACAGGTCACACACTGAGTCAGTGACAGAGTCAAGTGCTGAACCCAGGCACCCTGACTTCCAGTTCCTTGATGTAATCATAAAGTGCATGATGCCTCCCTGTTACCGAATGCACCCTATATTCATACCCTACACGCTATTGTAATAATCTTCGTGCAAAATATGACTTGTGAGGTATCCTTTGAAAACTAACTCATTGATCAATAATATGGTGAAATGTGTGTAGCAACATTATATGTTGAACATAAGATGAAGTTGTGGCTGAAATGTGTTTACCAGACAAGTTTAGGGAGGGAGTAAACCTGTTTCTCAAAAACAAAAGGCAAGCTGACACCTCTAGCCAAGTGATATCAAAGTTCATTGGTCATAATTCTAGCAACAAAAACAGTGCAGCTTGGTTGATAGTTTGGTACTGAATTAATGGTAATTGTTGTATTGAAGGTGTAGTTTAGGTCCAAACTCCACTATGAGTATCTGCAGAGTTGATCATAGCTGAATTTACACCAAAGAAGCACCTGTTGAAAGAGAGATGCAAATCTGCCATAGAAAGGGCAGAAAGGGGTATTTTGTTTTTGAGTTTTCCAGAGATTAACCCCTCCAAGAATCCCTATGTGATCTGGCCTGGTCTACAGCAATCAGGAAGCATTACTCCTTTAGCAGTGGCAGATGCTTCATCATTGCTTACTGAAGCAGCTCCATAAACCACCTGCAAATGCTCCACAGACAGCAGTTGGAAAGCCACTGAGGTTAAGAAAACTGGAAGAGATCATCAGTAGGCTCAGGAAGACCATGTAGAACCGAGTAATTGGCTATGTACATTAATGGGGATTGTCACCTTCAATGGAAGTAGTAGGTGTTGACCACTGAGCAAGGGGAATGATACCAGACTGCGCGAACCATTGGTCTGATGAAACAAGCTGATGGGGCAATGTGATGTCTGTGGCCAAGCTGAAGGTGAATGAAATAACCACAGAGTGAATTGCTGAGAATATGGATTGTAGGATGCACTATAGACACGAGGCAGATGGGACGATTATGGGGATCTTTGTGAGACTGTGGATTAGTTCTTCTATTTCACCACCCTGGCATGAGGCTGCTGCTTGCTGCTGGAGGTAATGATGAATCGTTAATGAAGATCAGACTGCCTGAATAACGGGCCTGGCACTGAGAGCAGAAAGTTTTGCAGATTTCTGTGTGTGTGTGCACTTGCTGCTACTGGTGTTCCTGGTGGGTGGCTGAATCATCCTGATGGCATTCAACAGGAGCCAGCTGCTGAGAATATTAAAATGCAAGCATTTATTCCTCTAGAGAGACAGTAGCATCTGCAAAGTTTTCCTGTCTTGATAGCACAGATAATCCCAGGGAGCATTCTCTAGTAGTTTTAACTCTCTATTCATTCATATGTTTTCTTTAAACCTTTGTCTCTGCAATGAAGGCTAACTTAGACCTAGATCAGAGCTCCCAATTTTCGTATGCAGGTAGTTTGCAAGCCCTCATCCAGGCTTACTTATCAGGTGAGTTATGTGGGGAGAGGGAAGTTGGACTTTATCCCATCCTGCGTGTCTTTTTTTACCCACTAGTTATGGTCTTAGAAGGCAATGCGCAATCAGTCATGGCTGGAGTCTTCCATAAGGCCATGTTCCTACACTACTGAAGTGAATGGGAGACCAAAGTCAGCAAGGTGAGACCCTGAGGATACGTCTACACTGCAGTTAGGCACCCCTGGCTGGCCCATGCCAGCTGACTCGGGCTGATGGGGTTCAGGCTAAACTGCTATTTAATTGTGGGGTAGAGCGTGAGTCTTGGGCAGGAGCCCGAGCTCTAGGACCTTTTGAGGTGGGCCAGCTGCGGGGGCCTAATTGCAGTGTAGACATACCATAAGAGAATAAGCTGTTTACTTGATGGCGCAAGATGTTTATTTTGTCCACTGTTTTTCATATTATTTACTATTTCTGGAAAGTTATTGATATGCATGACACTTAACAGACATATAAAAACAAGAACTCCATGCCCCAAGGAACTTAGGCCCAGATCCTCAAAGGTATTTAGGTGCCTAACTCCCATTGAAATCAGGGGCTTTACAATCTAAGGACCAAGTCCAGAGAGGTGATGAGCACCTGCAGCTTGCATTGACTTTCATAGGAGTGGTAGGTACTCAGCATTCCTCAGGAGCTGGCCATAAGTTAGACCAAATGGTACCATAGCACAATGAGTAATAACCAAATTTAAGGAGGAAGAGAAGGATGAGGGCTACAATAATAAAAGATTATGAGAGATTCTTCTGTGAATTAGTTTACTTAAAGATATGTATCTATATATTTTCCTTGCTTTGAATATATTAATATATTAATAGTTTGAATGAACAAAGTACACTAATAGGAGTCAAAAGGTATAGATTCAGGGCATATGATGGCATGAAAAAAAGTGCAAAATCATTTGTTGGAGAAGGAGACGCAATGAGTTGAGACAAGGGCAGGCTTCAAGGAGGGCATTAGTAGGGGAAGAGAAACAAGATGTAGGCAGTGCCAGAGCTGTGCAAAGCTTTGAAACTAAGGATGAGGTGTATGAATCTGATGCAAAAGGAGACTGGAAGCCAGTGCCAGAGGCTCAAGGGAGGGCCATCAAGGCTCCAATTCAGCAAGATACTTAAGCATGCGCCTAAACCTAAACATGTGAATAGTTCGGTTGAAGTCAGAGGAGTTATTTTTAATTGATGCCACTGTTCATAAGCGGAGGGTTGGCCCTGCTCCTCCTGAGTTTGGATATTTGTTATGTCTGATCTAAAAGAGGAAACCACCACATTTCAGTAAGCAATGCAGCACTCTTAATCCATTCTTGTTTCCACCTTGTTTCATTCCGAGACACCATACTGTACATGACTGAGTGACAACAGCAGACTCTGTACCTGATAGGATGTCAGCAAGTCAATGTTTTGACAGGATATTACATATGCAATGACGGGGACTGCAAATCTCACTCTGCAAAGTTTATTGATACTCCCCTCTGGTGATGTGACAGGCCAGGAAAATTGTTGCAGGAGAGTTTAGATCTAAACAGCAGGGACTTTATTGCAGCTCCTGATTTTTGTCTTTCCTTGTAAAGAGCTGCAAAAGTCCTTCAGATGTGTAAGACATGAAGTCAGAGCTTAGTATGGCATCATCAGAATGATGGATGGCTCAGAGAGTACGTGGTGCTCTCATCCTTTTGCTTGTGAGTGTTATAATGTTTTATATTTTAAAAGATAATTTTAATTTTAATGAACTCCTGCACAAAGGTCTTTGGGCTTTTTAACAAAGAATAATTTCATGAACTAGCCAGCGTATTAATCATTGCCTTCAGCTAGTAAACTGTGTCATAGGCTCTGTACTACAAACAATTAAGTCTCTTTTAGCTCACATGCTAAGGTCTTTTGCTTTCAGAGGAGTATCTGAGTTCTATCCCACTTAAGCACAAGTGCAATAAACCTGTGGTGACTTGTGACTTACAGGTTTGTTACAATAAATAGAAACATGATTTATCCTGAATAAGGTGACACGACCAAAAAAGATCCTCAAAAGCTCCCAACAACACTCAGCAGCACTTCTCCTAAACATACATTACTGATGCTGCCCCCCATTTAACAGCAGAAGGGAACTAAAGAAGCTTACGCCCTGCCCTAAAGGATGCCACACATGTGATTTGGCAACCAAAAGAGAAAACAGCCTTCCAGATTCAGGCTTTTGACAGAGAAGACCTTTCTCTCCCCATTGGATTATGTTTAGGGATGGACTGGTCAGTAGTGACTACATTGATAGTTTCAGGTGCTGTAACAGAACAGAGGGTATCGACATGGTCCCTCAGGTATATTGCTTAATAGACAGATGTTGCAGTGCACTGGCAGAACAACAGCCAGTGTGTAGCTCTCAAAGCCACACAGTTTATAACTCACCTGTTCTCATGGACCTGCATTCTCCTGTGCTGTGCAGTCTATGAGCAATCTGAAGAAAGGATCAAGTCGCCTTTTGTTGAAAACATTTTTGTTTTTCCACTGTATAATTTTTAGCAAGTCTGCTAACTTCAAACCCATAGTAAGAGAGGCAGCTTTCCCTTACTTTAATGTTTCTATATTTCATCATGGACATTTCATCTCCTCTTTTCACTGCTTATCTGTGCTACATATGTACCACTGCAGAAAGATAATGAGACAAGGGTTAAAAAAAACAATGTTTTGAGCTGTCTCTTGTCCTCTAACTGCATGATCCTCCAGGGTGATACCCCTCTCACCCAACCTAAGCAGCTAGCAAAGTGAAATTTGAACACAAATGCAACCACCAAGAATGAAGTCGTAGTTCTGAGCTACGATAATACATTCCATCCTGAGGAGGAGGGGAAAGCCCCAGTGGAGCAATTGCATTTCTACAGAGATATGACCTGGTTCTCCATCCTGTGTTTTGAAACTAAATGAGATTGTTTGAGTTACGTTTTTGTCCATGGGAAACTGTAAGCTTTTCAATTCCATCAGTGTTGTCCACATTGGCAAATAGCAGGGAGGCAGGGACTGTCCCTTATTCACCTGGAAATACTGTGTGACAGTTCAAGACAACTAAGTAGTAAACTACACAATAACTGTGTGATAAATACGATAATGGTAGTCACTGCAGCATTGCATTTTACTGAGTTAACCCTTATGCAAACATTGGGCCCAATGCTATAACCTTTTTAAATCCAGTCCAGACAATGAAAGTTTCAGTGAGTAGGGAACTGCATGATCAGGCCTATATTGCAGTAAATAAATGTGCCATCAGCATGCAATACATCTCATTCAAGTTTATGTAAGTCCCTGCAAGGGACTGCATCATTGATTCAGTCCATCTCACTCTCAACACCCTGTCACCATCTTTTTTTCCCCTTCAATTTCCATTTTATGGGTGAAGAGAATAAATTAACACAATCACTTTCATCTTTAGGTATCAGAGTTAACACCCAATTGAGTTGAATGGAGCAGGTAACACCTTTCTTAAAACTGGTTTCAGAGTAGCAGCCATGTTAGTCTGTATTCGCAAAAAGAAAAGGAGTACTTGTGGCACCTTAGAGACTAACAAATTTATTTGAGCATAAGCTTTCGTGAGCCACAGCTCACTTCATCGGATGCATCTCTAAGTCTCGAAGGTGCCACAAATACTCCTTTTCTTTTTTCTTAAAACTGTTGCTTTAAGCTCTTTTTCTGCAGCCTCAGATAGACAGCCTGCATCTGCTCACACATGGCAGGTTCTTTTAGCCACTTGAAGGGGGTAGAACATTTTTTGTTGTTTTTTTCTTTTTTAATGAAAACTTAAATTCTGCAAAACCACACAGTACAGCCAATTGACCAGTGCTGTTCAATCTGTCCACTAAATCAACCACTGAAAAAGCACTTGACTCAAAGCTAACACCTTTCATACAGCAGATAACTTTCTCCTGCATTATCTGGATTTTCTAAACTTCTTCCATGCCCATTTCTCATTTCATTCTGCTTTGCTTTGTCTACATTATTTGAAGCTTTAAAATATTCCCATTGCAGGCGGACATTGCACTGCCTCTCTATCTGGGAAAAGGAACTTAATTCCCAAATGGAAATACTTTTGCATCAAGGGAAAAGTTAGGAAAAAGTCACATTCCCTGAGTGGGGATCCAGACAGCCTTGACTCCTCTACAAAAGTTTATCAAGAATTCCATGCACTCTTCAATGAAAAAGTTGTGGAACAATATCTGTAACATTTCAGAGCCAGACTGAACAAATGGAATAACAAAACTGGTGAACTGCTAACTTGGTGCTTCACAAAGGCAGAGGGCAAGAGATAATCCCTGACATTAACACTCCACATAGCATTGGTTTGATCACCTCTCAAATTATATTGATGAGATACCCTCCTCTTTTATTAGATGTTGTAGACCATAACACAGTTCTTAGAAGAATACCACTCCCAAAAACCATTTTGCCTTTTCTCCTTAGAAAAGGCAACATTTTCGCTTTCATCTTTAAAATCAAGAAAATTCCCCAAGGCTGGATAGATTAATGTTTATACAATGTAGGATTATAGCTCCAAAAGTAACTTCTATAATTCCCATACCTCCCTCAGTGTGATTTTGCAAATGCAAGATTTTTGGGGCAGATTAAACTCTGCTCAGTGCACACAAGCTACTTCATTTCAAATAAGTTTCGTTATCTAAATCATGGTTGGGAGAAGACACCTGCAATTTTACATGCCAGTTTGAGGACCCTTTGAAAATTTGACCTATAGGACCCAATCACACTACAAGTATAAAAGAAAAGGAGTACTTGTGGCACCTTAGAGACTAACAAATTTATTTGAGCATAAGCTTTTGTGAGCTACAGCTCATTTCATCGGATGCATGTATACACTACAAGTATAGGTGTGCTTTGGTGACCTGGTCATGACACTTCCATCTGATCCAGCTGAGTTGTAATTAGACAGCAACTTTTTTCACAATACACACATATCAAACTTTTTTGTGTATTCACATCTACTGTGCTGTTTAGCCACATTCTGCAATGTGCATTCTGGGAAAATCTGAACAGCTATTTTATAATGTTTCAGCCATGGAATAGATTGCCCAGAGGACGTGCACACAGAGTGAAACTAGCTGCCTATGAGCCAGTGCACTCTGGGTTATCCAACTGCAAAGAGAACTGTGAGGAAGGAGAACCATCTAATAATGCTGTTTTCTCTCCCCCATTTTCTCCCATAGACAAATTAGCCAAGTGCCATATAGTGAGCTGTTGCATTATTGGTTCCCAGTTACCACCATGATTAGTGCAATAGAAATGCACGGATAGACAGCCACACACAGAATATGAAGACTTCATTATTTTTACAAAGTTTACTATAGCATATTTACTGATACATTGTAAAGTATTTTCATAAATTAAAACTAAGCAGTTGTCAAAATAAATGAACAAAGTATGTTCTGTGATGCATTATCGTTGATATTTATTTTTATTTGGTATTGTCTGTTCACGTTTTTGCTAATTTACAAATTTTACTCACTTGTGATGGGTCACTCTCTCGGTCATTAGTGTGAATTAGCAAGATTGTATTCTCTATCCTGACAATATATACAAAATATTATGCTAATGGGAATAACATTATCTGAAGCACATTTATGTTTGTGCTGGAAGACTAGGGTCACAACAGATAATCCAAAGGATTATTCTGTGATGGATTATCCCAGTGAGTGTTTTCCCAAAATGTCTACTCACTAAAAGGTCATGTCATTTCTGTGCTAGACTCTCTGTCAAACCACATCTTACCGTCTGCAAGAGGATAAATTCCAAAAGAAAATGATGGGGGTGACAGAACTGAGTGACATGTGGTAGGCATGTCAACGAAGTGAACGGCATGCCACACACCTGTTTTTGGCTGTGCTATGCCACAAGTTAGCATTTTGGATGAGCAATTTCCGTTCTGTTGTTTTCTCTCAACACATGGTGTTCAAAAACAGTTACAAGAAAACTGTACCCGTTTGCTCATCCCGGAAGCCTACAGTTTCAAAAGATGATGCCAGATTAATTTTCATATCTACAGTATTTCAGAGTGGATACATTCTGAGAAGTATGGCTTATCTTTTGATATTGCAGTGCAATGGCTAGAGCAAAATGTATGTCCTTCCCTTTAACTTTTATGAAACACCCAAAAGCTGTTTATATTTACTGTAATCAAAATCTTCAAGGTATTTCTCAAATCCACGTATTCTTGAATTCTAACATTTGCATTGAGACCTTAACATTAGCAAATATATGTGCAAAAATACAAGTATACATCAACCATTTTTGCTAAATGTACATTTATAAGGAGGCTGCTGTTTTTCATTTATTCTGCTTGAACCAGACTTCATTTAAGCCAGTACTAGGATAGTAAAATCCAATTTAATGGTGTGCTGTGTTAAAACAAAAGAACAGGAGTACTTGTGGCACCTTAGAGACTAACAAATTTATTTGAGCATAAGCTTTCGTGGGCTACAGCCCATACAGACTAACACGGCTGCTACACTGAAACCTATGTTAAAACAGTTTGTTTGGCCAAACCACTTCCCCTATCTCTCTCTCCTCCCTCCCCCTTTTGGGAGGGGTGGGCGAAATCCATTACTACCAATGTAGACGTGATATGACTATAACAAAAAACATTATTTGGAAGATGTGAGGATTCATTGGCACATCACCACACAATTCAGGCAGGAAAAAGGCCTGGTTCTTTTCTAATTTACACTGGTATAACTCAAAAGTAACATTAATATAATTGAGAAAAAATCAGACCCATATACTCTAGTTAAGCATCTTATCTAAGATCCATAGAAAAGATCTGGTGGTAGATTTTGGACCTTAGAAATGTGCTGTCTTGCAAGTGACTATATCTATATAATTGGGAAACAGAAGAGATTTCCTTACTTTAATCTGATGTTTATCTCCATCCTCCTTAAGGCAGGAATAAAGCTAAGGGACTTAGTATCTTTCTTGAATTCCTTACAACCTATTGATGTTGGCTGTGGTTAGAAGCTCCTCATGATGTATTTTATAGCAGGATGTCCTTATCGCTAAAAACTGAGCCATTTGTTACTGGATCTGAACCCATTCAATCATCCCTTTATTTCTGTTTCATTGGAATGTCAGCCCGTCAAAGTGACATGACTAGCACAAGATCAGCTTCTGTCATGCCCTTAGCCTGTGTATCAGGTACATTACTCAATAGTCAAGCAATTTAAAGGCAAATGGCTTTAATTGCTGAAATAGAGTTAATTTCAGGGGGCCTTTTTTAAAAGACCAACTGGACCTGGCACCAGTGAAGACAGATCAATGTGTTCACTATACTTTTAAAAAGAGGCGTTGATGGGGTCTTTCATGGCTAGGCTCCTTAGGATAAAATTTCAACCTATTACATGGGGATTTAGACACTCCTTTCCCATTAACATCAATGGGAATCATATGGCTAAATCCCTGTGCAACACATTGAAATTTACTCCCTTATGTCTTCATTCATTTTGCTGGGGATACTCTCCTAGACAGAGAGTAAATGGAATGAAGAAGCAGCTTTGAGTACTAAAGCATCCTGCAGGGTTTGTTTTTTGTAATGAACAGCATTTCTGGTTGTGTTTGGGACACTAGGTTAGAGGCCAAGCTTCAGGACACTGGGAAAATGGATGTTAATATGTCTGTATTACTCATTGATCTATGGGAGAAATTGGATAGATGGCTAGCTGGCCCTTCATTCATGAGAGTGGGATTTGTCCTTTCTCTCAGTTCTTCACTACCACATGCCTCCTGTGGATCCAGCTAGTGTGCTTTTGACTACAAGTTACCATTTAGGATCACTGGCTTTCTCTTGATTTGTAGTCTGGATGCCTGCCCATAAATGTTTTGGCCTTCGTGCCCTGTTATGTGAAATTTCCACAGAAGTGAGAGGGTTGGGTGCATGAGAGGCTTGGGCGCATCCATGGACCATGCTTATCAGACATATTTAAGGTCATAATACAGTAAAAGCTTTTTTATCCGTTATGTTGGGTGAATGGGGGTTGCCTGTAAGTGAAAAATTCCGGTTAACTAAGAGGGAGAGAATTTGAGTGTGTGAGAGGGTGCAGGGCTGGGGATTGGGGTGCAGGAGGGGGTTCAGGACATGGGCTCTGGAAGGGAGTTTGGGTGTGGGGGGGTCAGGGCTGGGGGCTGGGGTGCAGGAGGAGATGCAGGGTGCTGGATCTAGGCACTGCTCACCTTGGGTGGCTTCCCGCAAGCGGTGACATGTCCCTGCTGCTCCTAGGCAGAGGCAGAGCTAGGCAGCTCTGTGCACTGCCTCTACCCGCAGACACCACCCCTGAAGCTCCCATTCGCCACAGTTCCCAGCCAATGGGAGCTGCAGAGCCAGTTCTCGGGGCAGGGGCAGCGTGCAGAGCTGCCTAGCCATGCCTCTGCCTAAGAGCAGCTGGGATGTCACCGCTTACGGGGAGCCGTCCGAGGTGAGTGCTGCCCAGATCCGGCACCCCAAAACCCTTCCTGTGCCCCAAACCCCTGCCCCTCACCCCCTCCCACACTCCAAATCCCTTGTGGCCATTCCTCTGCCCAGGAGCAGGCGGGACATGTCACCACTTCCGGGGAGCCACACAAAGCCGGGTAAGGAGCCTGCCGGCCCCACACAACCGGACTATAAACCAGGCTTTCAATGAAGATCAGAAATGCCAGTTTATAGAGCTTTCCGGTTGGTAAAGTGCGGGATAACACAGCTTTTACTGGAAGAGGCCACTTTATTAGCTTCCTGAGCAAGGAAAGGACATGTTTTTGACAACCATTATTTTTCTTTGAGTAGATGCAGCCATTTATTCCACTTAGGTGTACACACGCCCAGTGCGCTGGAGCTGGAGAACTTTTCCTGTAGGGGTGGCATTTGTGCCTCGTAGTCATAGCCCTTTCGCTGACTATATGAGATGGTACCACCCCAACCCCTCCTCAGTTCCTTCTTACTGCCTGTGGCTGGAGCCAGGGCTCTACATGGTTCTTAATCTCACAATTCCTCTATCCTTTTAGTGACTTGCTCTTGTTGTATGTAGTTAGTTAGTATCCTTAGTGTTGGTTAGATTTAATTAAGTTTTCTGTGGTGATGCCTTCATCAGGGTTCAAATACTGTCTATCATCTGGGGGAGTGATCCCCAACAATGATCCCCATACAAGGTGCTTGCTTTGCTTAGGTGAGGCACATACCAAAGAGTGGTGTTTGATTTATTAATAATTCACAAAATGGACTCAGATGGCTAAGGAGTTTTAAGTAAAGCAGCATCTTCTCAAACAGGTCATGCAGCCTGCTTTGACACTAAGGCCTACATCAGATCACAGATCGCCCTTGGGTTCAGAGAGTGTTACTGTTTCATGCTCTGGAGTTGGTGCATTTCTAAAGAGGTGGAGAAGCTGCTTTCCCTCAATTGCACCAAGGAAAAGGTCTCATAAGACCAGTTGAGACCATTCCAAGTCTTATGGAGACTCTTCTTATTCCTCCAGGTACAGTACGGCATAGCTTTACTGCAGGCATGTGGGATGGAGCATGTCCTTCCAACTTCTCCCTGGTATGCATAGGGTGGTGAGAGACCTCATACTGTCAACTCCAGTTCCGGCCCTGGAGCATCCGTTGAGTCCGGTACTAATGAGGGTGATGCCAGCACCAGCTGTTTCCATGCTGGCGGCATATCAGGTGGCAGTGGACTTCCTCTGCCTTTCCATCCTGAGTTCTCCCTGGGTCTAGGACTTCACCAGGACTATGGTGTTTACAACCCCAATGTCTGCACAGGCTGCTGAACCTTTGGGTCCATTGGCACCATATCCTAATATTTCCATGCCTAGACTGCAGAAGTGAGGCCGGTGCTTGGCTCGGCCCAAGGGACCTCCTTGGCTCCGTGAGACTGCTTAGCACTGCTGCACTTTGCACTGCCGATGTTACTGTGGCGACACTTTCCACCCTCCACCTCAGCACTGTCAGCTGCATTGGCACTACCTCTGACTTCAGTACCGACAGCACATCCAGCACCAGAGAGAGTGGAGGTGTATTCAGTGCTGTTTCCACCATCAGCGCCAGTTCCTCCTGTGTTCTGAGCAACAGATTAGTTGGACTGGTTGCTCCTGCCCTCAGTGCTGGCTCCACCCTTATCCCCGTAAACCCAAGATGCCTCAGCATCCAGGTCAGGATCTTCCTCCTGCTCTTCATCACCTGATCCACATCGAGGGCTGTTCATGGAGCAGCCTGGGTACCAAAATTGGCACTCATCTCTCAGTCAGGACAAGGGCCCTTGGCTTAGAGCTTACTGGCCACTGGTGTCCTACCCTTATGCCCAGTAGCCTCCATGGAATCTGTGCGGTTGCTCCTCGGTCACAGAGGTCACACTGCTCTTCACCACTCCAAGGAAAGATCACCAGGCACGTCCGTGGTTGGGGCTGTCAATCCATTGCATGTTCGGGTCCCAGGTAATTTTCCCCTTGTGAAGCCTCTGGAGTTGTCCTATTTAGGGCCGCGAGTTCAGGAATGAGATCCAACCCTGGCACAGTTAACTGCCTCTTTATCATTCCTGGACGATTCAGCGGTGCCTGGCTCTTCCTTCCCTTCAGTGCCTGAGGACTTCAAGGCCAACCAGAACATTTTGTGGTGCGTGGCTGCTTCCCTGGGCATTCAGGCAGAGTTTCTTCAGGAGAATACCCATAAATTGCTGAACATTCTGCAGCCATCAGCCCCAGGGAGAGTGTCCCTTCCCATTAATGATGTGATCCTGGAGCCTGCATAGGTTCTTTGAAGCATGTGAGCTTTGGCACTGCCAACTGCAAAGTATTTAGAGAAACACTGCTTTGAACTGGTGCAGGGTTTTGAGGCCATTTACTCCTACCTAGCCCCTAATTCCCTGGTTGTAACCGCAGTGAACAACAGAGCTCAGCAGGACAGATTTAAGTCCACTCCTAATGACAAGGTCTCTGAGGATGGACTTAATGGGTAGAAAGATCTATACCTCCTCTTCCATGGAAACACAGATTGCAAACCAGCAGGCGTTGCTGTCCAAATATGACTTTGTGAATTGGACAACTATGTCTAAATTTACAGACCAGCTACCTGAAACTTCCAGGGAGGAATTTTGGTTTCGAAGCTCTAATTTAGGGGAGTGCAATTGTATTGTAGTTTGGGATAGATGGATGCATGCATGGAGGAATCCTGTTTACTAGTTCATGTAACCACAGAGTGGGAGGGGGGGGGTCTTCATTCCTTTTTGAATATCCCTATTTCCTCTCTCTCTGCTACAGGCCTCTTTAAGTTTAATCAGTTCTTCAAGGACTATAATCAGTCAGTCAGGGGCTGACCTGAGCATCTTAGGGTGGGAGAAGCTGCTTCTTGGCCTTTTGACTACAATCATATGGTTGGTGATGGGAATGATGTTCTAATAGCTTCCTTCCATCTGGAACCATCCTAAACCACATGGATAAAGATTGGTGTAATTTATTTTGAACCTTTACCTTACTTATCCCAGGAAAAGGGTGTCCTGCAGTATTTTCTTCTTTCAGCCATCTGTTGGATGTACTCAGTGCCATGGATGAAAAAAATTTGGAAATCAGATGTGCTAGCTCCCATTTTGTATAAGCTTTTGATCCCATCTGGTAGCATGGAAACTAGCACCCTTTTTAACAACAATATATGGGGAATCTACATTAAAAATTGTACATAGGGAGTTTTGACATACTCAAGAAATTATTGAAATTAAACTTTTTCTGTGCCCCTGACTATCTAGCTTGATTCCCAAAGACTTAAAAATCCTACCAGAAGCTTCCTATGACTATCAATATAGAAGTCAGTTCATTTCTTGTATAGGGGGAATAGCGTTAATGGATAGTAAAGTTCGTATGGGGGAACAGTGTTAATGGATAGTGAGTTAGAAGGACTTGTCGGAGCTGAGCACTCTCTCTGTATGTATCTTCAGGAAGGTAATTTTATCCCTCTAGGCTTCATCCAGTCCAGCTATACAATAGAGTAAATATTAGAATATCATTGGAAGCCAGATGCTGCATCTGTACTTCCTTGTAAAGTAAATTAATAACATAATTACACTTTTTAAGATAAAAGGGATAGGGAACTAAATCATATGCTTGGGATGGTATCCATTGCATAGCATGGTGTTCCCAATTAAAGCAGGTCTTTTGGGAACTGGAGTATGCTACAAGATGTTAAGGAATTGTTTCAGGTTTAATGCTTTTATTAATAAGTTCCAAAAACTAACACCATCCATCCAACTCAACATTAACAAATTTTTTTTCGGGTGGGGGGTTGATTTTTTAAAATGAAATGAGGAAACTAGTCAAAAAATGTCCAGGTGAAGAAATTGAAATTAGCATAAAGTTTACTTAATCATACTATAACGGCGTCACAGAAGGCATGCATGCCAAAAACAAGAAAGGAAGAAGGAAGGCAAGGAAAAAATCCAGTATGATTAAATGGTAAAGGTATAAGAGGTTATGCATGCCAAACAGATATCCTTCGGAAGGTAAAACTCCAACCCAAATGAAGTCATAAAATCATAGATTAGGGTTGGAAGAGACCTCAGGAGGTCATCTAGTCCAACCCCCTGCTCAAAACAAGACCAACCCAAACTAAATCATCCCAGCCAGGACTTTGTCAAGCCAGGCCTTAAAAACCTCTCAGGATGGAGATTCCACCACCTTCCTAGGTAACCCATTCCAGTGAGTCACCACCCTCCTAGTGAAATAGTTTTTCCTAATATCCAACTTAGACCTCCCGCACTACAACTTGAGACCATTACAGCTGGTTCTGTCATCTGCCACCACTGAGAACAGCCAACCTTCATCCTCTTTGGAACCCCCTTTCGGGTAGTTGAAGGCTGCTATCAAATCCCCCCTCATTCTTCTCTTCTGCAGATTAAATAAGCCCAGTTCCCTCAGCCTCTCCTCATAAGTCACATGGTCCAGCGCCCTAATCATTTTCATTGTCCTCCACTGGACTCTCCAAGTTGTCCACATCCTTTCTGTAGTGGGGCGCCCAAAACTGGACACAGTGCTCCAGCTGTGGCCTCACCAGTGCACATGAGAAAGGAACATAGTAAAATATAAGAGGGAAAAAAGGACTAGGCGGTAATTTAAAGAGCAAATAACCAAACACATGGCTCATAAGATAATTTGTAAGTGTGTCAGAACCAGGGGAGTCTGAGAGAGAATAAGTAGGACTGCTGAAGTAAAGGAGCAATTAAGGAGGATATGGATATTGCAGAGAAGGTAAACAATTTCTTTGCATCAGTCTTCATCACAGCATATGTTGAGGAAGAGTTGTACTCTTCAGATAATAAATATGAGATAAATGTGTCAAAAGAGGAATTGCCAGAACAATCAGCTAAGAGGCAACATTTGCTACTTTACAGTCAGCAGTTCAGCCACTTCATTCTTAAGTTCCTTCAGATCTCTTGGATGAATACCATCTGATCCTGGATGACTTGTTGCTAATCTTTGAAAAGGTCTATGGGTGATCTGTGAATTAGACCTGTGAACCTTATTCTGTAGGAGGTAGATTGTTTGAAACTACAGTATAGTTAAAGCTAGAAATTATTTCTGTGGGCAGGTTGTTCCATAACCATTCTTTATGGAGATTTTAAAACTTCCTCTAAAGTGTCTGACCATTGTGGGAGACAAAATAATGGACAAGATGGATTACTGTTCTGATTCAGTATGGCAATTCCTATATAATTAAGTATTGTTGCAATAGAAGAGGAAATTTCAAAGCATTGAGAGTCAGATCTTGTGCCACTTCTTGGCATCTGCTAAACTCTGTGTTGTGTGAAGTAAGCACTAATTGGCATGACAAAATAAAAATGTGTGTACGTTCTATCCAGAAACTGGCAGGAACAACTTGGGGAGCCAATGCAAAAACTCTATGGACCCATTCACCGGCCCTTGTTTACTCTACCACAGAATATTCCTTACCCTTCTTGACAACAGCTCCCACACATCACTCATCGACTCTCAACTTAACACTGTCATACAGATCATTACCAGAACAGTAAAATCAACACCACAGCTGTGGCTTCCCATAATGGCACACAATCACCTACCCCATCACATTCATTGTGATATGAGAATTCTTTGGGAGTCCCATTGTACTCCAGGGAACAAGGATATCCCAATACATGAAGACCTTAATAAAATACTGAGATTCAAAATCAAATCTAGAAAACCTTTTTGGCTTGCAGTGCAAGTGCTCAAAGACTCAGAGTTTCCCCCTAAAGATCAATGGTGAGCAAGATGGAAAGATTTGAACATCCTAAACAAATGTCTCATTGAGGATCCAGCTGAAGAATCAATGGCTTTTCCCTCCAAAGAAAGATAATAAACTGCATCTGCACATCACATGACAGATGCACCTACTTCTTTCATAAATGGGGACTGAGACACAATCCTATTTGTGACTGCAGAAATGGAATTCACACTGTGGAACATCTTGTCAATCACTGTCCCAAGTGATTATATCCTGGTGGTATCTCTGCCATCCACTCCATGACACCTGAAGCAATCAATTGGATCACCAATTTGGACTTAAACATCTAAAGTTGCTATTTTTAAGCCATATGAGAGAAGGCAACTAATGGGCAAAATAAAGGGGACCATGTATTTCAGAATCAATATCCTTGCATGTAAATGCAGAGAAAGAGATTGGACCAAATGTGTTGCTGGTGTAATTCTATTGAAGTTTAATGATTTCAGCCCACTCTGTGTACATGGCCTTACTTTTGTAAAGGGCCATATTAGACACAACAATTAAATACCCCTTAGACTTTAAGGTCAGAAGGGACCATTATGATCATCTAGTCTGACCTCCTGCAAAATGCAGGCCACAGAATCTCACCCACCCACTCCTGCAATAAACCTCTTATCTATGTCTGAGCTATTGAAGTCCTCAAATCTTGGTTTAAAGACTTCAACGTGCGGAGAATCCTCCAGCAAGTGACCCATGCCCCATGCTGCAGAGGAAGGTGAAAAACCCCTAGGGCCTCTTCCAAACTGCCCTGGAGGAAAATTCCTTCCCGACCCGAATATGGCAATCAGCTGAACCGTGAGCATGTGGGCAAGATTCTTCAGCCAGATACCCAGGAAAGAATTCTCTGTAGTAACTCAGATCCCATCCCATCTAACAATTCATCACTGGCCATTGGGACTATTTACCATGAATAGTCAACAATCAACTAATTGCCAAAATCATGTTATCCCATCATACCATCTCCTCCATAAACATATCGAGCTTAATCTTGAAGCCAGATAGGTCTTTTGCCCCCACTGCTTCCCTTGGAAGGCTGTTCCGGAACTTCACTCCTCTGATGGTTAGAAACCTTCATCTAATTTCAAGTCTGAACTTCCTGATAGCCAGTTTATATCCATTTGTTCTTGTGTCCACATTGGTACTGAGCTTAAATAATTCCTCTCCCTCTCCAGTATTTATCCCTCTGATATATTTAGAGAGAGCAATCATATCTCCCCTCAGCCTTCTTTTGGTTAGTCTAAACAAGCCAAGCTCCTTGAGTCTCCTTTCATAAGACAGGTTTTCCATTCCTCGGATCATCCTACTAGCCCTTCTCTGTACCTGTTCCAGTTTGAATTCATCCTTTTTAAACATGGGAGACCAGAACTGCACACAGTATTCCAGATGAGGTCTCACCAGTGCCTTGTATAATGGTACTAACACCTCCTTATCTCTACTGGAAATACCTCGCCTGATGCATCCCAAGACCGAATTAGCTTTTTTCACGACCATATCACATTGGCAGCTTATAGTCATCCTGTGATCAACCAATGCTCCAAGGTCCTTCTCCTCCTCCGTTGCTTCCAATTGATGCATCCCCAGCTTATAACTAAAATTCTTGTTATTAATCCCTAAATGCATGACCTTACACTTCTCACTATTAAATTTCATCTTATTACTATTACTCCAGTTTACAAGGTCATCTCAATTCCCTTTGTCAATTTCCCTCTAAGATGTGCTGGAGTTGTGAAATACTCAGTTGAAATCCATTGTGCTTTGTGTCAGTTCAAGCTTTTCTTCATATTCATCTTCTACCATTCCCAAATTACAAGTTTGTCTCATGCTGAATAAGATATTGTTTTAAGGGATGTGTCCCTGAGAGTAAATCATACTAGGACACTTAGAATATGGCTGTGCCCATTATTGTAAAGTAAAATCAACAAACTGAATTGTTAAAAAAAAAAAAACCCAAAGAAATAAACAGAGAGAAGTTTCATTCAACATACAGGCATAATATCCTTGTCCTTGCCCCGATACTGTGCTCCACCAGGCAGATGTGAAGTTTGATAATCATAATCTCCAAAAGAAAATGGAGCCAGGAAACAATGGCTATACAGTTTCCCTGTGACCATGCTGGGGGGGAGAGGGGTCCTTCATGTGTAGTACTTACACACACACACACCAAGGAATGAAATTTACACTTACTATTAACTGTATTTGTCAGTCCTGGATGAGTGCCAAAAGCACTGCCAAATCAGGAGACGAGTAGTAATTTAATAGCCAATATATCATAAATCACCAGGCCTAAAAATGCATGCCATATACCATGGAAAGCTGTGGTTCTGAACTTTCAAAAGTATAATGCATGCTTTTCATTATTCACCATGACAGTTCATGATATATGAAACCTTAAAGCCACATCTTTCTGATGATCTTGTCTTTTTGCTCACTTCAATTCTGACATGATTTTAATGGCTACCATCTTGAGAACCAATAGAACTGGAAATCAAGGATCTGATCTTCTCAGGCCTTACTCATGTGAGACAGTGAGACTGCTCACATGAGAAAAGCCTGAGGATCAGGTCTCAGTATCTGATATAATCTGAATGAAGTTTGAGAGCCCAGCTTTCAAATAGCATGACCGTAAGAGCAGCCAGAACTGTGTGGTTTTAAAGTCTGACAGAGTGTCTACGCTGCGGTTAGACACCTGTGGCTGGCCCATGCCAGTTAGCCTGGGCCAGCTGACTTCAGCTTGTGGGGCTCAGGCTAAGGAGCTATTTAATTGCATTGTAGACATTCAGGCTCAGGCTGAAGTCCAACCTTTGGCACCCTCCCACTTACAGGTATAGAGCCCGGGCTCTAGCCCAAGCCAAAATATCTACACTGCAATTAAATACCCCTTAGTCTGAGCCTCTTGAGCCCGAGTCAGCTAGCTCAGATGAGCTACAGGTTTTTAATTGCAGTGTAGACATACCCCTAGTAACCTGCCAGTGTTAGAAACACTTTTGTGGCCCAGTAAAAAAGCTTTAAGGGTCAGTAAATTGTTCCCAACACTGGTTCTAGGCTATGAAGCAGAAAAAAAGATTCCCTCTGTCCCCCACACAACAAAAAGAGTGCATGAAAGCAGTCATATACAGCATGATGCTTGCTATTCTGAGAAACAACAAGCTGAGCTGGTCTTAACTTTGAATTTGTCTGTCTGTATTCCAACCTTAACGTTGTTAACAGAAAACACAGCTTTTTTACTTATCTTTGGTGAGGAATATTATTATTTGTAAAGAAAAGTGAACCCCTTATGTAACAGTTTTCAGAGCTCACCATCACGCTTATCAGGGTGCAGATATATACAGTGATGAGCTGCCAAAATCTTAACAACTGGTTCCCTCCTCACCCCATGAGGGGGTCGTGTCCCACCCCCGCCCCCTGGGGACTCCTGCCCCATCTAATCTTCCGTGTTCCTTGATGCCCCCCCAAACCCGGACCCCTGCCCCATCCACCCCCCTCCCCTGTCCCCTAACTGCCCCCAGAACTGGGCAGGGGAGGGTCTTGTGGGCCACTCCTAAGAGCCAGAGGGACCTGCCGGGGGGTGAGGTGGGGAGTCATAGTGGTGCTTACCTGGAGCAGCTCCCAGGAAGCATCTGGCAGGTCCCTCTGGTTCCTAGGGGCGGGGGAGCGTAGCTGGGGGGGAGCAGGGGGAGTAGCCGCTCCCCCCACTGATCACATCAAAAGTGGCGCCAACTCCATGGGTGCTCCGGAGTTCCCCACCCCACACCTGGCCCCAGCTCACCTCCCCTCTGCTCCTTCTTCTCCCCTGAACGCCCCCCCCCAGCTTCCCGCAAATCAGCTGTTCGCGTGGGAAGCCGGGGAAGGCTGAGAAGCAGGCGGTGGCTTCGCACTCAGGCGGAGGTGCCCTGGGGCGGGGAGCAGTTCCCCTGCACCACCCCCCCGGTTACCTGCTGCGGCGCGGGTGATCCTTCTCACTCCCTCCCCCCGCTCCCCAGCTCACCTCCTCTCCACCTCCTTGGGCCTGAGCGCGAAGCCGCCGCCTGCTTCACAGCCCTCCCAGGCTTTCTGCACAAATAGCTGATTCGCCGGAAGCTGGGGGGGGTGGAGAAGCAGAGGGGGGCGGCACGTTCATGGGAGGAGGCGGAGGTGGAGCAGAGGAGAGCTGGGGCTGGGCGTGGGGCGGGGAGCTGCCGGTGGGTGCTCTGCACCCATCAAATTTTCCCCTTGGGTGCTCCAGTCCTGGAGCACCCATGGAGTCAGCGCCTAAGGCGTCACTTTTGGCCAGTTGTTAAATTTAGAAGCCCTTTTAGAACTGCTTGTCCCTCACGGGACAGAGAGAACAGGTTCTAAAAGGGCTTCTAAATTTAACAACCGGTTCTAGCAAACTGGTGTGAACCAGCTCCAGCTCACCACTGGACATATATATATAGGGAGTTTTTATAAAATGTGGATTATTGATGTGATCATTTGTGCAATTGCAACCTTTAGTGTAAATGTGTAATGCAACAAGGTATTACAGGCACAGCATGTGATGGCAAGGGTTGCTCAATTACTCCCTAGCAAAGCTAGAAGAAACTCTGTATTTTCACTTTGCAAACCTTGGCAAGGATATAATGTTATATTTGCCAAATTTTGTAAAATCTAAAAAGATGGAATTTTGCTCTTATGCCCATCAGTGAAACAACACAAGGCATGGCCCTGAAAAACAAAATGCCAGTGAAGTCCACCAACCTTAGAACCTACTTTGTGAATGGACTCTAACAGTTAGGAAGTGTTGTCCAGGAACACAAGATAGGGAATCTGCCCTTCTGGATTCTACAAAAGAAAAAAAAACACCTGTCTTATTTACTATGTTGCTGATAAAAATACATTCACACACTGTATCCTTGTAGGGCAATCTTCGCTGAAAGTGAATTTATGTGGCTGAAGTATAAAGCCTTGATGAAAGAATATGGGGGTATTATAATGGAATATATATAATCTAAGTTTGTATCTATTAGCTCTGTTGTTAAAATCAAGAGGACAAGCTGTTTCTTGTCTTGATACTTGCAAAAGTTTTCCAAATTTCTCTCATTTTACAAAATGCCAGTTCATTGCTGCAGCCTGGAGTGAAGCTGTTTACAGCTCGGTGCTAAGTAGAAAGTTCAAATCAATTATTGTCCATTAGAGTTAGGTAGAACTGATGAAATATCCCCAGAGGAGTGTTGTAAATGTATCAAGATGTCCTCCCCCATTACAGAAATGGGGAAGCATGGTGAATTACTTACACTTAATGCCTCTGAAATACTGCCAGGCAGAAAAAGCGTATCTTCTCTCACTGGGGTTTAAGAGAAGTTGCTGTAGTCTGGGTTCTGGAAAACCAACAAAGCTCCAGGTGCTGACCAACCTTAATATTATTCCCAGACAGGAACAAGAATAAAAGATGGGGAAACACCATTTAACAACAGTAATGGATTCAAAATCTAAGCAGAAAATACCCAATCCAAAATCCAGGACTGGATGCTTTTTCTAATATGATTGGGAACTTCTTGTGCAAACTGTATAATAAATTCAAGCATTAAAATTACACTGACAGAGCTTTAATGGTAGAATGCAAAGCCAATAAAAGCCAAGAAATCCATGCTTAAGGATGTGCCCTAGTGCCAAGGAACACTGGGACATGGAACAGAAGCACGTAGGACTTAACCATTTGTGCCTATCATGGCCTCAACCTGCATTTGTTCACATCTTATTTGACAGGCCTCCTGTATTGTGCTTTGGGCTGTACCGCCATATAAAGAGGCAGGGCTTCTGCCCCAAGAGAACATTGTTTTATGTCAGGCCCTTACCATGCATATGAATGTTTATAATTGACAGTTTTTTTTAGTTTGTACTTTGAGCTTTAAATGCACATTGCATTTTTCAGTCTACAGCTCTGGCTCCCAGATAGGCCCAAGACCTCTTCAGGGCGGAGTTGCAGTGGTCCCTGCTATATGTGACTGCCAGTGCCATTTAGCCTGAGTCAGCAGTGGCAGCAAAAATACACAAAGGGAACCTCTAAGCAACAAGGGTTGTCCCTTTGCCTGTCTTTCACTGGCCACCATGCGACAGATTGGAGCAGCAGGAGGTGCTGGCAAAGAAAGGAAAGAGAGGAGAAATGGGGGTGGGGAACTGCCATGCTCCTAACTGGGCTGCAGAAGTGATTCTCATGTATATAATGATGTGTTTATTTAGATTTATAAAAGCCTCTATGCTATGCTCCGAGCACTCAATGCAGAAATTAAAATACACAATACAATATGGGGCTGTTTATCCATCCTCAGCAACAGATATAATGAGTATAATAAAATAAACCCAAACTCTTGCAACCTTCAGAATAGCCCTGCCCCTAAACCTAGGGGGAAAGAAATGACTTTGCAAAATGCCCAGGGGTTAACAGATCTGATGGAGCACAGACAGAAAGTAAGGTCCAAAGTCAAAGACCCTGAATGAAGGTTGCCCTGCCAGCAGCAACCTCTCCTCTGTGGGGCCTCCAGCTCAGCTGTCTCTGCTGCTCTCAGTTGCAGCGGTAGGCCACAGAAGGACAAGCAGTCTTTCAAGTAGGCCGGTCCCAAACTATTTAGCTTTATAGATTAATACTAATGCTATGAATTCACCCAGAAACTGTGTGCACATATCCCAGCACATTGGTGAACTGTACCTGAAATGAGAGCAGAGAGTGGCAGGTGGTTCTTTCTGCTCTGCTCAAGCAGCGGAACACACCGTGTGCTTGTTTTTTGCTTCCAGAAGAGCACCTGTCCCCAAGGGCTCCTCCCCTACTTTCAGCATGATGAATTCTTCTAATAAATGTAGTGGAGAGGGAAGGGGTAGAAATGGGATAGCACCAAGGAAGATGAGAAAGGGGAGATGGAAAAGCCAGAAAGAGGTCTAGATGAGACGGAGGGGGAAGAATCTGAGAGAGAATGGTGAGAGCTGGGTGAGAAAGAGGCAAGAAGGGGAAAAAGTGGAGACAGAAAAGGTCAGCAGAGATGAGAAAAGAAAATGGGCAAAAACCTTTGGAAGAAGTCAGTGTGACCAGGGCATGGCATAAGAAGACATGGGAAGGACAAGTATGTTTCCAACACAGGCTGAGGGGGCTTCAACACCAAAATGGAAAAGGAAGGTTGATCTAGTGGTTAGAGCACTGAGCTGATACTTGGGAAACCAGATTTCAGTTGCCTGCTGAACCAAAGATTTCCTGTGTGATCTTGGGCAAGTCACTTAGGCCTAGAGTCACAAAAATGGTTAGGTGCCTAAGTCCCAATTTTAGGCTCCACTGCAATTCACAGAACTCCCCATGAATCCTGTAGGTGCTTAAAGGTGATCAGTGACTACGTTTTCTCAGTAAACGTTCCCTAGGTGCCTATGTTTCTGCCTGCGACCATGCACAGTGCTGCCTCCCTCTAGGCACCTATCTCCTGTCTAAGCCGCAGAGGATTCATGATCCAGGAAAAAATAGGCATTTGGCAGCCTCTCTCATGTGCAGGCCCCAATCCGGTAGGCTCCCTGTGAGCACACCTGCCAGACCAGGCCTCTCAGATGAGTTCACCCAAAACAGCTGGGGAAGAGGAGAACGAGGAGAACCTTCCTTATGCCTTTTAGCCCAGTGATTAGAGCACACACCTGGATTGTAGAGATCCTGGGTTTAGGTCCCCCTCCACCTGAGGGGGACAAGGGATTTGAATACAGTTCTGTTATATCTCAAGTGAGTGCCCTAACTGGAAAGCTGTGGGATATTCTGGTTCAGATCTCCCTCAGTCTCTCCTATTGAAACTGTTTATGGACAAATAATGAAAGTCATTTGGGCCAGAGGGAGAGAGAAAACAAGCATAAAAATGATTCTATAACCTGGTTGTTAGTGCATTCACTCAAAAAGTGGGATCCAGTTCCCCTGTTCCAATGACTTTTTAGTTATTTGGTACATCAGACTATCCCACAGCCTAATGGTTAGAGCACTCACTTGAGAGGTGGAAGACCTCTGTTCAAATCTCTTCTCCCACTCGGGTGGAGAGGGGACTTGAACTGAGGGTCTTCCACATCCCAGGAGAATACTCTAACCATTGGGGTAAAAGTTGTGAGGGAGGTCTTCTTTCCCCTCCCCTCAAACCCTTGCTTCTTGCAAAAACAGCATAGAGGGTTCCCAGCTGTGAATCGCTATCAGATCTAGGTGCCTTCCTGCGGCCTGGACTTAGGAGCCTATCTCCATCAGAGGAGCAGGGCTTAGCATACATTCTGGTAGACAATTCCCATTGGCTATCTTAAGCAGCTCCCTGCCTAGCATGCTGCTTTTTGTGAATCACAGTCTATGGTGTGTATCTCCCTGCATTCATTGTATAGGGAGCTTAGCACCTAATTCAGGCTTTGTGAATTCCAGTGATTTTCTAGGCACCTAAAAGCTAGGTGCTGTGATGCTCAGTATCACAACATGTAACTATTTTTTGTGAATCCAAGCCTTAACCTATCTGTGCCTTAGTTCCCAACCTGTAAAACAGGGATAAATAGTGCTTTCCTACTTCACCAGGGTGTCGCAACGATCAATATCATATAGATTGTGAGGCACTCAGATACTGTAGTAGTGGGGACTGTATAAATACCTAAGATAGATAGAAATGCTGGGAACCACTGGTCTGTGGACTGAAATGTAATATGTGAACAGTGAAATGTAGGTTTGGTCCTATGAAGTGCTTTTGTTCTCATCAAAGGAAAAGGGAGAGGGATGCTAAGGTCCTGCTCTCTTCCGCTTCTTAGGTGTAATTTTCAAAGCATTGCGCAGGGAGTTTAGTTTCATGACTCATATCAGAGTGAATTAATCATATAGCTAAGTGTCTGACTCTGAGAGATGCTGAGCCACTTGCAAGTCCCATTGATGTCAGTGGTGCAGGAGCTCAGTACCTCTCATGATCAGAAGAAATCCTTGCTGACAACTTTGGGATTTTATCTTCTAGATTTTTTTTCTCCTCCCTTCCCCCCTTTATAGGTTAGTAAGTGTAAAAAATGAATCTGGTTGTAATGTAAAAGACTGACAAGAAACACATTTAAATTTAACATTGATTTTGTTTTTGTTCTCCCAGACAAAAAGCGATTCCCTTTTGCTGACTGCTCTGTCCGTGGTGCTAACAAGCAAACATCTTCTCCACTTCCATTTTCATCATGATGCGACCTAGTCCACTAATGTACTACTATTTCACTTCTCAGTACATTCAGTTACGGTGAAAGCATAGCTTGCAGGATAGCAGCCAGCTAACAGTCTTGTTTTTGAGATGATGATGGGCTATTGCATAAATTAATCCACTGACTTTTTTCAGTGGGGTGAGGAAGAGCCCTGTAAATTCCCTGTACTCCCCACAATTTATTCCCCATTGCCACCACCTTCAGACTCCATGCATTGTAACAATCCTTTCTCTGACAGATGAGAGCTGAATGGTGCTCCCTACCATAGCTAGAAGGTTCACTAGAAAGTGACATAAATGTTCATTTCTCCCAGCTGCTAAGTCAGCTGCCTCCATATCTCTCCCAGCCTCTCTTGGTCAGGGGAGTCAGTGGATCTAAACTGGAATCCCCAAGTAATAGCAAAATGCACTGCCAGGCTAAATCACATAATTAATGTGTAGATTTCAGTTCGTATTGATGTAGTGTGGATAGAGTGTGCATAACAAGCCTGTGTGGCATACAGTCTTTAAAGGCATGAGTTTGGGATGGCCACATTGCTTGAAAGTAGGGAAGCCACCAGTAGGTAAGTCATGCAGAACTTCCAACATGAGTGCTGGTAAATCCTTTATTCCATCCCACCCCCTCATATAATTCATATGTGGTTTATATATATATATCACACCAAAACTGTTTACAAATGTGAGAGTTTATGTTGTTTGTATGAGTTGTCTTATCCCTCCACCTTTAAACATACCTTAGTACTAGAGCTGGCAGGACACTGCAGAAAAGTTGTCAGTGAATATTTGTTCACATTTTTAATGTCTATTTGATTTGACTATATTTGTGCCTCTTTTTACTGGCATTTCACAAATATTCAGGTGAAAAGTTGTTAGTTAGCGTCTGGCTGGATTGATTTAAATCACTGGTTTTAATCATGATTTAAACCAGCAGTTGGAA
This sequence comes from Dermochelys coriacea, assembly GCF_009764565.3. Lineage (NCBI taxonomy): Eukaryota > Metazoa > Chordata > Testudines > Dermochelyidae > Dermochelys > Dermochelys coriacea. The sequence goes on along the minus strand of NC_050068.2, from coordinate 201,342,523 downwards.
AATCTTGATTTTAGTCATCTATTTTAAACTCATTTTGCATTTGTACTTCGTAGTTATTTTCCTAAAGAAAGGTTTTTTCTCATAGCTCGGGAATTACTGAAAACGTTAATTTGCAACAAAATATAGCCTTTGCATTATATTTCGTGCTGCCTTCTTTTTCTTTTCTAACTGGGCAGATGCACTGTATCTGTACACTGTCTACATATATGTAAGGAATGATTCTTGATGTTTACCATTTTTATTATGTTATAAAATGGTGAATGATGCATTTCTTATTTACTAGATGATGATTAATTTTTTACTTGTGATTTATGTCAAACTCTATTTGGATGGAAATTCAAATTAAAGTAAAAATGCACAAAACCAGCATTTTTTTCCTTAAGTGGGCTGGATATGTAACAAAAAAAAAGTTTATCAGAAAGTTTATCAAAACATGTTTTGCATTTAAAATGTAATTGATTTATTAAACAAAGGAAGTATTATCTGTAGTTATTGAATTAAACTGATGGTCTCTAGTTACCACGTCCTTCAAGATTTTAGAACTAGTAGAATTCATCCTCTTACACATAGTTTTTAGTCAAATATTGGAAGAGGAAAACAGTGTTTTTCTACTTTCCCAACTCTGGTTTCTTAACTTTGAATGAACTAGTTATTGAACTGAACAAGTTGAATAAACTGAAATTAATAAAACATTCTGACTACACCTGCAGAAAAGGCTACTAATGACAAAAGCTGGTTTAGTACTTCAAAAAACTCTAGTTCTAGTGCTTAACCAGTGACTGCAACCAACTCAATGGTTTGACTTTAAAACTTGGCAGCAAATGTACTGTTTCATATTATTTGTTTTTTAAATTTAATATAAATGATTCATATAGTATAGTAAGATTAGACCTTAACATAAACAGTCATAATTTCAAATTTAATTTTAAATAGGTTTATTTTTAAAAAAGAAACCTGTATTTAAATTTTAAAATATATGAATTTAAATTTTAAAAATCCATTTTTAAAAAAATCGTAGATTTCTATCCTGCCTCGTTAACAAATCACATAGCAGAAATTATTCCATGTGACTTAGCTGACCTGTGAATAAAACAGTATGAATAACAAATAGTAAAAGTGAACAGTTCACAAACATTCGATAGGGTGAAAAACATACATCCAGGTCAGTCAGTGAATACTTAGGAATAGCAAATATGTTTGCAAAATTTAACTTGGCTCACAAATTCTTCCCAAACAGAAAAAAGGGGTAAATGAGGGTATGTCTTCACAGCAAGCGCTGTGTATTGGCTAACCTGCCCAAGCTACCTTGAATCCAACTAGCACAGGTAACAGTAATGACAGAGTAGTGCAGGCTTCAGCATGGGTAGCACAAGCATGACACAGACGCTGGGTACTATGTACTTCGTTCATTAGGTTGCTCTAAAGCCCATGCTGACTTCTCTGTTGTTGTTACTTACGCTAACTGGATTCACACAAGTTTGGTGTAGGCTAGCCTGTGCACTGCTTTTGCTGTGTAGACATACTCTGAGTTTATTAATGTATTCACAATGAATACTACAAACAACTCTACCTTTATATATTCACCTTTATATATTCTGTAGATGCCACACACATTATGGAAAAAATATTTGAGGAAACATTTAGATTTTTAGGTTTTTTAATGTATTGGAACAGTTTGTCACCTATCTTCATCTGCAAAGCCAGGTCCCTTAGGTTCATGAATCCTACAATGTAGGGCACAGTGGGAGAAAAATATTCAAACTAATAAATATCAAAACCCTACAAATGTCCTAAAATAGCCTGTGAATGACATTACATTAATTTTGATCTGTTGGGCACGATCAGAGCTAGAAATGAGTGCTGAATATCCCATTAGGAAGTTGGGAACCTCTCCTTCCCAAGTGGGATAAAACTCTCAGTTCTTCCAGTGCAAAATATCAGATGTTAAAGCAGTGACATTTGTATAGATGGAAAACCTGTCACTGGGGCAGGATTGAACCCTCATGTCTTGGGCAGGTGTGATTTTTTTAAGGAGGATCTGTGAGGAGAAAGAGGAAGTGATGCTCTGGCTTGTTGAATCTTTTTAAATGGTGTCTGTCTGAAGATGCGCAGTGTTTTGAAATATTAGAATAAGCCTTAGAAGAAAGGACTTGTGCTCTGTTGACTATGCAGCCTATGATAAATTTATTTAGCACATACCTATGTAATCTAAAACAAGGATATCTGTTCTAGATATATAGTATATGTTGTTTTGTAAAATGGACATTACAAAGAATGAATCTGACTGGATGACAAAGGTTTATGCTATTGAGATTTCATCACAGTTGTTGAGAGCTTATGAAGCTAATTGTGCAAAGTACTTTGAGGCAAATTCTAAGAGGTGCTGAGCACCTGTATAGCTTCTCTCAGGGTATGACTTTTTATATTTCAGGAGGAAATAGTAACAACAAACACCACATTCCTTATGTGTTCAAAGACACCTGATCTCCACCTTTGGTGCATCACAGTAACCTGAGATATGTAGATTTCTGCTGTGACATGCACCTTGCCAGATGCTATTACTGATCTGTTTCATCAGAACCTTCCCAAGGCATCTGTGGTCCCTGTGATCACCCTCAGTGGAAGCAGGACTTAAAGGGGCATAATTGTCATGGGCTTGGGGTGAGTGTGAAAGCTTCTGTTTCTATGTTTATGGGGGGAACAGGAAGCCCATGAGTCCATCGGTCAATCGTGTAAGTACCATTATAAATAGACTCTTATAAATGAGAGCACAAATTGCTCTCATTTGTGCCAGACAGACATACAGTACGTGCGGTTTATCAGGCAAACACTCTCTCAGTGTATGCAAAATAAGCTTCCCATGAGACTTTGCAAAAATATAGCAAAAAAAGCAACTCTTTGTTATTGCAGTAGTCACGAGCTACTGAGCTATGTAAGCTAAGGCTACCCATAAAACCACTCATAAACTAAGGAGATTCACTGTCTATGTTTTTTGTCTTCCATCAGAACACTAGAGACACCATAGTTCCCAAGAGCTTTAGTGCCATCTAAGACTAAGATAACTTTTATCCTCGACTTTGTTGAAAAGTGACCTGCCCAAAGGACCATCCTATCATAGTTAAACTCAAGGAAAGGTTACATCTATCTGGTCAGATTCACAGTCTGTTGCAGCTGCACATCCTGGCTGGCTTCCTCAGCTATTCATCCTGAGCATAGAAAAGCCCCTTCGGGGCAGGCCACGTAGTGTTCATGTTGCTGGACATGCCTTCCCTTTACCAGAGGCAGTCACAGATTCAATGAGGAAATAGCATTGGAGTGGGTTGCATGATGCCTCCCAAACATTCATGCAGGTAGCAGTCAAGAAGACTGAACTGGGCCACATAGCCCCAACACTAGTCTCCAGTCTGATACCTTTGAAGTGTGCATGGATTCCTTCTGCCAAGCTGGTTTCAGGACCATCGGGGTCTCATGTGCCCTCTAGAAGATTTGTTACATATGAAATACTTGAACCACAGAAGGTAAAATAATGTGTGACTTTAGAGATTTTTTGTGAGTTTTTGCTGATAAATTAAAGTTTTCTTTCTTTCTGTCTTTCTTTCTTTCAAGAGAGGCTGCAGTCCTTATATGTTTATCATAGTAATTAGGGAACAGCTGGAAAGTTAATCAGATGGGCACAAGTCTGATAGTCCATACCTGTGGAATATGGATAGCGTACTCTTCATGATCATTGCAGATCTGGCCTGTATTTAGGTTTCTCCTCTGTGCAGGCACAAACCCAATTAGAAAACCTGTGATTTCTCTTCAGTGTACCAGGCTGACAACCTGGGAAAAGGAAGTGAGGAGGATGCAGGGAGTCATTGAGCTAACAATGATCGGCAGTCATACTCAAAATGTCTATCCAATCAAGGAAGGCGTACTGGGCACAGAGGTCTCACCTCACTGTACAAACTGTAGCGTCGGCACTTGCAGATGCTGTGCTTGCTGTCAATCAATCTCTGACAGCCAGCATTGCCTCTACAAGAACCTAATTCCCCCATGTGCTTGGTGTGAACTGAGGAGATTAGGAAATAAGAGTTAACTAAAGGTGTGGGAGCAAGGCTGAGAGAGTTTATCATAGTAAATGCAAGCTAAAAGTAAACATAAAAATTATGACCCAGCACTAAGATGCTACTCTGATGGATGACATCAACAAACCTGGGAGACATGGACAGAAAAAGCAAGAAAGTAAATTTAGATGAGAGGATATTCTCATAAAGTAAGTAAATCTGAATACAGAAAATAAGTGGAATGTTAAAGAAGGACAAAAAATAAATGGATAGCCAAAGGAAAGAAAAAGAAAGGGGAAAATAAGATGAAGCAGCCAGGTACAATTTATAATTCATCCACTCATAAGAATACTTACTCTAAAGGATATGGGGGTGATTTTCAAAACTGCCTATGTGAAATACGTGCACAAATCTCATTGAAATTAAATGGGACTGGTGTTCCTAACTGCTTTTGAAAATCCCACCCTATATTCTTAACAGCACACATTAACGCTAATGAGTGTTGCCTGACTAAAAGCCTACAAATCAAGATTAAAATAGACCCCTGGCACTTCATTAAATGCTAATGCATATATTGTACAATGTGTGTGTCTGAGGGGTGGTATTTTTTCTGGGTTATGGGTGCAGCTGGTAACAGTGCCAACTGTTAAGGTTGCCCATCACTTCCTGTTATAAGACCGCGTTTTCAGTTGATTATAATTTTGTCAAATTTTAAACATTTGGGCTGAAATTTTCTATATATAATTCAGATGATTTGTTCTGGAAAATTTCAGCCAAAGTTGTGGAGACATATCCAGAAATGAGGTTAAGAAAAAATAAAGTGTTTTGCCCATGTTAAAATATTTGGTGAGTTTTTCTTTGAGAAGCTGTACCACCCCCATGCTTTGAAGTAGGGACTTGAAATTTGGTAGTGGGGTGGCCTTCCTTTTTGCATCCTGTACAAAATCTGTGCAAATCTGGCTAAGTTATAAGCCTCTGAAAAATCACTGTTGCCTCTGCTCCGTAGAGATACATTAGCCTCGATCACTGAAAATTCTGTCCACACTGAGCATGCTGCAGCTGGGAGTTGAGCAGGATTTTCCCTGCAGTCGCAGTTCTGGGCAGCTGCAGACTGTGCTGGATCTCCATTAGGGCACCAGAACTGAGAGCAGGAAGAGTCTGTTTCTCCTGTGCTCTCAGTGCCTGCCCCCTCCTTACCCTACTGACAATTTGTGGGCCTGACTCTAAAAAAAGTAGCAAAGAACATAATGGGCCTGATTCTTGACTGCCTTGCGCCTTGTGGAGTTACTATCACTTGTGCAAAGTGGGTGTATGATGCTACCAAACCAGAAATCAGTAAGGACCAACACTGGTGGGAATATTTTCCACTCATTTTGCACAAGTGTAAAGGAGCAAGGCAGTGGAAAATCAGTAAGCTTCCTTAATTTGCTGGAAACCAAAATCTCACTGGGACTAAAACCATGTATGCCAAAATTTCAAACTAAAGCAGAACTTAATTCTATTATAGGAGGTTTATTGTGTACAACCTGGTCAGATGCTCCCTTAACTGTAACTGAGCTGCTAAAACAAAATCTGTGTTTACCTACTGCTGCACAGAAAATTTGAAATTGAACAGATCCGTTAGCAGCAATGCAAGAGTTGCTGTGTTCATGCTTTGGGCTTAATAGCATACCTCCTGATCTGCCCTGGAATATTGTTCTGGGCTGGTGAGAAGGAGGTGAAAATATGCTTTGCCTGGGCAGAAAATGTCTTTGGACCATGAAAAGCCTTCTGGATGGGAAAAGGTGCCTCAGAAGAGTGTCAAAAGGAGAATTGCAAGCAGGGTCAATAGAAAACTACGGGCAAAATCTGCCAGATTTAACGGAACATTAATTCAACATGCCAGGCTTAAAACTGTGCTTTTCTTTAGCTAGTTTTTCAAGGATATTAGTGAAGAATGCAAATCAGGGCATGCCTGACCAACCCAGAAGTTTAGCTGATGATTAATTTAAAAATGGAAAAAAAAAAGATGTTTGGCATTTTTAAAAAGTCTTTGGTAAAAATTAACCCTTTACTTCAGCGTTAAAATAGTCCTTTTCCAGAGCCAGGCGCCGCCTTTCACGTGGTGCATGGGGCTCCCATTAGCTTCTGTAGAATCACTTTGTGCAAATCCAAAGGGCAGAATTTGGCCCCAGATGTTTCATAATTAAGTTCCAGTGGCTCACACTATAAGCTTGTGTGTTGGATAACTCGCTTAAGGCTGTTAGCATTTAGATAGCCACAACTGGGGCTTTCATGTTAATGCGCCATTAATCCTTCCACTCTGGTAGCTGTTGCTACCAGCATCTGTTGCTACTAGCAGTAGATGCGCCCAGATTGCTGGTGCACAGGAGGTCAAATGCAGGGAAGAGATGGTGCAGATCTTTGCTGGAGTTATTTTTGTAGCAGCCCCACAATGGTTGTAGGATAGGCTTGTATTGCATTGTTTCTGTCTAATGAGGCTTCTTTGTGTAAGATTGTCAGCCAAGTCTAATAATATCATGGGTGTCATAATAAAATATCCTAACTTTGCATTTGGATCTGATTACTCCTGAGGGAATTCCATGCCAAAAAATTAAAAATTCTGTGCCAAAAAAAATTTCTTCATACAACATTTTAAAATTCTTCAAAATTCTGCATATTTTGTCAATACATAAATGTGGAGGCTCCAGCATGGAAGTGGGGAACACAGGCCACTGACTGCAAGGAGGTGGAAGATCACTGTGCAGCGCCTCCCTGGAATACGGACTCAGCAGTGAGGCTGCACCCAACCCTGACAAAGTGCAAGGGTCAGGCCTGCCCCAGAAACACCCCAGGGTCCTGCCCCTCCATGCCAGGTGCACTAAGATAGTAAGCAAGAGGAGCAGAGTCTCGCAGGCACACTCAGCCCTGGCTCCAATCCAGGTGTGGGACAAGCAGGCTCAGGATCCAAGTGTGGAGGAGTTTAAAGTGGGAGGATCCAGGTATGTGTTGAGAGAGTTCTGTGTGGGGCAATCTGGGTGCGGGCAGCTCAGTGGGTTTGGGGAGAGGGGGCATCTCGATATCTCGATGCACAGGGCCTCACGGGGGGGGAGGTTCCAGGTGCAGTGGGAATGGAACTCTGCAGGAAGGTCCAGGTGAAAGTGGTTGGGGCTTGGCAGGGAGAGTCTAGGTGTGGAGGGCCTCAGCAGGGGTGTCCGGGTGCTGGGGGAGTGGGGCTTGGTGGAGTGGGGGTCTGGGTGCAACTGGTTGGGGCTCAGTGGGGTGGGGGGGTCTGGGTGCAGGGGACTCAGGGGGGAGGGATAGCTCAGTGGTTTGAGCATTGGCCTGCTAAACCCAGGGTTGTGAGTTCAATCCTTGAGGGGGCCATTTAGGGATCGGGGCAAAAACTGGGGATTGGTCCTGCTTTGAGCAGAGGGTTGGACTAGATGATCTCCTGAGGTCCCTTCCAACCCTGATATTCTGTGATTTATCAGGGTAGTCCAGGTGGGGATTTGAGGGCGGGGGGCTCAGCAGAGGGTGGTCTGAGTGCAGGGGTGGGGGATCTGGATGCAGAGAGGAGGGGCTTGGTGGGAGAGTAGGGGAGTGGGGCTCATTAGGTGAGGTTGGGTGCAAGGGGGCTCTGGATGCAGGGGATGAGGCTCAGCCAGGTGTGGGGTTTGAGTGCAGAGGCTTGGTGGTTTTGTTCTGGGTGAAGGGGGAGTGAGATTCAACAGGGGGACTGCGTCTAGGGCGGGGTCTGGATGCATGGGGGTTGGGTGGATAGGGAAGCAGCTCCCTGGACAGTGATTCCTCCCCCTGTAGCTGAGTAGCAATGGGGGCAGGAAGCAGGGGGCTGGGGTGCAGCTTCCTGCAGTCGGGGAGGTTTTTGGTGGTGGCCTTGGCTCTGGCTGCTCCTTGCAGGAGAAGAACAAGTCCCATCCTTCCCCAGCCAAGCCAGGACTAACAGCTGAGCCCAGCACAAGGTAGGAATCACTAGCCGGGGCATCCCTAACCCTGCTCCCCACTACCTGCACAAGCCCTGCCCCCCATGGTGATTTACTTCTCCATCGGCTGCTCCGGGCACCCAAAGTCATGCCCCCGTACTGCTGGGAAAGGGTGGATCACCATTCTTGCAGCTTCCCTTTCCTTCCCCATCATTTTCTGCAGGGAAGCAAAGAAATCTGTGGGGGACATGAATTCTGTGCACGTGCAGTGGTGCAGCATTCCCCCAGAAGCAGGATCTTCAAGATCCCAATTTTTACTTCAGGAGATGTTGGATCAGACATCAGACTGGAGGCTAGGTGTGTTATAACCTATTTTGTGGGGCTGTGTCCTTAATGGAGATGTCCAGGTAGGTAACTATATTTGAAGATTAGGACCTAGATGAGTCTGACTGACTTTTATTACTCAGGTTTGCAAGAACCTGGAGTTCTTGTGCAAAATTGGTTCCTTCTGCATATATGTATGTTTTTTTCCACCTGTATTTGGCAAGGAGGTTACAACTGGAACTTTCTGGATATGGGCCTTGCCACAGGTTATCTGTGCCATCCTCACCATTAGATGGGATTATTCCAATCTGCTCTACATGGGACTACACCTGAAGGCCACTTGAAAACTTCAGCTGGTGCACAGCCCAGCTTACTGTTTACATAACAGTGTTTCCAGTGTGAAGCATGTCATGCCATTGCTCTGGAGATTGTACTGGTTTCCAGGTTGTTCCCAGGTGTAATTCTAGATCTTGCTTTTTGACCTAGTAAGGGCCTTTATGGCTTGGGTCCTACCCATTTAGCAATGGCTTCTCTCCTTGTGCTTTTACTTAACAAATGACTGGGATGCTTGACCCTTCATTCCCTTGCAGTATTCAGTGTCTCACTGGTGGGTGATCAGCTCTGACATTCATTTTTCTCTCTTGGTCTGGGAGAGCCAAAGTTTGTTGACTTTCAACAGAAAGGCCTATCTATTTTCCCAGACTTTTTCTGAGAGGGTGAACTGAGGAGAGGATGAGTGAATAGAGGGGGGGAGGGATTTGGTTTCTGTGGCCTGGGAACATTTTAATGGCAATAGTGGGCAAATTCAGTCTTTTCTTTGTATCTGAGTTTTAGGTTTAATTTATATATGTACCTAGTGTTTTTATATAGGCTCATTTTTATAAACCTTAGCAAATAAAACTGAAAAGTACTTTATGGTTTAGGAAGTTGTAAATATTGTCAAAGTGATAATGTAATTTTTATTTCCAAACAGTTATAGTCACTAGTGAGTTTTGTAATTCTCTGCTCGAGTGTTTAGAAAAGCTGTCAGCTGTCAGTCACAACAGCAGTGCCCTAGGGCAAGGATTGCAGGGATGGACAAGCTGAACAGAAGCCTGGGGTAAGAAAAATATTCCCATATATATATATAGACTTGTGGATTTAACTTTTTAAATTAATTTGCACATGTGGAGAGAGGGCTGTGATTAAACATTGCATTTCTCAAATATCTACTTAAATAGTGTCCTAGCTAGAATAACTGCCAGAAATGCTTCGTCTATTGGCTATGCAGAAGGTTTTTTATGGTGTTGCTTAGGTTTTTGAGCACAGTGCCTGCAGAAGATACTGTAAGCAATGAAGTATCGCATGTAGCTTCGAAATATGAAGATCAAGGTACCAACATGCATAATCAGTTGGAAAGCACATGCAGAGGCAATCAGCTGTGTTTGACACAGAATCAAGCCCTCTTTGTTGTAATGCCTCACAGCATCATGTGCTTGCACGTCTCTCCTAGTACTTCCTCTGGCTCAGCAGGGATTCCCTCCAATTCTTTTAATGAGAACTACAAGTGGCCCTATTGTATATCTGGACAGGTACATGGGGTTAGTTGGCAGGGGACAGCAGAAAGCTACAAAACTGTTCAGAGCATGGACCACAAGGGACCATTCCTGCACACAGGTCTAGCATCACATGCAAGTAACATTATTACTGCACATAGCTTTAATTCTCCAATGATGTGTTATATGCTGGACCATACTCCTGTAGGTGGAGTTAAGGGAAGGACCCTTCTGGAGCTAGTTTGGTGGTATCTCAGCCTAATCCCTGTTGAGGTTTCTGTTCACCTCTTAAAACCATCCCATGGTTGGCAGGCCCTGCTCAAGAGGTCTAGGCCTGTAATTGCAGAAAATGCTAAGGGTTAGGATGGAAGTGCATTGGCTGAGCTGTGTGGGAGGGCCAGAACTGAAGTAGACAGGGAAGCTGCAGGTTGCTGAGGTATAGTGCTAGTACTGGCTGGAGAGCACAGGGCTGTAATATCAGGCCAGTGGCAGGTGCATTGGCACAGCTCTGTGAGAGACCCTTACAAAGTGCTTGAGCTCAACATGCCTAGCATTCGCCAGTGTTTTTAGCCTTTCACTTTCATGGGAGCTAACATTTACCAGATTCTCTCCTCCTCCACCAAAATAATAAGGTATTGGAATCTGCAGAAACTAAATTGTGAGCATTCTGTGGAGCACTTCCTTTGTAGGCCCACTTCCTGGGTCCATCACTTCATTCTTTTGCCCAGAGAGAAGTTTTTACCCTAAAATTTAATTAGAAGAAATATTAAAAGAAAAGCAATTGTCATTCAGAGAACATGCTGATACGCCTATTTTTCCATCTGATGATAGGGCCAAATGCAGTGAAAAGCCAGTGTCCCTACTGAGCCTGTGATTTCAAACTTTCAGCAAAGAAAAGTTTATTTCCCTTCCTCCACCCACCTGAATTCCTTACTGTCCAGTTAGTTAGGGAAGCTGAGAACTAGTTTCACTGCAGGTTGACATTGCACAGATTCTGGTTTGGTTTGTCTTTGTGCAGGAACTTGCACATCTCAGGTTTTGCTGGTGGTTATCCTGCCTCCATTCCTTGATGCTAGTGTGCTTATGAATGGGAATTGACAGTAGCATTTCATCTCATCGCTTCCAGATGTCTGCCCTCCCTCCATTCCCCCACCTGAACAGCATTGTGATTTTTCTATCTGTATGTGTGTGCTGCACTTCGCAGCATTTTAGTGCTCAGTTAGGGAGAGAGTTGCTTTTTCCCTTCATGTGCCTAAAAATAATGTTCGGAGCTAGAGAAGCATTACTGATGTAGATTGAGCCCCTCTATTGTGACAGCCTGTTCCTGCTCCTCTTGATGTCACTGGGAGTTTTGACTTCAATGGAGCAAGATCTAGCCCTTTCTTTGCAGGGCCAGGTGTGCAGAGTTTTAAATCTCTGCTGATTGTAATAATACAAGTTATCCCCTCAGTGGGCTGCCTAACCCCAATTCAGAAGGTCATTTGCCCCCTGTGGCCCCACTCATAGTTACATTTGATCCTTGTTCCATAGGTGTATCTCTCCATTCACCTCAGCCATTACCCTGCTCAGCTAGTCAGTCTCTCCTCACTGTATCACCTGAGTTTAATAAGGCCATTTCCCCCATGCCCTCAGAACACAATTTGCCCCTGCTTATTCAGCTGTCTCTTTATAGTGCCACGTGGGACTAATTCAATGGAGTATCCACAGGGTATTAATTTAATCTCCTGACTATTCATCATTTTGTCTGCTGAAGTTTGTTTCATGTGTTTCCATATTTTTAAAACAGGTTTAGTTTTGGCCAGAAAAAACTCTTGTACCCTTAGAGTCATGGAACTGGAAAAGCTGTCCATATCAAATCCTTCCCAGCACATCTCCCAGGGTCCAGCACAGGATAGTTCTCTGCATCACATCTCTAGTGCTTTTTCCAGTCTAGTTTTAAAGTTCCAGGCAATGGGGGCTTCTGTCTCTTTCCTTAGGAGGCTATTCCACAGCCTAGTATATTTTGCAGTCAGCCTAAATTTTCCAACTCTTAATCTTATGTCTATAACTTTTGTGCTGTAACTTCTCTCCTTTTTTGGGATTTACACCTTTCAACTGCATACTGTTGTCTGTTATCATGTCTCTCCCCACTCTTAATCATCATCACTTAGCCAGTCTATACAGAGTGAGCAATTAATGTTAGCTAATAAGTCAGTCCTTCCACCACCTGGATGATTTATGTGGCTTTTCTCTGAACTCTCTCCAATCACTCTGATGAGGAAGTGCCCAGAAATGAATGTAGCATTCCAGGTGATGTTACCTCTGAGTCATATAGAGACTGTATTACGTACCTCACTGTCTTTGTGATGTGATTGCTCAGTTTTTTAATGGTGCAAATTTTTCTTGACTTTTTCCTCTCTGTGTTTGGTTTGGACTATGGCCACCATCTGAGAGGCTTATAAAAGATTCTTTGGCAGCCTCCATGCTGTTTCTATGGATCTGAACTTAATTTTTCCTTCAGGCCACTTCTGATTGAAACTCTGTAGTTTAAATTCCACTTCCTTAAGTTTCTCACTGAACTTTTTATATGACCAGCCCCCACCCCGTGTGGCTGTTGTTATGGTCACTGTTATTTAATGGATCAGATACACTTATGTCCTGAACCAACTCCTATGGACTGGGTTTTACCCCATTTTTCCCAAGTATATCAAAGACTTGCATTCAGCTAGCCATACAACTCCCACTAAAGTCAATCAAGTGCAGCTGTTTGTAATGTAGGGATAAGTATGATATCTCGCACATCCAGGGTAATGGTCCCTCGGGAGAGTGACTTTAAAATGACATGGGATCTGTAGCAAAATGTGGGCTCCGGACTTCTTCCCCATCCTGAACTTCTGGAGGAGCTGAACCCAGATGACTGAACTCTACCTATATAAACAATGGACGGAATCAAAACCCGATATCCATGTATATATGAACTTTAAAGATGTTTGGATTCAGATATAGGATTGCCAAATTTCTAATCGCACATAACCGAACACCCTTGCCCCACCCCCCTACCCAGCCCCTTACCTGAGGCCCCACCCCGCCCTGTCCCTTTTCCAAGTCCCTATCCCCTGCTCACTCCAATCCTCCTCCCTCCGTCACTCGCTCTCCACCAACCTCCCTCACTTTCACCTGGCTGAGGCAGGTGTTCAGGTGTGGGAGGGGGTGAGGGCTCCAGGATCCAGATGGGGCCAGAAATGAGGGGTTCAGGGTGAAGGAGGGGGCTCTGGGCTGGGGCTCAGGGGTTCAGAGTGCGGGAGGGGGCGCAGGGCTGGGGCAAGGGATTTGAGTGCAGGAAGGGGTGCGGGCTCTGGGATGGGGATGAGGGGATTGGAGTGCAGGAGGGGGCTCAGGGCTGGAGCAGGGGTTGGGGTGTAGGCTCTGGGAGGGAGTTAGGATGCAGGAGGAGGTTGTAATCTGGGGCAGGGGGGTTGGGTGTGGGCTCCGGAAGGATGGTCCCCACCTCAGGCAGCTCCCAGAAGCAGCTGGTATGTCCAGCTCCTAGGTGGAGGAGTGAGGGGGCTCTGTGCGCTGCCCACACCTGCAGGCACTGCCCCCGCAGCTCCCATTGGTCGCAGTTCCCAGTCAATGGCAGCTGCGGAGCTGGGCAGCTCCTGCACCTAGGAGCCAGACGTGTTGGCCGTTTCCGGGAGCCGCACGGAGTAAGGGCAGGCAGGGAGCCTGCCTTAGCCCTGCTGTGCCACCAACCAAACTTTTACTGCTGACCGGAGCCGCCAGGGTCCATTTTCCACTAGGCATTCAAAAACCGGACATCTGGCAACCCTATTCAGATATCAGTTTTGCTTTAGCCCCTAAAATCATAATGGAAGTTGGTTTAAAACAAGCCAACAAATAACCTAAGCAAAGGTTCTCAAAACATGAAGCATGAAGAGCAGAACCTTTTATAAAGTCCACGATGGCCAACACCATGCAAATCTAATATGCCTGCTCAGCAGTTAGTTAGTACACTGACAGGCTCTATAGAAATACTAGATTGATGGATTAGATTCTGTGGGCCTGACTGTTGTCTGCCTTACATTTTCTGTTGTTATTTAGACCAATGCAAAGTGGGGTGGAAAATCCCTGTAGCCTAGTGCACTCTATCCATATCCCTATTTATCTCTGTCTCTCTAATCTATTTTATATATTTACTCTGTCTAGGTTTTTGTACCACACCCATCACTGTAATATGAGAATCTTCCAAAAAGATGACATCCGATCAGGAAGTGGTCTGATTTCCTTGCCTACTTCCCAAGAGGCAATTAGTATTATGGATTCCGATTTGTGGTGGATTTGAGGGTGATTGGTGTTTAGCATCTCCCTCATCTCCTCCTTCCTTCTCTCACTTCTCTCTCTAATACCTTCCACACAAGCAACTCAGGACATTTTCTCAACATTAATGAATAAGTCAGTATAGTATTATCCTGATTTTCCAGATGGGAAAACTGAGGAGAAGGACAGGGACCATGCAAGGCCTGAGCGGCATAGCTGGGAACAGCATGACTTATGAGGAGAGGCTGAGGGAGCTGGGATTGTTTAGTCTGCAGAAGAGAAGAATGAGGGGGGATTTGATAGCTGCTTTCAACTACCTGAAAGGGGGTTTCAAAGAGGATGGCTCTAGACTGTTCTCAATGGTAGCAGATGACAGAACGAGGAGTAATGGTCTCAAGTTGCAATGGGGGAGGTTTAGATTGGATATTAGGAAAAACTTTTTCACTAAGAGGGTGGTGAAACACTGGAATGCGTTACCTAGGGAGGTGGTAGAATCTCCTTCCTTAGAGGTTTTTAAGGTCAGGCTTGACAAAGCCCTGGCTGGGATGATTTAACTGGGACTTGGTCCTGCTTTGAGCAGGGGGTTGGACTAGATGACCTTCTGGGGTCCCTTCCAACCCTGATATTCTATGATTCTATGATTCTATGATTCCCTGTCCAGTACTTTAACCACTAGATCATAGTTCCCTTTGATTGATGAACATTCTATTGGATGATGAGAACAATGCAAGATTCATTTTTTATTTTAAAAATGGATTTTTTGATTATTTATTCTTGATCTTCTGTTTTATAGATTCATAGATATTAAGGTCAGAAGGGACCATTATGATCATCTAGTCTGACCTCCTGCACAACGCAGGCCACAGAATCTCACCCACCCACTCCTGCGAAAAACCTCTCACCTATGTCTGAGCTACTGAAGTCCTCAAATCGTGGTTTAAAGACTTCAAGGAGCAGAGAATCCTCCAGCAAGTGACCCGTGCCCCATGCTACAGAGGAAGGCGAAAAACCTCCAGGGCTCTTCCAACCTGCCCTGGAGGAAAATTCCTTCCCGACCCCAAATATGGCGATCAGCTAAATCCTGAGCATAAGGGCAAGATTCACCAGCCAGATACCTAGGAAAGAATTCTCTGTAGTAACTCAGATCCCACCCCATCTAACATCCCATCACAGGCCTTTGGGCCTATTTACCATGAATAGTTAAAGATCAGTTAATTGCCAAAATCATGTTATCCCATCATACCATCTCCTCCATAAACTTATTGAGTTTAATCGTAAAGCCAGATAGGTCTTTTGCCCCCACTGGTTCCCTTGGAAGACCATTTAAACCTTTTTTTTTTCTGCCCATTCTCCTTCATAGCTTCTATTTTACTGACAGCCATATATTTTCTATCAAACCAGTAGAACTTTAAGACATACCTAAACTATTTCACAGTAGGTAAATCAAAATTGACTGGGTCTTTTTGAGGTGGAAAAAAGGATGTTGTGCACAGATGTTTTAATTAAGCAAATTAAACTGTGCTGCTCTGCATTTTCACGTAGCTTCCTTTGCTTGATACATTCTGATTGATGACTCTGTTTTCTTGTTGATCCTTTTCTTTTTTATGCTTATCCACTCGTAATAAAATACCCAGCTATCTTCAGTGTTGTATTTTCATACACTAGTCAGCAATCTCATAGCTGCTCTATAACTAACTGAAAATCCTTTTTCTTTTTTTCCTCTTGAGAGATTTGTGTGGCAGCTCAATCCTGCTGCAGACTATAACCTTTGCCTACTTTTTCGTTATTCATGAAGTCATAGCTGTCTGTGATATCACAGTGGGCTACTGTGGGAAATCTTGTGATGTCTGAAGGAGAGGATTATAACTAGGTTAACAAAGCAGTGGCAGGACCGGAGTGATAAAGGTGTTTATCATACCATAAAGCATCTCAGTAATTAGAAATGTAAGGAAAGACATTTCCTGTTTTTGAAGGGAGAGCTGGAATTTCAGTTGTTTTTTTTAAATGTATGGTTGATTAAGAAAGTTCACATGTATAAAGTAAGCAGAATTGAAACCACACTTCGTTTTTTCGCACAAACAAAAAGAAGGGGGGAAATATGCAGGCAGCCTTGGTCTATAACATTGATTTGTAACCAACAAAGGAAACGTCAACTTATGAGACACAAATCAATGTAATCAATCATCTGTGAAAGTGCAAACAGAGATGTGAGAAAATTATAAGATCATTAGTCTTCCTTGGAAAAAACAGAGGGCCAAATTCTGTTCTTTTTAACACGGATACAATTGCCACTGAAATCAACAGGAGATGTACCCTGGTAAGTGAGAGGAGAGTTTAGCCTAGAATCTTTCTGATGTGTGGTCGTTAAATATTAGATTCGGGGGAAGGGGTGTTTGTGCTCTAGAGCCACCAGAGAAGGCGGGGAGAAGGGTGGGTGCAGTCCAGACTTTGTTGTAAATGAAGTGGCAAGTTTAGAAGCTATATTAATATTCCCCTCCTACAGAGATGATCTGCATGAGTTGCATACCTAGTTGATTTCAGGTGAAATCTCACAACAGTTTGCACAAACCTGAGCTCTTGCTGTTATAAGATGAGCCATTTCTTTAGAAATGGAGTAGCCTTAGGAGAAGAGAAGTAACCCAGTGCCACAGTTTCTAGCAAGCTGGGTCATCCCCTAAGAAAACCCAGTATTACCAAATCAGTCATTTATCCTAGAAAATCTGGAGGTCAAAGTCCAACTGGACTTCTGACAGTTATGGACATTGGATTGGAGAATCAATTTCCTCTGTTCCTCATATGTTCCTTGTGCCTGAGGGCTTGGCTTCGCCAGTGCTTTTTGCACCTATGTAGTTACACCAATATACCATCATAAGTGCAAAAATCCTCAGTGTAGACCAACCTTGAGCACGTCACCTAACAATTCCAGTGGGGAAAGTCTTACTGATTTTAACCTCAAAAGTTGCACCAAAGAAGATGCATACTCCATTCCTTCAGTAGCATGTTCTGCTTCATACTAGCCTTCTATCCGCCTTCACCTACAACACTTCCCTGTGCTTACACTGGTAATGGGTGTTCTCCATACTTCTCAATTTGATTTCATTAGTTCAGTTACTTGAAAGAACGGGAGAGGGACACATACAGGGCCTGGTTCCTCTAACACTTAGGCTATGTCTACACTGCACTTTTGTTGTTAGAACTTTTGTTGCTCAGGGGGGTGAAAAAAACCACACCCTGACCAACAGAAGTTTTAACGACAAAAAGCACAAGTGTGGACAGCACTGTGTTGGCAGGAGACACTCTCCCACCGACAGAGCTACCACCCCTCGTTGGGGGTGGTTTTATTTTGTCGGCAGGAGAGCTCTCTCCTGCTGGCAAAGAGCAGCTAAACTGTATACCTTACAGCAGCATGGCTGTAGCAGCACAGCTGTGCCGCTGTAAGGTACACAGCATAGTTATCATCTTATACCAGCTTAGATAAATGGACAATATTTCTCTGATTTATGGCAGCTCATTTCTGTGGGTTTACTCTTAATTTATACCCTGCAAGGGGAAAATCTGGCCCACAGTTCTCAAAAGATAGAGCCAACCCAAGCAAGTGATATATCTTTGAAAGAGTGGATTTTTGGTTAAAATCTATTTTTAATCTAAAATGTGTTAAATTAGCTGTTTTTAAAAACCGAACAACCCAAAGCTGACATCAGTTTCAGTTAAACTCCCTTTCACAGCACTGGATGCAACAAGTCATATTGTTTTAATTTGCAACAACAACAAAATGGGACCCCTCACTATTCTAGCTTCTAGAATGGATTTGGGGTTTTTGAGATGGAAACAAAGCTTGCCCGCAAGCCTCGCACACAGAGAGTATTTACCCCTGGGTATGCTCTGTGTCCTAATCTTTTACATTAAGTCTCTCGCTGTCAGGGATTGCTGTTATATAATACATGTTGTCATCTGGAGTGAGGCACAGTTGTGCATATTTAGCTGATTTACTTTGTAATGCGTCATTACAAGTGACCGAAAACATGGTACAGGAAGTTGTTTGTGTGCTTTTTTTCATTGCTTATGCAACTCCCAAGCAGAAAATGTTCTTGAGACCAGATTGTAAAGAACTGTCTATGGCAAGTTCCATTTTCCAGATGCATTGATCTTTCATGTCTACTTGAAGCTACTTCAGATGGCTTTGTAAACTTGAGTCTAACTTTTGTTTGACCCTTCACTACACTGCTTGTGACAATTTTCTGCACTAACTTCAATCCAAAGAAAAATTGTCAAGATGCACTAGAGACTGTGTGTCAAGTTATCTAGGAGGTGAATATGTCCTGGACATCATGCTGTGATCAGGAATGAAGAGATTAACTCTGTTATTCCCAAATTAGTGTTATAGATTCAGAAATTCATGTCCAAGCTCAGGCTTCAATAAGATTCTTTCCTGCTTCTTTCTTTCTAACTTTCACACAGTAGCACAGTGACCAACACCTGAATGTGTTACTGCCTGACTTGGAGATCACTAGCCAGTGAAGGAAAATTACTTTCAGTCCCTGCAGAAAAGCCATACTCCTTGCCTCAGGGCAATAACACAGTCCTTGTGACTATGTCTGCACAATACAAGTCATCTGCAGTTACAGCCCAGCATGATTTGGGAGAATTTTTACTTGCTTGGGCTCCTTGGAGTTTTTACAGTGAAGTCTGGTGCAGCAAAGCACTATTTGTATGCATTTTATTTTTTACTACAAATGAAGTTATTGGCCCAAATTTTTATCTCAATTACACCCATCCAAACCTATTAACAAGGTTGCATGGTTGTAACTGAGGGCAGAATTTGGTTGGCCATGTCTGCATGAAAGTGAGTCTGTCATTGCTGATTAGCTTCCATCAGTCCTCATCATATCTCCACCTTTTAAGGGAAGGCTGCTATGTAGTTTTTTAAGATGTTAAATAAACCACTTTTCTTTTCTGAGTGAATCCTGAACTAGCACTAGGTTCCATCCACATCTGTCCAGGAGTTGACATTGACCACACCTTTCCTGGACTACAAAGTTTAGAGAGCCACTTTAGTGGTGTTTTGCTAGGCCCAAATCCTGTCTTCTTTTCACTGGTGTATAGCACATGTTAATAGGCAATAGTAGAGATCTAGTTTGGAAATGGATCTGCAGCTTGGAGAAGAGGAGAACAGGCTTCAAAGAGTTTTCACAGGAAGTGTATCTGAACGGCTTGCATACCGCAGGGCTGCCTTCTGCTGGTGCACCATCCATGGTAGCATGAAGGAATGGGGACAGGGGCAAGGGCATGGTTAGAAGATCCATGGTTAAACAGCGGGGTGGGGGTGGGGGCAGTGTGTGTTAGGGAGAAGGGGAAATAGCAGTCGAGGCTACTGCGGCCCAAGGGCTGAAGTAGCAGCCATAGAGCAGCCTAAGAGAAAAGATTCCATCCCCCTTACCCCCGCCTCCCAACTTTAGTAGAGAAACTTGTACATTTACTTCAGCTTTGTACAGGGAGGAAGGATTTAGTCCTCTGTAGGAACAGTGTCTTCATTCCTTTAGTAGCTTCAGTGTACAGTAACTCCTCACTTAACATCCTCCCGCTTAACGTTGTTTCAAAGTTATGTCACTGCTCAATTAGGGAACATGCTCATTTAAAGTTGTGCAATGCTCCCTTATAACGTCGTCTGGCTGCCTGCTTTGTCCACTGCTTGTAAGATTCTGTGGAAGAGTAGTGACTTTGCAAGGGAGCATTGCACAAGTTCCTCTTCTCTGCCTCCTTACCCTCCCTCCCAGCACTTCCCCCACTGCCAAACAGCTGTTTGGCAGCGCTTAGGACTTTCTGGGAGGTAGGGGGAAGAGCAGGGAAGCGCAGCATCTCTGCTCCTCCCTCTCAGAAAGTCCTAAGCACGAAGCACTGGGAGGGAGGGGGAGAAGCAGGAAAGCACTGCATCTCCACTCCTCCCCCTCCCTCCCAGAAAGTCCTAAGGACTGCCAAACAGCTGTTTGGCGGCACTTAAAACTTTCTGGTGGGGGGGGGGAAGGAGTGGGGGTGCAGTGTGCTCTGGAGAGGAGGTGGAGTTGGGGGGGGAAGAGGCAGGCCTGGAGCATCCCCTGGCAAAGTCAGCGCCTGTTCTTCTCCGAGGAAGCTGCCGCTGCTGCTGCAAAGGTGCTTCCTAGTGTTCTTGCCTGCAGTGGGCTGTGCCTGTGTGGAGTAAGCCTGGGGCACTTCCCAACCACAGTACAGTACAGTGCTATACAGTATATAATGCCTTTTGTCTGCCCCCCAAAAATTTCCATGGAACCTAACCCCCCGCATTTACATTAAATCTTATGGGAAAATTGGATTCGTTTAACATTGTTTCACTTAATGTTGCATGTTTCAGGAACATAACTACAACGTTAAGTGAGGAGTTACTGTACATCAGTGTCACCGAAAACATGCAGTGGGCTCTAAAGGTTTCACATGTGCGCACATACACATGCACAGAGCAACTAGCCTGGCTCTGGCTGGCTCTGCAGAACCAATACACAGACAAAGACTGAAAGAGAAAAACCTGCTCCTTTATCCTTCACCAAACACTTGACTCAGTGGCATTGATAGATATTCTAGCATTGCCTGACACTGCTAGCACGATGGTAGTGATGGTTTTGCCTGTGATTTCTAAGAAGCTGTTTTCTTGTGCCTCCAGGCATTTGTTAAAACCCTTTAGTCTGAAATTTCTTGTTTCAGACCAGCAAGGATACATTTGGTCTTCTTTTTGTCATCAAGTGAAAAATAAAGGTATTTGTTGCATAAAATATTTCTAAGAGATACTGGTCTAGTGGAATTTTTTGAACCATATCTGAATTTCAAATACCTCAACATAAGTTTGGGTTCAGGCCCAATTTCAGGTGCTTTTAATAACTTAGAACCACTTTGTTTTCATAATAATAATAATACTTTCTATATCACATATAATCCATAGGTCCCAAAGCAGGTAGGTAGCATTACCTCCAGAGAGAAGAAGTGCTTTCCCCATAGTCATATAGTGAGTCACTGTCATAACTTGGAATATAACCAAAATTCCCTGATGTGTAGGTTGGTGACCTGTCTATTGGGCCATATAACCTCCCTGACTTTTAGAGTGACAAACTTGCTGGAAACATAGTCATAGCTGAGGAAAACATTAAGATGAGAAATAACAGTTGTAATCGACCATTTTCCACTAGGTCCTCAATCAAGTTGACCACTTAATGTATGCCCACAGTACACAGCTAGGGTTGTCAACTCTGACTGAAGCTGTTCCAGGAGATTTTTTTCCCCGAAATGACTGTGACAGTGCCCCCCATAAGGCTTTATGGAATTATGCTTATGAATATATATATGACATAACTAGAATGTGTTTTATGCTACATATGCCATGTAACATATCTCTCTAAAGGTTATGCTCTACTGAATCTATTAATCCTATTTGTATGCATGTATCATTTTTGTATTCGAAGTTATGAATATTGGCTGCATACTTGTTTGATTCTGAGTAAGTTTTAGTGAAGCATAAGAAAGACTATTCTCAGTAACTGCCCAATCAAGAAGCCCTTAAGCCAACAATGAATTTGGAGACGCCAATCCACATCTGGGTTTTCCCAGGAGTGTGGCTTGGCTGGTAAGGAACTCAGTGATGCATGGACATGTGACTTGCCCAGGTGACTCCAAAACTCCATTTTGTAGCTGGACTTTGCATAGTAGAGAGGAGGGGGTCTCCACCCACAAGAGAAAGTCTATTTAAGCCCAGGGGAGACCCCTCCATTTGGTCTTCAGCTGGCTAAAGAGAGAGCCTCTCCACCCCCAAAGATACCTGAAAGAAACTGGAACAAAGGACAGTAACTACAGGGGGTGTGAGTGATTGCTAGAGTGATTCTTGTCTAGAAGGAGATTAATCTGTAAAAGAAAGCTTACTGGAATTGGTGAGGTCTTTATCTGTATTCAGTTTTTATTACTGTACTAGACTTAGATTTGCGTGTTTTGTTTTATTTTGCTTGGTAATTCACTTTGTTCTGTCTGTTACTACTTGGCACCACTTAAATCCTACATTCTGTATTTAATAAAATCACTTTTTACTTATTAATTAACCCAGAGTATGTATTAATACCTGGGGGGGACAGCTGTGCATATCTCTCTCTGTCAGTGTTAGAGGGCGAGCAATTTATGAGTTTACCCTGTATAAGCTTTATACAGGGTAAAACGGATTTATTTACAGCTTGGTCCCCATTGGGAGTTGGGCATCTGAATGTTAAAGACAGGAACACTTCTGTAAGCTGTTTTCAGTTAAGCCTACAGCGGTTAGGGGACGTGGTTCCGACCTAGGTCTGGGCTTGCAGCAGGCTAGCGGGTCTGACTCAAACCAGGCAAGGCGCTGAAGTCCTAAGCTGACAGGACAGGAAAGCAGGAGCAGAAGTAGTCTTGGTATATCAGGTGGCAGTCCCAAGGGGGTTTCTGTGATCCAACCTGTCACAATGACATAATGTAATTTTCTTAAAATATACTATTAAAATCTCCTAGATTGCTTTCAATGGTCACTGGGAGACTCCAGGCCAGTCCTGGAGAGTTGGCAACCCTATATCCAGCAGGGATAAGTTTAAACTGAATGCCTCTGAACAGCCCTGAACTTTAGGAAAGTCCAGATCCAACTCCACTTCCAAAATTAGTTGCTCAGAGCCATCTTAAATATGTTACAAAATAGCAGTTTGGGATGATCAGGATCTGAGTTTATTTTGGAAGTGCAGAATAAACTAATGTTATATGTCAGGGTGAAAACTTATAACTGCAGAGGTCAGGAAGAATTTGTTCTCTGTGAGCATCATTATGTAATAAGAACATAAGAATGGCCATACTGGGTCAGCCCAGTGGTCCATCTAGGCCAGTATCTTTCTTCTGACAGTGGCAACTACCAGATGCTACAAAGGGAATGAACAGAACAGGCCAATCATCAAGTGATCCATCCCCTGTCGCCCATCCCAGCATCAGGCAGTTAGAGGGTTAGGGACACCCAGAGCATGTGGTTGCATCCCTGACCATCTTGGCTTGTTGTCATAAATAGATCTAACCTCCATGAATTTATCTAATTCTTTTTTTAATCCAGTTACAGTCTTGGCCTTCACAATATCCCCTGGCCATGAGTTCCACAGGCTGACTGTGCACTGTGTGAAGAACTTCCTTTGTTTGTTTGAAACCTGCTGCTTATTAATGTTATCGTGTGGCCCCTGGTTCTTGTGTTACATGAAGGAGTAAATAACACTTCTTTATTCATTTTGTTTACATGATTTATGATTTTATCTACCTCTATCATATTTCTCCTCAGTCATCTCTTTTCTAAGCTGAACAGTTCCAGTCTTTTTAATAAAAAGAAAAGGAGTACTTGTGGCACCTTAGAGACTAACAAATGTATTAGAGCATAAGCTCAGCTCAAATGCATCCAATGAAGTGAGCTGTAGCTCACGAAAGCTTATGCTCTAATCAATTTGTTAGTCTCTAAGGTGCCACAAGTACTCCTTTTCTTTTTGCGAATACAGACTAACACGGCTGCTACTCTGAAACCTGTCTTTTTAATCTCTCCTTGGATGGAAGCTGTTGCATACTCCTAATCATTTGTGTTGCCCTTTTCTGTGCTTTATCCAATTCTAGTGTATCTATTTTGAGATGGGATGACCAGAACTGCACACAGTATTCAAAGTCTGGGCTGTTATTAATAATCCATTTTTGTTGTTGTTACTGTGTATTATTTGTATTACTATAGTGCCTAGGAGCCCTAGTCACAGACCAGGACCCAGGGTGCTAGGTGCGGTACAAATACAGAACAGAAAGACAAATCCTGCCTCAACGAGCTTACAATCTAAGTGCAATGTATTATGGCTGCGTTTATGACTCCCTTTGAAATATCAGATATTTATCACTACCAGAGGCAGGATACTGGATTTGATAGACCCCATGGTGTCCTCCATTATGGCAAATCAGATGCTAAGTTTTGTCCCATTAAGGAAAAGTACAGATGTTACAATATCCTGCAGAACATAAAATGGCAATAGGGTTTTTTTTAGTTTTAGTCTGAACGTTTATAATTTCTGTGAGATCTCATTCACACTAGATAATTGTCCACACTGCCTTCCTGAGAGCTACTTTTGAGTTACAATAAGACTTTGAATATCTGTCAACCCCTTACTCTGAAGATCTAAAGGTGCTGAACAAACATTAATTAATTTAGTCTCAGAATACTCTAGGAATGGGGTTTGTCTTAATACCTCAATTTTACATGTGGGGAAACTGAGGCACAGAGAGACTAAGCAGCTTAACCATGTGTCAGAAGCTGGGAAAGAACAGATGTGCCAAATCCCAAATCATGGGTTTTAACAAAAAGACCATCCTACCTAGTTGTAAGTTTAGATTGAAGATCTTTTAATTCTCAGACTAATGAAATTCACTTCTCATTAAAATCTCATGGTACAAGGATCTACTCTAAATCTGTCCTGACACACAGCAGGGATCCCTGTGTACCTGATGTAGGCTGAAAGGAGGGTAGGGGAGAGATGACATGACATATATAGCTGAACCCATTCTTTCAAAGGGCAGATTTAAGTTTCTTATGTCATTTGGAGCTAGATCCAAAACTCAATATATAAGTCTGTGGAAAGACTCTCAGTGACTTCAGAGGGCTTTGGATCAGGCTTTTGGTGAGGTTCTCCTATTCTGCTATTTTATGTGGGTGTGTGGAGGGTTTTGGGTGGTTCAGAAATAAGATTGGTGTTGAAGACTTGTGAATTTCCTGAGTTTCTAGCATTTAGATTTTTAAAGTACCTCTGAAACATGCTATTAATACTGTTTCAAAGTGATATATTCTCAGTTTTAATTCACCTCCCCCCGGAATTATACAGTAATGAATTATTTCAGAAGTTGCCTGCCTGGGTAGAGTAAAGAAGGACCACAGATCCAGAGACAGTCAGGCTTTCAGATCAGGATCCAACTGTCAACTTTGCAGCTCAGACTCATCTCAAGCTCAGAGGCACTGGCTGGGTTTCTTGTTGCTCCCTCTGAGTGCTCAGTTTTTGCAGGAAGTATTGCACATTCCTGGGGTGTTTAATATATGAGCTGCATTTTAAAACAATAGTCACCAGCTCCTGTAATTCAGAATTTTTAAAAATCACCTTTATTCCCACCCTGTAGTGAGAGCATTGGGAGTGTGTGTGTATGTCTGGTAGGTAGACAGATTCCCTACCTGGAAATGTCTTGCTATTATTAGACTTTCAGTTACCAGGGGTTATGTAAGACAAGTGAAGCTCTGTTTTTTAACAGAGACATGATTCATGCTACTTGTAGTAACATGTACGTTTCTGCCTCCAAACGAGACAGAAAGCAGACACAGACAAAAGGCTGGAGAAATCAATGCTGGCTGAGTACAGCTATTCTCCTGCTATCTTCTGCCTCTCAAGCAGAGGATTTGGGTATCAGGAGAGGAGAGTGCTGCTAATTCTGGATCTCTTGAAGTCTCCCAGATTCACTGAGTTGATGCATCTGTGTCAGTGGCATTGGCCTGGAGAGGCTGAGTCTGCAGGAGCTTTGGCAATGGACCATAGTCAGCACTCTTTACACCATTTCCAATAGGGTCTCCACTATGCTGTGTGAGGCTGAAGTAGCTGTGACCAGAGCTAGCACTCCTATTCTATTTTCTCAGTTATTTCTGCTGGAAAAGACTGGAACCAAGACAGCTTTTGGTTTCTCTGTAGTTAACACATCTACATAATTTTTATAGTCATGTGCCGGGAGAGTTAAGACCTGGAGTAGCTTTGAACTTCTGCCAATACTGTTCATTAGAGCAAATTGTGAAATCTGATTGGAACTAAAATAGCTGTGAGCCTCCTACAGCCAGCACTTCTGCATCATTCTCTAGAGTGCCTCCTGCTGGGAGAGGCAGGGATCAAAGTAGCTGAGAGCTCCACCACAGCCCCACTCGCCTACATCATTCTCTGCAGTGATTTCTGCTGGCACAGGGGAGGTATGAGCTTCCCTAACAGCCGATCTAGCACCATTCCCCTCAGAACCTCTTGCTGATATGAGAATGGAGTATTTGTGAGCCCCACAAAACCAACACACTTACACCATTTCCTACAATGCCACCTTCCTGGAAAGGCAAAGGATTACAGTAGCTGTTACTCACCCAAAGCCAGTGTTCCTGGGCCACTCCCTGTGGTACCTGGAAGACTGCTGTAAATTTCAGCAAAAACACATCTAAACCATTCTACGTAGTAACTTCTGCTGTCAAAGGAGAAGAAACTAAGGAGTTGGAAATGGTCTTTATAGAACTCAGAGAACAGCACTCCTACATTAGCAGCACTTATCTAACAGTAGAGGCAACTGCCTTCAGGTTTTTCTCAAAGCCTTTTGAAATAACCGGAGAAATATCCCTTAATATGCACAGGAGAGAGCTAAATACTGAACTCCAATAAACCCCAAGTGAGTAAGACTGGCAAATACTGGAATTAGAACAATTAAAATAATATTTACTATTATTTTATCCGTACTAATGCACAATGCCATATGCAACAGGGATCACTTTACCTGCTACTGATATTCAGCAATCATTCTGTGTGAGCCACACTATACACACTTTCAGGAGAGAAGTGAAAAGTAGCGCATACAATTCATTACAAATGGGTCTGCACTCAAATTCTGAATCCAACCTTTCCTACCAGACGTACAGCGTGTTTGAAAGCCAGATCCTAACATGACAGCTTTAGCTGTCATCTGTATATTTTAGACATACTTAAGGAATCCTGTGTTGAGACAGTTAATACGTTAACTTATTTAAAATATCAAATCATTATAAGAAATATACATCACACCTCAGGACCTATTGCATTCAATGACTTGATATTTAAAATGATATATTTCACAAGTGTGCATAACCATCAGTTTGGTTAAACAATGGTTTGGAATAAATTCACGTGTTCATCTACAAACTTCTAAACTTAGTGTTTTGTCACTGAAGTGTGAAACATGAAGTCTACGGTGGCTTTCTCCCTGTTTTTCAGGAAGCAATCTCTTTGATCAATCTTCAAACTCCAAAACCGCAGTCAGTTATCACTCAATGGATAATGGAGCCAAAGCTCAGAGTTTCCCTCTTTCACCATGGATCCTGTGTATTTTTCTTTAATCCTTTTCAGCATAAATTAAATGAGCATTCAGCTGTGTAATTTGAGTCTGGAATCATCAAATATACAGGAAGAGCCATATGAACATCTGGAAAAGTATGTTGCTGGTTCTTTTTACCTAGTCTTTTCACTGGGTTTATTACTGATTCTATAACTGTTGACTTGCAAGAGAATTGGGATGCTGTTGCTGGTAACATCATGTGAAACTTAGCATTTTTAGCATGGTGAGAATCTCAGGAGCAGGGGATGAGACATTCTCAGTGAAGGATGTTTGGTTATGCACTCCTTACCCTACAAGATCAAGGAGAGTTTATGTCTTGCCTCTCTTAGAGCACAATGCAAAATCCATATTTTCAAATGGGCCTGCTGTGGCATTCCCTAGGGTACAATCTGGACTGTCGAATATCTGTGTCCCCTCAGTTCTCTAGCCTGGGGTGCCTTTTACACTCTTTTCTGTATAAACAACAACTTCTGGCCAGTTCATACATAGCCCCTAGCACGTAAAATCACTCCCAGCTGAATACATGAATGCTATGGCCTGCCACTCATGAATTACAAACAGGGCAATACCAACAACTCCCTAGTCTCAACCTTGTTCCCCAGAAATGTGTGTCTTATATTGTCCAGCCTACTACTGAACAATTTAAGCTAATAGAAAATCCATCATTAAGGAAAATGATATATGCCCCAGCCTTGTTATCCCAAATGGAGTTTCCCATGCACGCTAATCCAAACACATTAAGATAAAACAATAATATAACATTTATTAACTACAGAAAGATAGATTTTAAGTGATTACAAGTGATGATGTATAAAAGTCAGGATTGGTTACAAAAAGAAAATAGAAGTATAAAACGCAAGCTAATACCTAACTTCAACAAGTTAAGTGAACTTAAAAGCAAAAGGTTTTGCCTTACCATACACTGGGGTAAATTTCACAGGATGGGTCAGGACATCTCTCTCCACAGAAAGTCATCTGCTAAAATCTTGCTAAGGGAGGAAAATAATTCTACCAAGATGATGCTGAGATATTTTTAATTCTTGCATTTGCCCATTTTAATACATTTTGGTGATTGGTGTGTTAGAAATGGATGTGTAGATGAAAATAGATGATGAATCCAAATTTTCATTTGCTTCTTTTTGTTCTCTGCATGTCTGTGACAAGTTGATCAGATAAGTCCAAATTCATACCTGGTATAATTCCATTCACATCAGTGGAACTACACCGGGGAGGATTGTGACTTATATTGCATACTTACTGCATATACTTACAGCATCTTTATTGTAAGGTGAACCTCAGGAATGGATCAGTTAGCAGCCAGTTTCTTTTCATTAGCCAGAAAGGGATGAATCCAGCCTGCTGTTTGCAAATAACCATGAAAGAGTGAGAACCAAGGATCTTGTGCCCACCAAAAAGGACCAAACTTTACTACATTAAGTGTTGTATACTTCTGACCATTCTCTCCAGGATAGTTGCCAAGAGTTACATTATACAGTCAGTGTACATAGACAGGTGAGAATCGATTGTCAGTTTGCAACCTTCTTATCTATGAGAAATGGAGATCTTTTCCTCTTTCAGGAATTCTTCCATTTATTGACACCTGTGGAGCTAAGAGCCTTTTGTTTTGGAAAGGTGCTGAAAAGTTTGCAAGCATAGCAATAAACTGAACCAGTTTGTGAAGAATAGATGAGCCATTCTCTCTGATACTCGCATTGTTTTTGTTCTGCCTCAAAAATAATGTCCTTTCAGGCTTCGTTTGACATCTCCATGATGTTGAACAGATTTGGAGAAATCACCAATATTTTGACAGGGTTCCTTGGCAATGAAATGTTCATGAAACTCATCTGTCATAACTAGCCAAAGCAGTGGAGGGGATGGATAATTACTGTTACAATGTTAATTCTAGTCATTTTCTTGGTCCCTAGTGGGTGCCGTGATGGCAACTCATATTTCAGTGCAGGGGCATTGGTGATGATAATGGTTTCTGGGAATGGATTCACCTTTCTTCGACTGCAATTGCAAGACAATGTCATTCTGTCCAAATGTTTTTCTTGGTGACTAAGCAGCTGCGCTCTTGCTGCATTGGCCATCTTCAATGACTGTGGCTGCTTGTGACTTTAAAAAATTTCTGAAAGGAAGCTTTTTTTCTTCTTTAATTCTTCATCTATTTATGACCTTGTTCTCCTTTTTTGAACTCCTAATTCATACATCTGACTCATTGTAAGTACAAGGCTGTGTCTTAGTGTTGTACTCTTGGCACATACATTTATGAGCCTGTTTCCGAGCTCACACTGGTTTTAGTTGTAGAAGTAGTAGTAGCACCCAGAGTCCCTAGTCAGGATTGGGGCTCCACTGTGAGGAGTGCTGTACTAATGCAGGTATGAAACAGTCCCTACCGCAGAGGGCTAACGCCAGTGTAACTCCATTCACCACAGGAGAGTTCTTCCTTATTTCCATCTGCGCAAGTGAAACCAGAATCAGGTCTCAAATATTTGTCTCCCTTATTCATGTCTGACTTCTATAGGGTTATAGGAGATGTTTAAACACTTTGTAATTTTGTGAGGCAGTCAAATACAATTATGATGGACACTTTATATGAATGTAGATAGACAGAATTGGATGTGATATAATGTATTAAAATTTGAAGAAGATATTTTAAAAATGTAGTAAAGGAAAATATGTACATTGTATATTAGCCATACCAGGTTTGTGTGCGTGAGATAGCTTTTCTTTTCTATGCCTATGCAGAAATCTGGAGTTGAAGAGATCTTTCTTAACAGCAGATAGCCAGGTCTTCTGTTTTATATCTTAAATGAAAGACAACCGCTCCAGTGGCTGCTAGCACAGTGTTGGGCCATTGGTGTTTGAGCTGACACAATGAAGAGCAGCACATTGTGGCAGGAGGGATCATTTATACTCTGTAGGATTTTGGCAGGAAGGGGCTTTTTCTTTATACAGGGGAAACTTTGAACTGGGAACTCTCATTGCAAAGGGGAAAGGAATATCAGATACTGACCGTGAACACTATTTAAGAGTCAATCCAATCAGTGACACAGGAGCACAAAAATTCACAAGAGCCCCTTGATAAATCCTCCTCTCTGGCCTGCTAGTTCTCCAGGAACTGACAATTCAGTGTATTATGATGGGATCTGGCCTTTTTTTAAAAAAATACCAAATTCCAACTTAAGCAAAGAATTGCGGCTTAAGCATGGTGAAATGTTACACTGTCAGATAAAAAAGTGGGGAGGAGGGGGGTGGCAGCTAGGGAAAGAGATAAATATATACAGATAAGTAATAGAGATTTTTGTATGACAAATACTGGGAACGTGATGCAGCCTTTACTATAAACATGAATTGCTGTTCCAGATTTTGATAGGAACCCTTGGGATTCGAGGGAAAGTATTTCTCTCCAGTACTTTTTACAAAGATGTATTTATGAGAAACTTGCCTTTACCAGACTAAAGCAGCATCCCAGTACATCTCATTTAAATATCCAATCCATAGAGGAATGATTGTCTTAAGTTTCAGGACCACATGTCTGAAATGGATACATAATGCTCCTAGCAGGCCAGGGGAAAGGAAAGTTTCCTTTCAGTGATGGTATTTATTAAAGCTCTATCTGCTATGAACTAACCACAGTCTGGTCTTCTTACAGGGTGCTTTGTGCTCCTGAGATTTCATGTTTTCTGAGGTGCAAGTTCTGCCCTCTGTTGTACAGGTGCACTGTGTGCAGTAATACACACACACAGAGAGAATTCTGTCTTCCTCTCCCTCCTTGGTGCAAAGCAGCACAGCTGGTTATTTACTGACTGCTAGGAGGAGGGTCCAACTTCTGCACAGATGTCTGCAGGACATATTTGTCAGGGTGCATATCATACCATTCCAAAGGATCAGTATCATTCCTACTCTAGAGGACCTAGAATCATTCATTTGTGCCACTAGACAGCTCTTGAACCTGATATGCTGGATAGCGCCATCTCCTTTCAGTTGCTTGAAGAATTTCACCCAAATATGTTTCTGGTTGTCTCCAGTTCCAGAAAGTAATAATGACAAAGACCAAAACTATACTTGGCCTGGACAACCCAGATTTAAAATATCTCTCTGATCAGGAAAGTGGCTGTAAAAATAGTCCCTTCTTATTCAAGAGATCTGCCCTATGTGTGTTCAGAGTCAGATCTGTTCCTTTTAATGACATAAGCAAGTTTTTACCCCCATTTAAGTCCTGCAGAATCAATACCACATGAGGACAGCAAGTGGGATTACATGCTGCCTCACACATCATCAACAAACCAGTTTGCTGGTTATGATATAAGAGGCAAAAAGAAACAAAGATTTTCAGATCCCAGTGCAGATTTGCAGTAGTGGCAATCTCAAAAATCAGCTTTTGACTACAAAATTGAACCCATTTGACCATGTATCACTGAGAGAGAATAACTCCAGATCTGGACATCAGATACTGAATCCCTGCACAGAAATCCATAGCTGTTTTGCTGACTGACCATGGCATCTAGATCATGTGAGTCTTTTTATCTCCAAACAGGGAGTAGAAAAGGAGTTGTCGGGTATCTGAGGCAAAAGGAACTAGAGTTAGGGACAGAGAAAGAGGGGCCCTGCAAGAAACAACCCCTGGAAACAGCCAAGATCAGGTCCAAGAACTGGCAGGAAGCTTATGTTTGCTATTATTTAAGTTAACAAGAAAGGAAACCACAAGAAAGTGGATAAGTCTAGATTATTTTGCTTGTGTGTACTGTGTTAGGAGCAGAGTAGGAACACCACCTGTTTATGTGAAATTTAAATAATAGGCTTTGACAGACCATTTCTGATCGATGGAGCTGATTAATGAACAGCTCAGGTAAGGTAGCAAACAAATAAAGATGGGTGAAGACACAAATTACAGAAAGGGAAAGAGGAGGATCAGAGCATCAGGATGTGGAGTTATGGTAAGGGTGCCCATTAATCATCAACACTATTATAAAGGACCACATTTTGTGCTGACTTTATGTCCCTTGCAACTCTACTGAAGCCAACACAGAAATTGACCTAAAGTGCACCTCTTAAAACACAATCTGAAGTACCTCACTGCTGTCATAAATGGACCTTCTTTAATACAAATAATGAAATGATTAATGTGTTGTCCTCCCTCTAAAATGCTAAATAAGATTTGGGTGGGTTGGAATACATGTAAATATGTATAAATATATATAAAATACCCAAGTTAGTAACATTAATGAAAAGTTTTTAACTAATTCTTTGTACTTCCATAGTGCATTCATGGAAGAAACTCAGTGTCTTCAAAATCTTAATTAAGCTTTGCAGCACCCCTGTGGAGTAGATGTTAATATTCTTCTTTTATAGCAGAAGGAACCAAGGTGCAGTGGGGCTATGTGACTTTCCAAAACTCACACAGTGAGTCAGTGGCAGAATCACAGAGAGAACCTAGGAATCCTGACACCCAGTCCCCTGCTTCCTTACTGTTATTTGTAAAAGAAGTTTTATGCTCCAAAATCCATGTCATCTGTTGGCCTTCCCATCTGGCTCAAGACCCATTTCCTAGAGTGTTTCTGGATGCTGCTTTCCCTGCTGTGTCTGTCCCCTCCCCTCCTCTCCCCTCTTCCCTCCCCCGCCCCCCCGGGGTCTGATCAACCTTCAGTTTCATTGATTTTGTATTTTAAATAAAATCAGCTGTGTCATGTATCCCACTACAGCATGTTTTAATATTAAATAATTAATATTTAATCATTACTAGTCTGATGTGATTAATGCATATTATTGAACGAAAACAGCCAAGCTGTTCAGGCCATACAAGAAACTCTCAAAAAAGGAACTATGAAGCTGGCTAAGTGTTCTGGGACTTACAATTTTCTTCATACTCTTCACCCAGAGTGGGTTTTTCAAAAGTACCTAAGGGAGCAAGGCTCCTAAATCCAGTTGACTTTCAATGGGAGTTCAATACCTGATTACCCTATGTAATTGTGAACAGCCCATCCCCAACATCCTTTCTTCCTGCCATGCTTGGTTATGAACCACAGGGTGAGTGCTGGCCACACCACAACCAAGGATCTATTAGATTAGAATCCCAAACACCAGAGGCACAACAAATGACACAGAAAGAAAGAGATGTAACAAAATACCTATGGCTAACTCTGTCATCCCTTAGACTTGACTTGTGTGAAACTTCTAGTCAATAGACATTTTGTCTGGCTGAAGAAGGACTGGGGGCCTGAAAATCTACTGTGGGAGTTAAACATGCAGATAAACTGTATGATTGGATCCTCTGTAAGGACTTCAGGATTTTGACTATAAAAGGGTGGGGGTGAGGGGCAGAATAAAAGACAGAATGACATGGATGAAATGTACATAGAAAGCAAGGTCGAAATTAATAGAAGGGGAGATGAAGGGTATATGGAAAACGAGGTAAACAGGGAGAAGAATTGAAAGGAAATCTTATGCTGAATGTAAATATAAATGAAATCTAATGAAATCTAAATGAATGAAATCTAAAACTATGCACATATTGGGCATCCATTACACCCTTGAAATTCAACCCTTGAAGTTTGTCACTGTGGTTTGTGAACCTTTCAAGCAAATCAGGAACTGACTTACGGCTCCACTCTGAACACAGGTTAAACTCAGTGGTTCTGAATAAGTTTTGTTTTGAGCTTTCAGATTTGTTTAAATATGAAATTCAAAACAAACTTTAGGGAGGGGTGTGTGCCTACAAAAACTGGAACCTCAGAGAAAATGTGTGCTTGAGCCCCTGTGAAGTGTAACTGCCAAGTTGTGCATTGTGTGTCTATACAGATCCAGCTTGCCATTAGCTGTCATTATTACAAAAGCTGTACATTAAACTGATCCTGGAAGTATACTTTGTGAAATGCAGTATTACAGTGTCATCTAAAATGCACTGAGAGAATACTTAATTGTGTTGGTAGGCACTCATTCCAATATGTCTGCTCTATTGATTAGTGGTTTTGAATATTATTGTGATGAGTTTCCTAGCATACATTCAGAGTAATGCTCAGTAATGTTAATTACCTGTGAAATAACAGTGACACTTTGTATCATTTTTGTTCACCTGTGGGTTTGTTTGATTTTGTTGATAAAGCAAATATTCGTATTTCTTCACTGATCCTACTGAAAATCCTGTATTCATGCGAGTAGCACCATTGTGGGCAGGATTGGAGACACTGATGTCCATGGAGCTACTTGCATGAGTAAGGTGAGCAGGATTTAGCTTGTCATCTGGATGTTGGTTTAAGATACACTTCCATCCTCCACAGTCAACTACCAAAGGATTATAATAGTTAGAGAAAGAGAAGATCTATTAGTCTAGTCATGGATTCAATCACAAAAGATTTCAAAAATCCCTATATTTCGTAGAGTTCTGATCCAGAGATTTGGTCAAGCCAGTTATAAAAGCAGGAACCATTGCAAAAGTCAAGTCTGGATACTGAATTCCGCCTTCTACCAAACATCAAGGATGCTCAGTTCTGAATGGAATTTTTGGGGCCCATTCTGTATTAGCTCATTGAGTTTACCCCCTCCTCAGGGCAGCATATGGCCTCCAGAGAAGACATTTCAGATATAGAACTGCTGCTAAGGGTTGATGTTAACTGAAAGACTGAGAATACATTATCTCCCTGGTTGGTTTTTGTCACTAAAGTAGCACCCACTGGTGTCCAAATGAGGAAGTAGGTGGAGTTTCTGCCTTTGGACTGATACACTTTTATTTTAGCCATTGTTTCTGTGATACAAAGAAAGCAGGAGGAGAAAGGCAGGTTCTTTTCCTTCCTTCATCTGTATTTTAGCTTAGAGGCAGCTCTTTCTGTCTTCTCCTCTGAGCAGGGTTAGATCACATGATGGGAAAAATTCTGGTGCCTCTTCTACACTAGGGCTCCTGCTGTTGCTCAGTGCAGCTGCAGTCATAGCAGACAACCTGCAAGACAAGGAAGGAATTCTATTGTGTGGCAGTTTGCTGCTTGATTCCCCCATCTTACCTACCCAAAATAGTTTGGATGGTTAGGCCATGGAGATGAGGGACCGGAATCTATCCTCCTTTATAGCTGGGGTTTCCCAGATGTAACAGAGGACAGAATTTTGCCCTGCTAGGCCTCACTCTGCCATATAGATGTGGAGAATACTGATTAACCTTGCAGCAAATTCTCTCACTCTTGATAAATTATTAACAATTCCCCCATCTCCTTTCCTTTTGTTTCTTTCCAGTACAGACACAGCCTCTCTCTGTCCCCTGCCCCAATGAATGTCTGCACTAGGGCCAAGGCTTGGAGTGATTTACCTGAAGAGTAACACCATTTGGAAACCACTGTAAGTAAATTTTATGTCCTACAAAAGATTTCTTGTTTCAGCAAAAAGGAAACAAAAACAAAAAACACCCGAAAACCTTCAACACCTGGCCATTGCTAGTGAAGATAAATTTTACATTACACATTTACCTGGGAAGTAAGTGGAGTAAAAAACAAACCAGTAAAAAAGTTGGTAAGTATTGCCCTGGTGTTGTAGTTCAGCAGTGGTTTGACCTCTTTGCATCTTCTAGCTGTGCCCTGCTCTGGTAGGAGCCCCCTGCCTATTACGCAAGTTTAATGTGGTGTCTTCATGTCTCTTAGTGGTGTTTTGCCCTGTTTTTTATTCGATTTCTTTGTCTTTTGTAGAGTTACTAGTCTGGTGCGATCAATGCATGTTATTTCTTGTTGCAGTTCCGTGCAATGCAGTTTGGTTTCCCTGCAGCTCATTCAAGTTTTGAGTTGTTCCTGTCAAATCTCAATGATTCTTGTAGTTCTGTATAATTCAGGTTGGGTCTCTGTGTGTCACTGGAGTTTTGCAGAAGCTTGGTTGAATTCTGTGCTTGTCAGTGAAGCTTCCTGATGATCTCAGCGGGTTTTCTGTCTCTTGTAGTTTCACAGTGTTCCGAAATGGACTCTTACCTGCTGCTCTGGAGGGCATAATCTTATAGTTTTAAACTGTAAGGGACAGATCTCTATTCCTCTTAATATAGGTTTTTGTTTTTGTTTTTTTTTACTGTTCTAGTGAAATTGACTTGATTCTCACTCGTAGCTTCCTGCTGCAATGCACAGGCTTTTTGTGCCTCACACTATAGTTTTATCCTGCTCGGGTTGGATCCTAGTGCCATTCTGATCAAGTCTCCCTACCTCCCATCCCAGTTTTGTGTTCTGTTCAGATTTTTCTGTCTCTTGTGACTTTTTATGTTGCTGCTTTCAGAATTCTGTGTATCTTTCCACCTTAGTTTTGTGGTCAGGTATCTGGTCAGACTTCTGTGCTTCTCTCAGGGTGGGTTGGTTGGTTTGTTTTTAATTGAACATACTCATATTTCTGTCTTGCATAGTCAGTTTCTAACCACACATCACATATTGTCAATGTCACATCTGAGATAGGGTCAGGACTCACAGTGAGAAGCACTGATATCAGGAGTGGCATGAGTATCATACATGCAGGCGGGAGATGAATGTGTAGTAAAACACTTGAAAAATATTGCTTAAAAATTCTGATGAATAGCTTGCTCTCTCCTATGTTTTTAAAACCAGAAAAGCCAGATGTCTCGATCTTTATATACTGTGTGCACTGACTATGTTAACACCAAATTATGACTCAAAAAGCTAGTGGAATGCTTGCTTGGGTACTACAGATGCTCCTCATCAGGGGACAGTGGCTGAAGGGAGACATTATGCCTCTGTTAGGTATAATACTTGGAGCGTGGAGGGCAGAAACTCAATCAGTATCAGTTTTTGTTACATCATTAGCAATCCCCTGGCATTGTCCTCCAAGCACTAGCTGATATTCCAGGGAGCAGGGCTTGACCACGACTCAGCCCATCCAGACACACTCCTTCGCGTGCGTAGTGCTGCTAGCAATGCTAACATATCCTTGACTAGGCGTAGGGTCACCTGGGGTCATGTGCTCCCCCTCAGATTTCTGCTAGGTTTATTTGCCCTGCCCTGAACCCCGCTGCATATTACTAGAACCTTTAAATTGTGCCTCCCCCCCCCATCAACAGTTATGTGGCATCACCTCTTGACCCCTTGTGCTTAGGGAGTGCAAATGGCCTTATTATGACTGCGTCCTTTACAGATGCACTAGGAAAGGCAGGGCTCATTCTAACCTTTTTGTCACCTCCCTTTCCCACTGCATTCACACAGGAGCAATCATAATTTGGCCATTAAATAATAATTCATCTTTGTAGTTATCACTGAAAAGCTTTACTCTACATAATGTGGCAGGCACCTGCTCTGTATTTTCTCTGCTGCCATAGCACCCCAGCCCTGCCCACAAATAAGTCCCTTTTCTAGAGGCTGGAGAGTTCAGCCTCCACCTTTACCAACTCACCACCTCCCCATGCTAACAGATGCTGATCTGAAGGGCCCGAGGCATCTTACCTTTGGGCTCACCTATACCTTGCTCAGTTTAGCTGTTTGGTAGTGGGTTGTGCTCTGTGATGGGGCTCAAAGAAGTAACTAGTAGAAACTCATAAGAAACCACACAGCTGCCCTGTCTCATACACTAATCCCAGGTCACGCTGGACTGAAGAGTAACCAAGAGAAATTGAATCTTTTTAATAACCTACATCAGTTGAAATGGGTTTGATATGCTTCTAAAAGTGGAGAACCTCAGACACAGAGCATTTGGGTCTGTTTCCAGAACTGGGACTTGGACCGATGTCTGTTTCAAAGATCCTCAAATGTTCGCTAGCTGACATGTGGGAAATGCTAGCAGCTGAGCAAACTAAATTGTCTGTCTGTGAGGGAGACCAGACTGAGAGGTTTGCTTGTTGTGACATGTTAATACATCTGGGGGAAATTAATCCCAAACACAGATAATTGTTGTGAGGGAGAAACCTGGGGAGACGTAATGTTTGAAAGAGACTGAGGAGGATTGCTGGACAGCAAATTGCGTGCGAGTTTGCAATGCAATATGGTAGCAAGAAAACTAAGTGCAATTTTGAGTTTGAGAGGCATCCTGACACAAGGAAATGGTCCTCCCTACCTGTATAGCTCTGAGTCTACCACACCCAATCAGTTCTGATCCATTCTGCCTTTAAAACAGACAGACACAAAAAATTGTGCTACTCTACATTCAGTACCTAAAATCATGTTGTAGCTGCATTATTGTGAGATGTCTGGTTTCTAGACCTTTATGATAGAACACTGCAGTACTTATATACATAAAAGGGGGGATACTTCATTACCAAAAAGATATGGGCACTTGGGTGGGATCAGAGGCTGGAGGGACTGATGTATAAGAAAAGTTTGAAAGACCTACTAAATAAGTGCAGTTTGGTTAAGTCATGATTAATGCATGGTGGGGACTTGATAACAGTCTATGGATATTTGAAGACTATACAGCCAAGAAAGAAGGGGAAATATTTTAAGTGGTGAATATCATGAAGCACTTCCCAAGAGATGTATCTGGCTGTGGAAGAGTCTTCCAGAGGAATTATGTAGAAGCCTCATTACAAGGGCCATTAAAAACTAGACTGGATGAAACCATACTACATGAACTCTAAGGAACAATCCTGCACTGACTAGTTGAGTAAGATAAATAAGTCTTTGCCATGTCTAACTTCTATGATTCTATACATCAGGGCTATCTGTCATAGTGTCCTTTCCACCATTGTCTTGGCCCTGTTTTCCTTTATAATGAGGAAAAAGATGATGATGGTGCCTTGAGTGTTTTCAGACTCAGCTTCAATGACTGGAAGAGCTAATATAATAAACCACAACCACATACAGAGAAAGAGCATGGTCCTCCTCGGGGATCAGACTTGGTACCATCCGCAACTGGGGCCTGATTCATAGCCTTATGAAACTGAGTAACTCTGTTAGCTGGCAGTAAATAGGCTGTTACTAGAAGGAAACATGATCACATGTACTGAAGTAGTGCATTACACTGACACCCACAGGTGAAATTTTGATGTGGTACTGCTAAGCACTGTAGCCAGCTCAGAGGAAGAATCTGGGAAGATGTACAAACTGCAATGACATTGGAATACTCTACAGTCACTTAGAGAAGCTGCCCCTCCCACCAAACCCAAACCACAGCCATTGTTGCCTCCTTCTCTCATTGTTTATGCACTAGCCAAATCCAGCTCTTCCATTCCTTTTGACACAGCCAACCAGCGGTCACATTCTGAAGCTACTGACTGAAGTGAGACAGTGCTCCAATTTACCTCCTGGAATAAGGAGATAAAAACACTTTGTGTAATAAATGGTTCAGGATTTGCTGCCTGTTCATAGCACTGACTATAGGATTGGGGATTGGAGAAATGGAGAGAGGACCATTCATAAGGCCTCAGTGCCTGGGCTCCTACATAGGTAGTTTCTGATCAAAGTGAGTGCCGAGCCTTGTTTCTAATAAGTTTTCTCTTAATTCTAAGTTGGCTTTGATGTTTTCCTTACTTGAGCTTCCCTCCTCCTGCTGGTTCCCT
This sequence comes from Dermochelys coriacea, assembly GCF_009764565.3. NCBI lineage: Eukaryota > Metazoa > Chordata > Testudines > Dermochelyidae > Dermochelys > Dermochelys coriacea. The sequence continues at coordinate 201,302,781 of NC_050068.2, read as the reverse complement.
CTCATGTGGTTAAGTTACTTAGATACAGGGAAAGCTCTCTGATCAGTAAGAAAGGAGAGGAGTAATATTGTGAACATTTATTTCCCTGGTGCCAAACAGCATCATTGCCTCCTTTCCCTTTCCACTGAGTATATGTAGTAAGGCCACAGCATTCTGATTTGGAATAGTTTCTGTTGTGAGGGCCTCCTTATCATACTGTCTCCCTTGAGAGCAATGGTAGCAAATAAACCCATTCAGAGATGAAAGAGATTGGAGATGGGGATAGAGGATGCTATCCATAGTGTCACTGGGGCCACAGTCTATAGTGGACTACATCCACCCTGACTAAATTGGCCTTCAACATTGGTTCTCCACTTGTAAGGTAACTCCCTTCTTGTCATGTGCCAATATATATTTATGCCTGTATCTGTAATTTTCTCTCCATGCATCTGAAGAAGTGGGTTTTTTACCCACAAAAGCTTATCCCAAATATATCTATTAGTCTTTAAAGTGCCACCGGACTCCTCTTTGTTTTTTTAGCCTATAGTTAAAACATTTTCTAACCTGCCTCTGTACTTGATTCTGAGTGCTTATGATGCAAGAGAAGTAGAAATTATTTAGCAACATGGCACTCAGGCTATTTCGTCACTGCAGAATTAACTCAAGTTATCTACACTTGAGTTAACTTCTCTCATGTTAGCCTAGTCTGAGTGAGAGCAGCCACACTGCAAACTAATACTTGAGCTGCACAGAGTGGTTGGATTAGCAACACAGTGTGCTAATGTTAGCAGCTGACAAATTGTGCTAATATGAGCTGTCACCTATACTCTATGACGGGTCAACCAACTCAAGTTAAAAGCATCAACACACTCGAGCGCAGGGTTTGTGTGTGAGGATGGGACATAAGTTAGAGGCAACACTTGAGTTGTAACTCGGATTAACTGAGGTGAAGACAAACACTTAGATGTTGTAAATCTGTTACCACGGATGTTTATTACTATGCCATAAGTACAGCCATTCCAACCACCCTGGCCCCCCAGATCCACTACTGGCTGAATAAGAACTGGCATTGCCTGAAAGCTTCACAACTAACAGTGCTGTGAAAGAGGGGTGTGTGTGTGTGTGTGTGTGTGTGTGTACATGTGCAGAGGGAGGAAGGTACTGGGAATGAGCGGAAGGGGGGATATTTCTCTACAGGCCCTAGGAAATGTGACAAGAGTTAGCCTGTGAGGATGTTTGAAGTGCTCTCATGGACAAAAGATATACTTTCCTTACTCAAGTTTCTAAAATACATTGCCATGTGGCAATAGACTGTGTGACCAGAGGTTGATTTTAGCAGCAGAATTGGTATCCAGATTTCAAGCATGCTGGAATTTTGAGGGCTGAGATGCTGAGATGCTCAGTTTATTTTTCAGACCTTTCTCTGTATGAAGTATACTTACAATATTTCAAAACTGTCTGATTTTCATGCAGTTTACAGTGTTGCAGTTCTTGCCTCAGTTAGTCAAGTAACTCTGTTAGCTTCAGTTGAGTTACAAATTTGGAATAGCTCAGTTGAAGCTAATAGAGTTACTTCAGATTTACTCTGGTGTAAGTGAGATCAGAATTTTCAACATATTTGTAATATATGTTGTTCCCTACCATATAGTGTATGGCACAGAATATTCTCCACTGCACTAAGCCTCTGATTTTGGGAAGGGTGGCTCCGCCAACATAAAATACACTAAAGCTGCCAGCACCACTGGGGTTAACAACAAATCTAACTCAGCCTCGATTCACCTAAAACTCCCGTCTAAAACCCTGGAGCAGCCTCTTTGGAAACAGAAACATGAGCAGTGGGAAAACCAGAATGTTTTTGTGCTTTTCATCCAATTTGGGAGGTCCAAGCAGAACTTACCAGCACAAGACAGGTGCCTGCAGCCATGTAGTTTTGTCCACTGATCCCGGTCACTAGGGCATGAGGAAACCCGGGGTGCTTGGCCTGGATTCTCCATGCCTCTGTGTGTGTGTGTACGCACCCAGTTTTGCTTTGTGTTTGTTTATGCAGTGTCTGCCTTTTCTTTATTTCTTTTTCTTTTTCACATTTTCCTTCCTTTTTTCCTACTGTTTTACTTTGGGTTTGGGTTCTCGGTTGGGTTTTATTGGGGATGGGGTGAGGGCGGGCCTGTTTAACTTTTTTCACTTGAGCTTTCATTTTCCGGCTGAGGAGACACTTCATTGGAGTGTGTAATTTTAACACTTACGGCAAAGAATTTAAAAAAAAAAAAAAAAGCAGCAGCTTGGCAGACTAACCTCTGGCATGGTGACCAGGAGGAAGATTCTAGGGAGGTTTTGTCTCACTGCAATGTATACTGGAGCCAGATGGTGCTTTGCTGCCCTCTGAAGGTGACCAGCTAGAACTGGCAGCCACCAAGGTTTGACAAGAGCTTCCACATGCTATGCCCTCAGATATGCCAGGCTTATATAATTCTTTTATATAACCGGAGACAATGTTCTCGATTAATGGCAAAGTGGCTTTGCTCTCTGTTGCGTGATAGATGCTCTTTCTTTCTTGTGTGTGTCTCTTTCTCTCTTTTTTTTTTTCTTTTTCCTTTCTGGTGCTTGGACCCTAGAACAGGTTTTGTAAAATCTGTTAAATAAAAAAATAGGCAAGAGGCAGGACTATTTCTCAAAGGTATGATTTTGCTGTCTTAATGAGCCTGTATCTTTGCAGGACACATTGAGTGGGGATTTTGGTGGTGGAGAATATAGGAGAAATCTGGTTGTTTTGTTTATTTGCATTTACCAGGGCAATAGGCACTTCAGAAGAGGCTGCTGACATAGCAACCGTTCCAGCCGTTTAAGGAATTACGGTGATGGATGGTCCGGTACTCTGTTTGTAGAATGGTGCTGTGATATGGGGAAACTGGGTAAAACAACAGGAGAACCTTCAGTTCTTCTGTAACACAAATGAAGATCTCCCTGGGTGAAAAATAATGCATAGCTGTTGTTGTAGAGAAAACATTTTAAGAAGGTTCCTTTCTTCAACAGTTATTTGTGTTTTAAGTTGGCATCATTCTAGGCCAAATAAGAGCTTTTGAAATCAGGTTCCATTAGGTTGTACCTATAAACAGCAGTAAGTGACACATCCTGCCATCAAGGCAGGTAGTACCTGAATTGCTATGTTTACCCCCCATAACTTTCTGCTCACTTCCATGAGCACTGCACCTGCCTGGATCCAGACATACAGTAGGACAGCCAGTCTGATGGCCAAAAGTTACAAGTCATTGCTTCTCCAGGACAGTGATTTTGCAAATTAAACACTGCAGTTAGAGTTCCAGCTGTAACTTACTCCTCTAAAGAGGGAGATAGCATTTTCTAGGATTTAAAGCACAGAGATCTGGGCTTTTTTCCTTTCTGTGACAGACTGGCTGTATGCCCTTGGGCAAGTCACTTTCCCTCTTCATGCCTTAATTTTCCCACCTGTAAAATGAGGATAATAATGATTACCCTCCACACGTGGGATTTTTGAGGCTTCATTCTGGATGTTTCCAAAGTGCTTTGAGGTCCTGGATGGAGTGCACTAAAGAACTACAAATATTAGGCTTAGTAATTAAGGGCTTTCTTCTTTTCAGGGAGGTAGAGAAAGCCAACATGCAGTGTGGCTATTGCTGGTTGTGTAAGGTTCCAAATCTTATTGCTTCACCTGCATAGATGACCTCTGCCTCTCTAAATTACTCCCTTTCACCATCCTTGCCCCCTGCACCCATAATCTTCTTCACAAAGAGCCAGCTTAACTTTCACACTTCTTGAACTGGAAACAACAGTGTTCATTTGTTTTCCAGATACATTTGCTATATATTTCTGTATAACTTTAAATTCAGAGTGATACAGCATTGATTAATATTTGTCACATGGAGCTCAGACTGTGTAAAGTCCTCAGACATGTTTTAATTTATATGTAGTCAGTAGGGATACAGTGGGGAGCTTCTGACTTGGTCTATATGCTTTAATGTGGTCTCAGGGCCATTGCATCAGAGTGAAAACAAGGAGCAGCTTGTTTCCAAACAAGAGGCATGGAGTCCTCCCTGCTACCTCCCTTTAAGGAGAGGAAAAAAAGCAAGTTATCTTTAACAGATTCTAAAAATGCTTTTTCCCAAATATGCAGTTAGTCCCTTCAAAGGTTTCTTTGTTTATTTTCAGGAAGAAACCCAAGACAGCTGAAAACCAGAAGGCGTTTGAGGAGAATGAGATTACTCAGACGGGTGCATGCAGCGCCAAGCCAGGCCTTCCCTGCCTGAACCTTGAAGCTGTTCCACCTCTGAGCCCAGCCCTCACCCACTCATCACAGTCACCAACAAACCTGCCCGCACACACAGGGTCATCTGATTGTGAGTACACCAATGTACTGACGAGTCGCTGGGAGCTGGTGAAATGCCATTCCACACTGTGGACCAGCTTTCCCAGCCTGTTGTGTGTTGTTTCCATAATGTCATCAGCAAGGCCTCATCAGCCTTTCCCGTCTCCCTTTTTTTGGTCTGCTTATCTTCAGAATATTTTCCAGGAAGTTTTCTGTGATAAGGTTGTGATTATTCAATCAGCCTAAGAAAGCTGAGAGAGTTACACAGATCAGGTATGCAAGGCTAGCACTAATTTCTGTGAAGTAATATGTGCATGGCTCCCCAGCTCCCTCCCTACCTAGGACTGGGGTTCCTCATCTTCATGTAGCTGTTTTTCTCCTCATCCCCACTTGTCTTCTGACTGGAACCCCAACCCCACCCCAGGCCACAATGGAGGAGAGCAATTAGGGAAATCAAATCTCTAGCAGAACCCGGGCTGCAACAGGACTTCAGGCAAAGAATCCCAGTGATGGTCTATGAGGTGGATTGGGTTTAGCGTTGGGGACCTGGAAGACTCAAGGCCCAGTGCAACCAGATAGGCCAGACGCCTTTGCTGTTGATATGTTTTCAGTGTATTAACTCAAAGATGAGTCAGCACAGATTTCCAGGCCTTTTTAAAATGTTCTTTTCCATTTCATCCAAGACACCAAAAAAAAAACCCCAAAAACACCAAAACAAGGAAATGAGCAATTGGAACTGGATTTTGAAAAGGCAGAAATACACAGCAGATCTTCAATATATTAAAATTTTACAACCATCCCTTCATTGGGTTATGTCAGCCCTCACATTCTCCATTTTTTAGGGGACATAGTTTACCTCTTTTGGAGTGGTTTTAAAATATTGTAAAATTTACAAGGGGAAAAAGAAGTAAGATGAAAAAAACAGCTTCCAAGAACTCAGAAGTCAGCTAAAGTTTGCAGAGGTCAATAAAAAGAAAATCTAGGCATGGCAATAAAAATACCAGATAAAAAATAAGATATGATTTTCTTTTTTTAATTTAATCAACCTGCCTGAGGGCCAATCTTGGAAGCAAACAAGTTATTGGGATAATTGCTATCCAGATCACTTCAGCGGCAATTCATTCCTGCCACCTTCTGACTTTATTCATTATGAGCCTCTTCTTGAGATCTCAATTTTAATAGAACCAATAAACAGCATTGGGAGGCTTCCCTAAAGCTGGCCCAGTGACCTGGTAAAGAGAAAGAGACATGAGACAATGGAAAAGGAAGCACCATACAATTTGGTGCAAAAGGAAATTCTCTTAAAATCCGAGATGCTTGTCACTGGATAAGACTGGGATTTGGGTTTGTTTTGTAAGGTGGTTGAAGCATTAGATCAGTGTACCAGGTATCTGTATCTATTACAGCAAGTTACATGAGTCCTTATTTATTTTACATGTATTTGGAAAAGAGAATTTTATGGACAATATTTTCAAAACCAGATTTGGAACGTGCACTCACTATTTTACATGTGCAATCACTTGTGCATGAAAAAACAACAAACATTTACAAGGTGATCTTCCCCAGAGTATCTGGGTCCTCTGTATATGGCTCAACTTAAGAGCAATTTCCTGAATATAGGTAGCAAATCACCAAGACAGCCAGCTGCACCTCATCTTTAAAAGACAAAGACGAAGAAAGTCTAGGCAGTAGTTTGAATGCCAAGGGTGCTGAGGCAAGCAGTTAACAAGAAGTCTATGCAAAGAAATATATTATACAGTGCTCTCTAAGGGCCCCATCCTGTGTGGTGAGTGCCCCCTGTGTGGTTCTGTGTGCCATCAACCCCCGCTGAAGTCACATTGACTCTGCCCCATGTAGGATTGGGTCTTAAATGTTCTTATTCTTGGGCTTAGACATATTACCAGTGAGAGGAAATTCCTGAAGCAAGGAATATCAATCTAGAATGCATTGCCTCAAACTCCCATCGCCTTTCCTCCTGGGAGAGATTAGCTTAAGCGTTCCAGGTAGATGTAGGTGGAATGACAGTTCAGAAGGAGAAGTGCTTTCTGAGATAGCTGGGTCCTAGTTCATGTAGGGCTTTGCAGATAGAAACCAGTACTTTGAATTCCCTTGGAGTTATACCAGATAGTTAGATTTCTAAATACCTCATGGTGTACATGCGGATGCTGGTGTGCAGAGTGAAGAGTTGTGAAATGTGAAGAGTTTGGGTGTAAATTGCAGACATAGGCTAAGAGCTTCCATTGAAAATCTGGCCCTATATGTTCAGAAATAGTTACAAGGAAGCAATGAGGCTATTGTCAGATGGTGCACATATTCCACACACTTTCCTAATCCCCAAAAGAGCAAATGGAAAGAGTTAGTAGGGGCCAAAACCTAAGACCATACTCCACTTTCTACTCAGGCAAAACTCCCCTTGACTTCGATGCATGTAGAGTGAATAAGGACTTCAGAACATGGCCCCATGTCAATAGGTTAGGCTTTTGAAAGTGTAGATAACACAGGAGTTGTTCAAACATCAATGGCTATATAGACCTATGTTTGGGGAGTTGCAAAAGATAAGAACATTCTGGCAGAAAATTTCAACAAATGCTTAAGGATATAATAAAAATAAAGCTTCATTCAGACTCTGCTATATATACATATCTTAGCAGATGTGTCTAGACTCATAGGAATCTCACAGGAATAGTGCAGCTGAATTTCTTTGTGTCTATTGATAGTTAAAAGCATTATTCTTAGACAGTGGAAGGGCAAAGATGGCCCAGCTATGGAGGAATTTGTTCCAGATAAGGGAAAAACAACACCTTAGCAAAGAGTTTCCATGGGACTGAGGAGCAGGTTGGATGATTATTGAAAAAAATGGGTGGTATGGGGTTTATGATTTAAGAGGACACACAAAAGGGGGCTGGCCTGAAGGTAAATTGTCACAGTGAGTGTACGTCCAAGCAGGAAAGTAAGATAAGATGAAGAAGAAACATGGAACAGCAGTAGTAGGTGGAGGGCATGAAGGGATGCGGAGATCATTTATTTTTCATTGGGGCCCAACACAGTTCTTGCATATAGAAAGGAATGCACCTTTTAATCTCTGGCAATGGGCTTGAACCACAGCCCTCTGTCCATACACCCCCACATTTTGTGCCTGTCCAGATGCAGGTGAGGGCTTCACAGCATTGCAGACCAGGACAGAAACATTGAGCCAGATTCCATTTGCATTTTTTTCTTAAAATCTGACTTTCTTATTTTGATGGCTGTTTTCCTTTTAAACTCCACGGGGCCTCTAAGGGAAAGGGAGAGAGAGGGAGGCAAATACCCTTCAGGATTCCTAAACTCCACAGAGCACGGAGCTAGTGGGGAAGGAAACTCAGGATGGTACTTTTCCTGAGTAATCAATAAGGTTCTATACACCTTCCTTGTGACTCAGTGGGGCTGCTTTCCCTAGTGCTAGTGCTGGGTTTTGTGAAGTTGCAGGTTAGTGGAATTTTGTCATTTCCAGTTTTTATGTTTTAATCCTTCTATGTTCACCCTCTGAGGTTCTGTAGTAGAAACAAGATGGATGTGTATCCTCCTGGCCTCCTGTCTCCTTCTCCTGGGCTTCACTGCGCAGCCCTCCTACAGACTGCACTGGGATCTTATAGCCCAGACAGCACAGGGGAGATGCTGGGACACATTGTTAGAATGCACCTCAGGAGGGCCCCAGTCCTGTCCCATTGAACTCCAAGGGAAAACCCATGTTGACTTCCTTGGGTGCAGGGTCAGACTGCGTGTTCACATTAACAGTTATCTCATCTATATATTTTTTAAACTGCATTTGATATGGAATGGTATTTCAGTTACGTAGTCAATGGGTAAATTTTCAAAAGCACTTAAATGACTTGGGCTCCTAAGTTCCATTGGTGATTAAGTCAATGGCACTTAGGCACATAAGTCATTTAGGTGCATTTGAAAACTTTATGTAATGACCTTAATTGAGACCTTAATTGCTAATTCCCTTTTTGAGTGACTTTAATGTTAAGTTAATGAAGTGTTGTCTGGTCTCATGATATTTGCTGCTTTTCTTAAAGCCCCAGCTCCTGGAGTGAAATGATTACATGAGAATTTCAGCTTTCCTTTTTGAAAGAAAAAAAAAGAGTTTCTAGCGCTCATGGTTGCAGAGAGGAAAAAAAGAGTTTCTATCCCTTGTGGTTGCAGAGAAAAGCTTGAAAATATGTCCCCAGTGTATCCTCAAGATTCAAAAACCAGAAGGCAAAGAGAAAGGGCCAGGATTTTATTCATTATTTATTTATTACTCCCAAAGATTTTTGGACACTGTGATGCTTGTGTCTGTGAGTCACATTACACTCCCTTAGATATGTTACAGCTATCCACTAACATTTCCCAACTATTTTCCTGACTCTAAGGTAAAATGTGCTGGTCTCTCTGATTCTCAAGGTCACCCATTAGTATCACTCTTTAAAGGCGTGAGTCACCCTGTAATCCCTCAATTACATACTTGTACTACGTTTCAGAGTAGCAGCCATGTTAGTCTGTATTTGCAAAAAGAAAAGGAGTACTTGTGGCACCTTAGAGACTAACAAATTTATTAGAGCATAAGCTTTCGTGAGCTACAGCTCACTTCATCGGATGCATTTGGTGGAAAAAACAGAGGGGAGATTGATATACACACACAGAGAACATGAAACAATGGGTTTATCATACACACTGTAAGGAGAGTGATCACTTAAGATGAGCCATCACCAGCAGCAGGGGGGGGAAAGGAGGAAAACCTTTCATGGTGACAAGCAAGGTAGGCTATTTCCAGCAGTTAACAAGAATATCTGAGGAACCGTGGGGGGTGGGGTGGGGGGGAGAAATAACATGGGGAAATAGTTTTACTTTGTGTAATGACTCATCCATTCCAGTCTCTGGAAGGATGCTGAAGGATAGCCACTCTTAGTCTGTAATCGAGTGACCAGAGAGATTGAAGTGTTCTCCAACTGGTTTTTGAATGTTATAATTCTTGACGTCTGATTTGTGTCCATTCATTCTTTTACATAGAGACTGTCCAGTTTGACCAATGTACATGGCAGAGGGGCATTGCTGGCACAAAATGGCATATATCACATTGGTAGATGCGCAGGTGAACGAGCCTATGATAGTGTGGCTGATGTGATTAGGCCCTATGATGGTGTCCCCTGAATAGATATGTGGACAGAGTTGGCAACAGGCTTTGTTGCAAGGATAGGTTTGTTGCAAGGATCACCAATGGACTGTAGTTTCCTCAGGAAGTCAGTGGTGTCTCGAAGATAGCTGGGAGTGCTGATAACGTAGGGTCTGAGGAGGCAGTCTACATAGCCAAACAATCCTGCTGTCAGGGTGCCAATGCCTGAGATGATGGGGCTTCCAGGATTTCCAGGTTTATGGATCTTGGGTATTTTCGACGTCTCTGACTCAAGGAATGTTTCCAACACACCTCTGACCAACATATTAACCCACAGAGACCTTCCTACCAACACTACAAAAAGAAGGATTCTGGGTGGACTCCTCCTGAAGGTCGAAACAGCAGCCTGGACTTCTACATAGAGTGCTTCCGCCGACATGCACGAGCTGAAATTGTGGAAAAGCAGCATCGCTTGCCCCATAACCTCAGCCATGCAGAACACAATGCCATCCACAGCCTCAGAAACAACTCTGACATCATAATCAAAAAGGCTGACAAAGGAGGTGCTGTCGTCATCATGAATAGGTCGGAGTATGAACAAGAGGCTACTAGGCAGCTCTCCAACACCACTTTCTACAAGCCATTACCCTCTGATCCCACTGAGAGTTACCAAAAGAAACTACAGCATTTGCTCAAGAAACTCCCTGAAAAAGCACAAGAACAAATCCGCACAGACACACCCCTAGAACCCCGACCTGGGGTATTCTATCTGCTACCCAAGATCCATAAACCTGGAAATCCTGGACGCCCCATCATCTCAGGCATTGGCACCCTGACAGCAGGATTGTCTGGCTATGTAGACTCCCTCCTCAGACCCTACGTTATCAGCACTCCAAGCTATCTTCGAGACACCACTGACTTCCTGAGGAAACTACAGTCCATTGGTGATCTTCCTAAAAACACCATCCTAGCCACTATGGATGTAGAAGCCCTTTACACCAACATTCCACTCAAAGATGGGCTACAAGCTGTCAGGAACAGTATCCCCGATAATGTCACAGCTAACCTGGTGGCTGAACTTTGTGACTTTGTCCTCACCCATAACTATTTCACATTTGGGGACAATGTATACCTTCAAGTCAGCGGCACTGCAATGGGTACCCGCATGGCCCCACAATATGCCAACATTTTTATGGCTGACTTAGAACAAGGCTTCCTTAGCTCTCGTCTTCTAATGCCCCTACTCTACTTGCGCTACATTGATGACATCTTCATCATCTGGAGCCATGGAAAAGAAGCCTGAAAGGGGGTTTCAAAGAGGATAGCTCTAGACTGTTCTCAATGGTAGCAGATGACAGAACGAGGAGTAATGGTCTCAAGTTGCAATGGGGGAGGTTTAGATTGGATATTAGGAAAAACTTTTTCACTAAGAGGGTGGTGAAACACTGGAATGCGTTACCTAGGGAGGTGGTAGAATCTCCTTCCTTAGAGGTTTTTAAGGTCAGGCTTGACAAAGCCCTGGCTAGGATGATTTAACTGGGACTTGGTCCTGCTTTGAGCAGGGGGTTGGACTAGATGACCTTCTGGGGTCCCTTCCAACCCTGATATTCTATGATTCTATGATTCTAAGCCCTTGAGGAATTCCACCATGATTTCAACAATTTCCATCCCACCATCAACCTCAGCCTGGACCAGTCCACACAAGAGATCCACTTCCTGGACACTACGGTGCTAATAAGTGATGGTCACATAAACACCACCCTATATCGGAAACCTACTGACCGCTATTCCTACCTACATGCCTCTAGCTTTCATCCAGATCATACCACACGATCCATTGTCTACAGCCAAGCTCTACGATATAACCGCATTTGCTCCAACCCCTCAGACAGAGACAAACACCTACAAGATCTCTATCATGCATTCCTATAACTACAATACCCACCTGCTGAAGTGAAGAAACAGATTGACAGAGCCAGAAGAGTATCCAGAAGTCACCTACTACAGGACAGGCCCAACAAAGAAAATAACAGAACGTCACTAGCCATCACCTTCAGCCCCCAACTAAAACCTCTCCAACACATCATCAAGGATCTACAACCTATCCTGAAGGACGACCCATCACTCTCACAGATCTTGGGAGACAGGCCAGTCCTTGCTTACAGACAGCCCCCCAGTCTGAAGCAAATACTCACCAGCAACCACGCACCACACAACAGAACCACCAACCCAGGAACCTATCCTTGCAACAAAGCTCGTTGCCAACTCTGTCCACATATCTATTCAGGGGACACCATCATAGGGCCTAATCACATCAGCCACACTATCAGAGGCTCGTTCACCTGTGCATCTACCAATGTGATATATGCCATTTTGTGCCAGCAATGCCCCTCTGCCATGTACATTGGCCAAACTGGACAGTCTCTATGTAAAAGAATGAATGGACACAAATCAGACGTCAAGAATTATAACATTCAAAAACCAGTTGGAGAACACTTCAATCTCTCTGGTCACTCGATTACAGACTAAGAGTGGCTATCCTTCAGCAAAAAAGCTTCAAAAACAGACTCTAACGAGAGACTGCTGAATTGGAATTAATTTGCAAACTGGATACAATTAACTTAGGCTTGAATAGAGACTGGGAATGGATGAGTCATTACACAAAGTAAAACTATTTCCCCATGTTATTTCTCCCCCCCCACCCCACCCCACCCCCCACTGTTCCTCAGATATTCTTGTTAACTGCTGGAAATAGCCTACCTTGCTTGTCACCATGAAAGGTTTTCCTCCTTCCCCCCCCCCCCGCTGCTGGTGATGGCTTATCTTAAGTGATCACTCTCCTTACAGTGTGTATGATGAACCCATTGTTTCATGTTCTCTGTGTGTGTGTATCAATCTCCCCTCTGTTTTTTCCACCAGATGCATCCGATGAAGTGAGCTGTAGCTCACGAAAGCTTATGCTCTAATAAATTTGTTAGTCTCTAAGGTGCCACAAGTACTCCTATACTTGTACTAGTAGCTCAGCAACTTCATTCATAGTTCCTTGATGAATGCCATCCATTGCAGTTTAATTTCTTAAGAATTCTATTACCCCGTTCTTTATTTATTTATTTGTTTGTTAATTTGTTTTATAATGTTCTCCTGGACAGTGCCATCACCTTCATACCCCGGGATCATTTTCCTTGCCCCATCATTCTCCATGCTGAAAACCAGTACTAAAAAAAATCACATAGATTGTGAAATTTCTGTGTCCTCTTTGATTACCCTGCCTTTTTTACGCACCGGTGGCCTACCTAGCCCACTAAGTCTCTTACTTGTCTATTTAAGCCGTCTGTCCAGGCTATCTAAGGTATTTCTTAGGCACCACTCATTGCCTTGTGAGCTCCTTCTTTCTGATGTATTTAAAGAATTTGTTATTACAGTACTTTCTTTATACCTTCAGCTATTTTTCTTAAAATTTCCTCTTCAATTCTTTAATCTCCATGTTACATCTTGCCTGGTACAGTTTATGCTCTGTTCTATTAGCATCACTTAGGCACGATTTCCATGTTTGGAAGGAAACTTTTTCAGCCTTAATAAACTCTTGTGCCTTGTTACTTAACCATCCTAGTGTTATTCCACTTCCTTTTTCAGTTGTTGCTATTGTCCTGGGATATGCATATTGATCCTAATAAAGGATTTTTAAGGCCACCTCCCTGCTGATTTTATGGATTTTAATTTCTTATAATTTCCTTTCAGGCTCTTTCAAACTAACTTCTTCAGTTTTCTTAATAATCCTTCTCCTTGAAGTTGCATGTCAGATCCTACCTTGTGATATGATCCTCCTGCAAGGGTGTCAAACTTAATAATATTCTGGTCTCTGTGATTTGATGGCTTAACTATACACATTTCCTGAGCCACCTCCTACTCAGGTGTGTGAAGACTTTTAGTTAAGAGTAGCTCCTTCCTAGTATGCTCCAGAATGAGCTGTCTCACACAAAAATTATATGTCAGCAATTCCCACATTTTTGAAAGGTGAGTCTCCCATCAAGAAAATGAAAAGCAATCACACCCCTTTCAGCACTGCCACGTGGTATTAAAGGCCTGCTCATCTTAAGGTACACACCTCCTGTGCCCCTTCTGGCTAGTCATTTGCACTCCCTTAGGATGCACAACCCGCACTTTAGGAAACATTGATTTAAGGGATCAAGGAATTATTAACCAGACCATGTCCTGTTACCCAACTACTTTGGGTAACCGAGGCTTACAATTATTGGTAGGATAGATTTTGTTGTCGTTCTGTTCTCTCATCACTCTGAAGTCTCCGACTTAGGAACTTTTTGCTACCCTCATTCAGCGTTCCAGACTCACTTGCTCTACATTTCTCTTGCTTTCTCTCTTGAAAGCAGCCTTAGTACCTTGTGCCATGATCCCATTCAGTCATTCCAAATAGGGTAGGGCCTGGTCAGCACCTGAAGGAGAGGAAAAACCCAGGTGCTACATGAAGAGATGTCCTTGACTGAATAGGGCTCTCACATGGGCTGTGCTGCTGGAGATACTAAAACTTAAAATTGAGATCCTAGTCATTACAGTCCATAAATGTTTGCAAAGCATTTTCTCATTCTCTGGTGGAAGGTACTAGAAAAGATCATAGTATTACTGTACATACAATATGCTTTGAACTACTAGGGGGGGGAAATAAGGTATGTGTGATTGAAGGGTGCCACCCAAACTTCTGACCGACCTGCTGCTTTTATCAGGGATACTATGTCTTAACAGCCTACTGTGTGATGATTGAACACAACTGTCTGTTTATGGAAGCATTGTGCATTTGGGTTCCATAGCAATTCAAATATTACTATTTATAGTGGCACCAACAGTGCGTTCAGTGCTGTCTCAGTATTTATGTTTGCTGTGAATGTTTTTGTTGTTTCATGGAGTCATTTATGAGCACAAAATAACATGAGATCTAGTCTTACATTTCCACCATTCAGGAACTGAAATAAACAGTGAGACGTCTAGATTTCTAGTTAATTCATCACTATAAAAGGTTCTTTGAGGTATTCTCAAAGCCCATGGCACATGTAAAAACAAATACTAGAACCCTCACGCATCCCTAGTTTGTGCAGTATGCTTGGCTATGTTAAACACTGAAAAGATCTCTGCATAGGTAGGATACACAGCATACCCTGAACCAGTATGTGACATGTGGGGCTAATGCTTCTCCGAGAAAGCCCCCAAGAGAGAAGTAGTGTGAGTTAAAAGTAGTCTCCCAAAAGCTATTTTTCAGTTTTAACCAGTGACAATGGCAATTTTGTACATCTATTAAAAATCTTGAAAAGGTCTTTACACCTAGAAGAGAGGGGTGGTAACATATAATTTATTGATGTTATACAGATAGAGAAAAAAGACAAAATAGATTTTAGGGCGGGGGGGGGAGTGTGCTAGAGGAAATAAAAACAAAAAGGGTGATTTCTCCACACAGATTCATGGATATCTTAGAATCATAGACTATCAGGGTTGGAAGGGACCTCAGGAGGTCATCTAGTCCAACCCCGGCTCAAAGCAGGACCAATCTCCAACTAAATCATCCAAGCCAGGGCTTTGTCAAGCCTGACCTTAAAAACCTCTAAGGAAGGAGATTCCACCACCTCCCTAGGTAACCATTCCAGTGCTTCACCATCCTCCTAGTGAAAAAGTTTTTCCTAATATCCAACCTAGACCTCCCCCACTGCAACTTGAGGCCATTACTCCTTGTTCTGTCATCTGCTACCACTGAGAACAGCCTAGATCCATCCTCTTTGGAACCCCCTTTCAGGTAGTTGAAAGCAGCTATCAAATCCCCCCTCAACCTTCTCTTCTGCAGACTAAACAATCCCAGTTCCCTCAGCCTCTCCTCATAAGTCACATGTTCCAGTTCCCTAATCGTTTTTGTTGCCATCCGCTGGACTCTTTCCCATTTTTCCACATCCTTCTTGTGGTGTACAGCCCAAAACTGGACACAGTACTCCAGATGAGGCCTCACCAATTCCAAATAGAGGGGAATGATAATGTCCCTCGATCTGCTGGTAATGCTCCTACTTATACAGCCCAAAATGCTGTTAGCCTTCTTGGCAACAAGGGCACGCTGTTGACTCATATCCAGCTTCTTGTCCACTGTACCCCCTAGGTCCTTTTCTGCAGAACTGCTGCCTAGCCACTCAGTCCCTAGTCTGTAGCAGTGCATGGGATTCTTCCGTCCTAAGTGCAGGACTCTGCACTTGTCCTTGTTGAACCTCCTCAGATTTCTTTTGGCCCAATCCTCTAATTTGTCTAGGTCCCTCTGTATCCTATCCCTACCCTCCAGCATATCTACCACTCCTCCCAGTTTAGTGTCATCTGCAAACTTCCTGAGGGTGCAATCCACGCCATCCTCCAGATGATTAATGAAAATATTGAACAAAACTGGCCTCAGGACCAACCCTTGGGGCACGCCGCTTGATACTAGCTGCCAACTAGACATGGAGCCATTGATTGCTACCCGTTGAGCCCGATAATCTAGCCAGCTTTCTATACATCCAGCCCATACTTCTTTAATTTGTCATGAAGTTAAACTTCTTTAACCTTATGCAATCATGTTGAGTTTAATAGGTGTACCTTGTGCTGTGATCCCTTTTAGTCATTCGGGAAAAGGTAGGACCAGGCCAGTACATGAATGAGAGAAAACTCCTGCTTAAGGTGGTGTTCTTGACTGAGAAGAGTGTGGGATGTAACTGAGGGCAGAATTTGACCCACAGGTGATAACTGTTATTCACTATATTAGTATCCCCTGTTAGTGTCAGTATATATAGCACATCAATTTTTCTAAATTTTTTCAAATGTTTTACTGGAATATTAAAAATTGCAATATCTTCTTATTGTCATAGATCAGTCTAATAACATCAAATAACCCTAAATGTAGCCTATGTCACAAGATGTCACAAGGTGTCCTAACAGTGCACCATCTATGTATTCTTCTGTGTTTGCAAGCTGCATGTTCATATAGCCGTCGACAGACACCAGTAGCCCTTGTACTCCATCCCCCACTTCAGCTTCACCATCACTGGCTTCCCCTTCACCCCGTTCAGGAAGGGCTTGAAGTTCAGGGGCAAGCTCGTGGTAATGCAGCCTGGCACAAGGCAGTGGTAAAAACAAAAATTACTCACAGGGCCGCAGTGCGCCCGCTAGAGTCTAGGTTGGAAAATTTATTGCAGCAGCCAGTCTTACTAGTTAAAAATTACCCTTTAGTTAACAGATCAAGGTGATACATCAAAAGACTAACCAAACAAAGCATTCTTCTTCAGGTGTTGTCCCCATGGGTGCTCCACTGTAGGTGCGGCAATGCCTTTGTGTCTGGAGTCGGAGATCTTCAGTGCCCATCGGACCACACATGCGCAACTTCCCTCCCTTGCGCTGTGCACTTTGTGGTCTGACCACCCTCAGTTACTTCTCTACCGCCTGATATCTGATGGTAGCTTCTCTCCAGACAGAAACCCCTTTCCCACTTCTGGCTAAAGTTTTCACAAGGTGCTTCCCCACTCCAAGTTTTTCCAATCAGCCACTATGTCTGTAGATAAAACAAATTCCACACACTACTTCCCTATAAAGCCTCCTTTTCCTTCACAGACTGCTACAAATACTCCCTATAGAGGGATCCCTATAGAGGGATTATAGGGATACTCCCTATAGAGGGATTGAGTAAAAACCTTCTAAACAGGTAATTATCTTAAGGGGGTTTAATCTATATTTTCCTTTTAACCAAAGCCTTTCCTTTTAACCAAACCAAGGCTTTTAGACTTACTGTATTTAACCACACTCAAACTGAAACACTTCCTCCCAGTCTTGGGAAAAGGTAATGATACAGGGGCAAATCCAGAGATGCCTAAAGATTAACAGTTCCCATTTTGGGACATGGTCGTCAGTGCAGCAGTGCCAATTATTACATTCACTCCCCTCCTCAGGACTGTTTTCATTGATGATATAGATCCCTGAAGTCAAATGCAGAGAAAAGAGCAAGAAGAGCCCACACTCATCTTTCTTATGGGGCTTCAGTCTCATTGGCACCTTGAGGGTTTGGTCAAAGTCCATTGAAGCTAATGAAAACATTCCCAGTGATGTCATTGGGCTTTCAATAAGGACCTTAAAAAAGACAGATACATCACCAGGGATGCCCACATTTTCCTGGGAGCAAATTCTTCCCTTCTCCAGTAAACATCCCTCCATTTTAAACTTGAAGGAAAAACCCTCAAAGACACAGTAACTTCATGGGCATTGTTGGCTCCATCTCATTTGTTCAGTAGATGATACACTGTAACAAGTACAGCATATCCTATGAGTAAGACAAATTGGCTCTGTGAGGGAAATACTAGCAATAGAGAACACCCGGATTTTAGTCAAACAGCCTTAAACCCATAGCAGATAAATGAAATCGGGACCAAATTTGGATTTGGTGTAAGCAGGTCTCACTCCTGTATTTTTGGGAACAGGTGAGCACAGCAAAAACAGTTTTCATTGAGACATTAAAAAGTTCAGTAATAAAGACAGTAGCAGTAATAGTAGCTTGAATTCTCATTTGAAGAAATGGTGCCATCATGTGGCCATTGTGTTTTGTTTGTTTCCAATTATGGGAGGGCACTTTTATAAACTGTTTTCTTCTATTGGGGTTGGTTTTTTTTAATACGCTGGGGCGGAGGGGAGCATAGTGTAAATCCGCGTAACTCTAGTTAAGTCAATGAGGCTATGCTGATTTTTACCTGCCAGGGATCTGGCTTGGAGTTTTTGATTTATCATCTGATTCCTTGCTGTTTTCTGTCCAGTTTGCCGTCAGTCTTGGAGATAAAAATCAGCAAACCCTGCACAGGACTGAGAGAAGGGAAGTAAGTGTGTGTGTGTGTGCATGCGCGCATTTATGCTGGAGGAGGTGGTGTGTGATTTAAAACCAGAAAACAGATTACCTCTGTTTATCTAAAATTGAAAGGATACAAATGACTATAGGATAAATGCCTTCTGCTCTGTGCCTCCTTGTGGGTATGAAGGGCCCAAAGCATAGTAGTGCTAGTCCAGTTCCACTGTGCAAGGATGGAAGAAGGAATCAGGAAGCCTGTTTCAAGATCTACACCCCAAGACAGAGGCAATTTTCAGTGGTAGATGGGAGGAGAGGCCAGGTACATTGCATGTGTTTTTAAAGCATTCCCCTGAATTGCAAGGAACTGTAAAGGTGCAGGATGCTGCTTACAGGCAGGATGCTGTGCTGGATGGACCTTTCATCTCTTCTACTCTCCCTGTGTTCCAAGAGTACATGTCTGAAGAGAAAATGTGAGAGCTAAATCCTATTTCTTGTAACAGGAATAAATCTTTTAACTTAAAAATAGTTGGGCATATCATTGGTGCTTAAAAACCTATGGTCACCAAGATACTGTGAAAGGAAACTGCCACTTATAACCAGTGCATTGCAATTATAAGTAGACTGCAGAGTGTCAGGAGACATGGGTGGGGATGAAGGCTTTGAAAAAGTGTAGGAAGAAAACTCAGTGTCTTCAAGCCTGGAGAACAAAACTCTAAAGGAATCAGAGGAGCTAATACTTGGCCTGTCTCTGGTGCCTTTCATCCAAGGAATTCCAAACAATTTGTAATGGTCATTTAAGGCTCACATCCCTTCTGTAGGTTAGCGCCAGTAGTATTATCCCCATCTTACAGATGAGGAAACTGAGGCACAAGAGAGTGAAAGACACGCACCACCAGGTAAGCTGGAGTAAACAAGCACAGGGCAAGCAGAATCCTCCTCCCATCCTGCAGGCAGAGCATGGAGTAGAACCATGATGGCTGCTCCTCCAGCCCATGGGGCGATGGAGAGGCTGCCATCCCCAGCATGGGGTTTGTGCTTGCTGGAGGTAGGACGTTCAAATCCTGGGCACCGCACAATTTTATTTGAGGAAGATCCTGTATTTAGTCTTTGTTTAGATGCCAAATGGATTCATTATAATTGGGCAGACGAGCAGGGAATTGTGCAGGACAGTTTACGCAGGAAAGGAGAAGAATCTGTGCTGCATAAAATAAAAGTAAAAATCTTTTCAACTAAGATTTCAAGGCAAAGATAGGAAATCAATGGGAAGTGCAAATTCTTGCTCATTTGCCAGACACCTGGAGAGCTTCTACGTTTTTTATTCCATGTTGGGGCAAGGGCTGTTTTCTTCCTTTCAGATAGATTTAGTTATTGGGCTAGAAAATCCAGAGATGTTCGGTGGATTTTAGCAGACAGTCCTTTCTTACACAGAGTACATTACTGACATGTTAATGGTTGTTATGCTAGTAAAAATACGGTACTTCCTGTTAGATGTAGACTGCTACATATTTTGATTCTAGCAACAATCTGGTAGGGTTAAAGGCAACTTGAGTAGTGTCAGCTGGTGTTTGTTTTAGACAGATACTATACAAAGAGATACTGATTTTCAAGATGTTCAAGCAGATGATAAGGCAAAAACTCCAGTAAACCTTTAAAGCAACAGAAAGCCGGGGTGTTCCTGGTTAGCTCTCACGCAGAGTTTGCAAATGTTCCTCCATCCTCCCACAACTCCCTACCAGCATTTCCCCTTAAAGTCCCCTTTCGAGGAGGCCACACGGTCATAAGGACCAACCTGAGCAGGACAGGATAGACTTCCGAGCATTTTGATTTGAAAACAGATCATTCCCGTGAGCAACAGAAAGTTCTCCCACTCGGTTTGGCTTCAGGAGGTAGGATCCTGCTAGAGGCCAGGTATATAAAAGCACTGAACTGCATTACTCTGGTTGTATTTTGGTGTATTTCCATTGAAATCAATGGAAGGTAAAACAGTGGTGAATCAGGCCCACAAGTTATTAAATGAAAAGGAAACATAGTGTAGTGGTTAGGGTGTTAGCTGAGGACTTAGAGACCTGGGTTCAGTTCCCTTTTCTCTTTGACCTGTTCTTTATCATGTGTTATATTCTGAGTCAGAATCAAGGGGTTGACTACAAATCTTTTGGTGAAATTTTATGAAAATATATTAGCATTCCATTCTAGGTCCTTTCCAGCTCAGGAAATTCAAAATATTTAGGAAATTGACTGGTTCCTCCTCAAAACATAGGACTACCAACATATTCATGTGTTTTGATGTGAATGCTGAACTTCAGCTGAACCAAATGTCAAATTTATGAAATCTTCAATTTTTGACTCCAAAATAAAGTTCCTTTTCACTCAGAAGTGGGTTTGCTTTTTAATGAAAACCTGTAAAATTTCCAATTTTGGGGAGGGTGGGGGCAACATTGGACAATTTCTTTAATATTAAATGAAAAAAATCTTCAAATCTGGAGGATTTCTGTTGCTATTTCACGCAGTCCTAGTGAGAATGTGGTTCCCATCTCAGAAGGTTAATATGGGGAAACATTCACTAAGACTCCAGTGTATTTCAGTCTAGATTTCAGAACATCAGGACTGCAGGTTTAATGTGCCACTGTCTTCTAAATGAGAGCAGGAGTGCTCAAATGAATCAAGCAAAGCCTCATAAGTGGTACTCAACCTGCTGCTCCTCTGTCTGCTCTAAATGCAACACTGAAGAAGCACAGTAATGACTTGTTGAATCGGCAAAGAGAAGACGCTTGAAGTAACCACAGCAGCAATAGCAGATACACAGGCACCCCTTTGTAAATCAGAGTTCAGGATTATTGGCCTCCCACAATTGTTTTGAAGAGTCAGAAGATTGTGTAGCTCCAGCATTTGTGGAGCAGTTTTGTAGAACCAGAAATTGCAGGTTTCCAACAATGCTTGTAGGGAAGCAGAAGGTTGCAACAATAGTGGGCTAAGAGGAGCAGATGCTGGGACCCAGCTGGGCTGAAGTAGCAGAATAAGGTTATATTAGTTTGCTCTGATGGGGCATATAAGAGCTAGTCTCTGGGCCACTGACACACAGTGAGTAAGTGGCAAAACCAAGAAGAGAACCCAGGATTCCAAATTCCTAGGTTCCTGGATTATACACCCCTCTGAGTAGGAAGTGGCATTTTGATGATGGATGGGCACTGACGGGAGTGTGAGAGTTAAATACGCTTTTTCAAAGAAATTAGCAGAAAAAACAGGTTTATCCAGTGTGACATTTCAGGAGAAGCACTAATATGCATTGTGACAGGCATATTAGAATCTTGCATAATGACAGGTTTCAGAGTAGCAGCTGTGTTAGTCTGTATTCGCAAAAAGAAAAGGAGTACTTGTGGCACCTTAGAGACTAACAAATTTATTAGAGCATAAGCTTTCGTGAGCTACAGCTCACTTCATCGGATGCATTTGATGGAAAAAACAGAGGGGAGATTGATATACACACACAAAGAACATGAAACAATG
Organism: Dermochelys coriacea; assembly: GCF_009764565.3. Classification (NCBI taxonomy): domain Eukaryota; kingdom Metazoa; phylum Chordata; order Testudines; family Dermochelyidae; genus Dermochelys; species Dermochelys coriacea. The sequence goes on along the minus strand of NC_050068.2, from coordinate 201,280,983 downwards.
GGTTTATCATACACACTGTAAGGAGAGTGATCACTTAAGATAAGCCATCACCAGCAGCAGGGGGGGGAAAGGAGGAAAACCTTTCATGGTGACAAGCAAGGTAGGCTAATTCCAGCAGTTAACAAGAATATCTGAGGAACGGTGGGGTGGGGGGGAGAAATAACATGGGGAAATAGTTTTACTTTGTGTAATGACTCATCCATTCCCAGTCTCTATTCAAGCCTAAGTTAATTCTATCCAGTTTGCAAATTAATTCCAATTCAGCAGTCTCTCGTTGGAGTCTGTTTTTGAAGCTTTTTTGCTGAAGGATAGCCACTCTTAGGTCTGTAATCAAGTGACCAGAGAGATTGAAGTGTTCTCCAACTGGTTTTTGAATGTTATAATTCTTGACGTCTGATTTGTGTCCATTCATTCTTTTACATAGAGACTGTCCAGTTTGGCCAATGTACATGGCAGAGGGGCATTGCTGGCACATATATCTACCAATGTGATATATGCCATCACTCCTTACAGTGTGTATGATAAACCCATTGTTTCATATTCTCTGTGTGTGTATATAAATCTCCCCTCTGTTTTTTCCACCAAATGCATCCGATGAAGTGAGCTGTAGCTCACGAAAGCTTATGCTCTAATAAATTTGTTAGTCTCTAAGGTGCCACAAGTACTCCTTTTCTTTTTGCATATTAGAATGTATCCCAAGGGTAAAGTAGCAGGAGTAGGAAACTCCTCTTGGGATCCTATCATGACTTCAGTGGGAGTTCAGGATACTCTGCACCATTCAGGAGGTGCTCAGCACCTCTCAGGATCAGGCATTTGGTATGCAGGCGAAGAAGCTCACAGCCAATATCTTCAGAAAAGAGAGGAATCCAAGTCAAAAGTCCAGGGCTAGATTCTATGCTACATCTACTGAGTGATACAGCAAAGAAGACACAGCCCAGGGAGATGGGGTCACCTTTGCACCCTCCAGGTTCTGGATTTATATTAGCCCTATATTCCTACTGAATAGGGAGAATTCTTCTCCAGCCCCTTGTAGCTCTTGCACGCAGCGTTGACCCTCCAGATCTTGATTTAGACCAACTCCAATAGAAGAGTATTTGGAGCCAGAAAGCAAAGCCCATTTACAAAATTTGAATCTAAGCCCAAAATCAGATTTCAGACTCTGCCAAAGTTTGAGCATGTTTGGATGCAGAGTTTTGGGTTTGGCCCATCTATTTTTCAGAAGTATAAGGTTATTTGTGATGATCAACTAGGTCTAGTTAATACTGTATAAATATCAGTCTGACAGATTTCCAAACAATTCTCCATTGCGACTGGGGAAAATCTAGGCAAAGCCTGACTCCAGCAGAGAAAACTCTTCTGGGATATAGGCTCATCTTTCTTTTTGCCCTTCAGGTGAGAAAGTGAAGCAGGGCCATTCTGCTCCGCCCTGCTGGTTATCCACATTAAAGATCCCCTTGTATGTTTCAAAAAAGAATAAGGGATAATGCTGGTGTCCTGCCCACCATTCCCTTTCTGAGTCAAAGAGGTTTAAAGTACAAGGTTGTCTGTAGAGATACTGCTGAGTAATAATGGCTTCTGTGGTTGCCCACTCACTGCACCTCTAGCAATGTAATAGTTATTACATTGTAATGAACTTTGAGATATCATGATGAAGAACACTATAGAAAATCAAATTCTGTGATTTTTTTCAGCTGTCAGCATTGAAGAATCGAGCGTTTACTTTGCAGTTGAGGACACCTTGTCGCCACACAGTAGAAACTTACTACAGTAAACAAGCTTTAAAGTACTTAACATTAATGGGTGGCCGTAGCAGTCTTCAGCACCACTTACATCCCCTGCTAGCTAAACTGTTACTGAAGGTTTCCAGGGATCATTTTCTGCATTTGTGTTAAACATACGGCCACCTTTATTGGCCAGAACTGCCAAACTTTTCACAGCTCTCTCTGCAATATTTTTGCACATCGAAATCCACATTCAAAACTGCTCCATAATTCAGCTTCTCATCACTACTATCTACATTTTCCATAGCATCTTCCAGGAGACTGCTGCCTGTTGTTTCCTTCTGCCATCCCTTTCCCATATAGTACTTTGCATCAATGTCTCTTAGTCTCATTTTTATTCTAATGTTAAAACCCTACTTCTTTTTGGACACCTGCAGCATAAAGGTCAGCGGGAAGTGCTGGATTCAGGAAAGCAGTAAACTAAACATTTGGTCATTTATTACGCAACAGAAGTCTTTCCCCTTTCCCATACCAGTGGAGGATGAATTCCATGCATATTTCTGTGAATAATATGACAGTTTAATCAATACATTTGCTTATGGGAAAACTGAGCATTTTTCAGACATGCACAGTAATACATTTCACCTTTATACCATGACAGCTTCATATCCCAATTCCAGGAGAGCTGCAAATGTGCATAATCTGTGCAAAAAAAATATTTTCTTTCTTTCTTTCTGAATGGGCCAAATGCCTATTCATTGCCTATCTAATGGCTTTTGCATTTTTACACTCTTTCTTTCCTACCCAGTTTCTGAATACCTGTCCAATCAGAAGTTGCTTTCACAGAACAGGGACAAAACCCTCCGACAGTAGCTTCTCAGAATGAGTCTATATGCTGCTGTTCACTGGGTGAAAAGAAAGGGAGCACTTAACAAAGGCTGCTTGAAATTTCACAGAAAGGTTTCCCACTGTCTTAACTCTAAAATGAGTGGCAGGCCTGGGACTAGACCGAGACCGCAGTCTTTTCCCCTGTGCCAGGCATTCTGTGCAGTGACTGGTGTGTGTGTGTGTGTGTGTGTGTGTGTGTGTGTGTGTGTGTGTGTAAGCATATTTTCATTACACTTTATTCTGATACCTTGGGCTTGCAAGAAATTGACACCCCTCTCTGTATTCTTTGTAACTAAGTAATGTCTAATTTAGATTCGGACCCACACTGCAAAGCTCACATTTTGTGGTGGTATCTGATGTAGGACTTTTTGTTTGGCACATTGTATAGGTAAGGGACAGACACAAAGGTTGGGTCTGAATTCAGTCTTCCTTAGAGTGTGGAAGGTGCTCTTTGGACCTGGAGCTTTGATTCAGGCCAATCCCTAAAGTTAATGTGCTTGCCTGGGTGGCGTTACTACATGTTTGTACTACTAGATTTTGTGTATTAGCATGTTTGACAATATGGCAAATGATTTGTTTTCAAGCTTTCTGGGATTGTCTTTACCTTGGATAGCTACAGCTATATCTAGTGATGACTGGCAGACAGAGACCCAGAAAGAACTTCATCATATTCTTTTCATGCTTTTCTGCCCCCACTCTCTCCCTGTTTCTCCAGCGTATCCCCAGTCTCTCTTGTTTGTCCTAGTTATTCGTATTCCAGCTGAGGCTCTCATAGGTATGGGCACTTCAGCTGCAGGTCCCTTCACTCTCACACAGTGGGGCAGGGATCCTTTTGACATTTGTAATAGGTGTGTAGACTTGGAACCTGGGTGTGGTGACTGGAAGGAAGGAAGGAAGGAGATAAATGAAATTTTTGTAGTAAGTCACTAAACAACGGATTTTCAAACAAAAAGTTTTGCCATGATGCTAGTAACCAAAAGCCATTACTGTCTGTCTGCTCATTGGCTTGTATATGAAATGACTCGGGGGGGGGGGGTCAATCCAATTCATAGAGGACAGAGGGACTACCACCTCCCTAGTTATTCCCCATTTTGTAGTTTCGCATTTGATTTTTCCTTCCTGAATAAAATACTCTGTACTTACCTTTATTGAATTTCATCTTTTTGATTTCAGACGAATTCCCCAATTTGTCAAGGAGGTTTTGAATTTTAATCCTGTCCTCCAAAGTGCTTGCAACATCTCCCAGATTGGCGTCATCTGCAAATTTTATAAGTACACTCTTCACTCCATTATCCAAGGCATTAATGAAAATATTGAATAGTACCGGACCCAGGACTGGCCCTGTGTGACCCCACTAGATATGCCCTTTCGGTTTGACAGCGAACCATTGATAACTACTTTTTGAGCATGGTCTTTCAACCAGTTGTACTTAGTTGTGCACCCACTTTACAGTAATTTCATCTAGACCCCATTTCCATAGTATGCTTATGAGAATGTCATATGGGACTGTGTCAAAATCAAGATATATCGCTTCGACTGCTTCCCCCTAACCACTAGGCCAGTAACCTTGTCAAAGAAGGAAATTAGGTTAGTTTGGTATGATTTGTTCTTGACAAATCCATGCTGGCTCTTTCTTATAACCCTATTATCCTCTTGGTGCTTACAGATTGATTGTTTAATAATTTGTGTGAGTATCTTTCAAGGTATTAAAGTTAGGATGATGTGTCTGTAATTCCCCAGGTCCTCTTTGTTCCCCTTTTTAAAGATAGGTACTATGTTTGCTGTTCTCCAAGATAATTGCTAATGGTTCTGAGATTGCTTCAGCTAGTTCCTTAAGTAACCAAGGATGAATTGCAACAAGCCCTGCTGACTTTAATACATCTAATTTATCTAAATATTCTTTAACATTTTCTTTTCCTGTTTTGTCTTGTGTTCCTTCCCCCTTGTTGTTTGTTTTGAGTATCTGATCACCATTAACCTTTTTAGTGAAGAATGCAATAAAATAGGCATTAAACACCTCAGCTTTCTTGATGTCTTCAGTTATTAACCCTCATTCCCCACTAAGTAGAGGACGTTTTTGTCTTTCTCTTGCGCCTAATGTATTTTTAAAACCTCTTCTTATTGCCTTTATGACCCTGGCTAAGTATAACTCATTTTGTGCCCTCACCTGTCTGGTTTTGCCCGTACATGCTTGTGCTATTCTTCTGTATCCCTCCTTTGCAGTTTGCTCAAGTTTCCAGTTTTTGTAGGATTCCTTTTTGATTTTCAGGTCATTAAAGAGCTTCTGATGGAGCCATACTGGCCTCTTAGAGTTCTTCCTATCTTTTCTTTGCATTTGGGATAGTTTGCAGTTGTGCCTTTAGGCCAGATCTCCTGAACTTCTTTTTTCCCTTAGGTTTTCTTACCGTGGGAGCTTACCTGCCAGTTCTCTGAGTTTGTGAAATCTGCTGTTTTAAAGTCCTTACTTTGTCCTTACTCTGCTTTTCTCATGACTTTCTTTCCTTAGAATCATGAAATCCGTCATTTCATAATCACATCACCCAGACCTTCAGATTCGCTATCAATTCCACCCCGTTGGCAGAATCAAGTTTAAAATGGCTGCCTCCCTGTTTACTTCCTCCTCTTTCTGATACAAAAAGTTCTTCCCAATACATTTGAAGAACTTATGGGAAATGTTGTGTTTTGCTGTATTACATTTCAAACAGATATCTGGGTCGTTAATGTCCCACATTACAACCAGGTCTTGTGTTTTGTGTATTTGTGTATTGCTTGTTCTAGAAATACCTCATCCACCTCCTCTTTTTGATTTGGTCGTCTGTAGTTGACCTCTACCATGAATCATCTGTATTTTTTATCCATTTTATCTTTACTCAGAAACGTTCATCTGGTCTGCTTCTGACCTCCTTCTGGATCTCAGAACAAGTGTATTTATTTTTGATGTGTAATGCAACTTTTTATCCTGCCTATCCTTCCTGAACAAGCTATACCCTTCTACTCCAAGGACTGAATGGAGCATAGATACAGAATTTCCCTTTTCTTCAGGTTAGGGCTTGGGAATCCTAGAGGGATGTATGAACAAAGCTTCCCTGATGCTGCTCAAGTTATTCACCTGTCCTGTGAATAAACAGCAGACTTCAGTCTCCAAGGGTTGTCAGTCCAGCAACTTTCACCAGCATTAAATTACTTTCAAATAAATAAAGTTGAACTGAAGTATCTTCTCCTATGAATGTGTTTGCAAAAGTCCAACTTCCAAACTAATGTGGGCTGCACTGGTGCATCAAAAGGAGAAGGGACTCTCAGCACCTCTGAAAATCAAACCATACGTTTATAGAATCAGCCTGGTGCTTCCGGGATATTCCCTCCAGTGTTCTTTGGATGTGAGAGGTAACCATTTTGATTTGCTAAGCAAGGTTGTTGTATGTCTTGCTGTTATTTAATAAATCATTTTTATAAAATGGAATAAAATTACAGGGAGAATTGGTTTTAAAGATCAGTTTGAATTAAAAGGATACCTCATGATCAAAGCAGATTGTGATAGGTATGTTTTGACCTAGCAGAACTTGTGAAAAAGAGAATGTCTTGTGTATCTGCTCAATTAGACATCCTCATGCCCTTGTCCAGGGATGGCCTTGAAGAAAGGAGATGTCATCCCTTCAACAATCAGCCACAGCACACTCCCGCTTCTGCAGGGGCCCTACCCGATAATGCCTCCAAGTTCTCTGTCTTTCAGAGAGAGATTCCTTGTGTTTTATCTTGAGTTCATCTTGAATTCTCATGTGATCTGACACATAAGGATGTGTCCATGGCTGGCCAGGAGGATTCTGGGAGGTGGTTGTTTTGGTGTAGGAGGAGGAAAAGACCCACTCACATTACTTGGTGTGGTACCTGCAATATCTATGAGTGAATGCCTGTGAGGTACCTGCAGTATCTAGGAGTGGCCTTTCCAGTGCCCTTGTCAGTCAGGGATAAAGCTCACATGTCCTGGCAAAGCTTGTGAACAAAACAGATATAATTCACAGTCTCCATGATTCCATTATTATTATTAACACGGCTGCTACTCTGAAACATGATTAGTGATTTCCCAAGCGTTGCTGCCATATGAGCATCACCCAGGAGAGCAGTTTCATAAGGAAATTAGTGTAATCCCAAATACTGGCCTGTTTCCTTCTGCAAGCATCAGGCTCCTTTAGGCAGCTTGTCCCCATCAGAATTTCCAGTTCCTGACATTTTTGATCCCCTTTTATCATCAGAGAATTTAAATAACCACCTGTGTCCAATATGGTTTCTCTTTGAAGCACCAGAAGAGAGGGTGCTTGAGATAGCAGGAATGGGTAAATGAGGAGGAAAGGGTGTGAGTGAGAGGGGGCTGCATTGTTCAGCAAATTACAGTAGGTAGCATTTTGCTGCCTGTCTCTAAAATGAGAATAATAACAATGACCAAATGTTCTTTATGTTGGACTTAGAAGAACACTGGCTGGTTAAAAATCATATATTCAAAAAATTAAACATTCTTACCTTTGTTATTAATATCACCTTAGATGCTGTTTCTTTGCTTTACATTTTTTCTTAAACAATAAAAATAAGCTAATTTGATTTACTTATTTTAGAGAGTCAGTTCCACTTTCAGTTTCTCATGCACTAGCACATGACTGCAGTGAGTGTGGGTTGCAGACATGAGATTGGAAAATTTCTGAATGGAATGTTCACAAACATGCTAACAGTGACATTTGCATTGGTCTTGGATCTTGGATACTGTGTGAGGGTTCATTAATAAGGCTATTATTTATTTAGCCTTCAGAATGTGGTAAGTTCTTTACAGTCACATATGAAGACACATCTATCTCCAAATTCTTGTTATCTAAACCAATGGCTCTCAACCTTTCCAGACTGCTGTACCCCTTTCAGGTGACTGATTTGTCTTTCTTACCCCCAAGTTTCACCTCACTTAAAAAGGACTTGCTTACAAAATCAGACATAAAAATACAAAAGTGTCACAGCACACTGTCACTGAGAAATTGCTTATTTTCTCATTTTTACCATATAATTATAAATCAATTGGAATATAAATATTGTACTTACATTTCAGTGTATAGTATATAGAGCAGTATAAACAAGTCATGGTCTGTATGAAATTTTAGTTTGTACTGACTTAACTAGTGCTTTTTATATAGCCTGTTGTAAAACTATGCAAATATCTAGATGAGTTGATGTACCCCCTGGAAGACCTCTGCATACCCCTAAGTGTACACATACCCCCTAGTTGAGAACCACTGATCTAAATGGACAAGAGAGGGGAGAGAGAAGCAATATTAAATCAAAATAATTCTTGGGAGAGAGAGAAGTGAACTGAGAGATTAAAAAGATAGTTATTTTTTAGCCAGCTGTAAAAGCAGTGAGAGGTAAATAAGAGAAGTTCTCCTGAGAGCAGGCATTTTGGCCAGTTCCTTTTACTTCCCACTTCTGGTCAGGCAATAAATACCCTCAGACAGCTTTTGTCTTGGTATTACAGCAGTTCTAATCCCAGCTGGTGTAGTGTCAAAAATCCCAAGATGGAGTGAAAATAGGGGAGAAAGTTAATGGATCTCTTTGATTCTTGACCAAGGGTTAGTTCACTTTTGAGAAATGAATGACCTAAACCAAGACCCCAGACACACGAACAGTTGGAATTTTGGAAAGGTTTCAAATCCAAACCGTGGTCCAGATTGGATTTTGCAAATGGCTGCCATCTTTATTAAGGGCTGAACTACAATACCCAGGATCCAACTATGCCCTAACTTTGGGGATTTCAAAATCCAGATCTAGATAGAGGGCCAGAAATTTTTAAACTGCGGCCTCATCATATTACCAGTGTGATGTAAAGATCATTACTATAAGTGAGAATCTGACCCTTAGTGTCTTGTCTAGTTTTTCTTGAAGATTCAAGACACTCATCCATCCCATAGAGATCCTGATAAATGTTTTCCGTGGGGAGTTGATCGTTTCCACGCATAGAGGTGATGCCTTGTGCTCAGTGCCCCTTTATGGTACTTCTAAGATGTTCCCTGTGCCATATATCCAGTGGGTAGATGTTTTAGCCAGCTGTGGAGATGCAGAGGACAAGCCCTGATCTGTCCCTCTGTTTTGTCTCATCCTTTGCTACAGGTAACATCAGTTGCAAGGGGATGACAGAGCGCATTCACAGCATCAACCTTCACAACTTCAGCAATTCTGTGCTCGAGACCCTCAACGAGCAGCGCAACCGTGGCCACTTCTGTGACGTGACGGTCCGCATCCACGGGAGCATGCTACGCGCCCACCGCTGCGTGCTGGCGGCTGGCAGCCCCTTCTTCCAGGACAAGCTGCTGCTGGGGTACAGTGACATCGAGATCCCCTCAGTGGTGTCAGTCCAGTCCGTGCAAAAGCTCATTGACTTCATGTACAGTGGGGTGCTGCGGGTCTCACAGTCAGAGGCCCTGCAGATCCTCACAGCTGCCAGCATCCTGCAGATCAAGACTGTGATCGACGAATGCACAAGGATCGTCTCGCAGAACGTGGGGGAGGTCTACCCAGTGATTCAGGACTCTGGGCAGGAGACGCCCAGGGGGACCCCCGAATCGGGCACCTCAGGGCAGAGCAGTGACACAGAGTCTGGCTACCTGCAGAGCCACTCGCAGCACAGCGTGGACAGGATCTACTCAGCTCTCTATGCCTGTTCCATGCAGAATGGCAGTGGGGAGCGCTCCTTCTACAGCGGAGCAGTGGTCAGCCATCATGAAACGGCCCTGGGGCTCCCCAGAGACCATCATATGGAAGACCCCAGCTGGATTACACGGATCCACGAGCGCTCACAGCAGATGGAGCGGTACCTCTCCACCACTCCAGAGACCACACACTGCCGCAAGCAACCACGTCCGGTCCGGATCCAGACCCTGGTGGGCAACATCCACATCAAACAGGAGATGGAGGATGACTATGACTACTATGGCCAGCAGAGGGTGCAGATCCTGGAGCGTAATGAGTCTGAGGAATGCACTGAGGATACTGACCAAGCCGAAGGCACTGAGAGTGAGCCCAAGGGGGAGAGTTTTGACTCTGGAGTCAGTTCCTCCATTGGGACTGAGCCTGATTCCATGGAGCAGCCGTTCATGGCTAACCTGGGCCGAGAGGGTCAGCAGGAACCTTCCCAAGCAGAGCAAAATGAAGTCCCTGCTGAAGGCACACAGACCCAGCCGCAGCACCTAGATGCCAACACTTCCTCGCCGGACAGAAGCAATGACATTGAAATGGACAGCAAAGTGCTCACTGTCAGTAACAATAGCGAAAAGGGGGCCTTGCAGCCTTCTGTCAACACAACAGTTGCTCAACCATTGCCAAGCACCCAGCTCTACTTACGCCAGACAGAAACCCTCACCAGCAATCTGAGGATGCCGCTGACCCTGACCAGCAACACACAGGTCATTGGCACAGCTGGCAACACCTACCTGCCTGCCCTCTTTACCACACAATCTGCTGGCAGTGGACCTAAACCTTTCCTTTTCAGCCTGCCCCAGCCCTTAGCTGGCCAACAGACACAGTTTGTGACAGTGACCCAGCCTGGCCTGTCAACCTTTACTGCCCAGCTGCCAGCCCCACAGCCCTTGGCCCCATCTGCGGGCCACAGCACAGCAGGTGGACAGGGTGAAAAAAAGCCTTACGAGTGCACTCTCTGCAACAAGACTTTCACCGCCAAACAGAACTATGTCAAGCACATGTTTGTACACACAGGTGAGTGCACGGCCATTTGGCTTATATGTGAGCCCAGGGACAGGCCTTTACAAATACGCAGTTGATTTTGACCTGTATTCCATTTCCCAGTGTGCCAGTGCCTAATGCACACGTGAGACAGCCTTCAGATCCTTACAGGGTTCCAGTTATCTCTGGGCACTGTTACTGCCATGATGAGAATATATCTAATGTTTACTACAACATGGGAAGGGAAAACACTGCGTGCCTGATCCGTCAGCCTTTACTCAGATGAGGAGTCCTATTGAAGTCAGTGAATGAGTAAGGGCCTCAGGACAGGCTCTTGGTTAAGTCTATAGATGGTCCCTTTAGGGATGTAAGGGTGTCAAGGATACAAGAAAGGAAACTCTTCCTATATCAATGAAATGTGTCTTTAGTGACTATCCAAGGAAATAATTCACATGTGATGCCTAGCACAAGTTGATCTTTGATTAAAGGACAAACAAAATGTTACTGGAAACAACATGAGGAATCTTTAACAAAGAGCCATTAAAGATAGAATTTCTCTGTTGGAGGAGGGGTTATTAGTATTGGGTCATTCACTGCTATGTATGTCTGCATGCATGGAATACCTGGTGGTGGTGTGAGGTTCGGTTGGTTGCATTAGTCATGAGTGATGAAGCCATGTCTGAGTTATGCAGATCAGCCTAAATAAGTGCCAAGACAGCCTTGCCAAAATGACCTACAACAGCTTTCCTATACATTCAAAATGTATCTACATTAAAGGCTGGTGTCTTGGGACCTTCTAGGGTTAGAAGCAAAAGATTTGTGTCCCACTGGGAGACTATACTTCCCATTGGGATAAAGCTCCCTTTTCTAGCCTTGTAGAGTCTTGAGATTTCAAAGCAATGACATTTCTTGTATGGAAAAGCTGTCCTTGGTTCAGGACTGAATCTCGGATGTCAGGCAGTTATAATTCTGGGAGAAAATTCCACATTTGAAAGGAGAAGGAAGAAATATTTACCTAGCAGTTATCAACAAAACAGATCCTGTGTGAGCACAGAAATATTAGAATAATATGGATGGGGGGGGGGAATGGGCAGAGTGCAGGAGAGGCAATCACAGGAGAAAGAGAAATGTCTCTCGTGCCTCTCCAATTTCTCACATAGATATCACTTCCACATACCTGGCATATATGTATATATCAAATAGCGTATACATATATTTATTTATATTTTTATATAATTAGCACTTATATGCTATTGTGAATCATGCTCTAAAACATCTAAGATATACGTTATTGGTTATATATACTGTTACTTTATAAACCATATATAAAAGTTCTGTGTCACTGATATATACACTTGCTATATAAACAGTAATTGTTACAGCAGCAATAAGGACTTCTGCCTTGTAAAACCTTATAGGAGATGGTTATTCAGGCTGCTTTAGATAAATCACATGATCAGCATTGAGGACATCTTTCATGCAAATGCATAGAAAGCAGTCTTAAAAATCATCAGGCTGAATTAGAGCCCCTTCCTTGATCCACTCACACACACTATAGAATCGCTTAAGGGTCACCCAGAGTTGGACTGGGCTACAGGGAGCTGTTATGTATAAAAGTATTGTGGCGTTCAGGGTTGACACAGCAAAACAGGCATAGCAGCCCCTTGCCAACCTTCTCTACATGCAGCACTTGTGTCTCAGGATATCTTGCCATCATCAGCTGATACCTATAGTAGTTAATTTGGCAAAACATTAGACTAGTGGTTGAGAAATAGCCAGGATCAACCACAGAAATGCACCCAGGTGAACCAATTCAACATGAGGTTCACCTTGCTTGTCCCAAGTGGAGCATTTCCGTATACATCCTACTTCCAGGCCAAATATAAAGCAAATCAATGGTGAAGCAGTCTTGAATCCAAAGAGTACCAAGTATCTCAGCTCCCTCTTTCCAGTCATGGATATGTAGCTAAAGCCTCTGCATTGGTGGCATTGCCTCACTCAGAAAAATTAGAAAATTTAAGTCACAGAGTGAAATAAACTTAGTTTCATCTCAATTCCCAGAGCTAGAAACAGCTGATCAGGAGGTGCAGGGAGGGAGACGGAGGTGCTGATCAGCGGGGCTGCCTGTGGGTGGGAGGCACTGGGAGCGAGGTGAGAGAGCTGATTGGGGGCTGCTGACGTGTTACTGTGGCTCTTTGGCAATGTACATTGGTAAATTCTGGCTCCTTCTCAGGCTGGCCACCCTTGCTCTAGATGTTCTCAGTCCTGAGTCAGCAAAGATTCTTTTTGTGTGGATTGACGATTTCAAAATTCATATACTTTCAGTGACAAGTGTATCAGTGGGCAAAGAGGCAAAGGGGAACTCTTAACATATTTCCCAAGTGACTTGCATTTCCATTTGGGAGCTAACTGACCTCTGGGATACTCTTGAAAACCGGTACATGGGTGAGCAGATTCCAGGCATACCTGAAAGGAATCTTTAAGAGTACTGTGCAAACTTGACTAGATCCTTGGCCAAACAACAGAAGCCAAGGGAGTAGAAGACCAACTGTGTCCACTGCTTGGATGGCTGGAGGAGTGGCTTCATTGTCAGAGTGCTCAGGCCTGTTAAAAGAATCCCAGAGAAGAAGCTCTAGAAAGGCATCAGAGCAGCAGGGAACAAGTGGGGAACCATAAAATGCACAGGCTATGGATTGGGCTTGCTGTATGAAATGCAGTCCCAAGAGGAAACAATAGGAGACTTTGAGCCCAAATGAGAATTCAGAGACCTGGAGTGTATAAAATATCTGCCCAGCTTCCATGCTTCCAAAAACTAAATGTTGGTGGGGTTTGCTGTAGTACACAAACACACACATACGCATGCCTCACTGCCACACATACAGGATCAATACTCTACTTTGTCTCATGTAGACTGGCATTAACCTATCCAACAGTGCAATTATTTAACTAAGATGTGCAGTATTATGAAATTAAAGCTCTAGAAAACCTTCCTTACACATTTTAAAGCATGTCACTGCTTTTTCCTTCATGTCATGCTTTGATAATTTTTGGTCAGTATCTCATGCCACTCTCCTTAGTGAGATTCAAATATGGGAGAAAGGCCCAAAATGAGGAACACGTGCATTTTAGAAGTGAACGTGACTAAAACTGATATGGGATTCATGTCCTGAAAAGTAATGTTTCCTGTAACCTTAGTTTCTTCTTCAAGTGCTTGTACATGTCCATTCCAATGTAGGTGTGTGCGCACCCTGAGCACAGTTACTGGAATTTTTTCCCCTAGTGGTGTCCATTGGGTCTGGTCTGGTGCCTCCTGGTGCTGCGCACTCATAGTGCCGGTATAAGGAGCCCTGCTGACCTTGCACCCCTGCCCAGTTCGTTCTTACCACCCATGACAGTTGCTGGGACTCCTCTGGTTGCTTCAGCAAACTTCCCAGTGGCTTTTCACTATTTCTAGTGTAAATAGTTAATCAGTTGTTTGTAGTTATTCAGTTTTTAGTTATATTAGTTTTGGACCCTTCCCTGATCATTTAGCGAAGTTCATCTGTCCCCCGGTGCCGGGGCATGCCTCGGCTACCGGGCTTCAAGCCTTTTGCTTCCTGTGGCAAGTCGATGCTATTGAGCAACCCGCACTCGAGCTTTCTCAAGTTCTTGGGAGAGGCTCATAGAAAGGACTGCTGCCAGATTTGTAAGAACTTCAAACCTTGCACAAATAAGGCCCAGGAAGTGAGATTGAAGGTCCTTCTCATGGAAGAAGCTCTGAGACCCGCTTCAGAGCTGAATTGCTTGGACTCGGTACTGAGTAACTCGGCGTCAGTGCGGAGCACTCTTCCCAGCAGGCCAGAGTCTCGGCACCAGTACCCGGCTCCAGTGCCTAAGAAAAAAAACAAGAAGCAGCTGAAGAGAGCTCAATCCCCAGCACCAAATTTGGCCAGACGTGGAGACCGGGATAGAGTGAGATACATGCCAAGCCACTCTTTCACCTCAACACCCGGTACCGGCAACTCTGGCACCTACACAGGCTCTGCTGACTCTGACTCCGGAGGCACCGACCTCGGGCAGGCACCATGGCTCCAGTATGTTTATGGTGCCGTCAACTCCTGAGGCATTCGCAGCAGCCAAGGACCTCCTTTTATTCCCAGTGTCTCCGTCTTTGGCGGTGCCACCAGTGCCATTGAGCGGCAGGGAACCATCTTCTCCCAGCCACTGCCCAGTACCAGGACTATTTTCTAGGGGAAAGCTCTCCTTGATAGCCTGATCGCTGGCTTCACCATTGTGGTACCGATCTCCAGCACCAACAGGGTCCACACTGCCCCGGTTGCATCACTGAGACTCCTCGTCATCGGAGTCGGAAATGGTGTCGTACTTCTCTTGCCCTCACAGCCGCCCACGCTACTCCCTGAAGCACTCCTACTCCTTTATGGCACCAAATGTAGGGATGCCACCAAGTGCATGGCCCTTCTGGAATCCGTGGCGGTTCCCTCCAGCCCAGGGATCTTTCTCAAGATGCTCCTACTTGATGGCCTCTGAGAGCAAAGCACCACCAGTGCCTTTCCAGGAGATTCCTGATCTAGACTCTGGTACGAGCCCGGTACCGAACTTCAAGAGGAGGCTCTGTGGGTCTGGGGCAAAATGGAAGGAGGGGTGGAGGTTCCCCAGCTGGTGCTGGCTTCCTTCTACTTCTCCCTGGATGAGGCTGTGGTGACAGCTGGTGTGTCTCCTCCCCAAGATAACCACAAAGCTCTCCTGGTGGCCTCAAAGCGGATGGCCTCAAATCTGGGCATCCAGGCAGACATGGTCAAGGAGTCCTCTCATAGCCTACTGGACATCCTGATGGCAGTGGGCCACTCAGTGAAGCTATCATGGACCCAGTTAAGGTGTTGTGGTAGACCCCCACATCCCTTCCTCCCACGGAAAGCATACAAAGCGGCATTATTTCATGACGGAGGAGGGTTACGAGTTCTTACACTCACATCCCCCTCCAGGATACCTGGTAATTTCAACTGCTAATGAAAGAGATTGCCAAGGGCAGTCGGGAGCAATGCCTACAATGAAGGACGCCATAAAACTAAACTTGTTTGGCAGAAAGGTGTATACTACAGGAGGGCTGCAACTTCACATAGCAAACCAGCAGACACTACTGGGATGCTATGACTTTAATATGTGCGATGCCATCCAAAAGTTTAAAGACTGGCTGCCTCAAGGAGCCAGACAGGAGTTCTCTTCGCTGGTCAATGAAGGAAAAACAGTAGTAAGGGCCTCCTTACAGGCAGCCCTGGACATGTCTGACTCTGCGGCCAGATCCAGGCCTTAGCTGTAACTATGTGTAGGAGCTCATGGTTGCAGTCGTCTGGGTTTCCTCAGAAGATTCAGCAAATGCTCAGAATCTCCCTTTTGAAGAATCTCATTCTTCTCGGAGCAGACTTGATGCTAAACTCCTAAGGACTTCAGGGCGACCTTGACATCCCTGGGGTTGTATACGCCAGTGACTTCTAGGAAACATTACAGGCCCCAACAAGCAGACCAGTACTTTGCCCGATCAGCCCAGCAGGACCCACAGAGGAGAAAGAACAGGCAAGGTGGAGCATGCTCTTCCCCTATGTGTCGGGAAGCAATTCATCTGTGGGAGTTCTGCATAGCACATTCAATCCATCTCACGGCTTTTCACCTCCTGGGAGCGCAGAACAAGCTGGTGAATTCCCTCAGCAGGTCCTTCTCCACTCACCATGAACATTTCCTTTGGCCAGACGTTGCAAGGATCATTTTCCAACAATGGGGAACTCCCCCATTAGATCTACCCGGATCAACAGGAAATGCCACCAGTTCTGCTCTCTGCAAGGCCACAGCCTGGGGTCTCTGATGGACAGTTTCCTGCTACAATGGACAGATCGTCTGTATTACATCTTTTCATCCTTTCAGATTTTGGAGATTCGTGCCCTCATGATTTTCTTTAAGAATAAGGTGCAGCTGCATATGCACCCAGCTTTCCTTCCAAAAGTGGTTTTGCAATTTCACTGCAGTCAAGCTTTCTACTGTGTTCTTCACAAAATCGCATTCAAACAGGGAGGAGCAACCTCTACACTCTTTAGATGTTAGACTGGCCCTGACAATCTATATACAAACAACCGAGCCATTCCGTAGATCTGCTCAGCTATTCATAGTGGTAGAGGATTCTCAACTCACTGTGCCATCACCCAGCAGGTCAGAGATGATGCCAGCTTTGACTGTTGCTGTCAGCATGTTCATGAACTCCGAGTCTACCTCTTATGCAACTGCTTGGGAGTCACCTACATTGGAATGGACATGTGCAAGCACTTGAAGAAGAAAAAACAGTTACTAACCTTTCTGTAGCTGCTGTTCTTCGAGATGCATTGCACATGTCCATTCCAAGACACGACCCCATTCCTGTCTAGTCAGAGTCAGCTGGTAAAGAAGGAATTGAGGGAGCACAAGGTCAACAGGGCCCTTTATACCAGTGCTACCAGGGGCACCAGAGCCGATCCGATGGACACCACTAGGGGAAAAAATTCTGGCAACTGTGCTTGGGGTGTGCACACACCTACACTGGAATGGATATGTGCAACACATCTCAAAGAACAAGAGTTACAGAAAGGATAGTAACCGTTTTTTCATGGTTCTGCTTGTTTTGATGCAAATAATTCTCAGTAAGAAAAGGTGATAGAAGGATTGTTTGGTAAGGAAATAAATTTGCATCTGAAAAAATATTGACTTATTTGTGAGATTCCTAGGAGAGAAGACCCCACACAAAGATTTTGAAGCAAATGACGGGATAAATACCGTATCACAATATATATGAGGATATAATAATGCAAACAGGAGCAAACATAGAGGGAGAGCAGGAGAATACATTTTCCTGGCTAGGAAACTATTGACCATCTGAAGCCAGGGAACAGGAGTTCAGAAGGATATGAAATGGAGAATTTCCTGGTTGACGCAGATAAATTATTGAAAGTGTGGAGGACGCATTGGAATGGGTTGGTTTCTGCTCCCATTGAAATCAATAGGCAAAACACTTATTTGCTTCAATGGGAGCAAGATTGGTTCTGCGGAGATATAGTTCAGATGATCTGGTTAATCGAGTTACAGACACAGTTAGATAATCCCATCTATGCAGCAGACTCACCATGCTAAAGCCTCGTTACAGCCTGACAGTTGTGTTACAGATGTGCTTAGAAACAGAGTCAAAGTGCTGGAAATTCACATGTTTAGGAATCATGTGTTTACCATGTTTTGCATTGAGTCAGTCACACTACCTGCTATTACCTTTTTAAAAAACATAAGTGGAGTAAGAGATCCTTAGTTTTGTATATTTGTACAATCCAGACTAATGCACTTGCATTGAGAAGGAGGTAAAATGGGGAAGTGCAAATGGGGGATATCAACAGGCCTCTGCTTCATTTGCTCAGAAAGCTCAATTGCACGATGTATGTGGTCATCACACCCAGCAGTTCTCTTTCTACCAATCTCATCAAGGATCTCGGGGATCAAAACCCTGACTGTTTGCCACACCAGATGGGAAGGAAGCTCTCCTTCAGCCGCGTTTATCTATGCAGATTATTGCAAACCTGTGACCCTGATGACTGGCAACGGTTGCTAAACCTTTTGCTTAAATCCTAGATGAAAGAATTTGTTATTTGGAGAGGCAGAGATGAAAACAAGTGGTATAAATTTGTACCACATTGGCGTACACTGCAGGAGAGAGGAACTGCTTTTGCCAATAATTTTGCAAACTATGGGACAGATTCACCACTGATTTAAGGAAGTGCAATGCCTGAAGACAATGGAGTTGCACCCACTTACACTAGCCACTGATTTGGCCCCATGCATTCTTTGTCTATTCAACTGCAAAGTAACTGGAGAGGAATAAAGGCTCATAATAAAAGTATAAGCCCTTCCCTGCCCAGTCTGAATTAAATGATCTTTTCTGACACAGAGTTTGAGCCGTATACTGTAATCTCATAGCACAAGCAAGCAATTAAATGTTGCCAGTGACACGTTCTTGTCTCTGCACGTTGATATGAGACTATGCCATATTACAGTTTAAAGTAGCCAACACATATACTTTAAGAGAAAGCGGAAATATCCCTTCAAAAATATGAAGCATCTCCAGGGGCTAGGAAATTGGTGAGTGACCAATGGCAAAAAACAAAAAAAGTGCCATTACAATCTTTTTAAATTAAATGTTAGAATCCCTCTCAATGAC
This sequence comes from Dermochelys coriacea, assembly GCF_009764565.3. Classification (NCBI taxonomy): domain Eukaryota; kingdom Metazoa; phylum Chordata; order Testudines; family Dermochelyidae; genus Dermochelys; species Dermochelys coriacea. Next base: position 201,262,443 of record NC_050068.2, on the reverse strand, counting down.
AATAAATTCTTGGCATGATGAATTAAAACACTTGACTACCCCAAATATGATTTAAGAAATAAAGTTAAGGAGTTACGGTTTTTAGTGTGGCATTTAGGGATTTAGATGAATGATAAGATGTGGAGTAAAAAGAAAAGGAGTACTTGTGGCACCTTAGAGACTAACAAATTTATTAGAGCATAAGCTTTCGTGAGCTACAGCTCACTTCATCGGAATGCATCCGATGAAGTGAGCTGTAGCTCACGAAAGCTTATGCTCTAATAAATTTGTTAGTCTCTAAGGTGCCACAAGTACTCCTTTTCTTTTTGCGAATACAGACTAACACGGCTGCTACTCTGAAACCTGGAAGATGTGGAGTGAATATCATGAAAACATTGCCTGATAGTACAGTATATGAGACTGGGAATTGTCTCCCAAAGTAAGGGGTGGAACATCGCATGGAACAATTGAAGCTAATCTGGACAAATCTATCACATATACTGGACTAAATGATGCCCTCAGTGGCACCCTTCTGGTCACTGGGTTGCCTGGATCATATTGAGGGAAAACTTAGACCTGCTGTAGGGAAAGATCTTAGATTGGCTGTGGGTGGAGAATACACTGTGATAAGAGGGCCACATCCCAAATTCCCATGATTTTTGGTGTTCAATTGAAATGACAGTCACACAGTTTAATTCTCGTGTCTGTCATGCTGGAGATGTAGCCATTGTATGAGCTTTTACTTTGTGCAGCTGGCCCAAGAATTTTTGTGTGTTCAAATATCCTTTGTAGTTATTCTTGCAAATTGTTTAGCTGCCATATTTGACCAGAACCCCAAGGAGCAATAATTTTAAACCTCTCTTATGAAATAATAATCCTTTGCCCTTCTCTAGCATCTTCCACTTGAGAATCTCAAAGCACTTTACAAACATTAATGTATTAAGGGTCACAGCTCCCATGTGAGGTGGGTCAGTATCATTATCCCCGTCCAATATTTACAGGTGGAGAAACCGAGGCACAGAGAGATGAAGTGACTTGACCAAGGCCAGCCAGGAGGTGAGCGCTAGAAAACAAGAATGAAACACATTTCCTAATTCCCAGCCCTGTGCTCAGAGACCAACTGTAGCTGAGTGGTTAGAACATGCGGCGGGAAGCAAGGGAGAGTTGGGTTCTCTTCCTGACTCTGTCAGCGACTTGCTGTGTGACCTTGGACAAGCCATTAAGGTCCAGATTTTAAAAGGTATTTAGGCATAGCTGTGCTCAGTGATGCAACACCAAACAGATTTAAGAGCCTGCATCTCATTTCAAAAGGGAGTTAGGCACACTTAGGAGCCAAAATCCCATTGACAGCTTGATGGAATTTAGAGTCCTACATTCCTAACTTGCTTCTGAAAATGAGATATAGTCTTCTGAGTCAGCTAGGCTTTGCAATGCTGAGCACAGCAATGCCTAAATACCTTTAAAAATCTGGGTTGAATCTCTTTCACCCTCTGTTTAATTGGGATAATGATCATCCCTTTTGTAAAGCATTTTGAGATCTATAGGCGAAAAGTATTGTTTATGTCCCAAGTTTTGTATTATTATTAACAAAACCATTCTTCCTCCCCCAGATCATGTCTCCAGAGATCCCAGAAAGACCTGGAACTATTCCAGAGAGCCTCACTGAACTGAGCTTAATTTGTTAAAAAAGAATTTTGTCTGTTTATTTGTTTATATTTCTCTCTCTCTCTGGTACTGGGCAGGTGAGAAGCCCCACCAATGCAGCATCTGTTGGCGCTCCTTCTCCTTAAAGGATTACCTAATCAAACACATGGTGACGCACACTGGCGTGAGGGCCTACCAGTGCAGCATCTGCAACAAGCGCTTCACCCAGAAGAGCTCCCTCAACGTGCACATGCGCCTCCACCGTGGGGAGAAGTCCTATGAGTGCTACATCTGCAAGAAGAAGTTTTCCCACAAGACCCTTCTGGAGAGGCATGTGGCTCTGCACAGTGCCACCAACGGCACGACCGGCGCAGCAGGCACCGGCACCAGGGCTGTCCCTGCCGGGGTGGTGGCCTGCACAGAGGGGACCACGTACGTCTGCTCTGTCTGTCCAGCTAAGTTTGACCAAATCGAGCATTTCAACGACCACATGAGGATGCATGTGTCAGACGGATAAGTAGAATCTCTGTCTCTTTGTTATGAACAAAAAAAAAAAATAGAAACAACAACAAAAAAGCTATGGCACTAGAATTTAAGAAATGTTTTTGTTTCCTTTTTACCTTTTTCTTTCTTCCTTTTTTTTTCTTTATTTTTAGTTTTGTTGTTTTTGTACTACATGAAGAACTGTTTTTTGCCTGCTGGTACATTACATTTCCGGAGGCTGGGTGAATAATAGTTTTCCCAGCCTCCCTTGGATGGTGGCCTTAAGGCCAGGTAGTGCTTCAGGAGCTCCACTGGTTGGATCTCTAGCTACTGGCCTCTAAATACAACCCTTCTTTACTACAAAAAAAAACAAACAAAAAAATAACAAAAAAAAATTAATTTTTTTTTCTCACTTGTGAAGAGCACTACAAAAAAACAAAACAAGAGTATATTACGAAATCTACAAGGCCTACTGTCGTTTTAAGTACACCGCTTGCAGTGTTTCAATGGACGTAATTCACAATTCTGACCGCTCTCGGACTTCACAGTATCCAGTTAGAACTGTGGAATATATCACTATTGGTTGAACAGCAACCAGACGAAACAAGGCCCTGCTGGTTTCCACCATTTGTCTGCTTTATCTTTATCTTTATCTTTATCTTTATCTCTCTCTCTCTCTCTCTCTCTCACACACACACACACACACACACACACACACACACACACACACACTAAAAGGGCTGAGGGGAGAGGGCTTGGATTGGATGGTGCAGTGTCCCTTCGGTATCAGGAATAAGAATCACAGCTTCTTCTCCTGGATTCTGCTCCATCCCACGCTCTTTAGCTCACCCTCCCAGCCCGCTTTCCCCTCACCACCAAAATCACCTTTGAGCAGACACCAGGAAGATTCAGACAACAAGCAACAGTGGCTTTCTTTTGTAATTTATTCAGTGTCTTCGCTGAGCCCAGAGCCTCAGCACAATCAAGAGGGACTTTCACGGAAGGCAAAGAGAAACGCAGAGAAAAACAAATATAGAGGTTTGCAACCTGCGAATTGAGGTACAAGAGAAGGATTAGTTCCCACAATCTTTGCAAAAAAAAAAAAAAAAGTTGCGTCAGGATTTATTCTTGTGGAAGAAAGAGAAATAGAGGGTGGGTGGGAGGGGATAATTTAAAAAAAAGAGTTCTTGGGACTTTTTTAATTGAAAATTTTATAGAGGGGCAAAAGTGACGTTTACCAGATAGAATGCTGATTTTTTTAAATATATTTACAACAGTATTTGTGTAAAAAAAACAAACAAAAAAAGTGAGATTGCTAAAAGTAATTTTTCTTTGTTTTTTTTTTGTTTTGCGTACACTGCCACTAATATCGTCTCTTTTATTATATATATACATATATATGTGTGTGTGTGTGTATGTGTGTATATATATATATGTATATATATAAACTTTTAAATTGAGACTGTTAGGGTTAGCTAACCTGCTTCCAGATAGAGGGAGGGTGGGGGAGTGATCCTGATTTTTGATTTAAAAAGAGGAAGGATGTTTCTTTATTTTCTATTTTAGTATTATTGTTTTTTCCTTTGTTTTTTATTGTTTGAGAATTACCTGGGTCTGTGGGGGCATTGTGAGGTCATCTACTATAGTCTGTCCATCCTGTAATAGCATTTGAACTGCTACTTTGTTTGGATATTTGGTTCTCTTTTGGCTCTTATCAAGGTCCTGTTTATTTTTTGGTGTTCCATCTAGGATTTTGTTCCTGTTGAAGGGAGGTTCATTGTGAGAAGCAGGTTTTCTAGCAATGTTCATTTTGCCTCTGGAATGATAGAATTTATAGTCAAAAAGTATGTAAGATCCGGAGGTTAGGATTTCCCTTCTTTGTGGTCACTGGAGAAGAGTTAATCTGCTGTATTGCTGTCACACTTCCATGTTGCTCACTACGGATCTTCCATAGCTGTGTGGAAAACAGATCTCCCATTAATTTGTATTGATGCCAAAATAACTTTCTTTCCTTACAATTTCAAATATTCTGCCCTTCCCTCTCATTTGCAAAAATGTCAAATCAAAGGACATGACTTGCACTCTTTGTGCACCCAAAACTGCAAGGAATGCAGGATCAGCATTTAAGATTCCTGATCAGCATGTATGTCAGTATATTTATTTTGTTCTGTTGTCTCTCACCTCTCACATTACCTCCCTCCATGAAGACCTTTGTGAGAATTCCCCTAAGGCAAACTCTCAAAGTATTTGGGTTCTTTATTTCAGCTGGAACAGTGTCTGACACTATCTTTGTATTGTTTGAAATCCTTATCTAGGATTAGCACCTGCTGCACTCTGGACTTTATATTTTAGGCAAAGAAGAAGCACCTAACAATAATATGCAAAGAAAGAAAGAAAGAAAAAGAAAGAAAGAACAGAAAAATCATTTCTTTAGATTTTAAATGGGTCTGTATTTAAATTAAACTTTCTTAGGTTTACAAAACTTTGCTTGTAAAATCTGAAAATTTCCAAGTCATTCTTTCCAGACAACTTTCTAAAAATGAATTCGTAGATTTTCTCACTAAATGCTGAGTGTTTCTTAAGCCTACAACTTCTATTTCAGATGTCTGTAATTTAGCACAGGAGACTTAATTGCTGTGGGTGACGTGTATACGGTTACTGACTTAAGGGGATACTGTCAGATACTTTAGGCTCACATTTTTGTATAGTATATCCTCAAGATCCTAAATATGAAAGGCATGATTCTTAATTACAATAAGATGGTATAAAGGGACTTCAAAGCAGGCTCAAATGTAAATAAGAACCAGGCCCTTTTTTTTTTAATTTACATTTTTCTGTTACCAGTTGTTTTTAGAAGTGACATATTTGTATCATTCTCCAATATTTTGACTTGGCTACGAAAGGAACACAAGTTAATTAGCAAATATTATTCTCACATCTATATTGGTAATATTGATGCTGTCATGATGAACCAGGAAGAGAAAGAGAGAGAGCCTAAGGTACAAAGAGCAAAAGTTAATGTCTGCCAAATAAAGAACCCACTCAATCTGTACAGGAAAAAATGTTCCAACGACAATGGGGGGAGAAAACTATACAAAAGTATTTGATGGTGTCCCTTGGAAGTGAAATTAAATGAAATGATCAGACACAACTTTGTCTCATGAAAGATTTCCCACACCTTTATAGTTGTAGCCTGCCCATTCACCAGCTGAGGCCTGGAGAAAAGCTGTTTAATTTGCCATTGAGAAATTTCGTGAAGAAGCCAAGACATTGGATAGTTGCAGTGTGAGTCTGATGTCAAAGGAGATACACCAGAGTGCATGAGATCAGGATTTACATCCTCAGAATGTTGAATTTAGACAGAACAATCCTGTTTAGATTAGACAGCTTCAATTTTCAATCTTCCCTAAATCAAACAAGCATCATCTGCAAAGTACAGATTTATAGCAGGGCCTCATCAATTCTCACAAGTGAATTAAAGAACCATTGTGAATGATTAAATTGTGCTAATTAGAGAATAAGCAAGGAAATAGATTTTATAAATAAGAGGTAAGGGTAATGCAGCCCCAAATGAACTGTAACTGATTTGACAAGCAGTTTAGGCCAAGATTTTCAAAAATGTTTGCCTTAAATTTAAACTGATTGTAGTATATTATTAGGTTCAGTAATAAGTGGCCTGGATTTTCTAAAGTGGTAAGCACCCTGCTGCTTGGCTTTAGTAGTAGCTGATAAATGCTCAGCATTTGAAAATCAGGCCACTTATTTCAATGCCTCATTATGGAGTCGGGAGCCTATCTTTTAGGCACTCATCTTTGAAAATATAGGTCTTGTTTTTTAATTAATTCATCATGCATGCAAGGTCACCCCAATGGAGAAGCAGGGTGGCCCACGCTGTTCTAGAATTACCAGAATATCCGCTATTCTGGGCATGCATCAGTGGCCTCCCTACCCAGTACAAAGGGCCTTATTCTGCATTCCTTGGACCTGATTCTCATTTACCCTGAGGCCCCTTTTAATGTAATTTACACCCGCTTTAAGGCCCTTTTACAGTGTTAGAATGCTGTAAAATTAGCCTTTAGATAAATGAGAATTAGGCCTCTGTGCACTCAGAACTCCCACAGAGACCAAATGAAGTCAGCTGAGCATATAGGAATTACCATTTTAGATCTGACCAGTGATTCACCGAGCCCAGTATCCTGTCTCTGACAGTGGCCAATACTAGCACCTTCAGAGGAAGGTGCAAGAATCTCTGTAACAGGCAATAATGGACTAACCTGCCTGTAAGGGAAGCACCCGTTAGTCAGATATCTGTTTAAGGCCTGAATCTTGATGGTTCATTTCCCTTAATTTTGTACTCTAGCTAATATAGCAGTCAAAATTCTCATTCGCCTATAAATGTCTAGTTCTTTTTTTTTAATCCTGCTAAGCGCTTGGCATCAATAATATCTTGTGGCAGCGAGTTCCAGAAGTTAATTATTATTTGCATAAAGATATTTCCTTTCCAGTATTAAATATATTGCCATTGTCCCTTTGTTCTTGTATTATATGCAAGAGTAAATAGGAGGACCAGATTTATCTTCTCTTTGCCATTCAGTTGAAGTCTGCCTCACTGAGAGATTTGAATGTGCAAGGAATGCAGAACCAAGCCATATATCTTTGTTGAGAAGTAAGGAGTTAACAACTGTTTTGTGTGTAGGTGTGAATTGGGGTGGGGGGGTGAATTAGTTAGGGCCTACTGTAATTATCTCTTGCAAAGGAGGTGATGGCACAACTTGTATTTCATGAAAGCTATCTAGCAGGTAGTACAGTGGCTGAACCCACCAGCTTTACGCCTCTGGAGACTTGAATAGGATGAGTTTCACCTAATGTTTTCCCTGTCACAGAACTCTCACAGTTTGGCACAATTACTAGTCTCTCATAAGGGGAGGTAGAGGAGTGGAATAGGTGCGGGTATTTTGCTTGAAATGCTTTGAAATAGCTTGCACAGCAGCTGTCTCCATTATGCCTGCTTCTAGCCAATGCTTTTCGGTGCACTCAGATTCACCCCAAATTTGTGATGGATTTCTACTAAGGCTGCCATGGATGCCCTCAGAGAATTAGATTTGCACCAAGATCAGCGGCCAAGCAAAGTCCATTTTTCTTTGTTAATTGTTTGCATTTTTTAATCCAAAAGAGACATGAGTATAACCACTATGAGCCCAGTCCCTCATTTCTTGCATACCCAAACTCCCAGTGGAGTTTGAGATGCCCACTTAATGCTGGATCATTCACTTTGCAAGCAGCAAGCTTAGAAAACAAACCTCTTGAGTTCAGTGGGTATTTTCCACTTGGACCTTCTTCTCTTAGGGGTGAAACCAAAAACACTGAAGGAAAAGACAAAAAATAGATTCATTTCAAGATACTTGAATGCAATCTGAAGTGTGAAACATCCAAACCATGTCAAACATGGCCAGCCCCTCAGGGTATGTCTACCCAGCATTTTGTCTGAGCAGGGCTGTCTCCCAACCCACAGTGATAGACTTGGGCTTGACTAGCATTCTGGTGTGTAGACAGCACTGAGGGCTTGCACTCACGTGAGCACTGCACGGGGTTGATTAAGCTATGTGAATTTTAGAGTGCTGCTAGCCCAAGCCTGTCAACCCAAGCTGAGAGACTTGCTCCCACTTGGTCCCAAATGCTGTGTTAACATACCCTCAGTGTCCAAAGCTGTAGATCTGTCATCATCCTAATGCAATCTGCACCGCTCACTGCTGAAAATGGCTCCTGCTCAGCAGGGCGCACCACCAGCCCTGCAGTAAGTTGCCCAACCTTTCCTTCTCCCCACCCCTGGCTACATCACAGCATTGTCTATCTTAGCCATTAGGCAGGAGCTTCCCTGTTCACAGTCTCCCTTCTCCTTCTTAAACTGCAGGGATTGTCACTGCAATGGCACAGATCTCTTTCTCACCTGCATTGCTTCTCCACAGTGCCTAAATCCTGCTGGTTTTGTCTGCCTCCTCCTCGGATGTGCCCAATCTCACCCTTCCACAGCAGCACAGATGTGACTGCTGACTTACAAAGAAAAACCATGTGGTCTGAAGAAGGAAAGATGCATCTTATTCATACAGATTAGCTCAACCCAGAGCAAAAGCCAAAGGAAAGCGTAAACTCCTTTTAGCATAGAACTGTCAGATATAATCAGTCACCATGACACACACCCAGGCTAAGAAGCACCTGTCTAAAAATGAGGCAGCCTCACTCTCTCATTTATTATTTTAAAAGTAAAAGGCTGTTTGTTTCATTGTGCTTGCAGTGACAGTGGAGGGAAATATTTAAATAGTGTAAGACCATCAGAAACCGAGAGTTCTGGGGCTGGAACTGATGACAGGAGGGAAGAAAGAGGCCGGGCTTTGTAATCTGATTATCCCTGATATTGATATCTATTCAACCAGAATACTGTCTCTACAAAGAGGAGGAAGTTTTAGGAAACGATTTGGTCTAATTCTGACCTCTTACCAGTGTAAATTGGCAGTAACTCAACTGACATCAAGGGAGCTACACCAGTGTGAAACTGGTGTGAATGAGAGGAGAATCAGACTCAATGTTTTATACGTGAAAACTTACCAACTCTAAACTAATATTTCTAGTTATTAAAGAGGACACTGTCAGGTACTTTTGGTCCAAAATGTAGGTTCTCTAGTTTAAAAGAAAACAAAATAATGTTTTACAACCCTAATAGAAATAGAAATGTTCTTGTGGTACTGTTTAACAGAGTCAAACAGTATTTTTTTGGTTGCATTTAAACAGTCTCCAGCAATGGTTGTTCCCCACACATCGCAGCCCTGTGCTAGTGCATGAGAACCAGAAGGTGGAACTGACAGGTGTGTCTGCCCCTGTCATGAATGAGGTGAAACTAAATAGGAGGGAATGAGGAAAAGTAAATTGGAATTGTAACATTCCTGCAGGCTAATAACTTAAGATGTTGTTAGTAACACAAGTATAGATATTTGTGTGTTTGTTATAAAATAGGAGGGGGGCCAAACTCAACCCCACCATAACTGCAGGGATGGAGTTGGCCTGGGGTTTTTAATCTCACAGTGCTCTCCCTTCAATTACCAATTGAAAACTATCCAAAATAACAACAAAGGAGACAAACTTGAATAGTTTCAGAGACTTCTGATAACGTAATGAGTGCAATTACCATGAGAAATCCACCTTCATGGTTTCTGAAATTAAAAATACGATCCTATGTCTACAGCCTAGAATTAAATCTGTTTCCTTATTGCCATTCCCTTCCCTGCACTCAGAAAAATGAGCTTGTAGGCCCAACAAGAAATATACTAGCAAAGCACAAAATGTTTCTTTAATGCACATTTAGCATAGCAGAGATCTGATTATCAATAGCCCCTGTAACCTCTACAGCCTTTTGTCTTGAACTGGACTCTGCATAGCAGGATACAGCCATGCAGTGAAAACAAGGACCCAGTCTCCTCATGAGTAAGGACTGCCAGGGAGAAATGGGAGACGAGGAATATGAAATCAATGTGAGTAGGGTCAGGAAGGAGGAGTGTCTTCTGAAGCACACTGTTAATTTAAATTTTAACTCTAAGCATTACACGTTTGTGCTTAAAATAAAATAAAATTAAAATAAAACCCACCCTAGCATTATGATTCAAAACCTAGGGAAAGTAGGATCAAGTGGAATGTTTCTTGGGGAAGCAAATGTATTGCAGCCTTATGTAGAATTGCTGCCTTAAAACAGAAATCCCTCTGGGGAGGGTGGAGTGTCGTTATTTTTTGTATCGCTATATAAATAGATCTGATTTAAAACATTTATTTATGTGAAATACAGTATTTTGTGTTTTCCTGTTCAAGATGTGTGGCAGCACTTGGGATGGGAGGGGACAGTCGAGCTGTGACAACTTCATCAGTGGGAAAGTATCAGCGCTAATTAAAAAGTATCTTGAATCTATTTGCACTGCATTCTCAGTAATCTGTTAATTTCAGTGATGGCTCCAGGTTTGAAATCTAAAATAGTCCTCTTGTCATTTTCTTGCTCTTGACATTGTCTCTTCATAAACCACTACAGGACAAGTCTTGATCTTTGGCAGAACTCCCTTGATGTTAATAACTTGAGTACAGGCTTTGAGATTTGGCCTACTCACTCAAAGTCACCAATCCCAACAGGGTTGATGAGAGAGAGACTCCACTGAAAAGTTACATCCCTACTTTTATGAAGATTTTCTTTCTTTCTCTTTCTTTCCTACAAGTCTTTATGTTAAATTCAGTCCTTAGTTTACGCCAGTGCAACCCCTTGGTGTTGGGATTGTACAGGTGTCATTGACAGCAGACATTGGCCCTTTGTAGTGTTCAGTGATGACTTCTGCTAGGAAAAATGTTGTGTCCTCTCATAATCTTTGTACTACAGTGGATGTATCACTGAGGTCTCAACATGCATGATACTTCTGTCAGATTAATCCCATGAGCTACAGGCTTGTGTTTCCTCTTCTGGTGCAATTCAATTTCATTATCAGCTAAACCTTGCTTATGCTAAAACATTTCAGACCTGTTTTTCAGCGATGGTGCAGCTGCACCACTGCTACCAATGATATCAGCTCTAGGGTAGGCCAAACTCAGGTGATATTGTGGCAAAAACACCTGTGCATCGTCTCCTCTAGACCTTATGCTACTGCCAGCACTAGTGCAACTGCAGTAAGAAATTTCCTAGTGTAGACATTCTCTTAAAAGAAGAATTGCAGCAATATGCATTGTATACATCTCATGCAGTTGACTCACTGGTGATTTCCACCTTACTCAGTATTCAAAATGCTCTCAAGAAGTGTTCGTAACTTGGTTACACATTCACTGAACATGGACCCCAAACTGGGGCTTCACAGTTCTGCAGCTCCATGTTCCTTAGGAACAGCCAGGTATATGCTGTGATTCCTAGTTTTAATTAGGTACCTTGTCCATCTAGGTTTGCTTCTGTTCTCACCTCTAGTTTGCAGCACTGATGCTGTCAATATTTGTTGATGCTTGTGTTGTCTCAAATATCACCCAAATACTGAATATATAATATTAGATGGATAAGAATATCACATTCATGAGGAATTGTGACATAATCACACAAATGTACATTTCATTTAAATCCATTGCAGCTTTTTCCTGTGATCTTTCAGTGAAGTCCTTAGTCAGTTTTCATTTTGTCTGAACTCTCATTGACATCAATGAGATCTTTGATATAATAAGAACTGATTAAAGACTTCAGGTTTGGCTCTCTTTATATGGGGCTTTGTTTTGTTTTGGAGTGGGGAGGGTTGGACAAAGAGAGATGATCAGAAAAAGGGCTTAGAAAGAAAGAATGGTTGCAACTTTAACTATGGAGCCATTAGCATGACTCCGTAATACATTATGGACATATATGTATGTATACAGCATATATGCAGGTCTCTCTACTTTATAAACACACCCATTTCTGTGGGCCAAATGCTATTAAGTGGGTCTTTGACCAAACAGGATCTTGGTTAAAAACTGAGTATTGACTCAGGATTTTGCCCAGGATATTTTCATGTGTACACATACCGGTACTGCAGGGATGGCCAAGCGTGCCTCACAGCACCTCATGTGGCCTTACAGTGCTATCAAGATAGCCCAGCATTGCTTTCCTCACTGCAATGGAAATGTTCATACATGAAGGCTCTCTGCTCTGTAACTCTGCTCCCATGGTCAGTCGCTTATTTCCATTTGCTGTGGTCATGTCTTTGAGTTAATAAGAACAAAAATAAGTTACGGGACTCGAGCACAGCGGCAGTAATGGAGTTGTTTGACATCTCCATCCCCCTAAAAAAGGATAGGAACTGAAATTAGCAAATCATCAAAAAGTCAACAGCATTTATGAGAATGAGGACTAGCCTTGGGACTTTCAAGGTCTAGAATCTCTAAAACCCCATATCAAACAGCTCCTTCTCCAGCTCATGTATGATACTATGCATAAGTCTGTGCATACATGTACACATATATCTGTGCATACATGTACACATATATCTAGTCCAGTCTGCTTGTGCAGCAACTAACAATCATTCATGAACTGTCTCCTGAAACCAAGGTGGCCTTTGCCAAAGTCTTTCCAGGAGTATGTGTTTTTACTGTGTCTAGCAGTCCAATCAACTATCGGGAGGAGGAAAATTTCAGTGAGCTATAAGAGTATTCTGGGTGTAGTTCGTGCATACATCAGACTGCCAAAAATCATGTCATGCTAGTTTATTTAGTGGGCTAAGTGAGCAAGTTTGGCTTTGGTCACCTACAATGGAAGCATGATAGCCCTGAAATAATAAAAAACCAATTTCTTCACTCCGGACTTCTTTTGCCAGATTGGGGTTTTGCTGTTGTGACATATAGTTTTGCTCATACAGAGTTGAGTAAATGTTATTTCTCTTCGTGTATCTTCAAGTATTGGTGGCATTTTCCTTCCTTCTGTAAGTTAGGCAACAAATGCAACAATTTCTTTTTTCTTTTCTTTTGTTTTTGTTTTGTTCAATGTTCATTGTCTTTCTATAGTTAAAAATGTCTGTGACTGTCACTGAAGGTATTTTTTTTCTTGGAAAAATATGTTATTTTTATTAATAGTATTAGTGACTTTGTGGAAGAAGAGAAGTTGCTATTTAGCTCTGCTTAGTTAAATACAATACACTACAATGCAGTATTTCTGAAAACTAAAGCATACAGTACACTATATAACAACTTTACATCTCTATATATACATAGTATATTCATTTTAAATTTTGCATCTGCCTATGATCATAGAAAAATGATTGCTTACATTTATCATTCACCACCGACCTGCTGCAGCTATTTTGAAGCATTTAATTATCATTATTACAATTGTAGTTTGCTTTTTGTATTATTGGCTTGTGTATTTTCTTTTCTAGATATATTTTTAATCAATCTGTTTAGCAAAATGTAGGAAGGTGAATGTAAAAAAACCCACCATAAAATAGTATTAGGCTCTACAAAAACTTCACGATTGTGTCCTGTTATCCCTTTTATATCAGAAGAAAAAGCAATTAAAAAACATGAAGGAATCTGTGAGCTCTCTTCAAGGATATTCAGTTTCATCGTTTCATTTGGGGAAAGAACATGGCAGGGTTTCCTTCTTGCCTTGAAGAATGGTGCCATGAAGTATCTTGATCCCTTCACTCTTCTCTATTCTGTTTCTCCAAAAATTTTCAAAGGAGCGATTATGACTTCCTTAGATTCCCCACCAAGTTAATGTTACAGTAGTGGAATGCACCAAATGCATCCGATGAAGTGAGCTGTAGCTCACGAAAGCTTATGCTCAAATAAATTTGTTAGTCTCTAAGGTGCCACAAGTACTCCTTTTCTTAGTAGTGGAAACAAAATTCTCTGCTGCTGACTTGAATGCGACCAGTGGAGTTTGATACAAGTCAGATAAAGAATTACGTTTACCTGTTGCCATAAACATGTTCTGATCACAACTTAAGTGTCATCTTTGCCTTCCCCGTTTTCAGATCTCAACAACCTCCAGTAGATACAAATGTCAGCTCAGGAGGTTTCATGCTTTAGTTTCCATGTTGGATGTTGTCTTTTCTAATTTTTGTGCAACACTCCAGAAATGCCTAGTTGGTTTGAAATCTGGGCCAGATCTTATTTTATCCAAATAGATTTACCTTATCCCCAAAGAGTTGCTGAAAAGATTTAACTGGAGAAAGGCTTAACCAAACCCCATATCCAAATGCTTCTGAACTCTGAAGAAGATTTGACCTGGAACCAAACTTGATGGTTCAGACCCATCTCTAGAGTCAATGCAACAGCCATGCCTCCATCGACTGAAACTACAGGGTGACTTTTCTTTTCCTTATTTTTTCATCAGAGAATCAGTATTGATTCACCAGATGAGCCCAAGCTGCAAGTCCAGATCTAAACTACATACAAGTTTGGGGGAATTTAGATCTGTTGTTCTCTTTCATTCTCATCTCTTTTTGGGTAAGATTTATCATTCTCTCCTAACTGAATATGGCTAAAGCTAAGTGGATGGGGATAAAGTATCTATTGCACCTAATTTCTTCATTCTCTGTACAGAGCTGGTGGGAATGAGGGATAGTCCATATAGAAGCTGTACTTCCCCAGATATGAGAAGAGCTGTGTCACCATAAATCACTTTACTTGAAACTGGTGTTGGAGGGAAAATGTTATCCTCAGGCTTGGTCTACACTTGCAACTTATGTTTGTATAACAGTGTCACTCGGGATTTTCCACACCCCTGACCACCCAGTTATACTGACCTAACTCCCAGAATAGACAGTGCTATGTCAAGAGGATGTCACCGTAGCTACTGCCTCTCAGGGAGGTGGATTACCTAGGGTGACAGGAGAAGTCCTCCCATTGGTGTAGGCAATGTCCTCACTGAAGCAGTACGGCAGTGCAGCTGCAGCATGTTAAGTGTAGACTAGCTCTTACTGTGTTTGTACAATAACAAAGTAGGGACTTCAAGCTTAGAGATCAGCAGGTATTGATGTTCTTTACATACTCTATTCTGATCATCTAGCGTACACACTTCCGTGGAAACCAGACTACTACAACTTCCCATTTCTTTCCTTTCCTCATTTCCACTTGCAATTTAAATATTGCAGTCTTCCAGCAGTGATGTCAACATCCAGCCTTTCTTTGTTCTCTGTGTATCGTTTGACTCTTTGAGACACGAGGGGGAAGGGAGCAGCCTCCCTAAAGCAATTGCACAGGTAACAAACAGTATCATTTTGTGAGATAGAGGAGGCTTTTTTTTTTCCCCCCCTGACAGGCACTTTCTGGTCCAGTTAGTCCAAGGAATTACTGCTTGCCATATTCATAAAGTTAATTCCATTTAGCTAATGACACAGAGAGCACTGATCCAAAGGTCCATGATTTCTCATCACAACCTTTGCCTTGTCCTTCAGTTAGTTTCAAAATCATGTTTATTTTCCTAAAGAGCCTTTTCTCCCTGGTGTGAATGCCTGATCATTTAAGTAATTACACACCCATTCCACACTTTCCTCTTCTAATCCTTCGTAAATTTCAGTAACTCACTTAGGATAAATTATTAGTTACCATCTTGTCTCTTGATCTGTTATCTTTCCTGTTGCTTTTATTTTTCCCAATGCATTTTTTCTTTTTTCTTTCTTTTCTTTTTTTTTTTTTTTTTTTTTTTTGCAAAACTTGGGTTCATTGTACAACTATGCAGTTTAAAGTGTGTATTTTTAGGCTAAGAAGTGGTCTGACAAACAGGATCCACACTAGAGATTGTACTTTTAGAATGTAGTGTGTATAGGATACAATCACCTAAATGAAAGTGAAACTAACAAAATAACCAGCTGGTGAAAACTACTTTAACATATCAAGACAGTCATTTGTTATCCAGAAATCTTGCATTTGAGCAGCATTTTGAATTCTTATCTTTTCTTTTGTATTCTCTGTAGAAATGTAAACCAGAAAGAGTGTGATGTTCTAAGGACCCATTTTTGAACTAGCATTCTTTGTCATTCTCTTACTGTGCTGGTTTTGAAAACTTATAGACCCCTGGATTTGATACCTACCTTGGCATAGACATTAAGGAAAGCTATTATTCCAGTATAGCATTCATTATTACTTTTTCTTTCTAGTTCTTAACTGGTTAAGTAGACCTTGTAGATTAATGCAAGCTGCAATTTCATGTTTCTATAGACTATAGCATCCGATGAAGTGAGCTGTAGCTCACGAAAGCTTATGCTCAAATAAATTTGTTAGTCTCTAAGGTGCCACAAGTCCTCCTTTTCTTTTTGTATTCAGCAGGCATGCATCTCAAGTTCCTTTTATTATTAATTATTATTATTACACAGCAGTTGAGTAACACAACAGGTTAAGTAACATTGTCACCACTAGAGGGAGCACTTGTACTAACAGAACATAGTTTGTGCTACTTCTACACGGCTAGAAAGGGATTTTCTTTACAGATCTTCACTGTAAGGTTGGATAATAAAGGAGAGAAAGTTTCTCCTTTGGAGCCCCTGTAGCAAAATGAGAGGTATTGCACCAAAGAAAGGGAGACTTTCCAGGAAAAAGGAGGGCTTGCACACTCCACACAAGGGCTTCTGTTCACCCATGCCCAGTTCAGGAAAACGGTGACACTTCAGCTGCTGCTTCTGCTCTGTTTTAAAAAAAATGTTTTTAAGCTCAGAATGCTTTTTTATTGGTGGGGTACAGTCACTTGAGTCAGGGCTACCCTTGTTCATAAGCATCCTAAACAAGTTTCACTGCCTTGCAGTTTGCCTCATCTCCTTTTTAATTAATGTCAGAAGGTAGGTCAGCATTATCTGCAAACCTGTCACATTATTCCTGATTTCTGATATGTTGTGGGTGCACACCCCTGAAGTTTTGCTCTGAATTTCAGGTTCAAAGTCTCAAATAAAAACTTGGGGAACTCAGTCCTTTCCCATGAACTCCATCTGTAACGATCACTCAGCCTAAAAAACTGGGCAGTAGGAACTAGTCAACACAGAAAGGATGGGCATTCTTAGTCAGATTCAGTGGGATCATTACTTCCTATTGTAAGCTGCTCTGAGCACTACTTCGTGGGCCTCATCCTGCAAGCCTTATTCATTCTCCTTGGCTTCTGTGCACCCACTCACATCAGGAAGGCAAACCTAGCCATATGGAATGATATAACCCTAAATACCAATTTCACCTACTCTCTTTAGTATGTCACAGGACTTGCCTGAACATGGCCTGTTTCTGCCCAAAGGTGAGCCTGACTGAACATTTGGGTTTCCCCCACCAGGCAGCTTTCACCTCATTCAGGGGTTTGATGATTAAAAGTTTTTTGCCACTTTGCTAGGCTGATGCTTCACCTATTTGAAAGAACTTAATAGAGACGAAGCTGCTTCGTTTAGAACAAGGCACAAGATGTTTGTGTCAGCCTCATTACTATCTTGGAACCTTTCTTCCTCCCACAAGTCCACATTTTTGATTGGCCTTGATACATGTAATTGAATTTTTATCCTAACTAGAAAATAATGAAAAAGGTAGCCCAAAGTATGGACACAATCATTTACATGAAAATCCCTTTACAGTGCCAGAGTGGGGCAAAGGGGGTCCTAGTGTAACCGAGCAGCAGGCCCTGTGAATTTCCAGAGGTGTTACTTGGAGTCAATTGATTTTAGTCATTAGGCTATTTTAGCCAGAACTATTTACATATCACTGACCTCATGAGAACAAGGTGGGTGAGACGACCCTGCTTTTGTGCAATAGACTAGACTTGCCACCCCAGGACCAGCACACCCATCCTTTGAAGTTTAGAAACACACTGCACTATGCAAGGTTGTCTGTAGGCAACCTCTCTTCATAAGGTACCACGCTGTTTTGTGAAGGAGAATGGATGTGAGTGACTACCAAATGGCATGAGCTCAGCATTTCAGCAAATAGAGATTATGGCCCTGACGTGCAGCCAGCTGAGTATGTAGGACTTTTGTTGATGTTATTTTGTATTGAGTAGGTTGGTGTTACATATTTTACATAAGAGCTAGTTGTATCAGTTTTATATTTTATAGATTCTCTGACATGGGGAGGCTCTGGGGAAGTACTTCAAAGAATGATTACATCTTTTCCATCTCTGTCAACTCTGATTCCACATAGCTCTTTTCATGGTGGGCTGTCAAATAGATATAAACAACAAAACTAGTTCTTACAACTGTCATTTTTCTGCAGTTGAGGTGTACAGGGTAGATTTGAGATGTACTTCCAGGATCTCCACATCCCTATTTGGACTCTGCCTGCTTAAATACGTCTAGGAACAAAGAATGCAGGCCATGCTTACAGGATGGGGAACACTATCCCAGAAAGCAGAGACTCTGAAAAAGCTGTGGGGGTTGTGGGAAACATGAGCTCCCAATGTGATGCTGTGGCCAAAAGAGCTAATGTGATCCTGTGCATCTCAAGTAGGAGTCAAAAGGTTATTTTAATCTCTGTATTTGGCATTGGTGTCCACAATTCTAGAAAGGTGTTGGTAAATTGGAGAGAGTTCAGAGAAGAGCCACAAGAATAATTAAAGAATTAGCAAACATGCCTTATAGTGATAGACTCAAGGAGCTCAATCTAGTTAATTTAACAAAGAGATTATTACAGTCTATATATACCTACATGAGGAACAAGTATTTAACAATGGGCTCTTTAGTCTAGCAAAGAAAGGTGTAACATGATCCAAAGGCTGGAAGTTAAAGCTAGACAAATTCAGTCTGGAAATAAGGTATACATTTTTAGCAGTGAAGGTAATTAACCATTGGAACAATTTCCCAATTAGGGGAGGGTAGTGGATGCTCCATCACTAGCATTTTTTAAATCAAGATTGGATATTTTTCTGAAAGATCTGCTCTAAGAATTATTTTGGGGAAGTTCTATGGGTGGTGTTATACAGCTGATCACAGTGATCCCTTCTGGCCTTGGAATCTATGATTCCTTCCTTTCTTCTTTCTGATTATTTGAAACTGTGTTAAATCTTTCCTGCACTGAAATGGAACAGAGTGTGATGAGTACTCCTGTCTTCCTGAAAAGGCTAAGAGGGAGAAAATGGGTCTTTTTCCTTTTCCCCCTCCACTATCAGTCCAGGATTCGGGGTGGGAGTGGGGGTGTTTGTCTGGACTCAATGTCCTGCTGAATAGCAGTGGAAAAATCATCCGACCGTATAGCACTTTGCATATGTTTATGTTTTAGCTCATTGCCCTGTGACGGGGCCTGTTCTGTTTCCATGCTCTCAGTGGCTTCCCCACACTCCTTTCTGATTGTGTGAGGTTTAAAGGGGGACCCTCAGATGTGTAAATAATCTTCAAACTATTGAGTACTCCCAGATCCTTCCTGTGCTTTCCAAGATAATTGTCTAATGATCATTAACTAAGTGGCAAGCCCTGGATGGTTATTGTTTTTATAAAAACCACAAGGGAAGATGAGCACTGTTTATATCTGTACTGATAATTTCCATCTCTACCACCCCTCCCCAACCTGCCGAAAAGGGCCGTGAGAATGTGTGTGTGTGTGTGTGTGGGAAAGGACTAAGGCTAGTGTTGATCCTTTTGGCTGTTTTAGGGTGGCTGCTGAGAGTTGCCACTTCAAAGAGTTGATTGCACTACAGAACCTTCAACTGGGCACTGTTGAAGTAAGGACTGTGTTTTGGGAACAGAGAAGCTTTATATCTTTTCTACACTTACACAGGCCCGTTATGATGGAGCCATCTGATCATCTTTGTGTAAAAACCACTACTGACCTTTTGCTGTATCCATTCAATTTTCTCTCCCTCATATTGTCCCTCCACGATGAGCTGCCTCCCCTGCTTTTCAGCCATTTGACTTTTATTGTTCCTTTTTGTTTCAAGTAATAAAGGTTACATCTGCTAATGACAACTCTGCATTGAGCAGGCAGAAAGAAGATGAGGCACGTGAAAGTATGGCTGGGAGACTGCAAATCCCACTTTGTTTTGGGGCATGTGTATACTTTAATGAGAGTTGATTTGGAGGTGGGGGAGGTTTGAGCTGTTGGTCTGGATAAGACTTTTTTATTTTTGCACTAAGTATGACTGCACTGCATTGCACTACTGAAATGTATTTACATGTGGTGGGATTGGAAGAGTACACAAGGGCCCAGTGAGGGAGAAGAGAAGGGGTAGGGACAGAGCATAGGGAGCAGCAAAACACTACATCTTTTCAGATCCACCTTCATCTGGCAGGATAACGCTGGTGCTATCTTTACTCCAGGCAACTAGTCAGACACTGAGACAGCTCTACTGAATGTCTTCTGTCCATCAGTTATAGGAGAAAGAGATAGCACTGTAAATTAAACTAAACAGGCATCCTAGGACAAGTGGTTTCAAGGTGTTATAAATCTTGTTTTTCAGCCGAGTTTTCTATATGGACTGAGGGAGATCTGGGAGAACTGTTCAATGTGAAATTGAAATCCCTGTTCCAGGCTTCAGCACAAAGTCACTAATCTCTAGTACAGATACAGACAAACTCCTAGCAGAGCAGTTGATTGCTCTGTAGCCCTAGTTTGTATTCCTTCAATCACAGTATGAACTCTCAGCCCAAAAGGTGAAGAAGGCTACCAAAGGTTGGAAGGTCATTGAAAAAGCACTTCTTTTAGATTGCTGTTAAGGGAACAGTGCAATAAACAAGAGTCATGAACATGTGTTTTAAGAAGTGCTGGTCAAGCCTTTGGGGAGAGATTGGGGGGGGGAGACGGAATGGAACCACCCCAGATTAGAATATTCTTGCTTATACAGAACATTCTCAGTGGCATTTATAAGTTCCTTTTGAGATTGCTGAAGGGATCAGTGTTCTAAGATTCTTTCATGTGGCCCTCAAGTGAATAGCCAGCCTTAATGGGGTCTTTTGGCTGGAACCAAACAGAACCCTGAGCTGAACAAAACTTTTGTACTCATGATGTAGGTTGGTCTATACCTTGATTTTAACAAGCGTAATACAAAAGAACGGTTAGTAATATGGAGCCAGATTCACCCCTGCTGTAACTGCACGTGGGCCCCAACCTCGCAAAAGATTGTGTTGAATCGATCAAATCTTATAAAATTAAAGCGTGGGCATAACCTCTGCCAAAAGGGTAGGGATTAATCAAATTACTCCAGGTACGGAAACTCTGCACTTCACGGAGAAGAGCAAGCACATCTCCTCCAGTTCTGCAGTGCAGGAGTCAACTCTTGGCACAAAATGGTCATGGAGTGAAGATTTCAAAAGCTGAACAATGGGAGTTGAGCACCCTGTTTTGTGCCTAACTAACTGGCCATCTGTGCCCTTGAAATCTTCCCCATTGTACTCCACAAGCCAACAGCAGATTTTAGGTTGAGAAATAACATCTGGCTTCACAGGCACCCTGCAGTGAATTAAGGAAGAATTGGAGCTGAACCCTACACTCAGATGGGGGTCACCCCTTATTTAGCAGGGTGTGTCACAATGCACAGCTAATTGCTGTTGGTCAGTCTCTTCATTTGAGAAAAAGATCCTGGACTTAGGAGTGTTGGGGAGGTCTGTTGCAGGGGCTGGGAAGAAACAAATCTATCTGGTTTGAAGGGAGTGTCTCTCTAGGGGGCCCTGAAGTGCCAACCACTGGTTAGCTTTAACCCACCCCTTCTGGTAAAGTTCGGGAGAGAATAATTAGGGATGTCTTCTGCTGCAGTGAAGCCAACTGCATGTGTTGCCAGTGGCAGTCCCATGACAATTCCAGAGAAAAGTGAAGTGGAGGGTTAACTGAGCCTGCTGTGTCCAGAGTGCCTTTTCTGCTATGGTAAAATAACAAACTTCTTTAATTTGAGCTCTTCTGGCTGATTGCTGCAAACTCCTTCCATGAGATCTGACTGGACGTTGGCCATCTTTTGGCAGGGGGTAGAACACTGCGTGCCTGCACTGCTGTGATAAGATGACATTTTTGCACTAGATTCTAACAAATAATGCAAACTGGAGACTTAAAGGCCCTGTCCCCACTGGGCTTTGAACCATGCTCAAAAAGTAGGTTTGAATTCAGGTTCAACTTGATTCCAGCCAAACCAGTTTCACCCAAAGTTTGGCTAGTGCTTGCAAATGAGGACCAGGCTAGTTTAAAACTGCTTTTGAAAAGCACTTTCAAGCCTAGGTTCAAGCCACTGCTCAATCAGGTTCCACCATGAGCTTAAGCATGGTTGTTTATTTGTAATGTTTTTAAAATAGGTTGTTCCCAGTTACATGTTAAGCCAAGCCACATTTGAAGTCAGTTTAACTAGACCTGAGATTAAATACAAAACAAAATTTTCCAGCATGGTTCCAAAACCCACTCTAGAGTGAGAAAATAAGGCTAACTTGAGGTTTATATTAAGAATCCAAAACAAGTACTGTCAACTAGAGATGCCACATAATTCAATGTCCTGTGTTATCTCCAGATGGAGAAACGCTATTTTTCCACAATCCTTCTCCACTTTTCATCGTGCTTCTTTTCTCTTAAGCCCAAATGGCATTGGCAGTTGGTTAGATCCAAAACAGAGCTGCGCCTTACTAGTTAATCATCATCTTGTTTATAGATCTTCTCTTCCTAGTCATTTGGAAACATTATGGATGCATGCTGTCCAGAACTGTGTGGCATAGCTAGGGGGTCAATAAAATGCTGATGGTGTTTGCACTATAATGGCTCTGTGAGCGAGTAATTTAACACCGTAACTGTGGCGAGGGATGGGGGAAATGAAAATGACATTTTTTTTGGAAAAGACCCAGAAAATATTACAGAGCCATAGTAACAGCTCTATAGCTAAGCTTCTAGGGAACATGTTTCTGGTGGTTGATTATGCTTGAACACTATAAAGGCTGTTTTCAAAACAGTAGAAGGTTATGCATCTCTGTTCGTAGGGTGACCTTGCACATTTCCCCAGATTAATCATCCACTTTAAGGAGAAGGCTGAGAAATCTCAGCTGTTCACACTGTCTGGTGCAGTCTTACTTTAGCTCCAGAACTTCAGTCTCTCCCTACATGGCCAGCCTCATTCTTGTTAGACAGTCTATGTTCTGCACTGGCCTGATGGGTTTTAAAGGCTACCAAGAAGACCAAAACACTTACTTGGCCCCGCCTACATGTCTTGGTGTCCCCCCTCCCTTTTTGGTTTTTCCATCAAAGCGGCAGTGTGATTAGTGGTTAGTGGATGACAGATAAGTTGTTAGTCTAAATGACAAGCTACTATGCTGAGTTGGGATTGGATTGCTGAAGTTCTTGAGGACTGCAGCAGAATCTAGAGGCCAGGCTCAGTTTGCTGGGAGGCTACAGAAGCCTATAGCTTCTGCTGCTTGCCTCGCCGAGATTGTTTTGCTCAGTCCCTGCTGGCACCCCTGTTTTAAAAGTGGAATCCAACTGTTCTGTCTTCTCTCTTCTGCGCCGGGGCTGTGTTGCTAACCTCTCAACATAAGTTGGTTTTTATTTTGCTGGTTATTAACGTGTCATTCTTCTGCAGACCAAAAAAAAAAATGAAAAGAAAATTCAGTTTCTAGACATATAAGACCAGTGAGTGAAAGGTGACAACTGAAAAGAAAAGGTGAGCAAGAAGCAATGGTTAATCATGTTAAGTTAGAAATCTAAGCATAGCCTTACCTATTTCTTAACCAATGCTCACTAGTCAGCCAGTAGTGGGGTCAGATAGGTTTCTCTGCTCATTCATGCTTGTATCCTATATATATATATATATCTTTTGTTTGTTATTGCAGATGCACACAATGTTGTCTTTTACAATGCCTGATTTTTATTGTATTGTAATTTTTTAATCAGTCTGTTGGTTTCTTTTTGAAGGACGGGGAAAAATCCTTTTTTTTTATTTTGAATTTTTGAGAAAAAATGCACTGGAAGTAAAATTGAAAACATTTGACTGTTTAAAAGGAAATCACACACCCACCTAAAGGAACAGGCTAAGAAAGATATAGCCCCCCACCCTTCTATATTTCAGGGATGTCCTCTTAAAAAGGTCCCTGTATATAGAAGCTAAAAAGACCAAACCCAAATAAACAGCCAAGAGAAGCGGTGTTGATCCCAGCAATGCAACTGGGAGTATCTGGCACAGAAGGTTTCCAGGGTTGGGCAACAGTTATGAAATCCAGCCCCACATGGGCCAAATTCATCCCAGCTGTAAGCAGCTATAACTGATCATAATGGTCCCTTCTGACCTTAGTATCTATGAAGTGAGTTACACCAGGGATGGATTTGACTATGTGTTCAATCTATAGCAAGACTTCCCCTTGGCACCCCAGTCCCTATAGCCATTTTTTTAATTGATGTCAGAATGGTCTTTTGGTTATGTGTCCTATTAGCATAATAGCCAGTGGAGGTTGCTCAGAGTAGGCAAAACCCATTCCCTATTGACTAAATGGGTTTAGTGTTCACCATTTATGCATAAATTTTTCCCTGTCAACCTTCTAATGTAATCCGCCCCACTGGTAATAAATGATATGATCAAACACTGGTGCTGAGATCCTGCCCTTGCAGGAAAATTGATTTTGAGTACTCAAAACAGTAAAACTTTTCCATAATCTGATCCAAAAAAAGTGCACTCCCTTGCACTTCCAGGGAAAGTCCTCTCTGTCTTTCAAAATGGCTACAAAGTTCCTTTGCAAGTAAAAGAAGTAGAACAACCTCTCACGATCCTGTTCTCTGTATAGCTCATTCAGCCCTGAACAATATCCCTTCAGCACGGTTCCTGTCACTTGAATACAGTAGAGCTGTTGAAATAAACTACAAAGATGCAACATTTTAAAAGGCAGATGATTTCCCCTCATGCCATAGTCTTTGGATTGCCCTACATCAGCTCATGATATTTTCTAGCCTGCTGGCTCGAAATCATGTGTTAAAATGTTTGCTTGCTTCTGTTTTGTTTTCAAAGGAGGGTGTGTGGGTGGGGTGAAGGCAGGATCCATTGTTTGTCACTTCACGGTCCTAATAGTTGGTTTGTATCTTCCATGTTTTATGCAAAAACATACATTTTAAATCAATAAATAATTGTGCCCTAGGCTGAAAGATAAATGTTTAGGAAAGGAAAAAAAAAGATGTCAGATTTTTCTCTCTACATTTTTTTGAAGATTTATTTGGAAAGGAAGGGTACATATTTTTGTTGTGTAATATTTTCTATTTTTGAATGCATTTTCTTGGTACAAGACTTTTGTGGATTTTTTTTTCTTGTGAAGACATTATTTAAAAAAAAAAAGAAAAGAAAGAAAAAACTAATTGAAAAGTTTGCCCTTACGGATATGCTGCAGTTCTGAGGTTTTAAAAAAATCATGATGTGTTAAAGTTGGGGGATTGTATTGTTGGGTTTTTTTGTAATTGTTACAAGAAGAAGTTTATATCCACTGCTGTTAAATATTGTTTCAGATGAGTAAGTAAAGGGATTGTTATTTTTTTTTAAGAAAGTTATTTATGAAATGTCACAAACACTGGATGGTAAGTTTGTGTGGAAGCATTTTACCACCTTGTGTCTTCATTGAGCTGTTGGTGACCCTATTTTCCCTTCCTCTGCCTTATGACTTTATGAATGAGGTGAATTCAGGGGCAGAGGGGTGACAAGGTAGAGCCTGATGGGGGCAGGAGGCAGAAACAAATGAGTCTTCAACACAGAGGCTGGAAAAAGCAAAGGCAAAATTGTATTGTGGAATCCTGCCTATGATGCGATCAGCCAGCTTTATTTCTCCTCCTCGTAGCAGCGTGAGGAGAGAGGCTTAGAATGCAAGGGTCTGAGTGAGAATAGCGGTGCTCATATTTATGTCTGTAAATGACACCTCAGTTTCTCAGTAACCATGCCCCTGCTCTTGTAAGCCCCACCAAGCTCGCCAAGTAAGAGCACCTGGATCTTTGTGACCAACCAACCCAGCTGAGAACTCTGGACTCTGTAACTTTGTTTCCAATTGCTTTCTGTAAACTAGAGCACTGGGATGGGTTGTAGTTTCGGCCACCAAGTCCAGCTTCCTTGGCGTTCCTGCCTTCCATTAGTGGGGAGCTCTGGCTATCTATTAAATTGGAGCGATAAAGGCTGTAGGTTGCCACATAGCTTCTCCATGTTTCCAGCTTTGAAGAAAAGAAAGAAGAGGGCTAAAGTAAGAGTAAAGCTGTGATCTAAAAGCTCATCAGTTTGGAGGAAAGGGAAAGGGATGACACCAACAGCTATAATAATCAACTGGAGATATGTAACTGGGCTACATTCTAGGCCAACCAGAATCTTTTCTGTTGTGAACAATAACAGAGCTAAATCTTGAGATTGTCAAAAAGACAGAAAGCTGAACAGTGGCCTTCAGTTCTCCTGCCTTTTAGTCTCCCTCGCTGCCTCTTTCTCTTTCCCCTGAAACTACTGCTTTGTGGGCATCTGTTCCAGTAAGCACTTTTTACCCTCCACCTAAACTGCCCTTGCTTTCAAAACATGGGGTTCGGTCCAGACTGACTAAAAATCATGTGCCTTCTTTCCCCCCTTTTGTAATTAAGCCACCTTCTCCCCTCCCCACAGCTCACACACGTAAGAGATAGAGGAAGCTGTCAAAAGTGCTACTTGTCTACTGGCATCCAGCAAAACAACATGAGCGGGAATATTTTATTAAATCTTTTCTTCTCACACACTTACACAGATCTTCCCAGGGAGACATCTTCCTTTCCTTCCCTCACACCCATCTCATCCACAAGCCAATCTTAATGGTAATGGGGGGGGGGGGGTTTGCTCGCCCAGTGAAACAATTTCTCTCTTGGGGAGAGTTCACACCACTTAAAATGTTAGTGACGAGAAGGAAAAAAGATTGTGGCCTTATGGAAATGATTTTTAACCCATGATTTAACCCTAAAAATGGCCAACCCATTTGTGCCCAAAGTTTGTATCATTTTTATAATCAGCCTTTAGGACCTTTTCCCTCAGTCCAGCCTGAGGGTGATGGTAATGATGGAGGCTAAGCTGGTAGACTAGCAATTCAATTTGGACGTTCTAGTCTTATGCGTCCTTTACTATACTATAAGTCAATCCAGTCCAGAGCCCTGCTGTCTGCTTGCTTTACTTACATCCTTTCCACTGCATTCTCTGCTTTACTAGTCAACTTGAGTATTGTGGTGACCCAAAGGGAGGTGCCTGGTGGCTGTTTTGGATTTCATATAGTTCTGGATCTTTTAGAGGTGGAAGGGCATAACAACTGCTAGAGCAAATGAAGCTTCTGATGGGCTGACTGCAGTATTCCTAGGGTCAACAACCCCCTTCAAATCATTGTAA
Source organism: Dermochelys coriacea (assembly GCF_009764565.3). NCBI lineage: Eukaryota > Metazoa > Chordata > Testudines > Dermochelyidae > Dermochelys > Dermochelys coriacea. The sequence goes on along the minus strand of NC_050068.2, from coordinate 201,235,592 downwards.
TACACCTGTGCTGTCCCCGGGCCAAAGATGAAAAATAGAATGGCTCTTTGGCTTCATTAAAATTGAGCTACAACCACATAACTGCTACTGTTCAAAGAAAGACTGTTTAAAGTGAGACGTTCAGAGTCAGTAGCACCAAACTCTGATCTACTTTCCCCCACGTATTATATTGTTGCATATAGTCAGGATCATTTTTATGGGGGGGGGGGAGGGCAGATGCATCGTAAGGAGTGATTTTGGGTTTTGTTTTAAGAATTAGTGCTAGAATCCCCCTCCTCTAGCAAACCTTTAACAAACAAGTTTGCACCTGGAATGTGAATTTGGCAAGAAAGGGGAGGAATTTTAAATCCAAATTTCCCAGTGTTGTTCTAATCAATAGCAAACAACACAAAGAAAGGTATGAAAAATTTCTCAACATCATGAAATGATTTGGAACATCATAAATATAAATAGTTGCTAACCTTGGCTAAGGACTTGAAATTTCTACTTGAATGTTAAGCTCTAGAGCAGTGGTTCCCAAACTTGTTCCGCCGCTGGTGCAGGGAAAGCCCCTGGCAGGCCGGGCTGGTTTGTTTACCTGCCGCGTTCACTGGTTCGGCTGATTGCAGCTCCAGTGGCCACGGTTCACCGCTCCAGGCCAATGGGAGCTGCTGGAAGCAGCACGGGCTGAAGGATGTGCTGGCCGCTGCTTGGAGCAGTGAACCCCCACCACTGGGAGCTGCGGTCGGCTGAACCTGCAGACACAGCAGGTAAAGAAAGCGGTCCAGCCTGCCAGGGGCTTTCACTGAACAAGCAGCAGAACAAGTTTGGGAACCACTGCTCTAGAGCATGTGGGGAGGGAATTTATTCCCCATATTATGGCAAATATTGGGTGGGTGTGGAGACAAATGGTGCATTCCTAGAGGTCTTTGGTGCTGACTGGGTTAAAACTCTTTTCCAAGACCTGGATTTAACACAGGTAATGTACACAAGAATAACCTGTATCAGATGCAATATTTTGATGAGGGGAGGAGAGTATTGTGGGAAATGGATTGGTTGGCTGGCTGGCTGAGTAGTTTCCCCCCCCGCCCCAGCTTTTATAAAGTTGTGACTTCTACCGTGCCTTATTCCTAAGAGATGCTGGCACTCGAACACAAACCCCCCCTCCCGTACACACACAAGTTCAGCCTCAAAAACAACACAAACTATGGGAAGAGCCACACACAGGAAGGGTAGAGATCATTAGCAAAAATAACTGAAGCCATGGTGGGAGTAATACAGTCACCTTGAAATCTGGACCATTCCGAATTTGAGCAATATCTCTTCCACCTCTCCTCCCACCCTCCCCACCAATGGTGCTACTATACTGCCAGGAGTCCAGTTTGCCCAAGAATAGCTGCCCATCCAGAGGCCAGTCATGCATGGCCCCATTTGTTTTTTGCATTGTCAAGTCCAAGGAGGTTTAGATGAGTCAGGCTTTTTCCACTACTAAAAGTGTTTTCCATGGGGTACATGAATGCCATTTATTTTGCTTTAAATGCACTTTAAAAAAAATAAATAAATCAGTGCTCCAGTCTGTTTCAAATACACAGGAGGAAGATAGTGCATGAGTGTCTGAACCCAGTTCACTTTATCTCCAGTTAAAATATACTCTGTGGTGTACGTATGTATAGAATATGTGTATACATACACACATACCCATATCCGTATACACACACCGAGACACACAAAGCTTAAGTAGAGAGTCTGTCTATAGTTAAGCTCACAAAACCGGATGCTACACAAACACAAAGGCAGCAGAGAAATTATGGTTGGGCTCTTGAAACACATCACAAAAAATGAAAACAGCTACTTGCAAGTGACTTGGTTCTTTCTGTACGTTCAATAACTATTGTAGGTGTGGTTTGTAACCAGAATAAAAAGGAACGGTGCTAACTGAAGGCAACTGAATGAATGGGCAAAAACCCTTTCGGTCCAATAATGCAATTAAAGTGCTACACCAATTCTCAGCTTGGTTATTTTGGGGTTGGTTTGTTTCTTGGGTTTTTTTTTAAATTAAAAATAATAAATCTACAAAAATACACAATCCTCCCACAAAAACAAACCCTGTCCTGAAAAAGCCCTTGTTTATGGAAGATGTCAGATCTCAAAACTCTTGGCCTTGCTCTCAATCAGCACATGCAAAATCAGTACTTTTTAAATGTCTAAAACGAAAAAAAATAGAAAAAAAAAAAACTTTTTGAAGCACCTTAATGTGGCTTCCCATTCCAGGAGTGGTAGCCACCTTTTTTCTTTGAGCACCTTATTGATGTGTTATGCTATCTGCTGTCTTTTTGTTACCTGTTGGCTGAATGGCTGGCTGTTAACATGTACACACGTGTGCGGGGGCGAGGGTATGGCTGTGTGTGCGCCTAGTGCATTCCACAGGCCTTTCTATGAAATGCACGCACATGCACGCACACCCTGCTGTGATATCTGTGTGTGTGTGAGAGAGAGAGAGACGCTCCATCTATGTTCCCGTTCCTCATTGGATTGGTTTGAATTTAGAGGGAAATTTCTTAACCCGTCTCTGCCCTTTTTGGCAGACAAAGTTAAAAATTCATAAATGGCTGAGGGAGGGGGACATTTCCTTATTGGGAACAAAGAAATTCCCAACAATCCTTCAAAGCCGAGTGAATGGGAAACTGCATTCAGGCCTAAATCCTGCAGTCTTTGGGCAGGCAGCCCCTCCCCCCGCACACTGCTTTCAGTGGCAGTTATGCCAGAATAAAGACTTCATGATTTGGTCCCCAGCAGGCAAAGCTGCTTCTCAGGAGACAGGTCTTTGCCTCTAGCAATGTGCGTTGTTGTGGCTGTGTGTGTTTTTATACACTCACACACACTGAGACATGGTTTGTGAAGATATGAAGAGCAGGTCAAAAGTTTGGAGGGGTTATGAGTTCCTTTTGTTTCTCTTATTATACTCTGTAAATGGTATGTCAGTTATTAAACAAGCAAACAGAAAATTGTTTAAACAAACCCTTGCATACGCCTTTTCTATCAAGTGCTTTAAAATATAGAATCAATACACACATCCTGCCAGTTTTTCTTACAGTGAGAGTATCCTTACCTGCCATTTAATATTAGCCTCGTATTTTTCTCACGTATATTTACCTGTGACTTGTATTTGTTATTTAAAACAGAAAAAAAAGGAAAAAAAAGAAAATTAACTAGCGCTTCATTATACTATATTATTATTATTATTATTATTATTATTGTGACATTTTGGAATACTGTGAAGTTTTATCTCTTGCATATACTTTATACGGAAGTATTACGCCTTAAAAAATACGGAAATAAATTTTACAAGGTTTCTGTTTTGTGTGGAAGAGTAATTGATGTTGCTAAGAATGATGTTTGTTTTTTTGTTTTTGTTTTTTTGTTTGTTTGTTTTTTGGGGTTTTTTTAATGTTACCAGCACTTTTTTTGTAAGTTTCACTTTCTGAGGTATTGTACAAGTTCACACTGTTTGTGAAGTTTGAATATGAAGGAATAATTAAAAAAAAAGTAAAAAACTTGGCAGGTGTCTTTGTGGGTTTATTTTCCTCCTAGACTATACAAGGTTGCATGTAAATACACAATCCTGCAGTTGATAGGACAGTACCACATTGGCGCACACATTGTATGACTACATTGCAACATTTGACTCGGGGGCTAAACTTTTCCAGAGGACTCTGTAACACAGAGATATCACTGAATGGAAGCATAATATCACAAAATATGGCCAAAAAAGGAGCTTCTTAAAAATAGAAGCTTTTTGGTCAAATAATATTTTAAAAATCCATTACAACAGCAGACTAAGTAACCTGCCCTGCATCTTCCCTGGCTATTCCAGTCCTTGGCTCCTCACACACAGCTCTGCCCATACCCCTCCATCCTGATCTGCAGTCCCCCTGCTAGTCCTGTCCTGGGACCCCTTACAGATCAGCTAGTGCATCTCAGTCTTAATCTGCAATATCTTTACTGTTGTACACCTCCTATACAATTTAGCTTCTATATTTCAGTCCTGAGCTGCAATATCTTGGTTCAGTGATTTGCATAAACCTACTCTTAAGATAAGGCAAAGGTCACCAAACTCTCTCATTGGTGACCTAAGTCAAGTTTGAATCCAAGACTCCATTGGTAAAAATGCAGCAATGGCTGCTGAAAGTTGCATGATTTCAAGCCAGAACACAAGACTTGCCAGGCTGGAGATGCCGCTGGAAGGCCAAGCAGGAGCTGAGAAGGCAGATGCCCTACGTATCCTAACCTATCCTTCCACCCCAAACTCAATTACTAGTTTTGATTTTTCTTTCACATCCTTAGGCAAATCCTGGTCCCACTGAAACTAACAACAAAACTCCCAGTGATGCAACAGGACCACAGTTTCATCACTGGAGCACACTTTTCAAATATGGAGGCTTAATTTAGGGCACCCAGTTCTGCACTTGGATTGAGTCCAAATGCATAAACAAGGTATCCTAATTTAGGTGTCTTCTTGTGAAAGTTAGGACACACACCCCTGCTTCCTCGGGGCTTTTGGTTTTGCCCTAAAAGATTTAAAAACTTCAAGACAAGATATCTTCCATTTGTCGAAAGCCTGGAAATGAGATCCTCTTCCAATGGGATACATGAGAATCATCCCCACAGTTCTGGCAAAGCAACATCATTGCTAAAAGATGAGGGCCATAGAAATACATTGGATAATCATTTCCATAGCAGGGGTTGAAAGAGCATTTTAATGGGAATCTAGAATTTTTTTTTCTCATTCTACAGGCAGGAGGCACTCTTCTCAAAACAAGGTAAACTCATCAAATCTGCACCCCGAGGCCATAGTGACAATCCAGGAACATATTCCAGTGGGTCTCAGCCAGAGGATTGCAACACCAAGGCATGTCATTCCATGACTCAGTCATTACCTTGCTTCTCTACTGAACCAGTTTTCTTCCCCCAGTTGTGATGTGGTCACTGGTACCCCTAGAAAACTGGCGTGAGACCTCCAAGCAGCCCTTCAGCTAGTAACAACTTCTTGTCGCTACCAGCCTGGATGGGATTTTGAACAAAACCCTAGAAGGTAAAGGCCTTCCCAATCTCTTGATTTATCCAGTGCAAACACCCTGTGCCTGTACAACAGTGCTCTGTACTTCTCCCTTCCTCCACCACCACCACATATACCCTTTCTCTTGACCAGCCAACCTCCAGACCATGTAACAGGACTTAACAGGAGGAAGCAGAAAGGTTTCAACTAAAGAACTGATGTAGGAACTCTAAGCTTCCCCACAGCCAAAACTCCCTCCTCCCCACCCAGCTACCCCATTTGTACCACAGTGCTCCTGCTGCTGTGGCTTTTGTTTCACAGGATGTTGAAGTAGTCGTGACCATCATCAGACTCATTCTGCGCTCCCATGCTGCTGGCAGATGCCACCCTGGCCTCTGCTGAGCTGTCTGTGGTGGAGTTTGGTGAGCTGCAGTCCTGCCTGCTGCTGCTGGAGGCTGCCTTCTGCAGGACATGGGGCGGCACGTGGATCTTCCAAGTTTGTTTCTACAAAACCAAAGCCACAAGGTTTTTTTCCTCCAATCATTTTAAACCAGAAATGGCCCCAAGGGCCATTGTTCAGATCCAAACTTTCCCAGAATCTGGGCAGGATTCCTGTCTACAGGTTGAGATCAAGCACATCCTTGTATTTAAACAGCTGCTCAGGTTTCCACCATCCTTCCACCTCTTTTCTAAGAGAGAAGAAAGAGGAGGGTGGGTTATGGAGGGGTTGAGAAGGTTGGGTATGAAGGGGGCCTGAGATGTGCCCTTACACTGGTGGAGGCCCCCTGAGAAGCAACCTCACCTGTGACTGGTGTGGAGTAGGGTCCTCCATAAATCCAGCCCTCAGCCAGTATGGAATAAAATGCCTCCCAGCATCCACCGGCCCCCTTGTCCAGTGAAGCAGGTACGGGCCCATGAGATATACCAGCACATTTGACAGATTGGGGCCCCCATCTTACAGGCTTAGCCGGAGACCCCAATCTTAGCCAGTGGGATGGGCAGGGGGGACCCTCACACTCAGACCATTCCTGCAGGAGTTGAGAGGTGCCCACATAGTAGCTAGTGAAAGGAAAGAGAGGTAATTACTGAGACACACCGTCACACTTCAGGGTAACCTGAAATACACTCTCAGCAAGGAGTCTGAAAGAAAGGGGACCCAAATATACGCCCCATTCTCTGCTGACTCTGAAAAGGTCTCTCACACTCATCTAAGAGGGGATGCTGAGATGCATTCAGCCCGGATGGGGAAACATGAACTGTGCCTTCACCCTCAGCTAGGGGAATGAGGAGGGACCCCAGATATTCCATAATAGTCAGGGGATGGGTGATATGAGCAATTCCCTCACACTCAGCCCAGGTGTATTACGGTGGTCAGCAGAGCCCTTACACTCACTGGGGAGTGGGGAGGGAATTATGGGCCATAGCAAAGCCCTCACTCTGAGCTGGGTGCTGACTTACTAGGGCTCAGGGTCTGGGATGATTTCTTGGCCATGCTGGAGATTTTTCAGCAGATGCTCAAAATTCAGCCAAATCAAGTGAGTTCCTGGGGCTGTGGGCTGCAGAGCCAGTTTAAGGTGAATACACTAGGAAGCGCAATGAGTAACTCTAAGTGAATGCTGGAGTTGGGGACAGCAGAGATCTGTCCACTTAGACACCATGTTTCCCATCAAAGTTACTCTGCATCTTTATGTTTAATCCAATCAATGTAATTAAAGATTGAATAGCAAAGAAAAGTAACAGGATGAATGGAAGGGGGATCTAGTGACCTTATTGGGACTATCTTCCGGTTACCTTTCTTCTGAGGATCCATACTATGAAACACACGAGGAGCAGAACTCCCAATATCAGGCTGATTATTATGTATGGAAGGTTCTTCTAAAGGATCGTCTCCTCTGATGCTCCTGAAATTAAGTGAAGAGAATGTGAGTTTGGCATTAAAATCACACTTGGTCACACTCACCAAAGGCATGCAGAAGTGGGTACAAAGCTACAGCCGTGATCCTCAGGCCTGATGCTAATCTCACACTTTTTTTACACCTGTGTAACACCATTGACTTCAGGAGAGTTACTGCTTAATTACCGTTGTTTTAATTAAATCAGAATCAGGCCCCACATGTCCATGCTTGACAAAGAAACCCTGATAGGAGGGCACTCTACCTCCTTCTTCCTCAGGACAGTCTGGATCTTCCTCCAACTGGTTTAATCTTAAACAATGCTGGGGGTAACCTGGTGACTATAAATGCCCCATGGAGACCACCCTGTTTAATTATTTCATGCATAATATAACTCAAAGATATGCTGTATCCAACTCAGGACATTGAATCCTGCAGTCCAAGTCAGTTTCCATTTCTGAGTAAGCAGAGCATCTCCGGGAGAAGAGGAACTGCTGACAACTGTACCAACAAGCCTTCCTTACTCCAGTAGAGATCACGGGCACACATGTGCACCAACACTTCAATGGGGAGCTCCATCCTATGCTGACTATGCTCAGCAACTCCTAGGAGAAGCGCTCATTCCACTGCAGAATCAGCCTGTAGCGAACTACCTGAAATAAACCTGGACTATAATGCCAACCTTCAGTAAAACACAAAAACAACCTGTACAACTGTCACCAAAACCATTCTTTTTTCAAATCTCATTTCGGTAGCTTGCCTGACATAAACTGATATTTTAGTTACCTGAGGGGGGGTCTTCCTATTGACAAGGTAATGAATAACTGTATCCCAAAATACAGAACCTGCAAGGCCAACATCATTGTTGGTGGTAGTTGAACAATAGATTATTACCACCAAGTGACAATTGTTTTTGGAAAGCTCTGGCGAACTGGATACCAAAGAACTGGGTGGGGAGAGCGGGGTGGGAAAAGGAGGCAAACATGGTACCAATCTGCTAAAAAGAAAAGAAGAGTGATTCTGGCAGTTACCACCCCGGAATTCGAACTTCTAGCTCTAAGGAATTGTAAGTGGTATTCTTTGGTCTCAACAAGTGCCTCGCCTCTGGTCCCTGTTGCCCTGGATTTGAGGGGTGTGTATATCCCAGAATGTGATCAAGTTAATTGCAACCATATTATGTGCATTCAACCATTCTGAATTAATAAAACAGACCCACCACACAGTTAAGGGTTAGTTTTGAGACAGGCTTTTAGAAGCAAGGTCAAAACTTTTTTGCTATAGTTTCTGCTAATCAAAATGGGAGGAGGGGACAGACAAGTCAACTGAGACTGAAAACCTTGGTGGCTGGAAAACATTGAATCTAGATGCCTCTGATATTAAAAGTGTATTGAAAATTAGAAAAGTGATCATAGAATATCAGGGTTGGAAGGGACCTCAGGAGACCATGTAGTCCAACCCCCTGCTCAAAGCAGGACCAATCCCCAATTTTTGCCCCAGATCCCTAAATGGCCCCCTCAAGGATTGAGCTCACAACCCTGTGTTTAGCAGGCCAATGTTCAAACCACTGAGCTATCCCTCCCCCCAAATGACCCCTCCAGTAGGGGTCATTGTGACCTATGTGTTTTGCAGACATTAGTTATAAAAGATCAGCTAATATAGTGTGCTTTGGAGCTGTCCTCTGAAGCCATCTCGAGAGACATTTTCCCTGACACCCTTTCTCCCCGGCAGGTGAGCAGCTGGCCACTGTGAACCTGCTGTTAAGCGATCAATACCGTTCCAGATGGTAGATAAATATCTGGGATGTTCTCAACCTATTGCTCCTGTCTGTGTGTGCTTAAATCTAATAAACTGCAGTGTTGGACAAGAGCACGCTCACTTGCATTTAATCCTTTATCAGACAGAATTGTTGTGTTCCTATGATTTATTCCTGGCCCACCAAGAGTGAAATAGTTATGTTGCCCCTGCTGGAGGTTCTGAAAACCCCGGGTAACACCCTCACCAGCTGCTGTATGTTTTCCTGTCTCCCCTCAGCAGCACCAGGCCCCTACAATGAGAATTATACCCTAGTATTAAGGTCAGAATTTGGCCCTAATTAGCCTTCAAACTCCCTGTATGTTAAGTATTATTAGAGCCAAATCCCCAAACCAAATCAGGGGCAGATCACTTCCTCTCTCTGTCCCTCTAAATGCAGTCATCTCTACCAACCATTAGACCATCCTTACTTTTGTAATTCAAGTAAATAGATCTGGCAGAGCACTGGGCTAGTGAAAGGAGAAATGGCAAGTGAAATTGACCATAAACAGAAAGTGACATTGGCTAATCTAGCTTTATTGTCCAAGCTAAGCGAGAAGAGCAAAAAGTAACAAACTACCAAAATGACAGAATTGATGAAAAGTAAATTAGATCTTAAAATCTTTCAGTTTTAACGATATAATTTATTAGTAACAGAGGCAAAACATAAATGTTAAAAATAATAATTTTAGCCATATCACCCATAAAATGAATCTACTCTAGGGAAAGGAAGAGGGTATTTTGGATGGTGCTAATTCTTCAATTGCAAAATAAACTTGCTAAAGTTTCCTAAAGGGGTAAATTTTCAAAAGTGCCTAAAACACCACTCCTAGGCTCCTAAATAGAAAAGGGTGACATTTTTCAGCTAGAACTTTTTTTCACCGAAAAATGTAGATTTGAGTCAACTGAAACATTTCAAGAAGTCATATTAAAAAATTGTATCAATCAAAAAAATTCATTTTGAACTGTCAAGACAAAATGTGTCAATATTTTATTCGATGCATTTTTTGTTTCAAAATTTACTTCAATTTTATTTTTTTAAATGTCAACAAACCTCACAATCATTTTCAGTCAAACAAAAAGTTTCATTTAACCTGAAATTAATTCATTTTTGACTTTTGGTTCATCAACTTTATTTAATTTATTTATTTATGGTTTGGTTTTTCAGTACAGCCCACAAACTGAAAAAATCAGTTATTCATGCAGCTCTTCTCCTACAGGCTTGTCTACACACAAAAATTAATCCAGAATAAGATAGGGTGTGAATTTAAAGCAGTTTCCTGATTAACTCCATGTGTGGCTACTATTAGGGTTTGTCTACACTGGCACTTTACAGTGCCGCACCTTTCTCGCTCAGGGGTGTGAAAAAACACCCCCGAGTGCTGCAAGTTTCAGCACTGCAAAGTGCCAGTGTAGACAGTGCACTAGCACTGGGAGCTACGCCGCTTGTTGAGGTGGGTATTTTTAGAACACCAGGAGAGCTCTCTCCCAGTGCTGTGCCACGACTACACAAGCCACATTAAAGCGTGGCCACGACTGCGCTTTAATGTTGCCAGTGTAGACAAGCCCTTATTCTGGAAGAAGAGTATTTTATTATGAATTAGCTTAATCCGCTTCCAAAAAGTGCCTTGTTCCCTTTGATTAACATGGAGTTAATCAGGAATAGCTATTCTGAAATAACACCCATGTAGACAAACCTTCAGTCACTTAAGTGCTTTGGAAAATTTTACCCACACTCCATAGATCTGAGTTATCTGTAGTTTTGTTGGCGCACCTGTCGGTTCCAGGAACATTCTCCCTTCGTATATCCCATAAGGGAAGGTGTGAAATTCACAACAGTAATCTCCAGTGTCATTGATGCCTAATAAGTGGATTGTTATCCCGTACTCTGCTGCCAGTGATACCTTCTCAGTGAACACCGGCTGGCTATGCCTTTATCTTTGTTTAGGTAAACTGCAAGCGTGACCTTGTTACACCTGTTCCAGTTCACCTGCAACACAATGGCATTGGTCAAAGAGAGAGAACACCGCAGGGTGATGTTGCTGTTTTCAACTGCAGAAACGTTCCCAACTGTTAGAATTTTTTCAGTTGTGTCCCCTGGAAGACAGCAAACCAAAGTGCAGTCATGAGAGTGATGCAGTGTAAGGCTCCCACGCAGCTTGTGAGAGAGAAAGTTCATTTGATTACCTAAATTCCCACTCCACTGCAGTCATTGAAATCAGATAAAACAAGCAAAAACCAAACAGGAAAGAACTACCGGTATATCTGAGAAGAAAGGGAATTCTTTGTGATGGGTTCGGTCACAGAGATCGTCTTGGAATGTCACCTGATGTGCTGAAATTACCTCTGAGCCTGTTTTCCCTGCCATCTTGGGACTCCAGAACCCTGCCTTGTTGAGCCAGACACACTAGCCTGCTGCAACACAGACCCAGGGTCTGGGCCATGCCCCCAGTGCTGCAGACTTTAATTAAAAACAGTTCAGCAGGTTACCTGTCTCCAGCACCCAGACACCCAGCTCCCAATGGGATCCAAACTCCAAATAAATCCATTTTGCTCTGTATAAAGCTTATACAGGGTAAATTCAAAAAATTGTTCACCCTCTATATCAATGATAGAGACATGCACAGCTGTTTTCTCCCCCTAGGTATTAATCACTTGTTCTGTGTTTATTAATAAACAAAAGTGATTTTATTACATATAAAAAGTAGGATTTAAGTGGTTTCAAGTAATAACAGCCAGAACAAAGTAAGTCACCAAGCAAAATAAAACAAAAACACACAAATCTAAGCCTAATACATTACGAAACTGATTACAGTTAATATCTCACCCTCAAGATGTTCCAATAAGCTTCTTTCACAGACTAGATGCTTTCCTAGTCTGGGCTCAATCCTTTCCCCTGGTACAGTCCTTGTTATTTCCAGCAGACATCTCAGGTGGTAAGCAAGGGTTTTCTCATGACTGGAAGCCCCTTTTGTCCTGCTCGATCCCCTTTTATAACTTTGGCATAAGGCAGGAATCTTTTGTCTGTGCTTGTCCCCACCCCCACCTCATCAATGGACAACTACAAGGATTAAGATGGATTCCAGTATCATGTGACATGGTCACATGTCAGTGTAAGACCCCTAGTCTCCATTCTTTCTGGGTTGGCCCACAGATACACAAGAAGTTTTGCAGGTAAATAAACCATTTACAACCAATTGTCCTAGTCAATGTGAGCCATCAAGATTTTAAACCACCATTAATAGCTCACACCTTGCATAATTACAATAGGACCTCAGTTATACTTCATATTTCTAGTTTCAGATACAAGAATGATCCATGCATACAAATAGGAGGAATATGTGCAGTAGTTTATAACCTTTGTTTTGATACCTTACAAGAGACCATTTGCATAAAGCATATTCCAGTTATATCATATTTACACTCATAAGCATATTTCCATAAAACATATGGAGTGCAACAACACATTCTTCTCTTACCCTAAGGGAGGATGGTCCCAGAAAGGGAGGTCTCAGATCTGTTGGTGGAGCAATGTATGGAAGCCCAGGATTGAATGGTAGTAGAAGAGCTCAAATTGCTGAGGAAGGATTTTCTCCAGGTCAGGGAAGACTGAGAGATACGCTTATATAGCTGTATGAAACTGCCATAAGCAAACATCCCAAAAGTTTCAGATTAGCACTCAAATGTCCAGGTACTTATCTCAAGCTCATTTAAATTATCAAACCTCCTTTGGCCTGGAATTTGGGAAAAGCCAGATTTGAAATATTATTTGGTTTCAGAAGGTTTGGAAAGATATCAACAACAGTTTTTTGGAGAATTGGGTTTTTATTTGGTTGACTGTTTGGGGTTTTTTTGGGGGGAGTGGGAAACTGTGGGCAGTTTACTCTTATCTTTGAAGCACTGTGTACAGAATCCTGCTGGTGAAATGATACTGATGTAGATGACCCATACTTTGATCTGCTAGGGCAACTTCTATGGGATGAAAGTCTCTTGAGTGTACAAGTAAGTTTGATTTTAAAAAATAAATACATAAAAAATAAAAAGTTGATTCATACCACTAGTTTATGTTCCCAGTACTAACTCTCCCCCTCTCACCCCCCCACGCCCAATATCCCTTCCTGTCCTCACAATTTTACTGGACTTAAAAACTGGAAACAGATGCAAAATCTAGTTGTGCAGTCACTCATTCATTTAGATTGGTGCAGGCATTCTGGCCAGAGCAAAAGAACCAAGTAATGGCTCCCGGACTCTGTTCCTGGCTCTACTACTGACTCCCTGTGTGGCTTCAGGTAAGTCACTTCACTGCCTCATGCCACAGTTTCTCCATCTGTAAACCAAGGATAGTAATACATCTCTAACTGAGTTACTGCATGGTTTAAATCATCAGTGTATAAAGTGCTTTGACACTAGGGATGTCCAAATAACTGAATTTTCAGGTCTGAAAAAACAAAAATCCTTTTTGGGTCACCCCAAAACAAAAGTGTTCCAAAAAATCTGACTTTTTACTTTGGAAAGATATTTTGTTTTGGAAATGCCAAAATGAACTATTTCAACATTTCTGATTTTTTTAAATCAACACAGTTGTCCAAAATTGACCTGAATTCATGAATTGTATTGGTCAGCCCAAATGTGCATTTTTTTGGCCAAAAAAAAAAAAGTTTTGTGTGAAAATTTTCATCCAGCTCTAAGATCTTTGGATGAAAGGTGCTCTTACTAAAAATAATAGAAAAGTTAAGTATGGCCTGCATTCAGCTTTACTAAAATGCATATTGTTTGCTTGCGTTCAGTTTACCAAACAATCTAGATTACTCTGTATCAATGACCTGTCCTCTTCATTAAATATGATTCCCCCAATCCCTATCATCTGCAAACTTTACCAGTAATGATTATGTTTACTTCAGATCTTTGATAAAAATGTTAAATAGCAGATGGCCAAATACCTATACCAGCAGTACCCCAATAAACAAAACAAAACAAAAAAACCCCACAACACAGCTTCTAAAATTACATTTTAAGGTCTCTCAGTTACCCAGTTTCTAATCCATTTAGTATATACCATGTTGATTTTGTATCATTCTAGTTTTTTAATCAAAGGGTCGTGCAATATCAAGTCAAATGCCTTATAGCAGTCTAAGTATATTACATCAGCACTATTAGCTTTATCAACCAAATTTGTAATCTCATCAGAAAAAGATATCAAGTTCATATTGACAAGATCTATTTTCCATAAGCCCATGTCGATTAGCATTAATTATAATACCAGATGGCTGGGACAGAGCTAGCAAGGTAGCTGTACAGTTTTAATGTGATTCCTATAATAAGCAAGACTAAAAAGAAAGCAGCTGATGGAAAAAAGAAGAGGGACCCAAACCCAAGAAAATGATAAGTCTGCCAACAAAAACTCAGATCTATGGAGTGTGGGCCAAATTTTCCAAAGCACCTAAGTGAATCAGGATTTGTCTACATGGGAGTTATTTCAGAATAGCTATTCCTGATCAACTCTGTCTTCCTTACTCAATTTCAGATGCCACCAGCATCCAATGAAGCAGAGAGAGCTCAAAACTCACTTACCCAATGTCATCCAGCAAATGAATGGTAGAATTAGGAATAGAACCCAGGATCCCTGACTCACAAGTCTCTGCAGTAACTTATAAGAAATCATAATAAGATAGCAAACTCCTAGAACTATACCTGAAACATATAGGAGAGGAGCCATATGCCACAGCAGCTGTTCCACAAGGAGAGGATAACCCATGCTACCAGAGAGTCAAACAAAAAGTCGCTGCTTGCTCTGGAGACTGGCAGGGCTGCAGAACTGCAGCTGTGAAAACACCGCAGTTCGAGTTAAGGGTGAAGGGAAAGAGCTTTGGGGCAGGTGGGGTGAGCGAACTCATTCTTGATGCAACACAAACCACAGAGCTATGGAGAGCATATTTCAGAAAAGACATCACAGAAAATGCTTTACAGCAACAACAGACAGTGGTTACTTGTAACTGCAGGTGACTCAAACACCGCTTTACTCATTAATAAAGGTGCCCTTATTTAGGCTTCCTGACTGCAAACTCTGAGAAGTGGCTTACGAGTAATGCATCCGATGAAGTGAGCTGTAGCTCACGAAAGCTTATGCTTTAATAAATTTGTTAGTCTCTAAGGTGCCACAAGTACTCCTTTTCTTTTTGGGAATCCTGTGATAACTGATTTGAGCAACAGCCCCTTCCTCATTCCCTTGTGTGGATAATTACTTTTGAAAGGTCACCATGAAGTTCCATGTCACCAGGAACTTAACCTACCAAGCAAAAAGTTTCCACCTTACAAGGAATCAGTGAGCTCCTTCAGGTACTGAGTGCTAACACAGATAATTGGTATTGCTATTGCCTTGCTCCGGTTATTCCTATCACACAAAAGGCTGGTCTTAAACTGAAGCCAGCAAGTCACAGCCCTGCCCTTCAGGAAGATCTTCCATAGACTCAGGAAGATGTAGCCTCTTCCTCTTCCCTGCTGCAACTGGGCTGAAGGGGGAGGCAACTCTCAATCCAATGTCCCCCCTGTAAATAGCATAGTGGGAATGGAGGCTTGGTGTTTTGAGGCAGCCACCTGACATCTTCTCTGCCTGAGGCCACACACGCTGTAAGGCTATCCTTGCTCCTACAAGTGATAGTACCTTTGCTATCAGTACAGTTATGCCTTTGCAAAGAACAGTGGTGCTCAGTCAGGGATCCAGGGCCCCCTAAGGGGCCATGAGCAGGTTTCCGGGGGGCCGCCAGGCAGGGCCAGTATTATACTCGCTGGGGCTCAGGGCAGAAAGCCGAAGCCCCACCACATGGGGCTGAAGCCCGGGGCCTTGAGCCCTGCCACCTGGGACTGAAACTGAAGCCTGAGCAATGTAGCTTTGTGGGGACCCCTGTGGCATGGAGCCCTGGGCGACTGCCCTGCTTGCTCCCCCATAATGTCAGCCCTGGCTTTTATATGCAGAAAAACGGTTGTGACACAGATGGGCTGTGGAATTTTCTAGTATGTTGGGGGGGGGCTTCCGAAAGAAAAAGATTGAGAACCCCTGGCATAGAAGACTGAACAGTCCACCTTAAAGAGCTCACCATAAAAAAAACAAACAAACTATGGAATAGCAGCAGCCATGTCTCTTTCTAAAATAACTGTAAAGAGTGTGTGGCTGACCTGTGCCTGGTTAGTTTTATTTGGGAGCTATTTTGGTGGCAAATTTAGCAATGGCAATGAGGAAGACAACTCCACCTCGACACCATGCACCACGGGGGGAGGGGGGAGAGCATACCACTTTTTAAGAAATAAAATAATCAGCAGACCCAATTTTCTAGCTGCAGAAAGTCTTGATAGAAAAAAGATTCATGAGTCTGATAGATCATCATTCTCTGAAGTTTATCAGCAGCATATTCCAACTCTAGTTGCCAACAAAACAGCCAAGGAGTTTCAGCTGTAGTTTCAACTGCTGTCTGCATGCCCATGTCATTCAGCTGTACTCTGCTGTAGTACAGAATGGCTGAATGACATGGCCATGCAGGCTGCTTGTCTAGATTGCTTTTGCCATTCAAGCAACCTCATGTCTTTGCCAGTTAATTTTTACTGCTTCAGAGAGAGAGAGTGTACAAGTGAGATCCCATAGTGTCTCAGGTAGTTCTAGATCTTCCCCATCTCCAGCACTTCTCAGGGTTAGAGGACAGTGGCAGGACTAATTTGTTCTGTCCTGAAAGCTTTCTGGCCACAGGCCTTAATGGCAAATTTTCCCACTCTTCTCTCACTTTGCTGCTTTCTGTATTCAAATACTGAAAAAAAAAGAAAGGTGAGAGTCTTCCCTGCTGGGGGAGGACCATTTCTCATCGGCTTCATGCCCATAAAAGCATGCTTAACAAGCTGAATTCAGAGGTGAACTAAGAATTTAGAGGGGATTTAAGTTGGTGTAATTACATCTTCTTTAAATTGGTGTAACTGACACCTCTTTACACCTGACTCACCTTGACATGGAGATCACACCAGTTTCAATGCTCTGAGATTAGGACCTGATTAGGGTTGCCACCCTCCCAGATTGGCCAGGAGTCTTCAGAATTGGGCTCGATCTCCTGGGGGGCTACTTAAACCAATCTGGGAGATTTTAGGCTGCTAAAAGTCCAGCAGTACCGCCTGGCCAGAGCCTGCACCCCAAGCCCCTGCCCCAACCCTGAGCCTCCTCCTGAACCCAAACTCCTTCTCAAAGCCTGCGTCCCCTCCCATACCCCAACTCCCTACCCCAGCCCTGAGCCCCCTCCCACACCCGAGTCTCCTCCCACACACAAACTCCCTCTCAGAGCCCACAAACCCTCCTGCACCCCAAACCTCTGTCCCAGGCTCAGCCCAGAGCCCCCTCCCACACTCCAAACCCCTCGACCCCACCCTTCAACCCCCTGCCCCAGCCCAATGAAAGTGAGTGAGGGTGTGGGAGATCAAGCAAAGGAGGGAGGGGGGATGGAGTAAGTGGGGGCAGGGTGTTGGAGAAGGGGTAGGGCAAGGGCAGGGCCTCGGGGCAAGAGGGTTTGGGTTTGTATGATTAGACAGTTGGCAACCCTAGACCTGATTCATCACTGTATTACCACAACCTTACACCATAACAGCACAAAGGAAGCAAATAATCTAGCTCCCTTCCCACCATGCTCCATTTCTGTACAGTCGCCAATAAAACCTCTTTTTATTTAAGATTGGCCGAGTGGGGCTATTAGTTGAGACATTTATTGGCTGGCAGCTTTGAGAGAGAACCTTACCCTGACCCTGGAAACAGCAGCAGCAGCAGGAGGAGTGGGTAACAAGTAGGCCACAAAAGGTCAGGAGCACAGTGGAGGCTGTGGTCTCCCTCCCCAAGTGCTGCCAGGTGGCTGGAGAGGCCCAGAATGGACACACAGCAAAGCAAAGAACCTGGAATGTACCAAGCACTGATCCCCCTCCCAAGGAAAAGGAGTTGGTCAGACATCACATTTTTGTTTACAGACCTCATAGAACTATGGCTGACAGGGAAAACCAGCTTCTCCCTTAGTTCAGCGGACAGGCAGCCCGGCTGTTCTTAGAGGCAGAGACTTCTGGTTAAATTTCTAGCCAAAACCAATTCTTTCCCAGTAAGGAAAAACCTTCATTTGATAACTAGATCATTAGATACCTTCCTGACTTCCACAAAGCCTGCTCCATCCCCCTCCACACATTTGGAAACATCAAAAAAAAAAAAAGAGATGAACTAACATATGAAACTTCTCCACACAAAGGTTCCCCTATGAATTGAGACTGTGTGTGAGAAATTTTAGCCCAAAAGGTAATTTGACGTGGGTGGGTGGGGAAGTTACACGTAATTGAAAATTAAAGGTTACACTGTAAAGATCTCCTCAGATTTAGCAACATAACCACAACCCTCTAAACTTATATTCTCGCAGCATGTGTGTTGGTCATTCTGTAGAAGCAGAATGTTCTTTGCACTTCAGAGGACAGCACAAGCATGTGCTGCTAATATCAGAAATGTTCCTACCAATGAACCCTATATACACGTCCAGACTCTTCTTTACATTTCATAATTGTGCTGCTGAGCTTCGTGCTCTTGCTTCTGCAGCCATCAAGCGTGGAGCAGTTTGGCTGGCTTGCTTGGTTTTCAGGAGCTAGACTCAGCTTAGAGGACAGTGCGGGGCCTGAAGTGCTGGCTGTTGGTGGGCCATCCTTAGGAACAGCCATGTAGTCTCCTTGCTAGCACCTGGATTTCCAGTAGCCATTATAGCCATATGAAGAATCTGGCAAATGAGCCACCAACGAAATCTATGGGAGAGATGGTTTCTCACAGAGTGAAGTCTTCCATATTGATTCAGTGCGCCTGATCATTTGTATGCAGAGACTATGGGCCTCTCTTCTGTGCCCACTTTCTGTGAAATGCAGGGTGGGAGAGCAGGGCCTCCAAGGAGCCAGTTACATCTTCCTGATTCCCAGGCCAGCTCCAGGCTAACCCCCAGCCCAGGGCTGGTAACAGGCCACAAGGGGCTATCTGAGAATAGCTGGAATGCACCAGCACTGGTCCTCCCTCCTCCTGCTCTTAGCCCCACACTGTGCCTAGTAGTGGTAGAGTAAGAGCCAACCATGCTTGCTCTCATGCAAGCTGAGGATTCCTCCACACTGGGGGGGAATTATCAGCTGGGAAGATATGGCCAATTTCCAGCCTCTTTTGCTGCCAGAGCAGAGTAAAAGGACCAGATTGCAAGAGGAAATCTGGCTCTATATCCTAAAGCACCATATAAAACACAGACGTACCAATGCACCTCAGTCTTCACCAAGAGCACACACCCTGCCATTCCAATCTTGGGCTCCCTGCACAGCTCTGCATGGCGTGAGCAACAGCACTCCTCCTCCTTCCGTTCTCGGCCACGAACAAAATGTTGTCAATGCACCTCAGTGCTGACGAGCAGCGCTGCTGCTAGCTCAGATCTTAGCACAGCTCAGACTCTGCATTTTAATCCTGACATTCCAATGCGGCACAAACTAGCCAGGGACTTCCAAAGATTAAGACAACTTCCTTTTCCTATGTCACAGCACATAAATCTCCAAAAACACAGGGTCTGATAAACTGAATGAGAACATATCTCACTTCTGGAGTCTTGCCTGCTGCCAATAGTAAAACACTCACCCTTGAAGAGGTCTCTACTTATGACCTCAACCAACACTGCTAAGGGCTTTAAAATTCAGAGGAACTGATTTAGGGCATGAATTTTAACATCTTTTTTTAAGTCAAAAAACTTGTCTCCAAATTTTGTGGGTGTGATTCTGGGTTGTGACTCCAAAGGAAAAGCAGCAAGCCATTGAGCAGTAATTTTATTCCTTGTTCTGCCACTGAACTGATCTGTGACATTAAGCCAGTCACATTTTGTCTTTCCTTCCCTTCCAGTCCTTTGACTTGCTTATTTAGACTGTAAGCTCTTTGAGCCAGTGACTATCTGTCACTATGTGTTTGTACAGTGCCTAGCACAATGGGGACCTGATCCTGTTTGGGGCTTTGAGCACTACTGTAATATAAATCAAGAACTACAACATGTGCTCCTCCACCCTCTGTCATTGCAAGGACTCTCTCTCTCTCTCTCTCACTCTCTTTGGAATCTGTATAATTTCATCCCTCCCCCTACTTAAATTTTTCTTTCTGGTTGGTTATTTTTCTATATGCCCTTTAAATAAGTGAGCACCATGCATATATATACAAAGTTGCTATTGAATGTGATCTCTAACTTGACTTGACTGCTTTTATTACTCTCAAGATGTTGCCTGGCCTTTACCTATATGACAACATTATAGTTCAGGTGTAGGATTTTAATTTTTTTGCATTTGAACTTACTTTATTTTGTCCTGACTTGTGCCTCCAGGTTAGGAAACAGGATCACACTTTAAATATGAATACCCAAAATGCGGGGTATTATGTATATTCTCCATCTTCCCCTGGACACTAAGCTGTGCTAAGAAGACATCTGCATGTGCGCGCACACACACACACACACACACACACACACACACACACACAGTGTCTGATATTGGATGAGTAATATGCAGAATTTAGTGAATTTAAATACTGATGGCCATGCAGTTGTCTAGCAGATCTCAATACAAGAGACATGACTAGTCTACTTGAGGTTGTCAGTGCTACTGAGGACTGGGCTTTGATGCTTAACTGAATAGGTCTTGAATTAATTAGGGAATGAATGCTGTGACAATTTTGAAGACTACCTGTGTGAATTAAACATACAATACTTGGTCTCCTTAGAGAAAGTTCACAACTTAAAAAACAAAACAAAAACATAATCTGATTGGCAACAGTAGCCATTGGATGGATAGAAATAGAATGAGACTTCCTGCAGGAATCCATTTAAATTGTTGGGATTTGTACAAAACGTCCTCTTCTTGAACATGCTGAGAACACCATGCTACTGAAACTTGACCTTTTTTGCTTGGATACTCTTATACACCCACAACAAGGCCCTCATGACGGAATTAAAGGCTATGTTTCACTGGGGTGCAACATGTTTAAACTGTGGACTTTGCACCAGCCAGCGGAACAAGTTCTATTTGTTGACCTTTCTTTTGGGATCCATTAGAGCAATAATCACTTCTCACAAGTATTCTCTGTAGCTCACCATAGTATCTGAGCACCTTCCATTAGTGCATTAAGTGACATGACTAATATCTGTTACATGTGATTTGTTCTCTTCCCTCAGGAGGAGAATTGTGTGTGCAGTGTAGTGTTTTGTTTTAGTAGGGTAGTTTTTATGAACATAGGCATTATTGTTTTTTGTCAAACACACAATACTGGACTAGTTGGACCACTAGTGTGATCCAAACAGCTTTTCTGAAATGGTCTGACCTACCTGGAGTGAAAAACTTGTCTGAGCACAGTGGTGCCTGACCTCTTCAGTGTGTAAACACACAGTTACCTGTTTCCAACTCTGAATGTCCTAAATGCTTCTGAGAAGCCAGAGGGAAGAAACAGGCACTGCAACTTCTAAATACACTCAGGAATTTGGTGACCTTCAATCTTCAGTTTCTGTTTCTGCATGTTGTTGTGAGTGCTTTAAAGATGGGTTTATCAACTAACCACCAGAGCGACCTAAACAGGGCTCTGGTTTCCTGTAGCGACCACTTAGAATGTAACTAGTAACTTCGGAAAAACATGTTTCCACTTGTATCTGAACCAAGAAACCTATTTTTGTTAACTTGTCAGAGCCAAATAATGCAGAAGCCAACAAAAAACATGATCAGTGTTGGCCTTTGGCCTGGGTTTATGTGGAAATTCACAGGGCATTGCCTTTCCTGGGGCTCCACACCACGTACAAATAAAGTGATGGTTAGCATGGTCATAGGCTTGGATGCTATACAAGCACAGGCTATGGTGGATTTATGAATGATGTATGCCTTGAGGGTCATAAACATACTTCTTAAGAACACATTGCTTGCCTTCAGAATGGACCAGACAAAACATCAGTACCGAGAATTTGCAGCCCAGGGAGAGGGGTGGCTTGCATCCTCTGGATATTGGATCAGGGCCCGTCCAAGTTACAGCAGCCTTCCTGAGGCTTTCCTATGGGCCACAGCACTGCCTACAATCTCCGCAATGCTGTATTCCATGGCCCCATTCCTAGAATGCCCCCTACACCAGGACTTGCAAGGGAGTCCTTGCAGGGCAACGGTATGGTTGTCTTCTGCAGAAGGTGCTACTTCAGCTGCAAGTCTCTCATCACCTGAGTCCTCTTGGTGAATGACTTGCAGATGGAGCACCTCTCTTTAATGTGTCCCTCGCCAAGACATGACAAGCACCTCACATGGGGGTCGCTGTTGGGGTGGTCCCCCCTACATGATGGACAATGCTTGAACCCTGGTGAGGGCATCACACAGCCAACTAAGACTTAAACCTCACCTAAGGTATTACTACTACAATATACAAGAAGAGTTCTCAGAAATCTGAGTGTGAAAACATGAGGCGAAGACAACACACCAAGCTCCGACTCTAGCCACAGGTGACGAAAAAGAACTGAGAGGGATCATGGCAGCACTGCCCTTTTACAACCAGGGGAGGAGCTATGGCTGCAGGGTGTAAGTGCTGCCCTGATGGGTACTGGTAGGCAAAGCTCTCTGGCTCCGCTGTGCACAGCCCCCCCCACACACACACAGAACACACGGCTGCGTCTACTTCAAGATCAGGCCCTTTATCATGTATACAAAAGGAGCCATCCATACAGTGAATGAGAATGGCACATTCCCATGTACATCCCTAGAGTGAACAGCAGTACGAAACATTCCATCTTCCATAATTTTATGAGGTCTTTTACTTTAGTGAGTTTGAAGAGCGGGCAACAGTAGCACTGCCAGGTATTATGTGGACAAGTGCATATGGAAGCTTCCCCCATCCCAAACACTATTTCTGCCAATGACTCTCATTCCTGACCTGCTGCAACCCCTGCCATTCCAGCCCTGGGCTCGCCACCCAGCTCTGCCAATGCCCCTCACTCCTGCCCTGCAACCCCCCTGCTATCCCAATCCTGTGCTCCCCACCCAGCTCTGCCAATGCTCCTCTCTCCTGCCTTGCAGTACACCCTGGTGTTCCAGTCCTGAGCTCCCCACACAGATTTGTCAATGAATCTCCATTCTGACCTCCAACACTTCCTTTTGCAATCCTTGCACTTACTTTTGCGATCCTGAGCTCCCACATAGCTCTGCCAGTGAATCATAAAGCCTGATCTGCAGCATCCTCTGCTATGCTAGTGCAGGGTCATACATAGCAATGTGCATGCACCTTAGTCTTGTACACTCCAGTCCTTGCCTGCTGCTGAGCATAGGCAGCCAACTTTGTACCAGATTGCCAGGCAAAAAAACCTTCATTAAACTGGAGTTAATGTTGAGCAGAGGTGACATCAACTTTTAGTGAGAAAAAGCCTTAAGACCATGTTTCAATTGTTAAATAAAGTGAAAGTTGCACATAAAACCAAATATACAAAATAAAATGCTGAAAACAGTTAGCCAGCTTCAGCCTTAACTATGCTATTCTCCAGGTCTCGTTGTTTTGCAATGAGAAGCAATTTTCACCAGTCTTAATCAGGCTGCTTTTAAGCCCTCAGAGGCAGTGTCATCTCATAAGAGGAACACAGACTAAGATATTTCTTGTCCTCCTCAGGAATTCACTCCAGGGAGCTATTGTGTACAATTTAAATACATTCCTGGGGCAACACTATTTTTTGTTTCTCACCAAGCTCAACACACAGCTCATGTTCTCTGCACGGAGAGAGCTGTGCTCTGGGACTGGGGCAGGAAGAGAGGTTATGCCTGTGACTCTATAGGACAGGTATGGCCAAACTGTAGCTTGTGAGTCACACGTGGCTCTTTTACAGTTAAAGTGCAGCTTGCGGAGCCTGACCCCGACCCAACCCCCATTCTTCACTTACCAGACTTGGGGGGGGGGGAGGAGCTTGGGACCTCTGCCTTGCAGTAGGGTAGGAGTTCTGCCCAGCAGGGAGGAGGGTTTTGAGGCTTCAGCCCCATGGGCTCAGGGTTTTAAGTAGGAGCAAGGCTGAAGCCCCAAGCTCCTGCAGGTGCCTCCCATTGGGCAGAAGCCCAGGCTCTCAAACTTCTTAAAATTGTTGTATGTGGCTTGGAGGCTCAGTAAGTTTGGCCACTCTTGCTATAGGTCCAGCTGCACTTTGTGGGCCCAATTCAGCCCTGGTGTTAGCAAGCACTTCTCTACTGACTTCAAAATAGTTCCTTCTGCTGTGAGTAGTGGCAGATGTAGAGCTTGGTGTTAATGACTATACCGCGTGGTAAATCTGCCTGGGGGTGAAATGGATTAGGATTACACTGCTGGTGGGGGAGCAACAGACTGGCCAGTGTGTGCGTGTGTGCGCGTCTGCGTATGTGAATGCCCATATCATGCTTCTATTTATCTGTCTGCAATTGAACTTCACGTTTTGCAGTTCTCTTCGTGGCCACATGGTGTCCCCAGTGTCACTGTGCAAGAAAGCAGTGGGTAGAAGCTGTTCAAAGGAAAGCAGTTCATCGAAAAAGCAAGAATGTATCTTTAAAATGTCCTTAGCCACTATCAGAGATAAATCCAGCATTTGTCATTACAGTAATAAACCTATGAGACTAAGGGGAGAGAAAGAGGAGCAAGGGAATGTCAAATACCATGATGAATCTGCGAAGTGAGAACTCACTTTCTAATACATGTCCAGAGCCCAATTACATCCATTCTCACTCCAGACAGCAGTCTCATATCCCAGTGGCTCTGCCTTCTCACTTCCAACAAACTGGTTCAATGTATTGTTTGAGGCCCATCAGTTACCAAGAAAGCTTCCAGGCAATTCTTCGATTGACTCAGACGAAAAATATGTTTCATTGTCACTATTTCTGCATGACGCTTACATTAAGGTGCAGATACTGCCCCACTCAGCTTCTCTGTGCCATCTTCCTCACCTCCCCAGGCAACTTCCTCCATAGCCCCTCTGCCACCTCTCACCAACACAATAGTCTCACCTACCTCTCCCGTTTCACCCTTCTCTGCATTTTTTCTCTGTTGCATCTTCAGGTAAAATTCTGATCTGTTAAGAATTATAGATTTTTCAATACCCTATGGTTCCACACCAGGGATTCAACCAGGGACCTCAAGAGACAAACACATGAGTTGCTATAACTAAAGAGCCAACTGTAATAGATGCATATCCTCTGCAAGTCAGACCTAAATTGGGACCTGTAACACACAAACACTTACTTTTGGTTATAAGTATATTGTGGGCCTAGCAAAACTTTCCTGTCAGTGAATGCAACTTGAACTGCTTGATTTCTCTTCATTCCATCAACAGCCCCACCTCGCCACCGGGTACAAATTTATTGTTTCTCATTACTGATATTATAGTCTTACAAGAACAAGACAATGCTCAATGGATCCAAAAGGCAACAATTTTAACAAAGTGAAACTTTGCTTACAAACATGTAATTGACATGTGGAACTCACACCTGCCAGATATTTTTCAGACAAACTGCTTAGTAGGATTCAAGCAAGAATTAGATATTTATCTGCAGAGCAAATGTGCCATCCCCAGTTATCCTAGCTAGGATAAATCTTGATATCAATTATAAATGTTTAAGCTTCAGGGCACAAGCCAAACTCCTGACCTACATTCGGAAGAAACGTCCCACATTGGTATGTTATTGCATAATTGTCCATCACAGCGGCTGTATTCCTTCCTCTAAAGCACCTGCTACTCAGAGGAAGTATAGCCTTGTGGTTAAAGTACTGACTGGGACTCAGGAGAATGGCATTCAGTTTCTCCCCCAGACTTTCTATGCGACCTTGGACATGTCACTTAATTGCTCTACCACCATTTGTAAAACTGGAAGGATACTACTTCCTTTCAGCTAATCTTTGTATGTCTTGTCTGTTTAAGGTCTTTGGAGAAAGGACCATCTCTTACTATATGTACAGTACCTAGCACAAAGGGATCATGACTTCAGTTGGGGCTTTGGAAGGTTTGCTTTAATATAGATAATTACATCTGAAAAAAATACCTTAAAAAGACATGAAGGTTGCAAAGTGAAGCACTCCAAAATTGGGAATTTCAGAATTAAGATTGCCTGTACAACCTGAATTCCTGCCATTCCCCCCCCCCATGTGTATGCATTATGATACAGTCTTTAATTACATGATCACATAATATTTTTCCCCCATCATGCTCAGTTGCTCTGCGGAGATGGCACATACACAGGCCTGTTGGCTCATAAGGCTTGTATGGGGCTGGAGCATGCCCAGTGCAGATAGAATCTTCAGAGAAGTTGGCAGCAAACTCATAACAAATCTCTACTGAGCATGTGCAAACAGATTTTTCAGAGAGTCACACCTTGGCCAAATTTGGGAAAATTCTCACAGGACCAGGAAAATTCACATCCTGGACATTAGGGCTAGCGTTCCTCAGCAAAACAATTGTCAAAGCTTGTCATAAATATAAAGGGAAGGCTAACCACCTTTCTGTATACAGAACTATAAAATCCTTCCTGGCCAAAGGCAAAAGCCTTTCACCTGTAAAGGGTTAAGAAACTAAGATAACCTCGCTGGCACCTGACAAAATAACCAATGAGGAGACAAGTTACTTTCAAAGCTGGAGGGGGGGAACAAAGGCTCTGTCTGTGTGATGCTTTTACTGGGAACAGATCAGGAATGCTCTTCAGAACTCCTGTAAAAAGTTAGTAAGCAATCTAGCTAGAAATGCGTTAGATTTTCTTTTGTTTAATGGCTGGTAAAACAGCTGTGCTGAATGGAATGTATATTCTTGTTTTTGAGTCTTTCTGTAACTTAAGGTTTTGCCTAGAGGGATTCTCTATGTTTTGAATCTGATTACCCTGTAAGTTATTTACCATCTTGATTTTACAGAGGTGATTCTTTTACTTTTTCTCTAATTAAAATTCTTCTTTTAAGAACCTGATTGCTTTTTCATTGTTCTTAAGATCCAAGGGTTTGGGTTTGTGTTCACCTATGCAAATTGGTGAGGATTTTTATCAAGCCTTCCCCAGGAAAGGGGGTGTAGGACTTGGGGGGATATTTTGGGAGGGAAGACGTCTCCAAGTGGGCTCTTTCCCTGTTCTTTGTTTAATACGCTTGGTGGTGGCAGCATAGGGTTCAAGGACAAGGCAAAGTTTGTACCTTGAGGAAGTTTTTAACCTAAGCTGGTAAGAATAAGCTTAGGGGGTCTTTCATGCAGGTCCCCACATCTGTATCCTAGAGTTCAGAGTGGGGAAGGAACTTTGACAAAGCTTTTTTAACACGGGCAAAAAAAAATAAACCAAAAAACCTTATTTTTCCCTAAGCTTGTGCTTGGAAAGAGCTTAACTGTTTTAGCTGAAACTTTTAAAAAAAAATCAGCTTGAGGCAGGCACCTGGCATGGAAAATCTCAGCCCAAATGGCAAAGTTTGGCATGGTTATAAGCAACTAACAAGGAATATAATGGAAAGTAACTAAAGGCAACATTACCTGCATTGCCTATAATAAAGGTACTGTCAAATACTGAAGTAGATGGGCTGTAGGTCTAATCCAATATGGCAAAACTTATATTCCAATTTGCTTAACACCAGTGTATTTCACAGTGCATAGAACATTGAAGGAGACATAGTCCCCGCACCAAGGAGTTATCAATCTATTTAATGAATTATAGAAATCAGACACAGAAATATCTTACTTATCTATAATATTGAATCAACTGCCAATTTACTACCCTTACTACCTCTGCTTCTAATAAAACCTTTATTCAATATAACCACTCCATCCTACTCTCAAAGGGATTCTGTCCAGAGTAAAGAAACCGCACAAGCACCCAAATGTGTGTACTTCACTCATCATATGCGCCCCAGTAGAGTGGTGTATTTTTGCACTAACCAATCAGTACATTTGTTGATGGAGACTCTTCATGCCATCTGAGTACAGTGTCCAGTCAAAACAACCTGGAGGGAATAACAGAGTCCCCAGTTTGGGGAATGGATGGCACCGGTGACTGGTACTGGCGTATAGTGCCTTTCACTAATAGATAACTGATCATGTCCAGCCCACATTAGTAGCAATTTAAAGCTGTTACCAGCTGATGGCTGTTCAATAGTCTGTGATTTTTCTTTTCTGAGTCAAGTGCCCAGTGATCAAGGAATCACACCACAAACACTGCCACAATTGGTCCTTTTCTCGGCATTCTCAGCATAGAGGTGAAGGAGTGAATGACAGAGAGAGACTGAACTCCCTTTTTCACTACTAGAGTGGGTCCCCTTGGTCAGTGTAGAAAGCATGCTGGAACAAGGTTTTGGACAAGTCTGTGCCATTACCTGTTCTGTGGGATAAGCAGGGAACTTCAGTCTCCAGAGCTGTCAATTAGACATCTGTCACCAAGGCTGAATGGTCGTATGTTCAAAAGGGTGGCCCTCCCTTTTGCAGGTGCAAATCAAACAGTTAGAGGTACAATTGATCAGAGTCTCTCCTGTGAAAAAGGGAAGCCAGTTGTCAGCATGTGGAAAATTTGCCCCAAAGTTTCTATCTTGCCAGTCACTGAAGACTTCCCCCCACCTTACATCTTAAGCTTTAGCATTCAGAGAAAGAGAGAAAGAAAGAACGAACGAACTCAGTTTTGCCAACTCTCATGATTTGATCATGAGTTTCACCATATTTGGCATTTTTCTTAAAGTCCCAATTCTTGGAAGCATGTGATTATGGGAGAAGTTTCGGGTTTCATTTAAAAAGAAAAAAGTCTCTAGCTTTTGTGGTTACTGAGAAAACTTTGAAAACAGAAACCCTAAAGGTCAGGGAACTAGAAGACAAACAAAAAACAACAACATGTAGTAATTTTTAAAAATCTCTTGATATTTAAGTCAATCCTGTGATCTCTGGGGCTGGCAACACTGTCCTCGACCACAGAGTCTTGGATTCGTTGTTTTTGTTCCAGTGCTCTTAAAAGTCTTTCTGACTTCAGTCAGTCACAATAATTTTGAACAGTTTGATCTGCTATAGAACTTATCAAGTGTATTTTTCTCCATTATAGCTTCACAGCATGACATCTCCATTGTTCTCACTCCTCATACATTCTGCTCTGACTAATCTATACATCCCTAAAAGAAAACTCCAGCAAACTCTATCATCGTTGCAGGGCTGTACATTAACATCCCAGAATTCTAGTCAGTTCTTTTCACAGAGCTCTGGTTTTATGGAGATAAATTAATCAATCTCTGGCTGCATTAAGATTTCACAAATGCAAGTGCTGTGCAGATGGATTCTGATTAAGCTGCTATTAGGTCCTTCGGGAACAGATCTTAAACCAAGATTTTAAAACCTGAGCAGCGTGTAAATGGCAACTAAAAAGACAAATGCAGATAAGAAGAGAGAGTTAAACTGTCTGCTCTTCTCTTCTAGATGCACTTCAGGGACTGTACAAAGTAGGAATACAGAGAGGCAGCAATAAGTCTTATCATTTTTTCCCCCAGAGAGAATGTGGCAAAAGTTTGTATTGAAAGATTTTCAAGACAGGCAGCAAGGCAGTGCTGAGCTTGCTAAAAGAGTTACACAGGGGGGCTTGAGTCAGCAAGTCAGTCACTGAGATGTGAGTTAGAAAGGAATCCGAGGGTGCCTTGGTTGGCAAAATGGGGGTGCACAGATAGATTACAAGTTCACACCCAGGGAGCAACCTCTCTAGTGCATACACCTTAGGTTCAGAGAAGCAATTTTCAATTGAGATTATTTTATTATGTGCTTTGTGTGTGTGTTACAGTTGGAGCTCCACTGAAAGCTGTAGTTAAGATTACCAGAATATTTCCTTTCTAACCTTTCCTTCTTCATTTCCTCATAATTTTCTGGCATTGTCACCTGTAATTCTACAGTTTTGGAATCAGCCCAATGATCGAAGAGCGCATGAGCAAAAATGGTTAGGGCACTTTTGAGAATGAGAGAAAATATACTTTCCTCTTTATAAAAAGGTACCTAATGACATTTTCTTTGCACAGCAGTACAGTCAGAATGGCTGGGGCTAGAAAGTTGAAATTTAGAAGGGAGTTACAAGATGTGCTTTGGAGCATTTTGGAGAATTTGATTTGAAAGTGAAGCTTCTGAAAAATACTTCCTATAAACAGTAGATTCTTCAAGAACTACCTTCCAACCTTCCAAGGGAGAGAAAGCTGCATTACACATGCACAAATTAGCTGCCTAGTAAAAAATGTAGAGGTTACAACAGCATTTCATCCAAAGTGATGGTTTTCACAGTCAACTTTAGTCAGATCCATAGCTTCTCCTCCAGCTAGCTGCTCAACTCATTCAACCCAAGTTAACAGCAAACAGGAGAAATGGCCCCAAACATGCTGTCATGGTTCCTTCCCCACTCTGAACTCTAGGGTACAGATGTGGGGACCTGCATGAAAGCCTCCTAAGCTTACTTTTACCAGCCTAGGTTAAAATTTCCCCAAGGTACAAACTATTTTACCCTTTGCCCTTGGACTTCCACTGCCACCACCAAACGTTTGACCGGGTTTACTGGGAAAATGTTGTTTCGGAATATCTTTCCCCCCCAAAATCCTCACCAAAACCTTGCACCTCCCCTGCCTGGAAAAGGCTTAATAAAAATCCTCACCAATTTGCATAGGTGACCACAGACCCAAACCCTTGGATCTTAAGAACAATGAAAAAAACATTCAATTTCTTACAAGAAGAATTTTAATATAAGAAAAGGTAAAAAGAATCACCTCTGTAAAATCAGGATGGTTAATACCTTACAGGGTAATTAGATTCAAAACATAGAGAATCCCTCTAGGCAAAACCTTAAGTTACAAGAAAGACACAAAGACAAGAATATTCATTCTATTCAGCACAGTCTAATTTCTCAGCCATTTAAAGAAATTATAATCTAATGCATATCTAGCTAGATTACTTACTAAGTTCTAAGACTCCATTCCTGTTCTGTCCCCGGCAAAAGCATCACACAGACAGACCTTTTGTTTCTTCCTCCCTCCAGCTTTGAAAGTATCTTGTCTCCTCATTGGTCATTGTGGTCAGGTGCCAGCGAGTTTATCCTAGCTTCTTAATCCTTTACAGGTGAAAGGATTTTTCCTCTGGCCAGGAGGGATTTTAAAGGTGTTTATCCTTCCCTTTATATTTATGACACATACCTTCCCACAAGAGCCCTGAAAACACGCACACACCATTATCTCATGCAAGAGACGAATTAGACAGATAATTTAAGTCTTTTGATAGGAGTGTGATAAAAATAAACATTTTAACTGAGAGTAGAACTGAGATGTCAGAAAATGAAATTTGAGCTGAGAACCTGTGGGTGCCAAGTTGCCAGGCTTGAGTGGGAGAATAGGATGTCACGAGATTTGTAATTAAAGGCACTTGCATAATTATTGAAAATGAATATGCAAGAAAACCCTTTATGTTGCAAAAAGCTACATGATATATAGCCCAAATGAATCAAAGAAGCATAAACAGCACTGAAAAATCTAATGCTGTCCAGTGTCTATATGTCAGTGACACAGGAAATCAACCAGGGTAAATCCAGAAGGGATGAAAGTTAGAAAAGAACACAAACTTCAGGGCTGTATGGAACAGGAGTTTTGGTTCAGGCCCATACGACCCACACTGTCATTTAAACTGACTCATTCTAGAGATGAAAAGTTGAGGCGATTTATGGAAAGTCTTGGTACATTCTAAGTAAAAAGCCAAGGCCCTCCAGATGTCCAGGGCATAAAGACGCCTC
This sequence comes from Dermochelys coriacea, assembly GCF_009764565.3. Taxonomy (NCBI): domain Eukaryota; kingdom Metazoa; phylum Chordata; order Testudines; family Dermochelyidae; genus Dermochelys; species Dermochelys coriacea. Next base: position 201,204,110 of record NC_050068.2, on the reverse strand, counting down.
TCTTCACCGGTCTTGTGCGGTTTGAGACAGAACACTGGGAGGAAGATGCCCTGTTCATATGGAAGGTGGAAACCACCTTTGGCAGGAAGGCCGGGTGGGGCCGCAACTGAACCTTATCTTTGTAGAAGACCGTGTACGGCAGTTCTGGGCTTGAGGCTTAATTTCCGAGACCTTTCTCGCCGACGTCACCGCCACCAGGAACATGGCTTTCCATGACAGGTGGGAAAGGAAGCAGGAACCCAGCGGTTCAAAGGATGGGCCAGTGAGCCAAGTAAAGATCCCACTGTGGGTCGGGAGCCCATACCTGAGGGAAGAGTCTCTCCAGCCCTCTCAAGAATCTGACCATCATGTCAGAGGAGAACACCTTCTATCCTTGGATCGGCAGGTGAAAAGTGGAGATGGCCGCAAGATATACTCTAATGGAAGAGAGGGCCCAGGCGCTGGCTCCTCAAATGGAGCAGGTAGTCCAGGACAGCCTGTATGGAGGAACATGAGGGAGAGATGCCCCGATCAGATGCCCAGTGGGAAAACCTCGTCCACTTGGCCAGGTAAGTCAGTCTGGCTGAAGGCTTCCTACTTCCCAGGAGGACCTGTTGGACTCTTTTCTAACAGATCTGCTCCTCTGGGTTCAGCCATGCAGCATCCACGCCGGGAGGTGGAGGGACCCAAGGTTGGAGTGTAAGAACCAACCGTGGCCCTGTGACAGCAGATCCAGTCAGTTGGGCATGGCCAGGGAGGGGCTGCTGACAGGCTCATGAGCGTGCCAAACCAGTGCTGGAGAGGCCACGTCAGGGAGATCATGATAACCTGCGCCTGGGTCTCTCTTGATCTTTACCAGGACCCTGCTGATGAGTGGAATCGGAGGGAAAGCGTACATCAGGCTCCCTGACCACAACAGGATGAAGGCATCGAAGAGGGAGTCAGACCCTGTCGAGAACAAAACCGGTGGAATTTCCTGTTCTTTCTGGTAGCGAACAGGTCCATTTGGGGAGTTCCCCACCTTTGGAAGATCATGCAGGCGACCTCTGTATGGAGGACCACTCATGGTGAGAGGAGAAGTCCCTGCTGAGCTGGTCTGCCAGCGTATTCCTGACGCAGGGAAGGTAACAAGCTTCCAGGTGAATCTCATGGCTGATGCAGAAAGTCGCACAGATGGAGTGCCTCTTAACAGAGAGCCAACAAGCGCACTCCCCCTTGCCTGTTGATGTAGAACATCGAGGCTCTGTTGTCCATCAGAATTCATACCACCTTGCCCGACAGGTGGGGCAAGAAGACGCCGCACGCCAGCCAGACTGCTCAGAGCTCTTTGACGTTTATGTGTAACTGCACATCCTCTAGGGACCTCATCCCCTGTGTCTGGAGGTTGCTGAGATGTGCCCCCCAGCCAAGGTCCAAGGTGTCTGATACCAAATCGATGGAGTGAGGGGGGTTGTCAAACGGAACCCCTTCCAGGACTGTCCTGTGGTCAGTCCACCATCTCAGCAAGGTAAGTATCACCTGGGGAATGGTAACAATCTTCTCAAGGGGGTCTTGGGACTGGGAATAGACTGTCGCCAGCCATTGTTGCAGGGGCTGCATCCAAGCCCAGCATGGCGGACCACAAAAGTGCATGTTTCCATGTGGCCCAGCAGGCGCAGACAGAACCTGGCTGTAGTCAGAGGTAAAGTGGAGACTTCCGCGATGAGGTTCACCAACATGTGGAATCTTTCCAGTGGCATGAACGCTCTGGCACAGGTAGAGTCGAGGACCACTCCGATGAACTCTATCCTCTGCACTGGCACTGTCAACTTTTTATTGTTCATCAGTAGGCTCAGGGAGTGGCACGTGGTTGAAGCACCATGACATCCCTATGATATTCTATACCTTGAGGAAGTGTACTGTAACCCCCATATTCCTCATTTTCATATAATCATGATCTTACGTATAAAGCACACCTTGTAAGGTATCAGGAAAAAGGTCATGATCTGCTGAAAGTTGTTTCTCTATCCCAGTGGTTCCTAAACTTTAACAGCCCGTGAACCCCTTTCACTGAATTGTGAAATCTCGTGAACCCCCTCCTAAAAATGAATATTTCCAGGGATTTAAGTTGAAATTTCCTCCACACTCTGTGAGGCTCCTGCTGCTGGACCCTGTTGACCACCCTGGTCAACTGAGCTCCACTGAGTTTGGGCTGCAGGTCCCGCTGACAGCCAGGGCTCGGGCTGCCAGCCCCAACTGCCCGGCCCCGCTCTCCCTGGAGCTCGGGCTGTCTGCCCTACAACCGGGTCCCACCTGCTGCCTCCAATGCCCGGGGTCCTCTGGCCGCTATTAGTGAAATTTTTCTGGCAAACCCCCTGTAACATTCTGTGAACCCGAGTTTGGGAAACATGGCTCTGTCCATATATATGTATCATTAATTCATATGAAGTTATGAGAATTGTGTTGTATGATGATTACTAAAATATGCTGTAAATTGGGGAATCAGCCAGCTATTAGCTCCCCAGAGGCAACAGCAAGGAAAGTAAGCAATGCCTGGGCGGGATGTCAAACAACCCATCAGGAGCCGTTGTCCAGCAAGGAAGCTACAATGCAATGACTCACCTGCATGAGGCCCCACCAGGGGAATTGCTCAACCTTGCTTGGAGAGACTCAGCAATTTCCCCCAGACATGCCTGGACTTGTGCTCCCCAAGCACATGGACTGAGAGTATAAAACAGACAGAGTGGTCACATTCTGGGTCCTTCTCCTGCTCCCACCTCTGCAGCAAGCAACCAGGACACTGAGAAGAAGACAAGACTCCAACACAGGAGATTGGCCCAGGTTTAAGGAACAAACTTGTATACTAAGGAGTGCAATATCCAGTGGGGTGAGAAAAACTGCTTAATCTAGTTGCTGCCCAGTCTAATAGGGTTGAGAATTTAAACTGCGTGCTTATATTTTATTTTATTTTGGTAACCACTCTGACTTGTTGTGCTTTGATTTATAATCACTTAGAATCTATCTTTGTAGTTAATCAATCTGTTTGTTTATTCTACCTGAAGCAGTGTGTTTGGTCTGAAGTGTGTCAGACTCTCTCCTTGGGATAACAAGTCTGGTACATATCAATTTCTTTGTTAAACTGACAAACTTATATAAGCTTGCAGCGTCCAGAGGGTATAACTGGACACTACAAGATAGAGGTTCCCAGGGTTGTGTCTGGGTCTGGAAATATTGACTAGTGCCATTCGGTTGCAAGTAGCTGGGAGCAGCCTACATGCCAGAGGCTGTGCGTGAACAGCCCAGGAGTGGGGGTTCTCACAGCAGAGCGGGGTAAGGCTGATTCCCAGAGTCAAGGATTGGAGTGATCTAGTAGATCACAGGTCCAGATAACACCAGAGGGGAATGTCACAATCCCTTCGGACTTGAGACCCAGAGCTGCCCTTGACGAGCCAGTTGTCGAGGTAGGGGTAGATCTAGATACCCCAGCGCCTGAGGTAAGCCACTAACACTGACATACACTTGGTAAATACCCTCTGTGCTGTTGTCAGGCAGAACGGGAGGACCATAAACTGGTAGTGGTGGGGGCCCACCGTAAAACGGAGGAAGCGTCTGTGTCCTTCAAAAATTGCTAAGTCGAGGGGTCCAGGGAGGGAATAATAGAAGCCAGAGAGACCATGCGCAACTTTAGTTTCTGTGGGTCCTTGTTGTGGTCTCGCAAGTCCAGGATGGGCCGTAGACCACCCTTGGCCTTTGGGATTAAAAAGTACTGGGAATAGAACCCCTTGTTCCTGTACTTGAGAGGAACTTCTTCACTGCACCCAGCTGTAGTAACCCCTTTACCTCCTGCACAAGGAGAATCTCATGAGAGGGGTCCCTGAAGAGGGACGGGGACAGCGGGTAGGAAGAGGAGGTAGAAAGAAACGGGAGGATATAATCCCATTTCACTGTGCTGAGGACCCAGCAGTCCAAAGTTATAGCAGTCCAAGATGGGAGGAAAGGGGAAAGGCGGTCGGAGAACACTGGGAAAGATGGATCCAGGCAATAGTCTTGTAGGTCACCCTTGGTCACACCCTCAAAATGACCATTTGGCCCCCTGCTTATTACGGGTCCAGCCCAACTGGGCAGAGGCTAGAGGCGGGTGGCTTGGACGGCACTTGTAACCCTTGGCTTGTTTATGGGGATGGTCCTGCCGAGGCTGGCTCCCCTGGCCCTGACGCTGCTGTGGTTTGAACCGCTTATGTGCCAGGAGGATTGTCCTGAGTAGGGCAATCTCCTTCTTGAAGGCGGGCGATGATGGCTCGGCAATCGGCAGTTTCTGGTGTCCGATCAGTCCCAGGATCTGTACCAGGTCCTTGGAGATGGTTGGGGCCAGTCCTGAAGTTCTTGCTCGGTGGCGCATGCCCCACAGGGTCTGCACCAATCCACCGGCAAGGTACACTTTAAGTCCCTTGATCGGTGCCCCTGTGGCAGGGACCAAAGACGGCTCAACTGAGCCTACCTCTCTAGTCCTGAGGCATGATGGCTTCAGGCAGGCAAGAGATGGCAGAATGCCCCTCTCGATGGGGACAGTGCCGCTGAGGGGGGGACACATGTATAGGTCCCGACGTAGGCTTTCCCCAAGACCAGAGTACCGCTGGAGCTGGTGTGGGCAACACCAGGAGGGTCAGAATCTCCTGAGCCACTTGAAGGGCTTCAGGCATCGACAGTACCTGGCACTGCACCGCTATCCGGGGTCGCAGGTGAAGTATGGGATGGGCTGTACTGTTTGACCTGAGCTGGAGCCCAAGTTCCCAATGGCGGCGTTGAGTTGCCCAGCACGGGTCATGGCTTGCCCCCAGCCCTTTCCTTTCCCTTAAGGGAGGTAGGAGATCTTCCCCTCACGGTCTTTTTCGGCTTCTTCATCAGAGCCATGGAGGGGGACCAGTGCCAGCTCGTGGACAGCACCAGTGGAGCACTGTGCACAGAGGCCGCGATGCTCAGTGAGGAGTCGGACCACTGCTCCAGTACCGAATCGAATGCCGAATCCATCAGGAGCACTTTCAGACGGATATCGCTCTCCTTCTTCATCCTGGGTTTGAAGGACTTGCACATACAGCCTTGTCACTTTTGCCCTTCGCTGAAGCACCTTAGGCAGCTGGTATGTGGATCACTGACGGGCATAGGCCATTTTCAGCGATCACAGGGCTTAAAGCCTGGGGCATGCCCCGTTCCCCCATCTGAGTCCCATTTGGGACTCACGAAGAGTTGAGAACTACTATGAAGGGTAACTAAGAACTACTAATATAACTATATTACAGGTTTTCAAAGTTTGCAAGAACTGAGAATGAAACAATGCTACCTGAAGCAGCAGAAGTTCCAGCCCCATCACTGGCGGCAAGAAGGAACTGAGGGTAGGGGGAGCCGGTGGTGCCCCTTATACTGCACCATGCAGGTGCCAGTCCAGGGGATGGTGGAGCCAGTCCCCTCCGGATACTGCTGAAGGAAAAACTTCCAGCACCGGTGCATATGGCGAATACACACACCTAATTTGGAATGAATATGAGCAAGCGCTCGAAGAAGAAGGGTGCTCCATGCACAAGGGAATAAAGCAAAACAAGGCTTCTAACAGAAGCAGAGAAATGATGGAGGTTGGCATTTTTGGTAGAGAAGGGGAGGATAAGAGAATTGATATAACAACATACAAAAGCAAATAAATAGGGAAGATTTCACTTGTGAAGAGTCTGAAGGATATGGACCTGAACCAGAGGAAGGATGGTCTTATGGTTAAAGCAGTAGATTCGGCAAATCACAATCTCCCTGTCCTCAGCTCATGTCTATGTCACCTTCCTCATTGTGTCTTTCTACTGATTCCCCCTTTTCCACTGCATCAGATATACAGGATTATTAGTAGAAATACTACGGTGGCACCTCCTAGAGGCTCCAGCAAGCTAAGCTCTTGATGAGCACACAATAGAAAACTGTCCTTGTCCCCAACACAATCATTGCATCTAAACTACATACAAAAAAACTACATCAAAAGAACATTATCAGCCAAAGCCAAGCACTCAAAAATTAGGAAATGCCATTATTCAAGCTGCCTGTGCAACTTATGCATATCCATTATGATACACTCTTTAATTACATGACCACATATTATTTTATCCACATGACCCTGCCTCATTCAGTGCACCTCCTTGTCCCAGTCTTATTTCATGGTCCCGCTCAGCTCCAATGGGAGCCGCAGAGCTGGTGCTTGGGGCAGGGGCAGCGTGCGGAGCCCCCTGGCTGCCCCTGTGCCTAGGAGCCAGAAGGGGGACATGCCACTGCTTCCAGGAGCCATGCGGAGCCACAGTTGGCAGGGAGGCTGCCTTAGCCCCTCTGTGCCGCTGACTGGACTTTTAACTGACCGGAGCCACCAGGGCCCTTCTCAACTGGGCGTTCCGGTTGAAAACCGGACTCCTGACAACCCTAGTTCAAATGTGGCAGTCTAATGTTAAGCTCCTAAATCCCTGTTTCAGGCGCCTACATTGAAGTGGCCTGATTTGCATTAGATGATATTCGGATGCTCCCCTTGACTTTAGCAGAAGCCAGATTTGCTCAGCACCTCTGAAAATCAAGTCACTTCTGTGTAGGTGTTTGAACAGGGATTTAGGAACTTGGCTTTAGGCCCCCAGGGGGTTTGAAAGTGTTGGCCTTAAAGTCTCTGCAGAGGACCTCAGTTTGAGAGTTCTCAGCAGGAAAACCCAAGCAAAGTAAACTGAATGACACTCAGAAGGATGAAGAGGGATATGGCCCTGCTCAACTTTTAAGCCTGACTGTGTTTGAGCCTGAGCCCAGAATTTTAACCTATGATTCCAAGCAGTCTGAGCTGAGACTTAACCTATTAAAGCCTTCTCCTTTTAACTGCTTTTTTCCCCTAGAAAGCCTTATTGTATATTTATGGTTTGCAGTCACCAATCCTGTCTCGCATCTCAACTTGCACTGCAAAAACTCATCCCAACAAAAGGGGGGGAAGACGACAAAGATGAACCAGCTGCTATAGCAATATCAGAGTGCGCACGCGCGAGAGAGAGAGAGAGAGAGAGAGAGAGAGAGAGAGAGAGAGAGAGAGAGAGAGAGGAGGGTGTGAGTGAAAGAGAGAGAAAAGTGATAATGTCAAATGAAAGACAATGAGATTATATAGAATTAGTTGTATGGGACAGAGAAAAATTGTGAAACTGTCTATACTGAAGGGAAGAGACAGTGAAGAAAGAGAGAAGGAAAAAAAAAAGAGGACAGAAGAACAGAGCGAACCTTCCACCTTTTATCTTGTTGGCATCAAGGATGAAGACTTGGAGCAGCTGGTCCACGTTAGCCCTCAGAGACCCTCCCAAAATCATCAAGGGAACATATGGCTCTAAAATCAGCTCCAAGGCACAAAGTAAGATGTGATGGGGCGCCTGAGGAACATTCATAGCACAGACTTCACTTTGGAGTCGAACACGGGCAATTTGTTTCTCCCATCGTTTGCTCCATTTCTGTGCCCTGAGAAGGGCAAAGTTTGCCTTCCTCAGGCATGTCTTGTCAGCTCCAAGCAGCTGCAGGGGCTTAGGTGTTCAGCTTAACATTCTCCAGGAACACAATCAGACTGAGGGTAAGTCATTATTTCTCTCTGTTGTTTCTTAATTGTGTCTGTGAAGATCTGGCTTACAATTTCTGCAAGGCTCTAAGAATACACTCAGTCCAAAAGAAAAATAAATTATTGCACCAAAAACATTGCTTTCAACCTACAATCTGGTCTGCAAAAAATCCTCTCCTTTGTGTCTGAGTGTTTGGGGGGCATCAACCTTTTCTTTCTTCTTATTTTTCTTTTCCCAAATAAATTCATTTGGATTTTCTGAGGTTCACTCACCTCTTTCACACTTACAAGGCATAAAAAAGGGACTGGAAAAAAGGAAACTTGGAGTCAGAAGTAAGTTGATATTTTTTCCCTCTTAGGTTCCTGTAATTTTGAGGCTCTTTTATTTTAGATTCCTTTGTTTTAATGCTGCAGTGAGCCAACTTAGAAATCTCTGACAGAAAAAGACTTTTCTTTTTACAGCATCATATATTTCAAAGGAGACAGGTTTCCAGACAAGAAAGATTATTCTCCAACAGAGAAATGCTAATCAAAATGGGAATTTTATGCATTGTCTTTATTGATGACATTTTAAAAAACATGCATGAGGTGAGATACTGACTTTATTTAGTGTCCTAGTTTTCACAGCAGTTAGGCTTTACTTCCACTGTGTGCATTTGATTTAAACACACACACACTGACAGAGCAGCAGCACCTGGAGTCTGATATTAAGGTACAAGTGCCTCTGATGGGCTATGGATTTTTAAGACTCTGCTTCTAAGGTCTGCCACTTCCAGGTCATCTTGGTGTTTTTGTCCTTGAATGTGAATGGGGAATGCCTACCTGGTCTGAGAGCAAGGAGAGAGATGGGGAGAAAGGGAAAGAGATTCACAAAGTTGTTGCTGCTTCTCCAGACTGAAGTATCCCAAAAGATCACAATGGGGAACAGAATGGGACAGGATCAAAACTAGCAATGGATCAACTCTCCTCTGATCAGTTGTCCCTTTAGCCAGACTCTCACTACAGCAGGCATGATCTGTACTCAATAGAATGAGAGAAACACACAGTGTTCAGAGGCTGAGATGTGCAACAGCTGAAATAGAGTTGAGGACTGAATTTTCAGCTTGCCCTTATTTTGCTGCATGCATCGGAGCTCTGTTTCTTTAAGACTGTTTGCTGCTTTTTTGATTTAATGTAATTCTCTGTACATTCTTGTAGTTTTGGACCTTGGACATGTGAGGTCTGTCCACTCTCCAGCTGTGCTATCTCCCTACAGGAGATAGCACAGCTGTCCTTTTTGCATGCACACTGTGGGAGCTTCCATTACCATACAGAGCAGTTGTATGCATGTGCATGGAGAAAATGACTAATCCTATATAATAAGTCCCTAGTTGATATTTGTCCATATTATGCACTACAAACTATAGCATAATTTGGCATGATTTATAGTAGGGAGTCTACTCAAGATGGACTCTGGGATGGAATAGTAAGGGGTGCTGCAGGTCAGGATGGAGACACATTTAGTAGAGCTGGGGGGTTGGGCACGGGACTGGAATAGCAGGAAAAGCTGCAGATCAGGAGTGAGGTATGCTATCAGAGCAGTATGGGGAGCCAAGGACTAGAATAGCAGAGGGGTTTTACAGGTCAGGATTAAGGTGAATTTGTAGAGCTGCGCATGGGGAGTCCAGGAATAGCAGGGCTGTGCGGGGGTGTCCCAGGACAGGTTTGAGGGTCACTGGCAAAGCTGTCTGGGGCCTGGGACTGAAATATCAGGCAGAGGTAGCAAGTCAGGATTGTCATCCAAAGCTGGAAGGGGAAAGACTAGAATAGCAATTTAGCTCTAGGAGAAAAAGAGGTTTCCAATACAGTTTTGTTTAGCTTTTCATTAAAATTGTATTAGTCCTTTGGCTTGTTCACCAACTACGTAGTTAAGACATGGAGCTTGCTTATCAGAGGTGTAGATCCTTAGCACAGCCTCTTCTTTAGGTGAAAGAGTCCGTATTACATAGTTTAAGAGAATAAATGCTGACTGATTGCTAGGAGTTCAGCACAGCATTTACAGTACCAGAAGTGCTCTGCCATAAGAAATATCACAGAATGGGTCATGGCTGGGCATAGCTCTAGCTGGTCTTCTTTAAAGCAGGAGCAGCATAAACTCACATGCAACCTTGTGCAAGATGTGGAAAAGCTCCAATAACTTTGATTGCTTTGTTTTTTTAAAAAATATCAATTTCTTGCTGGTGGAAAGTGCTGACTCATCAGCACTGGAGACTGGATTCTATTCTATACCGATTCTTATTCCAAGGCCAGCACTAAAGTATCTGAGCACCATTATGTATCTCCACAGGTGGTGTGGCATAGACAGCAGCAGGCTAAGCTTCCTTCACACCCCACAGCTAATAGGTCTCATCCCCTGCCAGGGGGACCCACATTTAGGGAAGAGAGAGGACTTCAGCTTCCATGGCCCATCCAGCCTTTGGCCTCTCTGATGAGATTGTCAAGGAGGGGGGCAATTAATGCTGGTTTAAATTATGTGGATTTCTGTCCACTGGCAATCTGGCCATCTGTCCACTTATTGTTCATGACAGTTTCTGGTCAAGCATTTGCACAAGTCTCAATTATTACAGGGGAGGTTTCATTTAGACAGGTTGGGTGGAACAGGGCTAACATTTGCACCGCCTCCTGGACAATCCTGTGCAGTGCTTTTAATAAACATGTGCCCAGATGCTTCAGTGATGGGGGCATTAGCAAAATAATTAAAGTAAGCAAATGAGTTAAATGTCACAGAATGGGACGCTGGGACAGCAGGCTTAATACATCTGGAAAAAATTAAAATAAGTCATCTATCTAAGTACTGTAAATGGAGAAAAGTATGTTTGTTGAGGATGATTGCAGCTGCCTTATAAGAGAACAATTTGAAGCCCCTTGAATTTGGCTCCTGCCCAGCTACCTTGAGTGGTGAGTCTATCAGCTGAGCTCCTTAGTGCAAGGATTGCTCCTTCTACTGCGTTTAGAAAGGGCAATGCACAGTATCAGTGCCACAATAAAAAGTAATAAGCCAACAAGCTAAAACACAATTGGACCTGATCAGTAATTGGATGGGATACCCTCTTCAGCAGAGAAGTACTACAGAAAATGGTAATGGTGATTCAATAATGGTGACTCTCTCTTGTTCTGTTGAATACAGATCATGCCTGCTGTAGTGAAAAACACAGTGCTCAGAGGCTGACACCTGCAACAGCTGAAACAGAGTTGAGGGCTGAATTCTCAGCTTGCCTTCTGAGTTAGTACTGAACCTAGGGCCAAATATGACTGTAGGGTGCTCCTGATATTGGAGGTGTCATTGTTCGGCCAAACTATACAACCAAAATCCTGATCACATGCAGTTATTAAGAAATCCATAGCAGTTTTTTGCAAAAGAAGAGAGGCTAGCTTCAGGGTTCTGCCCAAATTCTAGTTCAGGTAACTACAATTCTGCCCTCCTGGACTTCCTCTGTTCTCTCAGTTGGATGGTGTTTCCCACTAACTCTCTTACACAGTTGTGCAGTGTTGTTGTACATTGCTAAACAGCTGCCCAACTTTACATGGCTGCATTTCACTTACAGAGGAAATGTGCATTAGATACACAAATAAATTAAAAATCCTGAATCCTTTACTCGGTGTTTGTGCTCAGGCAAAACTCCCATTGACTTTAAGAGCCTCGCCTGAATAAAGACTTCAGGATCTGACTCACAGCCTGTAGAGAGCAGTGGAATAATTTGGATGAAAAATGCAGGTCACAGCTGAAGATATTGCTTACTAGAGTTGCTCTGTGTCTCTTTTCAGCTCTCCACCTGCCTCCCAATGGCGCTCTTCACTAGAGTCAACAGCTATTTCAACACTACTACCTCTGTCACACATGGGCAAGAGAACTCAACAGAGCCTGGTCTGCCACACTCCCATGCCTACTACGCCCTCTGTTATTGCACCCTGATTTTGGCCATCATCTTTGGGAACGTGCTGGTCTGCCTGGCGGTGCTAAGAGAACGCACCTTGCAGACCACAACGAATTACCTGGTGGTGAGCCTGGCCGTGGCAGACTTGCTGGTGGCCACACTGGTGATGCCGTGGGTGGTATACCTGGAGGTGAGTACATCTTAGGCCATGTTTAAATAGCAACAGTGCCTTGTGGCATTTATACATAAATGAGACACATTCAGAGCACATGAAGGCCACTCCTGAATCAGCCAGCAGTGTCACTGTTGAGCATTCCCCTTTGCTATACTTCCACAAGCTGAGCCTACTGCCCAGACTGGTCTCTCCTTCTGCTGGTCTAAGCAGCAGAAGGCCAGGAGAAAGAAGCTGAATCCAGGCCTCCTACAAAGTTATTGCTGGGGAAATTCTGCACCTCTCTACATGCAGACTTTGCACAAAAGTTAATATTTTTTGCACAGAATTTCCTTTTCCTCCACAGAAATGGGCTGCAGAGCTGCTGGATGTCACTAGGGGCTGCTGGACTTGGCAGAGCACAGCTCACAAGTAGAAGACACTGCCGGGAGAAGGGGGAGGGAGCAGAGGCTTCCTGGCAGCTGCAGTTCTCAGCACACCCTGAAGGAAGGTGGTGTCACACAGGAAACTCCACACAACCCCGGGGCTCAGCATCAGGCTATTTCTCCTCTGGGTTCCTGGGTTGTAGAGGGGATGGGGTACAACTGTCTGGGCTGGGGAGTACTGCAGCTGGGATCTGTGGAGAAGGGGATGCAAGTGTATGCCCCCCCACTAGGCTCTGGGAGCAGGGAAACAGGAACTGGGTTGTTGTAGGGGTTTCATTAACTATGTACTCGTGGAGGAATTTCTTTTGTGTCTATTGTTACACACATAGTTGTGGATAGGTATTTTGAAATAAATTACAAAAATAATTGAAATGGGTGTGATTATATAGTGTTATTTTGACAAATAAACTATGCATAATTTTGCAGAATTTAAAATTATTGTGTGTAGAATTCCTTCAGGAGTACAAAGTGTACCAAAGCACTAATGGTGTTAGGCCAGTCTCTGGCAATAATTTTCAAGCCCTGCTGGCACAGAGAAAGAGAGACAGGGAGCCTGACTCTCCATTGCCCTGCATCCAATGCAGTCAAATACACCAGTGCTAAGTGGGTAGAAAATTGTACCTTTTGACTTTGCATTGGTGGAAATGATTCGAGGTGGTGCAGAGCAATGGAGAATATGACCCTAAAATTCAAGTTTCCTCACACAGCAATGTAGAACACTAACTGTAGGCCCACTCCTGGCTTGGTCATTTTTATTGATGGAAATCAATGAAGGTTTATTACATGAGGCTTGTTAAAGCTATTTTTGCACAAGTTCAGAGAAACCCACTGAGATATGTAACAATTGTAGCTAATGCGCATCGATTACAGTCAGTAAGCCCGGTTAAACCTTCAAAGGCTTTGGAGACTGTTATTCCATTAATGTTTCCTTTATGTTATCTGGGTCATTCTCCTAAACTGACATCCATTGCAAAATCACCCTGAAGAGAAATGAAGGATCTGTTCTATTGATAGGTGATATGAATAGTGACATTGATTATTATTTATATCATAGTGGATCAGAAATGAAAGAATACCATATTGCATGCCACATCACATTCCTAATTAAGTCAGTAGCAAAACACAGAAAAATCTATATAGAACTATCCCACAGCTAACATAAGGAATAGCTAGTACTAAGGTGTTAGATCTATGACCTCAAGAGGAGAAAGCAAACAAAGATAGAAAGGAGGCAAAAAATGAGGGGCAAAATGAGAAAAGGTAAGGAATAAAGAAAATAAAAATACTCAGGAAGGAGAGACTGGAGTGAATGGAATTTTAATAGTGAAAGACAAATGCTGTTAGAAAGCTATCCTCATGTCACACACACACAAACACTTTACATCTACAATATTTTGAGATCCTAGAATGAAAAGTGCTCTGTAAGCATCAATGAGTTCATTAATCCTCTTATTATCCACATTTTATGGACCAGGAAACTGAGGAACATTGTGGTGCAAATTCCATCTCCATGCAGCTTTGGGTCCAAGACTTAAGAATGGGAAGGTGGTCCACTTTGTAGCAGCAAAAACCTTTTAACCCCTGAAGTGCCTTACCCAAAGGAAAACAGAGAATCAGGAGCCAGTCAGGAAGAGAACTCAGGAGTCTTGACTCCCAGTCCACTACTCTGACCATTACACAGCACTTCCTATGCATCTAGTAATATAAAGGTGAGAAACTCAGAGTACAGAAGGTGGATTTTTCCCATTGTTTGTAGAATAGGTGATCCCACCTATTAGCTGCAGTCTCTCACCTGTGAGCATCATTCTTTAGTATGATGGTGAGTCTGTTGTGTTTCGTCTAATAGTGCCGTGACCAATCATTCCCAGGGAAGACTGAATAATTCACTCCAATATCCAAAATCATGTAAAATAGTTATTTCCAGGGTCAATGTTTTCCAAGATACATCTGAAGCCTGCTGCCATCCATCTCATAATTTATGGTACAACCAAAGTTGGTTGAAGGCTTTACATTTACAAGTCATTTGCTATCCCAAAGCACTTTGTAAACATTTTGATAGGCAACCTTCACACAATCTGGCCTGGACCCTGTCCAAGAAATGAACTCTGGACCCTAATGTCCTTGCCAAATGTCATTGAACCAATAGCCATCCCTTTCTGAGAAAGATTGAGATGGTACCAGCAGGCCAACCATGGCATCATCTTATAGCTTCAAAGTCTTGGAACCCAACCAGTCAGGTTTCTTGGCACAAAAACACCCATTCATCACAGTGACTGATGATTTCCTGAGGGAAGTGAGAGTGAAACCCAGTCCCCTTTATGGCAATTGCTACCACAGATCTTTCAAAAAAATATTTGATCATGAGCTGCTGTTGACAAGAGTGGATGCAAATTCCATCTCCACAGGGGTGGATGGAATTGTCTGACATCTCAGAGGAAGGGGGTGGGCAACTGCTTAAGCCCCTGGTGGCCTCTCTCTTTCTTTCCTTACATCTCTGTAAAGTCAATGCAGAACATAGGCTACAACATCAGAATGCTAGTGATACCTAGCACCTTTTCTTCAGTCCTAGACGGTAGCCATCACCAGTGTCTGGCAGAGTTTGAAATCTGGATGGAAACCAGATGGCGGAAGCCAAGTTTGAATAAGAGAGACAATCCTAATTGACAATGAGAAGCACAATAAAGTAGACAGTCAAGTCAACAATAGCTTTCAGCCGAAGTGTCTCTCAACCTCATGTTTTTACGTGGCTCATCATTGCTCCTGGACTCCTAGGTATGGCATCAGTGCCCAGATACAACTTCTAAAATCTGCAGATGACCATATTTCGTTTTGTATATTTTCAAAAGGGGCTCAGTGGAATGAAGACTATAATCCTATTATTCAAGATGTGTTTGAGACAGTCACATTTTAATGTTTTTTCATTTATCATTTCTACCTTTTTTGAGTCTCCATGGCTGTCAATCCGATACCTTTCACTGGCAATATTTCCAACAGTGGTGGAAAAGCTAAACATAACATTGATCTTGTGGATAAAACACAGGACTAGCAGTCAAGAAATCTGAAGTCAATAGGAGTTTTGCCAGGATTTCACCCATGGGCTCTATTCCCAGCAATGTCACTGACTCAGTGGGTGATCTCAGAAGCCTGCCACCTCATCTGTCTGTGTCTCAGGTTCACCATCTGTGAAATGGAGTTAAAACCCACTTAATTCACAAGGGTGGTTGCGAGGATTAATTTAGTAAAATAGTTATGAAATGCTTTGAGATCCTCAGATGAAAAGCACTAGGAAGGTCATATAAGTATCCCAACTACATTATGAGAACCAGAAAGGCAAACTGACAAGTTCTAGTTTCATTAACAAAGCTAAATGGAATAGAAGAAGAAAAGAAAGATCAAAAAAAGCAAAAAGCAAATTAGGTCTATAAACGTTTTTTCTATTGTAATAATCTACGTCAAACTCTGATCTCAGCTACCCTGGGACAAATATTGAGTAATTCCACTGACTTCAATGGAGTTACTCCACATTTAGAAGTGCTGACTGGGGCAAATGAGAACAGATTTCAACCCATCATTTTGATCTGACAAACATCCCTTTTCTATATGCTAAGACTCAGTACGTAGTCAGTCTAGTCTGAATGTGTAACCCTGAGAGGTTTCACTTCAGAGCATTTTCTGCCAAAATTTTCTTCAGTATCACTTCCAGTGGTTCATAGTCCCAGATTTTCATGTGCCAATGAGCCCAGAACTTTGGAAGCTACCACATTTGACATACATGAGCTGTGTCCTCTGCACCTGGCTTTGATGCAACCCCCTGACTCCAACTTCTGGTGAAAGGTTCTTGAAGCGCCACAGACCTTATGATGAACTTGTAATGAGTTTTGTGTTTGCATCAAACTATGAAGCCAGATGCCCTTTTTGTAATTCTCTTGCAAAAATTTTCAGTATTGTCAGCTTCACACATTCAAAAAGTCATGACATTGGTCTCAAAATATCATGACATGGGTTTACAAATTTAGATTTATAAAAATAACTTGTAGGGCCTTTCTTTTCTAGTGTCATAGCCTTTATGGTTCAGGTTTTCAAGCTTTTCTCCACAGCCATGAGGGCTAGAAACCTAGCTTTCATTTAAAAAAAAAATTAAGATTCTCACCTAATCATGTGTCTTACATGTCTCTCCTGGAGGCACATGATTAGGTGAGAATCTTAGCTTTCAAGAAAAGCACCAGATAGCACAATATATCACCACATTTTGCACATCTCTGGGAATGCTGGTATGAAACAAACAGTAACTAATGAATAACAAGCCGCATTTCAGATACTGAGCAGTAGACCAGGAAGGGGAGCTGAACAGATGCTGAATGCTTCATTCACTCCAGCACATAGTTTACAGGAATTAAAAACATTAAGCGGCAGAGTGGTCTCATTTCAGAGAATTGCCTCCTCATTTGCTTTCTGCACTTTCCACACTGCCTGTTGCCTTAGAAGCTGAAATTAGTAGCAGTGCCACTTACTAACTGACCTTGCATGAGTGTTCCTGACATGAGGAATTCTACACCTTGGTTGCCCATGATGTGGTAGGAAGCCACTTTCATGACACCATCATCCTCTGCTCCAGACCTCATTCATCACTTTCTGTAGGTTCAGGAAGGCTGGATGCAGACTGGGGATAAGAGGGGGAGCCCATCATTCCCCACAGGAAATGAGGAGGAAAATTATTACACTCAGATACTGCATTAGTTTTCCTGCAGAGCCCCTCTCTCTGCTGTGATGCATCCCCTTATGGGGAAGCAGCTGTCTGTTGAGGAGTCCTTGAAGCCAGACTCTCAGGAAGCTGGCGTCAGTTGGCAAGGAGCCAGTGCAAATGTCTGGTTGATATCCAGGATTCACTTGGCTCCCAGGAAATCTGCAGAATTTGGAAACTGAACCCCCCCAGTTCTTCTGAAAAAGAAGGGCAAATCCAACCGCTTGAAATAAGAATCTGGATTCCTCCTTACTCCTCCCCACAGGTTTTCCCTCAGGAGGATAAAATTAGGCCCCGGCACTAGCTCACTCTGCACCTCTGATTACACTTAGTTTATGGAAGGGAGGCTTCTTTCTGGTTTCTCTCCTCCTACACAGATCACTATGGCAGCAGGAGCTGAGAGCAAGACCTTATGCCATCCCCATAGCTGGGAATCAGAGGTGTTTGTTACAGACATAATATGCTTCCAGAGGTAACATTTTCATTTCAAAAAATGAATTTATTTTTGAAAGTTCCTCCCCTTTTGCCAGCATGGAGAGAGGCACATGTGTTAAGAAACATGCTGTGGGCAGCCTTACCTAATGGTCAGGACGGTAGGCTGGCCTAATGGCTGAACAGGGGAGACCAGGCCTAGTGACCAGAACCCAAATGAGGAGCCAAATTACCAAGTCCAGGGAACAAGCCAGAGCCAGGAAGCAGGGGGCAAGAGTCAGAACCAGAGTAGCAGCCAGGACAGGAACAGGGACAGGGACTAACTACAAAGGGCAAGGAGTAGGCAAGCTCAAGACCAGACACACAGCTGCAAGCATGCAACTGTACAGAGCAGCCAGAGATCCAGCCCTACTACAGGTGTTAAGAAAGTGCCTGCTGGAGTCTTCAACCAATCAGGAGACCAGATTCATTAGCAGATGGGGGCAGGTGGGGTGTGTGTGAGTGTCAGAGAGAGAGAGAGAGAGAGAGAGAGAAATCCTGGCTCTTTGAGACTGATATCCAGAACAGGGAAGCTAGTGCTAGGGGACTGGTACTAGCTAGGGTTGCCAGGAGTCCGGTTTTTGATGGAATGCCTGGTCAACAAGGGACCCTGGTGGCTCCGGTCAACACCACCAACCGAGCCGTTAAAAGTCCGGTTGGCAGCGCAGTAGGGCCCCAGGCTAAGGCAGGCTCCCTGTCTACCCTAGCTCCACGCGACTCCCGGAAGCGGCCACTAGGTCCCTGAAGCCCCTAGACTCATGGGTGGCTAGTGATGCTCCGTGTGCTGCCCCCACCCCTAGTGCCAGCTCCACAGCTCCCATTGGTCGGGAACTGCAACCAATGGGAGATGTGGGGGTGGCGTCTGAGGGTTCAAGGACAGCGCGTGGAATCGCCTTGTGCCTAGGGGCTTCAGGCACCTGGCAGCTGCTTCCGGGAGCTGCAGTAAACACCGCTGGGGACCCCCACATCCCAAACCCTCTCCCGCATCCCAACCCCCTGCTCCAGCTTGCAGTCCCCTCCTGCACCCAAACTGTGAGCCAGCACCCCACACCCCCCAACACCCTATCTCAGCCCAGAGCCCCTTCCTGCACCCCAAACCCCTCATCCCCAGCCGTACCCCAGAGCCCACACCCCCAGCCTGAGCCCTCATCCCCCCACACCCCAACCCCCTGCCCCAGCCTAGAGCCCTCTCCCACACCCCAACCCCCAATTTCAACAATTTCAGACTCCTGTGGAACAGCAAAGAAAATTACTTCTGGAGTCAAGCACCCCTTCCCCCCCCCAGGCCCCTTCCTTGTCAATGAGGGGACAGTAAGTCTGAGCACTTCTGCTGATCACAGCTGCCGTGGTATCACCCAGGGAGGGAGGCAGCTGCTGCAATAACTAGCACCCATTCTGTTTAGGGATTTATTGCTTAAAGCCAACACATCAAACTGCCCCCAGAAATGAACTGATCACAGTGCAGATCACAGAGCACATGGGTAATATGGGCTCTATGAGAAGCCCCAATTCAACATGCTGGCAGCCACATTCTGCACTTAGCTGATGGGTCCGAATGTTTTTCAGGTGTAGAGCACATTGCAATGATCCAGTCTGGAGGGAAAAACGGCAGGGATCACTGTGGCGAGATCCACATCTGAAAGGAAAGGTCACAACAGCCTGACCAAGTGCTCTTAGTCATTGCTGTTGTCATTGCATTGAAGCAGGTGAGGAGCCCATCAAAACCATGAGCTGTGATCGTGAGTAAAAAAGTAGGGCTAATTCCCTCATTCGAAGCAGCTTTTTCCTCCACTATTTCTGCAGGGTGGAAAGGATGGGGGAAGCAATCCTTTCTGCTGCCCTTGATTTTCTGTGGATTAAAAACAAGCACTGTCTCCGTGGCTGTCACTCTTAACACTTTTCACCAGCACTAGCAACAAATTTATTAGAGGTCCTGTAATGGACAATTCATCAAGTGCTCTGAACAGCTTAATGATCCTTGGTGCTTTACGACCTAGCCAGTGGAATTCTAGCCTGGCATCAGTGTCAGAGGTGAGTCAGCAATATTGAGTCTGTATTAGAAATCTAGGGGGAATGAACAGTCCAAGGAGCTATGGTCTGTTCTTCAGTAACTAATAATCTAGGAAGTGATTACATCTGACCCTTGGTGTGTTCAGAATTCCCAAAGCATCTCCTGTAGATTCAACTTCCCAACACTAGCACTTAAAGAGGACATTACAATTCTGCAGTTGGCCCTCCGCACTGGTGCTTAGCTAGGTATACCAGGCATTTACATGCCAGAGTGTTGATCTGAGCATGTGCAGAATTTGAAAAAGTCCTCACTAAAATCTGACAGTTGGGCTGAGCATGTGATTTATCCGTCACTGGACGCCTCCAGGACATTATTCTATATATTTTACATTACATTTTAAATGTAAATGAAAGGAAACTATAAATGGGCACAAACCAAACCCCCAAATTTCACAACCGTGTGAATTTTGGGAAAGTTTGGATCCAGATCTACTATTCAAAGTTGGCAGCTCAGGCCCTCCTTTAGAACCAGTGAAATAAGATTTCAGATAAGATTCTGGATAAGGATCTGTGCGTCATATGAATATACAAAATCCCTGGGCAACAGAGTCACTTTCCCAGTTCATTGGCTCTGGAGTAATTCCAAAAGCCAAGCTGGGAAACATTCTTAGCCACTCATTTTGTATTTGTTTTGTCTGTGATTTTCCTTAAACAGAGGAACTGTATATTACATTAGTTGTAATTCAATTTCTGTGGCAGTCTTCATGCTAAAATGTTGGGGTAGGGCTGTTTTCTCCTAATTTTCTCACCTTCATCCCCCTGCAGTGTACAGAAAGTGGAATGGGAATCAGGACTCCTGGTTCTATTCTTGACCTACTACAGTATGACTTTGGGCAAATTGCTTAAACACTACATGCCTCAGTTTCCCCCTCTATAAAAAAGGCATAATAATGCATCATTAATGTTCATACAGTCATTTTGATATCCTCAGATGGAAGGACAAATAGACGTGCAATGCATTGGTATCCAGTGTGAAGCAAGGCTAATATTTTGAAATTGATGCTCAGGTGACTGGAGGAGTCTGGAATTTCAGCCGTTTCTGCTGCGACATCTTTGTCACTATGGATGTGATGATGTGCACAGCCAGCATTTTAAACCTCTGTGCTATCAGCATTGACAGGTAGGAGCCAAGGAGATTAGCATGAAGCTAGGGGTAGGTCTCGGGACTGGGGATGGAAGGGAGAGCAGGCTGGGCCTGCTTGCACAATGGTTGGGTACAAATATCTTGTCTAAATGCCAAAGGTAAAGCAGATCATCTGTGAGAATCCAGTCTTTCTTGAAAACCTCCAGCCATCATCATCATTATGACTAGTATTGTTGTTGCTACAGTTGTACCTCCCATGTGCTAGGTGCTGTACAAACACGGAAGATGGCACAGTCCCTGCCAGAAAGAGCTTATGCTATAAAAAGGCAGGGAAACAGAGGGTGGGGCAAAGACGCACATTATACAAGAAAAGTGTTCATGGGGTGGTTTTCCAGGACTCGATAATAGAGGGGAAGATTTTCAAAAGTGAATTAGGCATCTAACTCCCATTGACTTTCAATGGGAGTGGGCGCTTAAGTTCCCTTTGCCTTTGAAAGTCTCACCTGTCAGGTTTTAATAAACACAGCTTAAAAGAGAGAGAAAAACTATCTTGATGTGCTCTCCAGCCTTGCCATAGTTTTAACGCACCCTGAAGTGGAGCAGATGACTGGTAACATTGTGGGACTGAAGGGATTAGTGTTTAAATCAATTTCCTGTAAATGTCTGTCAAGGTTCCTTCCCCACTCTGAACTCTAGGGTACAGATGTGGGGATCTGCATGAACGACCCCCTAAGCTTATTCTTACCATCTTAGCTTAAATGCTGCCACCACTGAAGTGTTACACAAAGAAAAGGGAAAGTGCCCACTTGGAAACGTCTCCCCCCCAAAATATCCCCCCAAGCACTACACCCCCTTTCCTGGGGAAGGCTTGATAAAAATCCTCAACAATTTGCATAGGTAAATACAGACCCAAACCCTTGGATCTTAAGAAAAATGAAAAAGCAATCAGGTTCTTAAAAGAAGAATTTTAATTGAAGAAAAAGTAAAAGAATCACCTCTGTAAAATCAGGATGGTAAATACCTTACAGGGTAATCAGATTCAAAACATAGAGAATCCCTCTATGCAAAACCTTAAGTTACAAAAAGACACAAAAACAGGAATATACATTCCATCCAGCACAGCTTATTTTATCAGCCATTTAAACAAAACAGAATCTAACACATATCTAACTAGATTGCTTACTAACTCTTTACAGGAGTTCTGACCTGCATTCCTGCTCTGGTCCCGGCAAAAGCATCACACAGACAGAGCAAACCCTTTGTTTCCTGCCCCCCCCCCACCTCCAGCTTTGAAAGTATCTTTTCTCCTCATTGGTCATTTTGGTCAGGTGCCAGCGAGGTTATCTTAGCTTCTTAACCCTTTACAGGTGAAAGGGTTTTTCCTTTGGCCAGGAAGGATTTAAAGGTGGTGACCCTTCCCTTTATATTTATGACAATGCCTGTGGGTGGTGGTAATAGGGATGGCCATAAAACTCGGCAAAGACCTCAGAAGGTGCAGATTTAGGGGGCTGAAGTCCCTGGGGGTTGGGAGACTGGGGGAGAAACACATCCTGCCATTCTCTTTCTACCATGATTCGGAGGAAATTGTGCAAAGCAAGCCTCGCAGAGGGCCTGATCCAAAGCCCACTGAAGTTAGTGGGAGCCTTTCCACTGATTTCAATTACAGGATCAATGAGTTGGCTCATGCCCTGAGTTTCCAGACATATCTGTCATCTTCCCAGATCTCACGGCATCCAGAGCTGATAGCCTCCATTCTAGCCTTCTGCCTCACCACTGGGGCAATATCAGTTGTTCATCAAAATCTTAACCATAAGGATGATAAGTGACAGTCTGTTTCTCTGTTGTTCCTCTTGTTCCCTTTCCCACCCTGCTTACCACCATTGCAAATCCTTGCTCTAATTATTCAATCTCGTGGTTCTCTCCCTCTCTTATATCCACTGCTTTCACTATCATATTCCCTGTCTCCCATTCTCACACTGTCTTCGCTCCTCCCTATCAAACCTGGACCCTTTCTCTCTCTCTCTTTCACTCTCTGTCTCTTTTGTTTCGATCATTGTCTCCTTTCTACACCTTTCTTCCTCCTCCCTCTCTCTTTGGAGCTGGTTCCTTTCACAGGTACACAGCAGTGGCGATGCCAGTTCAGTATCAGTATGGCACAGGGAAGAGCTCCTGCAGGAGGGTTTCCATTATGATCGTGATGGTCTGGATGTTGGCATTTGCTGTGTCCTGCCCCCTCCTGTTCGGCTTCAATACCACAGGTAACAGCAATTTCCAGAGCAGGAGTGCCTGAGCACAATTAGAAATGGGGGTGCCCAAAGTTGGCCCAATGGCCAAACGTGGCCTACAAAGTCTGACTGTCAGAGGCAGCTGCTGAGAACTACAAATCCTGCATCTAAAGAGGGAAAGGGTTCAATTCACAAGGAGGACCTATATTTGAGGGCACTCTCCAATCTGACATTGACCAGTTGCTGTTCTAGTGCATTGGTCTGTGCTTGACCAGCTCAGCCTAGACTACCCAGAAAGTGGAGGCACTCACATACCACTGTGATGATTAGGCAAAGACAGATAGGCCGAGATGTAACTTGGCATGCTGACCTATATCTCTGGAGTTGCAGCTCTGTGACATAGTCCTCGGCTGCATTAAACACAGGCCACATTTGGCCCATGAGCAACACTTTGGTTCACCTTGATGTGCACCAAAACATCCTTGTAGTTCCTGAAGTCCATAGCCGTCTAACCACTCCCGCTCTCTTTCTCTCTCTCTCTTTCTCCAGGGGATCCTAGTGTCTGTTCCATATCCAACCCTGATTTTGTCATCTATTCTTCGGTGGTATCCTTCTACCTTCCCTTCGTGGTCACCTTGCTGCTTTATGTCCGGATTTATTTTGTGCTGAAGCAGAGACAGAGGAAACGAAGCCTCTCCAGGCAGGGCAGCCATAGCATCAGCATCAAAGCCTGTTACACACAGAAAGTAAGACCCACATGAAAACAGTCTGAACTCATCAGATGCCAGAGCATTCTCTGCCTCCACTCCCATCCCAGGGAGCCTAGGGAGCTTATTGCTTAGCACTTTCCATCAATACACAGGAAACCCGGGTTTGACTCTTGCTCCCCAATCTGGGGGGGTGTTGCAAGTCAAGGCATTCAGTGCTAGGCGTGGAGGAAGAAAAATACCTCCTGTTGCTCAGCAGAAACACCCCTGGCATAGGGGCTCCAACCAAAGCCTTGTCCGGTCCTCAAACAAAGGGATTCTGTTCTGGAGCTTGTATCCATATCTGCACTCTCTAAGACCATCACAATAGAGAAGGGCAAGGCCTAAATCAATGCTTCTTCAGAGCTGTGACAGAATTACCCTACAGCATTCTGGCTTTTTTTTCCTTTCATTTTTATGGATATTTTTAATTATCAGAGCCTCAGGGATTGCAAACTGTTAAAACTCTCCTCACCAAGCAGACGCAAAGGGTCAAACAGCTACAGAATTCTGCATGATCTGCTCCATATGTGGCTCCACAGTATTGAATTAACATGTGAGGTTTCCTCACAATAATGCTACACTGGAAAATATGCATATGGGGAGGCAGGGAATAACACTAAGCACAAATATACTCCAAAGTCGGGCGGCTGGGAAGTGGAAGGTTCACATCCAGGGCTCTTGTTCATTCAATTAAAGAAAGAGCTAGAGCACAGGTCCTCAAAGGAATTTAGACTCCTAACTTCCACTGATATTAATACAAGTTAGGAGCCTGAACACCTTTGAGGATCAGGGCCTTGGTGCAAAGTAGAGATGCAGGGTTCTAGGTCATCCCACTGTGAGATAGGGGTCAGGTGCAAAGTTCAGCTCCAGCTCCAAGAATGGATCTGGAACCTACCCAAAGTTTGGGTGCATTTGCATCCTGGGCGTTGATTCAGGCCTACTCCTTGCTGCCGAAAGGGAACAAGAGCTCCCCTGAGTCCCACTTTACACTTGGTCTGGCAAACTGCATTGTTCACCCTATTTCCTGACATTTCTGTGGATTCCTCCATTTCAGGAGCACAAAGAGAAGGAAACTTTGCACCATGGGCACCAAGACCCCCTCTCATCCCGTCTGCAGCTAAAATCCACAATCCAAGAGCTTTCCCCTGAAAAGAAGCTGCTGACCCCCTCTGACCTGCAGCCGTACTGCTGCTTCTGCCACCAAGCTTCCTTCCCCAGGACCGGGACCAATGGAAATGAGCTAAAAGAGAGGAGAAGCAGGGAACAGGACTTGGAGGTGCATAAACTCAGCAATGGCAAAACCTTGACCTCTTTGAAGCTAATGCACCAGCAGCCCCGGACAGTACAGCTGAGAGAGAGGAAGGCCACACAAATGCTGGCTATCGTTCTGGGTGAGTGAGAAGCATTCTGCTTAACCATCTCACTGTGAGGCTAAGTGTTTGGAAAGAGCTTTGAGATCTCCACATGTAATATGCTATTGAAATTCAAAATACTAGCATAAAGTGATATAAGGGATTTTTGTAACTGAGAGCCCCACCTGGTGTGAATCATTGTAGCTCTACTGAATTCAGAAAGATCTCTTCTTCCACAGAAGGAAATGTTAAGGGACAAGGAAGAGAGACTTAAAAGTTCTGATAATCATCTCAACTTTTGGGTGCTCCTCTGTATTGTGAATCTTTTGAGCTATCACTTATTTTTGACCACCACCACCCCAGGTATAAGTCAATAAGAAAAGTCCCTTAGGGCTTGTCTTCACTCCGGGGTAAGTTGACCTAAGTTACGCTACTCCAGCTACATGAATAACGTAGCTGGAGTCGACGTAGCTTAGGTCAACTTACTGCAGCATCTACATCATGCTGAGCTGACAGGAGACACTCTCCAGTTGACTTCCCTTACTCTTCTCAGAGAGCTGGAGTACTGGGTAGGGTTGCCAACAGTCTAATCACACAAACCCAAACACCCTTTCTCCGCCCCTGCCCCGCCTCTTTCCCGAGGCCAGAGCCATGTCCCTTCTTCCAGGCCCCGCCCCCGCTCACTCCATCCTCCCCTCCCTCTGTCATTTGTTCTCCCCCACCCTCACTCACTTTCACCAGGCTGGGGCAGGGGGTTGGGTGCAGGAGGGGGTGCAGGCACTGGGAGGGAGTTTGGGTGCAGGAGGAGGTGCGGGAGAGTGGGGAGGGTGAGGGGTGCAGGCTCTAGGAGGGAGTTTGAGTGTGGGAGGGGGCTCAGGGCTGGGGGAGGGGAACCAGGGTGCAGGCTCTGGCCAGGTGGCGCTTATCTCAGACGGCTTCCAAAAGCAACCGGCACATCGCTCTGGCAGCAGCTATTAGGTGGGGGGAGGGGCAAGAGGGTCTCTGTGCACTGCCCCCACCTGCAGGCACCGCCCCCACAGCTCCCATTGGCCACGGTTCCCAGCCAATAGGAGCTGTGGAACCAGCGCTTGGGCAGGGGCAGCACACAGAGACCCCCAGGGGCCGCAAGGAGATGCCGACCACTTCCAGGAGCGGCGCAGAGCCAAGGCAGGCAGGGAGCCTCCTTAGCCCCGCTGCGCTGCTGGAGTTTTAGTGCCTAAAATCTCCCAGTTTGGCTGCAGTAGCCTATGGAAGATCAAACCCGATTCTGGGAGACTCCTGGCGAAACCAGGAGGGTTGGCAACCCTAGTACCGGGGTTGATCACAGAGCGCAGTATTGATTTAGTGGATCTTCACTAGACATGCTAAATCAATGCCTGCTGCCTCGATTGCAGCAGTGTCAATCTCCCAGTAGTGGAGATTAGGATGATGCCCCTCTCTCTGTAAATAAAATCACACCTCTCTATTGGTTTCTGTAGTTTATTGAGTTACACGTGTCTTAAAGAGCAGGAACCAGCCTGAGTTGGTGAACATGTGAATGCAGTGAACATGACTGTGGTGGGTGATATGAACCTCACTTTATAAAAGGGGAAACTGAGGCAGGTGAGGTGAGGTGACTTGCCCAGTCACACTTCTGGCAGAAGAACCCAGTCTGGCATGGGTATAAGTGGGGGCAGAATTTAGCCCTGAGCAACAGCATTAATCCAAAGTCAACATGTTCTCTCGTCTCTCCTTTAAACCCTAGGGACATTCATAGTCTGCTGGCTGCCATTCTTCATGAGCCACATCCTGAACACCCACTGCCAGGCTTGTCACATAACCCCAGAGCTCTACAGTGCCACCACATGGCTTGGTTATGTAAACAGCGCTCTCAACCCCATCATCTACACGACCTTTAACACTGAGTTCCGCAAAGCTTTCCTCAAGATCTTGTGCTGCTGACAGCGGGGGTGGAAGGACAAAGGCTTGATTTAATAGTAACCCCAGGAGGGTGTTGCAGGCAGAAGCCTACTGAGATAGTTCCATAGTGAGAGGCCACATGGATAGATGCTCTCAGCCATCAACGGGGAGAAAGCTCAGGATTTTCTGTCCCACAAGTCCCAAACGCTTCAGCTAAAGAAGAATCTCCATTGGCTGTTGTCCTATCAGGGTTTCTATTCCCCTGCAAGCTGTAGCCATTAGAGCACAGCCTGACCCCACACAGTTCAGCAGGTCAGGTGCTCTGGCTCTGGAGTGCAGAGTACATACACTGCCCAGTGCAAAACAAATGGGAGCGGGCCAAGTTTGGCTGGCTTCATTCACCGAATCACAAAGCTCCCACTTGGATTCCCTTAAATGCTTAAGGTTTCCTCAAAAGCACAGCTAAAGATTCTGGGGAGGTGCAGAGCCGAAGAAGCAGCACACACCTCAGTGGCTCTCCAATTCAAACACAAGCACACACTGGAACATTAATCACAACATTGTATCCTCATTAAGAGTTCTCAGGCATCTCTAGCCTTTAGGAATACAGCAGACATATGGGAGTCTTAGGGTCTGTCTACACTGTGATGGGAGGTGTAATTCCAGCACATGTAAACGTACCCAAACTAGCTTTAATCTACAGTTTATCTACACGCACATTTCATTTGCAGCAGATAGGGTTCGACTCTATCTCACACAAGCCATGGGCTAACTGTACATGGGGACCCTGCTGATGAGCTTGGATTAGATCAAAGCATATTAATGAATTATTAATGCATGTCAGCAGGATCCACATAGTCAGTTTGTCTATGGCAGGCTAGCACGAGGTAGATTCACAGCCCAGCTTGCCACAAACAGAATGTTTGTGTAGACGAGCTCCTAGCTAACATGAGTACCAACAGTAGTGAAGTTGTGGCCATATGAACCTAAGTATGCACTGGCTGCACAAGTAAGTACCCAGGGTCCTGCGTGGGCTTGTACAACCTGCACTGAATCTGGTGTTACTGTGGCTAGCTAGATTAAAGCTCATCTGGGTCTGTCTACATGTGCTGCACTCACACCTCTGACTGCAGTGTAGGCATACCTTTAGCCTCCTTGCATATGCTTTAAGAAGTTACTCATCCTTTCGTTGCTGATTTCTCTCACCGTGGAAAGCATATTGCTAATAGTGGGTGTGTTTGTACTGTCTTCTTCATGAGATGTCAGGAATGTGCCCACTCGGGTGTATAAGAACAAGAGAGAAATTGCTCCCCACAAATCTACTGATGAGACTAAGTAAGTGAGCTAGTAAATAATGTACAGAGGAACAAGTCCCCTGTTGTCTCCATCGAGAGGTTGCCCTCTACAATCAGTTCAGTTTCAGTAGTTAAAAGACCACAATCCAAGCACTCAGATAGTACAGAGCAGTGTAGTATGAAAACCTAGACAGGGTGGATAGAATAAGCCATTAAACCAGATCAGGGGCCAAATCCTTTGCTGGTGTAAAACAGCCTAGCTCCACTGAAGTCACTAGCGCTATGCCCATCTACATCAGCTGAGGATCTGGTTCTAAGACCTGCCTGTAGGTTTCAACACTTAGGTTGTTCTTTCACTCCTAGCAGTGATATCATTCACTTCACACAGCCTCTTTGCTGCTGGTACCTTGTTGTTGTTTGTTAAATATAAACTCATGTGACTGTGCCTAAAATTAAGTAATTTTAGAATCAGTTTTGATGATGCCAGCATAATCTAGCTTGCATACAGAGTCTGTTGTGTTGATACTTCAAGCAGGAGGAGTTGCTGCTCACTTGGTGAGATTTGTATTAGTCATTTAGATTGTGTCAGCAGAAGCTCACCAGGTTGCCATATGTATAGTGTTGCCTTTCCTCCTAACCCAAGAATCAGCAACAAATTGACAACTAAGATCTACTGTATATGCTGTCATCTCTTAGGGCCATTAAACAAGTGGTATTGGTTGTGATTCCACTATAATATGGGTGACAGCCACATATTTCTGTCTTCTGCCATGAGTGGTCTTCTTGCTGCCTAGCTGTTATAAAGAACCAATAGCTAGAAAGAGACACAGGTGCAGGGAGGTGACCACTATGGAAGGATTTCTCTTACTGGTCTCTGACCTCTTTGACTGCTCTATTCACACTGCTGTCCCTCACAACACAGCTTGAGTAAGGGCTTAGCTTTGTTTTTACTGATGTTATAATCTTCAAGTGCACACAGCTATGGCAACTGCTCCGTAGTGTCCCTCATGGTAGGGAAGAGTGGTGACTCAATTGTAAAGACAGAATAGAAGGATTCTTTACTGAGGCTGCTGGATGCAGGCAGACCCTGTGATTCTCTCTGATTCTCTTGCCCCCAGACTGACACAGCCTGTGCTGCCTTGTATCTCCACACAGGGTCTCCCTAAGTCCTGGCCTGGAATAAGCAATCATTACAGTCCCTTCCCTCTTGCTCCCGAGCTCAGACTTTGATGTGTTGTTACCCACATGCTTGTTGTCTGAAGCTGTCAATCTATTCATGCCCTTGCCCATGCCACAGCTCCTTTGGGAAGTGCTTCCTTTCTCTTTAGCATAAAGGCTAAACATTCTCCTTAGTTTCTGGGCTATATAGCTGAGATCTATTAATATCCTTTTGGATGCTAGCAATTGGCATCCTTGGGACTGTTTGCTTGGGAAGGTGCCCTGGAAACTGCATCTATCAAATAGAATGATGCAAAGCAAGTTTGCAGCTGCAGGTTGTGGCTTGGTATAGTATTGGCACTTCTATAACACCCTTCATCTGCAGTACCCAAAATGCTTTACAAACATTAAGTGATGACTGGCCTCCCAACACCCTGTGAGGATGGCATCATTACCCCCTTTTTACAAAGTGGGAACAGGAGGCACAGAGAAGAAAAGATTTGCCCAGTGTCATACAGTAGATCAGTAACATAACTGGAAATCAGTCTGTGCGCTAAACACTAGTAACATCATATAGTAATATTTGTACTTTGAAAAATGTGGCAGATGTGTTTTTGATCTGTGGTAAGACAAGCCCATGGTGTAATTCTTTCACCTGGCTAGTGTCTCAGGGCAACACAAACCATCATACAGAGTATGTTCAATAAGTGGAACATTCCGGGGGTAGGGTGGGAATTTAGCCTCTAGCTCAGGGGCAGGCAAACTTTTTGGCCTGAGGGCCACATCGGGTTTCTGAAATTATATGGAGGGCCAGTAAGGGGAGGCTGTGCCTCCCCAAACAGCCAGGCATGGCCCGGCCCGGCCCCCGCCGCCTATCCGACCCCCTCCACTTCTCGCCCCCTGACAGCTCCCCTGGGACTCCTGCCCCGTCCAACCCCTCCGTTCCCTGACCACCCCCAGACTCCCTGCCCCTAACTGCCCCCAGCCGCCCCATCCAACCCCCCACTTCCTGACTGCCCCCCTGGGACCTCTGCCCCATCCAACCACTCCTTTTCCCTGACCGCCCCTGGACCACTCGCTCCTAACTGCTCCCCACTACCCCATTCAACCCCCCTCCTTCCTGACTGCCCCCCCAGGACCCCTGCCCCATCCACCCCCCCTGCTCCCTGTCGGCTCCCTGCCGCCCCATCCAACCCCTCCTCTCTTCCTTACTGCCCCTCCCCAGGACCCTTGCCTCCATTCAACCCCCGTTCCCGGCCCTCTGACCACCCCCAAACTCCCCTGCCCTCTATCCAACCCTCCCCGCCCCCTGCCCCCTTACTGCACTTTCTGGAGCACCGGTGGCTGCACCAGGACAGGCAGCCACTCAGCAGAGAGCACTGGGTCAGGCCGGACTCTGCAGCCCCACTGCCCAGAGCATTGCGCTGCACGGTGGCGTGGGCTGTGGGGAAGGGGGGACAATAGGGGGAGGGGCCAGGGGCTAGCCTCCAGGGCCAGGCAGGATGGTCCTGCGGGCCAGATGTAGCCCATGGGCTGTAATATGCCCACCTCTGCTCTAGCTTGTCTTGATGCTAATGCTCTGAGAAGTTTGCTGCCCTTCTGAAACCTCTATTTATTATTTGCATTATGGTAGTGCCTAGAGGCACCAACCTCAATTGTTCTGTGTTCGTATAGCGCTGAGCACAATGGGGTCCTGGTCCACAACAGAGCCCCTATACTGCAATACAAATAATAATAACTATATCCCCAGAAAGTGAGAACAGTCCCTCAGATGGTGTGTATAGTGCTGGTTCAAGATCAAACTGTTCTCTAACCTCTCAGGTCATTTCAGAATTGAGGGAGGCATGCGGAGGGCAGTGATAAAAGCCCAAGCTGTAATCAGAATGATGTGATTTTAAGGTCAGATTTCTTGGGAACCACTAGGGGTAGGAAAGATTTGCTGTGTGCAGCTGCCAGCTTTCCACTGGTGTACTGTTTAGTATTAGTTCATGTCCCTGACTGTTAATGAACTAGGAGATCTCAGATCTTCTAAAGGCGAACTGTCAGGTTGGAGGGAGGTTACCAGTGGAGTTCCTCAGGGATCGGTTTTGGGACCAATCTTATTTAATCTTTTTATTACTGACCTTGGCACAAAAAGTGGGAGTGTGCTAATAAAGTTTGCAGATGATACAAAGCTGGGAGGTATTGCCAATTCGGAGAAGGATCGGGATATTATACAGGAGGATCTGGATGACCTTGTAAACTGGAGTAATAGTAATAGGATGAAATTTAATAGTGAGAAGTGTAAGGTTATGCATTTAGGGATTAATAACAAGAATTTTAGCTATAAGTTGGGGACGCATCAATTAGAAATAACGGAAGAGGAGAAGGACCTTGGAGTATTGGTTGATCATAGGATGACTATGAGCTGCCAATGTGATATGGCTGTGAAAAAAGCTAATGCGGTTTTGGGATGCATCAGGAGAGGCATTTCCAGTAGGGATAAGGAGGTTTTAGTACCGTTATACAAGGCACTGGTGAGACCTCACCTAGAATACTGTGTGCAATTCTGGTCTCCCATGTTTAAAAAGGATGAATTCAAACTGGAGCAAGTACAGAGAAGGGCTACTAGGATGATCCGAAGAATGGAAAACTTGTCTTATGAAAGGAGACTTAAGGAGCTTGGCTTGTTTAGCCTAACTAAAAGGTTGAGGGGAGATATGATTGCTCTCTATAAATATATCAGAGGGATAAATACAGGAGAGGGAGAGGAATTATTTCAGCTCAGCACCAATGTGGACACAAGAACAAATGGGTATAAACTGGCCACCAGGAAGTTTAGACTTGAAATCAGACGAAGGTTTTTAACCATCAGAGGAGTGAAGTTTTGGAATAGCCTTCCAAGGGAAGCAGTGGGGGCAAAAGATCTATCTGGCTTTAAGATTCTACTCGATAAGTTTATGGAGGAGATGGTATGATGGGATAATGGGATTTTGGTAAGTAATTGATCTTTAAATATTCAGGGTAAATAGGCCAAATCCCCTGAGATGGGATATTAGATGGATGGGATCTGAGTTACTATAGAAAATTCTTTCCTGGGTATCTGGCTGGTGAATCTTGCCCATATGCTCAGGGTTTAGCTGATTGCCATATTTGGGGTCGGGAAGGAATTTTCCTCCAGGGCAGATTGGAGAGGCCCTGGAGGTTTTTCGCCTTCCTCTGTAGTATGGGGCATGGTTGACTTGAGGGAGGCTTCTCTGCTCCTTGAAGTATTTGAACCATGATTTAAGGACTTCAATAGCTCAGACATGGGTGAGGTTTTTCATAGGAGTGGGTGGGTGAGATTCTGTGGCCTGTGCTGTGCAGGAGGTCGGACTAGATGATCAGAATGGTCCCTTCTGACCTTAGTATCTATGAATCTATGAATCTTAAAACAATCATTGATCTCTGTGACAGGGTTGGGCCAGATGGCTACAGGAGAATGATCCTATTGGGATCCAGGAAGTAGGCGAGCAGAAGCCTGCCCACTGCTAAAGGATCCCCCGCAGCCTAAGAGGGGGATCCATAGGACCTGGAAGCCAAATGAGTACGGGGGACAACTAATGAAACAACAGGGACAGGAGTGTGGTCAAAGGGCCAAATGAAGGGAACCGGATGGGGACACCGAGCAGAGAACCCCGGACAGTGCCCACTGCTCCTCAAAGGTGTCAAGGGAGTCAGTGGACGCCGCCCAAAGGAACTCTGCCCGGATACGTGAACAGACTGAGGATCGGAAATAGGCCCTACAGTCACAGGAGACTCCATCGGCCAACCTCCTCACCCTGGTTTTATAAATGGAAGGCAGATATATTAGCCCCAGATTAAGCAGGTCCCTTTTCCCTGGGTAAGGTAACAGAGGCGGTTCCAGAACAATCAGGAACCTGCTGAAACCAATTAAGGCAGGCAGGCTAATTAGGACACCTGGAGCCAATTAAGATGCTGTTAGAATCCATTGAGACAAGCAGGCTAATCAGGGCACCTGGTTTAAAAAGGACCTCATTTCAGTCAGTGAGGGGCATGCAAGGAGCTGAGAGGGTGTGCTGCTGGAGGTCTGAGGAGTACAAATGCTATCTGGCATCAGGAGGAAGGTCCTGTGGTGAGGATAAAGAAGGTGATGGGAGGAGGCCATGGGGAAGTATCCCAGGGAGTTGTAGCTGTTACAAGGTGTTACAAGAAACACAGTAGACAGCTGTGATCCACAGGGCCCTGGGCTGGAACCCGGAGTAGGTTCCACCCATACCCCTGCCTCCTATTGGATATAAGAGGAGTTGACCTGGACTGTGGGTTCCACCAGAGGAGAAGGTCTCTGGCTTGTCCCCCGACCCACTAGGTGGTTCAGCAGAGACTGTGGGGATTGTTCTCATCCCTTTTCCCCATGCTGGCCAGCGATGAGGTTAGCTGAGTGAACGGCAGGTTTGAGCCACTAGCAAAAATGGCCAAACTGAGGGCTGCCGTGAACCTCTGAGGAGAGCAAAGCTGCCAATAAATGCAGGACCCACCAAGGCAGAGGAGGAACTTTGTCACATCTCTCAAGCTACCTACCTAACAAGTAAAGATTTTTTTCAACATTCCAATCACCCTGATCCAGTCCATCACACAGGCAGAGTATGGCTCCAACTAATGCTTTGCATCTCTACATTTAGTGCCTTTCCAGCAGAGTATTTCAGATAGCTCACTTTACAAGCAAACATCCTTTTGACCAGCTCTGCCAGCATGCATCATTGGGTGAATCACTTCACAAGTCTGTGCCCTTGTTTTACAATGGGGATGGAAATGCTACTGTTCCTCAAAGGAATACTGGGGAAACAGACACAGAAAAGTGATTTCCAAGGTCATTCAACACATCAGTGGTCAAGCTGGGTTAAGAACTCAGGAGTCCTCCTTCATGATTATCTGCTCTGACTAGTGGACTGTACTCCTTCACTTGTTTCTTAATTGAAATGTTTTCTCTTAACTTCCAGTTCCTATTATTTTTGTCCTTGCTGTTTATTTGGCTTGTTTTTTTTTAACATCAATAACAGGAGGGGAGAGATGAGCAATGACCTTGTGTCCTCTGCTCACGGATACCAACCAGCCTGAGTTGTCTCGTTTTGCACCTTGGCTATTTTATTGATTTTCAGTAAGATACAGATAATCACATTAGGGGAGACAGAATATACAAATGCACTCATGGAGGCCAGGAGGGAGACGGGGTCAGCCCTCTGGGCGCTGTGATGCAGCTCTCAGTGCCAGGGATGAGGAAGAACCTATATTGCCACTGTGGCCTGACAAGTAGCAGGGAACAGGGAAGGTTTATGTAGTGTGTGCCTGGGTTGTAATAGTACTTTCCCCTTCACCCCTTACCGCCAGGCAGCAAGAGAGCCTTAGCTAGGCTGGCTACTGTGCATAAACAGCTGCACCGAGTAGCAGATGGCTCCTTTATGACTGTTGAGAGATGCCAGTCTATTTGATAACTGGGGTGGTGGGTGGAGCCCACCAAATCAGGAAAAGGCCTGCCCCCCCCTTAGGTGTGTGTTGTGGCAGGAGACGCACTGTGCATCATTTTTACAGTCCTGGAGACAGACATCCTCTCTCCATCTGCCTGTGCTGCATAAATCAGATGAAAGCACAGCGTATCTCACCCCTGACTTGGAAGGACAGTCTCTAGAGATGAGAGGGAAGTTCAGTCTCAAAGGTCAGAGCCATTCAGTCTTTGACCTCTGCCAACAAGGGGGCCCATTAGTGGCAATGGTCTTTGCTGTGGACATTGTCTGCAGATCAGATACAGAAGGGAACCTATAACACACGCTCACATCTGGGGATTATGCTTGCAGGAAGAAACCACATCATCTAGGCTCTAGTGTCTCTTTAGGTGGAAGAGAATTAAACCTCATTGGGAAGAAGGTAAAACAAGCTTTAGGATGGGGAAGCTGCCTGCAGCCAGGGTACAGAAATAGAGCACAAGATACGTTTCTTCAACAAGTCTGGGCCCTGTCATTCTGCTGCTGAATCTGTTTGACTGATTAACTCAATTACATCTTTGGTCTGAAGTGATTATGCACCTCTGTGTGTCTACCAAACCCTGTTGCATCCAGACTTAAAATGAAGCAACTTGCTGGAATACAGAGCAGGACCAGAAAAAAAGACACAAAACAAAGATACCATACCAGGCCGTCAATTCCCTCCTCAAAAATCCTTATGGTTTTGATCAGTTGATCTAACAGATTGAGTTCAGTAGAATGCTGTTATAAGACTCAGTTTGTGCAATGCCCCTTCAACAATTGCAGCTAGACAATCACTACATACAGCTCCACAAGTACACACAACCTACCTGGAACAGGCTCAGGGAAGAACAGTTGCCATCCTGCCTAGTGGAACTCATTTTCTGCTTGCAATTTAGTGTGGACGCAGGTCCTGTGGGGTTATGAGCTCCACTCAGCTCTTTCAGTTGGGACCAGCCTTAAACACAAATCAGAGTACTTATTGATCATTGGCCGAGCAAAGTGAGGCCCAACACTCAATTATCTGTTTGTATCTAATGTGATGTGATAACTTTGGAACATGGCATCTAAGCACTTCCAAAACTTCAGGGAATGTTCTATGCATCAATGAGCAGAACCCAATTGATGTTGGTGAAAACCAGAAGGAGAAAGGGAGCGACGCATGGAGTCCCTGGCATCTGGTTAGCAGACCAAGCAGCTTCAACCACCTCTATAATTGTTTATAGAGCAAAAAGAAAAGGAGTACTTGTGGCACCTTAGAGACTAACGAATTTATTACAGCATAAGCTTTTGTGAGCTACAGATGAAGTGAGCTGTAGCTCATGCTCTAATAAATGTGTTAGTCTCTAAGGTGCCACAAGTGCTCCTTTTCTTTTTACGGACACAGACTAACACGGCTGCTACTCTGAAACCTGTCATTATAAAGCAAAGAATCCCTTGACAGCAGCCATTAACATGCTAGCATAATAACACCCCCTAGCTCAGTTCTGCCCTTTTCCCCAGTGGAATTGCAAATGCTGACACTGTGAGTAACTTTTTCTCTCAGACAAAACTGTCATGTCAGTTTTATCTTACACATCATCCAGGCACTCTGAGTCTAGATAACTACACTGCCCTCTGGGTGAACATTTTAACTGAGCATTTTTACTTCTCAGTGGTAACAGTGCTTTCCATCTGATCTGCTGCCTTAGTACCAAAGAAAGATATAATACCATAGTTTCAAATGATTGCAAGTAGTTGGGGTTTCAGACTTACCAACAGTTAGTTTTGATACTGTGTGTCACCATGCCTCAGTGAGTCACAGCTGAGGATGCCAAATTCAGAACAAACTGCTGAGAATTTGAGCAGACTCATCCCAAACTGGTGGTTATTCTCTCATTAGATTATATCAAGCCAGTAACAAAAGTAAGCTTCTGTCTCACCACACTGGTTAACAGGAAATCAAAAATGCAGTTTCCTCAGGCTTCCAGCCCTAGTCTCACCACCCAGACACTGGACTCTATGATGAGCGGTTACTGAAAACCAACGTCATCAAACATAGAGTTATTCTAATCCCAAGAGATCAGTCACTTAGCCAGGTCAATATATAATTCAGATCTTACCCAATAATCACACCCATGCCAATCATTTAGTAACTAAAAGGTAAAGGTTTAATAATAGAAGAAGAGAGTTAATAATGGTTAATAGATCATATACATACAAAACAATTGCAAGTCCTTATTTTAGGTTTGTAGCAGTGATGTTACAGACTGCTAGCTTGTAAAGTCTCTGGTAATTTCCAAGAGGTTAGTAGGTCCTCAGTCCATAGTTCAAAATGCTACTTTTAGTTGTAAATCCACAGTCCAGAGCAGGAAAGAGGCAAAATGGAGATTTCTCAGGGATCTTTTATAGCTTCTGCCACGTGCCTGGAAATTTACTGTCTCACAACAAAGCTCACAGCCCAGTTTGTGGAAAGTTACTTGCCCAAGATGGAGTCCAGGGTCACAAGAGCATATAACATGTCCTTATATGCTTCGATACTCACAGGGGTAGCCATTGTCCATATTCTTACTAAGGCGCCCACAGGAAGGCTTACTGGGTGGGATGAGTTTCTTCTATGGCCCATTGTTAGAGTGAAGTGTCCTTACTGGGCCATCAACACATAGCGGTCTGGCCTTGATGTAAATTTTACCTGGTGAGTGTTACCCAGGAATACAGTACATGTGTAAGCTACTAATGTATTCATAACTTCAGATACAAAGATAATACACGCATATAAACAGGATAATCATACTTAGCAAATCATAACTTTTCCATTGACACCTTACATGACATACTTTGTCCAAGATTTGTTGCAACTGTATAAAGTGGTAATATCAATTAAATCAATGGTCATATTCAACCATACAGAATCACCCACTGGCAGGCTGAGGTTGGACAAATCCTAAGCATGGTATCTTCTAGCTTTTGTTCAATGAGTCCTTGCAAGGTCAGATGCTACTGATTCAGTCCAGCTCTGTTAGTCCCAAACTAGCCATTCCCAGCCCCCTGCAGGGCAAAAGCCCTTCCAGCACTGCTTCCCTGACCATCACCACATCAGCTCTTCCTTGGCCCAGCACCTCTCTGACTGCCATAAATAGAACCTACAGTTTCTGATTCCTAGTTCCACTCCCTGCTTTAACCACGTGACAGTGCTGGGGGCAAGTGAGGAAGGCCCATGAGAGACTGTCTCATGAATTTGGTCACAGGTGGGTAAGTGTCTTCTTGCTGCCAAGCACCAGGCAGAAGCTACATCTCTCACCTTCCTGACCCCCCAGGAATATGAGGTAGGGAAAAAACCTCACAACCAACAAGAGAATTAATGTAATTAAAAATGAGTATCAGCATAATTACTTAAATATCTTTAAGAGGCAAAACCAGGCTGCTGTCTGATCAGCAACATGGGGCTGACCTTTCTGGCTCCCTGCCCCAGGAATCATTGTCAGTTTTAATAAGCTTTATCCCATAGCCACAAATGAGGCTAATTGAACAGTACAGCAAAGGCTGTTTCTAATCAGGCAGGAACAGCTCAGCATTTCACCCTGCGACTTTCTCAGCAACCCGTCACTGCCTCTGTCAGCGAGAAGGAGCCTGGATGTGATGAGGAAGTGGATTCGGGTGACCCGGCACATTGAATTGGCTGTTGCATGACAGCCTTTCTATCCAGCTGCAGTGTGTGAACCCGCTGGGTAAATGCGGGTGGCTGATTGTCTTGTAGATAGATATCTGTGGGTTGGGAGGGGATGGCATAATGGGCCTGAGTATCAGGTATGAAGCAAGAGCATCCAGCTTCTCTGGAAGCACAGGCTTGAAGCTCATCATTTCCATTTCAGCCCTTTGTCTTTCTAGTCAGACACGCAGCATTGGTTTAGAATAGGGCTGTTGATTAATCACAGTTAACTCATGCGATTAACTCAAAAAATTAATCTTGATTAAAAAAATCAATCGTGATTAGTCACACTGTTAAACAATAGAATACCAATTGAAATGTATTAAATATTTTGGGATGTTTTTCTACATTTTCAAATATATCAATTTCAATTATAACACGGAATGCAAAGTGTACAGTGCTCACTTTATATTATTTTTGATTACAAATATTTGCACTGTAAAAATGATACACAAAAGAAACAGTATTTTTCAATTCACTTCATGCAAGTACTGTAGTGTAGTTTCTTTATCATGAAAGAGCAACTTACAAGTGTAGTTCTTTTGTTACATAACTGCAGTCAAAAACAAAACAATGTAAAACTTTAGAGCCTACAAATCCACTCAGTCCTACTTTTTCAGCCAATCGTGAAGAGAAACAAGTTTGTTTATATTTACGTGAGATAGCGCTGCCCACTTAATTACACTGTCATCTGAAAGTGAGAACAGGCATTTGCATGGCACTTTTGCAGCTGGCATTACAAGATATTTATGTGCCAGATGCGCTAAAGATTCATATGCCTCTTCATGCTTCGGCCATTGTTCCAGAGGACATGCTTCCATGCTGATGATGCTCGTTAAAAAAATGTTGCGTTAATTAAATTTGTGACTGAACTCTTTGGGGGAGAACTGTAGGTCTCCTGCTCTGTTTTACCTGCATTCTGCCATATATTTCACATTATAGGAGTCTCGGATGACGACCCAGCACGTTTGTTTTAAGAAC
Source organism: Dermochelys coriacea (assembly GCF_009764565.3). Lineage (NCBI taxonomy): Eukaryota > Metazoa > Chordata > Testudines > Dermochelyidae > Dermochelys > Dermochelys coriacea. The sequence goes on along the minus strand of NC_050068.2, from coordinate 201,164,833 downwards.
ACTTTCACTGCAAATTTTACAAAATGCAAAGAAGGTAGAATGTGAAATTTCTAAAGATACCTACAGCATTCAACCCAATGTCTAAGAATCTGAAGTGCCTTCCAAAATCTCAGAGGGATGAGGTGTGGAGCATGCTTTCAGAAGTCTTAAAAGAGCAACATTCTAATGTGGAAACTACAGAACACAAACCAACAAAAAAGAAAATCAACCTTCTGCTGGTGGCATCTGACTCAGATGATGAAAATGAACATGCATCAGTCCGCACTGCTTTGAATCGTTACCAAGCAGAACCCATCATCAGCGTGGACGCCTGTCCTCTGGAATGGTGGTTGAAGCATCAAGGGACATAAGAATCTTTAGCGCATCTGGCATGTAAATATCTTGCTACAACAGTGCCATGCAAATGCCTGTTCTCACTTTCAGGTGACATTATAAACAAGAAACAGGCAGCATTAACTTCTGCAAATGTAAACAAACTTGTTTGTCTGAGCAACTGGCTGAACAAGAAGTAGGACTGATTGGACTTGACGGCTCTAAAGTTTTACTTTGTTTTACTTTTGAATGTTTTACTTTTTTTGTACATAATTCTACATTTGTAAGTTCAACTTTCATCATAAAGAAATTGCACTACAGTACTTGTATTAGGTGAATTGAAAAATACTTTCTCGTTTTTTACACTGCAAATATTTGTAATAAAAAATAAATATAAAGTGAGCACTGTAGTCTTTGTATTCTGTATTGTAATTGAAATCAATATATTTGAAAATGTAGAAAACATCCAAAATTATTTAAATAAATGGCATTCTATTATTGTTGAACAGCGCAATTAATCGTGATCAATTTTTTTAATCATGTGACAGCCCTAGTTCAGAACTTTCTCAACACCAAAAGAGTTCCTCCCCACTATTTAAAAAAAAAAAAAAAGGAGAGAAACTGACAAAAGAAATTAGAAAGGTAGTTCCCAGTAACACTTTTACGCCAGTCTTGGCAACACCTGTTGTGGATACTCTGAACAGCTCCCACTCCATTCTGTGCAGGCCTTGCCAAGTCCAAACCATCTTAACCTCTGCTCCATCCCCCCAGATACCTTATCTCCATTCCCTCATCCACTCTGTGAAAGACATGACACGCACTCCATCCCAATCCCTGTTCTGTTCCAAACCACCTGCTCCTCCTCTATTTTAGCATCTAACTTTCCTAAGAAATAAGAAAGACACCCCTTTTACATACAGCACACAAAAGTGTTCTTACACATTGCAAAATATCAAGTACAGCTCTGTGCAGCAGAGTGCAATACAACTAGAAAGCGCAATATTAAGACACATGGTTAGGAATCAAGAGTTCCTATACCCAGCTCTGCCACTGACTTGCTGTGAGACCTTGGGGAAGTCGCTTCACTTCTCCGTGCCTCGGTTTCCCTGTTTGTAAAATACGGATAATTCTGAGCTATATCCCGTGGGGGCATTTCAAGTCCACATAAATACAAATCATTATTACACAGCATCCTTCAGCCCAAGGGAGTGCTTCACAACACACAGCCCCAATGAAATGCAGCCATCATTGAGTTGGAAGGTAGCAGTCAGCGGGTGCACAGTAGAATAGAGGGAGCAGGGAAAAGTCTGGCCAAGGATCTAGGAACAAACCCTCCCACGTGAAACATCTGTGGGATCTAATGTCTAAGCACAGCAGATAGGACCTTGGTATTTAAATTTTTTTCTAAAGGACCCATGTGCTGAAAACTGCTGTGAATCTAAAACTTTGGAAGGATGAAGGGCTAAGATAAAACCAATGATCTTCACACCTGAGGTTCTATTAGAGCATTTGGGTGCTTCAAACTTGATACTTAAACCCCTATTCCATCCCTTTGGCTAGAATGTGGTAAACATGGTGGAAAATATTAAGGCTGAGATGTTCAAAGCTGTCTAATGGATCTAGATGCTCAATTCCCATTAATTTCAATGTGAACTGACTTGAGCATACAAGTCACTTAGAAGCAGCTTTGGAAATCTCAGCCTTGAAGTTTAAATAAGCCAGGTCAACAACACAGCGAGCCCCTTCCATCGAAACTACAATCACAAAGTGCTCCGTGGAATATTCATACGCATACAGGCATAAAAAAAACTGTGGGGGGGGGCATAAGCAAGGGAGAGGGGAGGGGTTTTTCTGCTGCACTTTTAATGAGATAGTGAGACAGAGACCTTTAGAAATTGTCAGAAGCCTTAGTTAGTGTCAGTCTTTCTCTTGCCTTCACAGATCTCATTCCTTATCTGTTTAATTAGACTGAATGGATGTAGAAATAACAGAGCAGCCAGCTTTCATCCCTCACCTCACAGCACAGAAGCCACTGCATCTCCCAACTGATATGCCCTAATGGGAAGATGGAGGTCAATGATCTGCTCTTTCTGCTTTGGCAGAGGGTACAAGAAGCCATAGGGTGTTAAATCTTCTTTATCCCCTTTCATGCCAGAGCCAGGTCTGTCTATAACCAAGTTATCAGAAGGTTTTAACTCCACTCCCTTTGTCTGATTGCTGTTACCATGCCTACGACAGCGTGCGCTGTGCATAGGCTAGCTGCGTTACTGAGGACAGATGAAGCTACGAGTGAATTATGCTGGTCACCTCAAAGCAGCACCAATTAATCCTTTGGACTGCTCTGCACCATCAATTCTATGCAGCCTGTCCATGTCTTAGGCTGTCTACGCTGGCAACTGAACAACAAAACTTTTGTCTTTCAGAGGTGTTAACCCCACCCCCCGAAAGACAAAAGTTTTGCCACGACAAGTGCCAGTGTGAACAGGGTGTTGTCGGCAGGAGCACTCTCCCGCCAACAACGCAAACGCCGCTCGTTGGGGGTGGAAGTTTTTTGTTGACAGGAGAGCCGACAAACAGCAGCTACACTGTGCGACTTTTAGCAGCACGGCTATGGCAACACAGCCATGTCGCTAAAAGCTGGGTAGTGTAGACACAGCCATAGAAAAACTATTTCAGACACAACTTAGAGGGGGGTTAAATTTTTTATTGGAGCTGGTTTTTATAGCCCTCTGCCTGCAAGGCCAAGTCATGACTGAAAATTTGCAGGGCTCACTTAAAAAAAAGAAGAAAATAGCTACTATTTAAAGCACCTCTAGAATTTACCAAACATTGATTTTCTATCCGTAAGAGTGTCATGATTTTAAAGCTCTCTGGACCAGCCAGGTTTAGAAGGAAATTGTCCATTCAGTTGGAAAGCTGGAACCCCCCATTTCTAGTGGGGTACAACTTCTGTTATCCTGCAGGGTCACAAGATATCTGCCCTTAAACCTGCCATTGGTGCAGGAGTTAACATGGCCTGTAATGGGTATTAGGACTGGATAATTTATGGGAGGGGAGAGAGAAATCAAACATCTGGGGGAAAGGAGGGAATATTTTTTGTGGCAGACTGATCTGAATTTATAAAACAAGCAGATCTTTGAAACTGCTGAAAGGATGGAATGCTAAACCAGTCCTGGCAGCAATGAAATAGTGAGCAGAGTGCAGGCAGAGTGGTCAGAGAAGCGTGGTAAATATAATTTATCACATGGCCCTGTGAACTATCCTCACCACATGTGGTACATAGAACAACATTCTACAGCTGCTGCTCAGAGCTAAACTGATGATATTGCAGAACATTACACTTCTGTGCCTCACCCACTCACTTCCACCCCTTGCCTCCAGTAGTTTTGGGGAGCAAGGTACCCAAGAAAGCTTCCAGAGATGGTGTTCTGTACCAGGGTAGCACTCCACTCCCATCCCTTCTAGTTTTTGCTTCTCAGTAACTAAACAGGTAGGGAGGGGAAATTGCCTTATAGTGAGAAGGGTATTATAGGCCCCAAATGAAACTAGGTATCTGGTTGGAAGCAGATCTGAGAAGTTGGTAGGTTATTAAGAAAAGAGCTGCTTACTCTTTTCAGAGTCACTGAACACTCTCAACTAACCCCATGTATAGCACAACCTGGTCTATGGTCTGGGTTTTCTCAGTGGCATTTGAGATTGGCCATTGTTACAGGATGCAATCTAGACCATTGCTCTGTTCCAGTATGATCATTCATACCAAATTAAGACATCTACGGCCAGGTATTGGGGATGGGTGTGGAGATGCTCCACAGCAGAAGCAGTTCCCACAGGCATTCTGCTTAGGGAATTTTCAGGCAGAATGCCTTTGATAGGTGTGAATGGTGCAATTCTCACACGCTTGTGAGATGATGCATGCACACCCCTTTTCTGGGAGCAGCAGGTGGTATGAAGAGTCAGTGCTGTAGCCCCCACCCCACACAACCCCCTTTGGGGTTTGTTTTGACCTGCACATTGTATTCAGGGAGCACAACCACAGGAATTCTAGGTTCACAATGTGTGGCGCATGCAACCTCCCTTCCACTTTACATACCCATGCAGGGGCATTCAGAATCTAGCCCTAAACTGGCGTATGTAACCATTCATGTTAGCTTTGGTTTTGATCCTAGTTCCCAATGGGTGAAAAAGAAAAATAATCAATGAATCCATCTCTACTGCCAAATCAGAAAACCGCAACTAAACAACCTGTCACTATGATGGCATGTGCCAACAGCTCAAAAGAGTCAGGAAAGGAAGTTAAAGACTGGCACATAACATGGTGTAAAAAAGAATGTATATCCATAATGCCCTAATAAAGTCAGGACATGGGAAGGTAATAGTATTTGTGGGGTTGACAGAAGACAGAATTGAAAATTTCCCTGTGATACTGAGCAGCTTTTCTTAAAGAGAAACAGATGTAGCTGCCGCTTCCATGTAGGTTTGAAGGCCGTAAGAATGAAGCAGGAATTAATACAGGGAAACCGTTTGGTCTGTGTTTGGTTGGTCAGACTAGGAAGCAATTCAGAGAGTGTGAAAAATCGTTTTATTGATGTTTTCATAAAATGAGATAAATACATCAATGATTCCAGTATAATGGACATAAAAAACCTAGTAAGAGGAATATAACAGAGCAAATTAATATTAAAAAAGGAGTCATATGGTTTTAAAACAATGCCTTGTCCTGTGGGGTCTCGATCATTTATGTGGCTTCATCTCACATCAGCGTTTGTGTAATCCACTAGGATCTCAGCAGCTAAATATAGCCTACATGACTGTGGTATGTTCAGTGCCACCCATGTGCCAGTATGGGAGTGAGATTCTAGCTCATAAAGGCAGAATGGCAGAGTCAAAAAACCTTGTAGCAGAATATATAGCAGAAAGACTATAGATCAAATGCCCAAAGAGCCATGGATGGGGACCAGCCCTTTGGCTGACGCTCTGCAGTACCATGCAAGGCCAGACCTCGGTTAGAAGGTCCAAGGCTACCAAGGGGGATTGGTGTGCTCGCTTAGTGGCAAGTGCTCTGAATTGCAACATGGGAGACAGCGATATGCTATCCCTCTCTCCCTGGACTGGAACTGTAAGGCAGCATGGAGGAGAGGAGGAAGAGGGGTTGGCATTGAACAGCTTTGAAAGCCTCCCAGGCAGTCAACATCAGTAGGAGGAACATTGGCTGTGGCCTTGAGAAGAGAGGTGTTAGGATGAGGCCGAACCTCATTCCAAGCAAATACGTGAAGACTTTCCCTTCCCTTGTCCCCCACAAGGATTTCTTTAAAGAGATACAAATCCTAACTAGACACACATTCATCTGTTACATTCACTGAGGTTGAAGCAACAGCCCAAAATGGCAGCTGGGAGTCTCCCATAATGCATCTGTCTCTTTTTCTCCCGACCCCAAGCCTGAGAGTTCTGTTGCCTCCAGAAATGCTTTTTGATCACTGAATACAAAAGTAGTTGCACTGGTCCTGCAAGACTCTAGAGAGTCTTTTCCAGCTAATCTCCCTCTCAATTCTTCCACTTAACTGGTGTGAGGGGGAAAATCCTCCTTTCCTGTCATCTAGCCTCACAAATCCGGAATGCACTGCAGGCACTCCAGCCGATATGAACCCAGCGGGAAGTGACAAAACCTGGAGCCTTCCCCCCTTCTCTCTCACCCCTTCTCCCCTACACTCACTGGCCTGGCTATGCATTTCCTGAGCCTCAGAGTGCCTGCCTGAAGATGAGCTCCTTCAGCTGATCCAGTCTGTCATCTCTCAGTGCATCTCGGATGGAGTGGAAGAAGCTGAAGTAGTGCTGAAAGTTATGCATCATGAGCAGGACACCAGCCAACAGCTCATTGGTCACCAGGAGGTGATGGACGTAGGCTCGACTATGGTTTTGACAGCAGTAACAGGTGCATCCGTGAACCAAGGGACGAAAATCATCCCGGTACCTAAGAAGGTAGAAGGGGTAAAAGGGCAATGGGAAAAAAAATGTAATTGCAAGTAGTAGGGAGCACCCATAGTTACCACATAGCAGCTGTTTGGTGGCTTGAGTCAAAAGGTTTGTGGGTTTCAGTCCAGCTCTTAGGGGACCACATCAGACTCCACCCCTGACTGACACTAACTGCATTGCAAAGAGCACTACATACAGGTTCATGAACTGAGTGCAGTAAAGGATTGTTTTAATGCCAGTCGACAGGCTATGTGAGCGGTGATATTACATCCACACATGAAATAAGTTATAACAGCTTTGCCTGCATTACTGTACTATACTATCAAATCAACAAATTACTGCTTTTAAAGTCATACACCTGCTGCATCTCAACACACTAAAATGAACTGATGGGGAACAGGGGAAATAGACACAGTTTCATTCACGGATATAATGTGAGAGCAAACATTAAGGGCCTGACCCAAAACCAACTGACATCAAAACCTGAGTCTCTCAGGATTTTTGATTCAGGCCCTAGCTGAACAGAATAATGGTTGCAACTGAGGGTCTTCTGAAGGTGCCACACTGGTGATATTTTAATCATTTTCCACATGGGGGATCTTTTCATCCACCTCTGAAACGCAGGATTCTCTGGGATGGTAGATTAGATCATTGCTATGTTCACCATTTGTGTAGTGGTAACAGAGCTGAAATTATGGCGGGTGGAGGGAGTGAGAGAAGGAATATAGGCCAAAATGTTCAGAAGTGTGGGTGCCTCCATTTTTGGTGTCCAACCTGAGACACATTAAAAGGTCCTGGTTTTTAATGGGTGGGGGCTCAGCACCCTCCAATGAGTCTCAAGTTGGCCACAACATACTGTGAATGTTGCCATAGGATTTTTAGTAACTAAATGGTCAGAAACTTAGTTTTAACTCGTTTTAAAGATGACACATTCAGCAGTGCATTTCCCCCCAATATCAATCTGGGGCATTTGTCCAATATCAACTGAGAGGAAAGAGGGCCACCCATTCAGTGATCAACATTTCCTGCAGCACCCTAACCGTTCAATGGACATTCCCTGTCCAATGACTGTCCAGGTATGACCCTTAATGGAGGATGAAATCACAGCTCAAAGTGGGAAGGCTACAGACACTATTTAAAAGCCACCACACACAAACCCACCTTCAAAAATACCTTACCTTTTCTCCTTCAAAAATATCTCGAATGGAGTTATTTCTGGGTCAGCTTTTGAGGTTTCATTTATGTCTTTTTCAGCGCCATTTTTTCCTGCATCCTGGATCCCATTTTGCTTAATGACTGTAACAAAATAGTATCACTTCATCAGGCAGAAGCGGACAAGTAAACGTGAAAAATATTCTGACAAGAGGCATCTCAGCTGCCACTTGTCACAGACTGAACTTCCATCTCCATTGTCCCCCTTTAATGATCATACAACAGTCAAGCCAAATAAATTTTAAGTGATCAAATTCAGACAAGAAGAGTGAGGTGGGATGGACACAGCTAATCTGATAAAAATTCAGAACTGAAATAGCTGCATAGTTTTTTGCTGATCTGAGTTTAATTCCTTTTATTAAAGTCATTACAAATCCTTGCAGTCTAAATTGCATTTTGTACAGTGTTTGATCACCTGGATTATTGATCTATTTTACATAACATAAGAACGGCTATACTGGATCAGACCAATGGCCCATCTAGCCCAGTATCCTGTCTTCTGACAGTGACCAGTGCCAGATGCTTCAGAGGGTACGAACAGAACAGGGCAGTTTATTGAGTGATCCCTCCCCTGTTATTCAGTCCCTGCTTTTGGCAGTCAGAGGTTTAGAGAACATGAGGTTGTGTCCCTGACCATCTTGGCTAATAGTCATTGATGGACCCATCCACCAGGTAATTATCTAATTCTTTTTTGAACCCAGTTATACTTTCGGCCTTCACAACATCCCATGGTGATGAGTTCCTCAGGTTGACTGTGTGTAGTATCAAGAAGTACTTCCTTTTTCTTGTTTTAAACCCTATGCCTATTAATTTCATTGGGTGACTCTTGGTTATTGTGTTATGTGAAGTGGTAAATAACACTTCCTGATTCACTTTCTCCCCACCATTTATGACTTGATAGACCTCTATCATATCCCTCAGTTGTCTCTCTTCTAAGCTGAACAGTACCAGGCTTTTTAACTTCTCCTCATATGGAAGCTGTTCCATACCCCTCATCAATTTTGTTGCCCTTTTCTGTGATTTCTACAATTCTAATATATCTTTTTTGAGATGGAATGACCAGAATTCAACACAGTATTCAAGGTGTGGGCGTACCTTGGATTTATTTAGCAACATTATGATCTTTTCTTTCTTATCATCTGTCCATTTCCTAATGGTTCCTAAAATTTGGTTAGCTTTTTGGACTGCCGCTGCACACTGAATAGATATTTTCAGAAAAGTATCCACAATGACTCCAAGATCTCTTTCTTGAATAGAAACAGCTAATTTAGACCCCATAATTTTGTATGTATAGTTGGGACTATGTTTCCCAACATACATTACTTTGCACTTATCAACAATGAATTTCACCTGCCATTTTGCTGCCCAGTCACCCAGTTTTGTGAGATCCCTTTGTAACTCTTTGCAGTTCACTTTTGACTTGCCTACCTTGAGTAATTTTGTACTGTCTGCAAAATTCACCCACTTTCCCAGACAATTCATTAATATTTTGAACAGCTCTGGTCCTAATACAGATTCTTGGGGACCCTGCTATCTATCTCTCTCCATTGTGAAAGTTGCCCATTTATTCCTGCCCTTTGTTTCCTGTTTTTTAACCAATTACTGATCCACGAGACACCTTCCTTTTTATCCTACGACTGCTTACTTTGCTTAGGAAATTTTGGGGAGGAACCTTGTGAAAGGCTTTCAGAATGTCCAAGAATACTATATTACTAGATCACCTTTGTCCACGTGTGTTGACCCCCTCAAAGAATTCTAATAGATTGGTGAGGCATGATTTCCCTTTACAAACACAGTTATTGATTCTTCCCCAACATATCGTGCTCATCTGTGTGTCTGATAACTCTGTTCTTTACCATAGTCTACTATAGTTTCAATCAATTTGCCTGGAACTGAAGTTAGGCTTAATTGCCAAGATCGCCTCTGGAGCCTTTTTTAAAAATCAGCATTACATTAGCTATCCACCAATCTTCTAGTACAGAGGCTGATTTAAGCAGCTTACATACCACAGTTTAGATTTAGATTCTGCTGGAGTTGACAAGGGATTCATGTGCTTCCAATCCACTTTTTTTGAAGTTGCTGAGTTTGATTATTTTTGGGGAGGGTGGGGGGGCTGAACAATTTAAGTCAGAAAGTCTTGACTGTGGTGGCAGCGATAATGCAGTTATGGGTGAAGATTCCACACCAGAATTTTCAGCAGCACATATCTTTCACAAATCATTACCTTGGCATCTGAAATGTCTCTGGCTTGCTCTCAAGTCAGAGGGGATGTTTCTGGGAAATTATTACTATGATGTACTATTTGTATTGTGATAGTGCCAACGACGCCCAGTCACGGACCAGGACCCCATTGTACTAGGCACTGAACAAACACAGAAAAAAAAAAGGCGGTCCCTGAGCCCAAAGAACTTACAACCTAAATATAGGACATGAGACACAAGGATGCAGATGGATGGAGGAGGGAGCACAAGGAAACAATGAGACAACAAATGTGCTGCAAGTCTATTCAGCTGGTTTGAATTACCCAGGCATGAAAAACAAAACTGGATTCCAGCCATTAAGAGAACTGTTGGATACTTTTTTGTATTAAAACACTTATGTATAGGAAGGATGACAGCCTCTCTGCATTGCTCAGACATTTGGTGGGACCATATGTAATACCAAGCCTTTACTTACTCATTTAAGCAGATACCTTCTGTCATGGGGATTTGACTAATCTGCATTATTTTGGAAGTATTTATACTAATCAAGGGAGCAAACTGGGTGAAGGAAAGGAAAAAAAACTGCCCAAGAAGACTGGCATCCCCAACACTGCCCAGCTGGAGAGGGAGAGAGGAGCTACATTACATACTGAATTTGACACTGCCAGGTGCCTTCAAATCCCATTGAAATGTATAGGCCAAATCCTGTCCTGCTGAAGGGAAGGACAATTCTGCCATAGACTCCAATGGGCGCAGGCCCAAAGGGAGATGAGGGAACTCAACACATGACAGCATCAGGCATACAAAGGCTTCTGTTCAATGAACCTCAGAGGATGTATAACTATGTTTTGGTTAACTGGATTTGGATAACCCAGATCCTAAATTAAGGTCTCACGTTCTCTTTGCTTAACTTCATCCCAAGTACTACCCAAAACAACTTCTCCCCTGGAACAAGCGGGACTCAGCTGTTCTTCTCTGGCTCCAGTGGTTACGATACTTTTTCCTGTGACAAATGAGGCACATGAAAGATGACTGTGGAGCATGAACTATATTGGACATGATACCATTGTTACATCAGCTTACAACCACAATGGGAAGTTTATCATGAAAATCTACCTGCAGCTTCAGGGTCAGGACTGTAATCGTAGCTGAAGGATAGGGCACAGCCTCGCTCTGTCACGTGGTAGGGAAAAACGCTCTCAAACACATCCACTCCTCTTTCGATGCACTCCAGTACCTCATCTGGCTTGCCAATACCATGAATGAGTCTAAGAGAGAGATACAACAATATAGGTCTAAAGTGTACTGAATGGCACTTACTGGGTCATTGCAGTCTCTCTCCAAGGAGAGGACATAGGTTCATAGGAATTGCCTTAATGGATTAGACCTGAGAGTACCAAGCAGTCCAGCATCTTGTCTCTCACAGTGACCAGCACCAGATGCTTCAGGAAAGGCGTAAGAAATCCCAAGAGTGGAATTCACTGGAATGTATTTCAGCCAGAGAAAACAGTAACTTGTGAGCCCTGCTGTCATTAAACAGGGTGAAAGTTGACACATGGTCTATCGCCAAGCACGAGACCATCCTTCTCCCACGTCCCATCTGTCTGGTATACAGCACCCACTGTTCTGCCTTTGTTTAGAAGATTACACCAGCCACACATTAACTCAAGGATAACATCAAAACCTTATCAATTGTGTTTAAAGTGATTTGGCTTCAACACCCATGTACATTGATTCTATCTCACGAGCCATCTGACACCTTACGCTCTGGGACAGATACTTTGTTGCACATTCTATGCCCGGGGTAGCAAATGGTTACCAGGTATGGGGATCTATTTAGTACATTAGGCTCCTAACTAGCAAGTACCATTCCATGTGCTGGAGGGTCCTTTTGAAATCCAGCAACAAAGTCACAAATCCACCCCAAAACCAGAACCCACAAACATATAGGTAACATGAGTTATTTTACTTGTGTGTAGTCCTCCTTAAGGCAGTGGGACTACTCATGGAAGTAATGTTACTCGTGTTTACAGAACTGGGTCCTCAAAGCAAAGAAAAAAATTCATATTTATTTCACGCCGCTGCCCCATCACAGTGCATGGGAGATAATCTGCAGTTGATCCTCAGTAGACGGTATTTGGAAGGCTCTGGGAGTAGATTCCAACAGGTGCAAAAAGTATTAGGGGATGATACGTCTCAGTGGTGGGGAGGCATTCCCCTTTTGGGAAGCATATATTTACTTTATAAGTGTTTGGGATCTGTCTGCATGATGAGGCACTAATGAGAAAAGTCACTGTGGGAGGGCTCAGATTTCCTCCCCTTCCCATGTCCAGCTCTAATGTGCCCAGTTCACACAAGGGGATTTCCTTTCAGCTGATTTTCCTAAGAGGCAATTTCCCCCAACAGCCAGCGCTATCAACTCCCCCGGGACTTGGCAATCCAGCTGGGCTCTTTCTGCCTCTTACGCCATCAGTGGTAACACAGATATTGCTCCTGTCCCAATTTAGCTGGCAGCTTTGTTGAGCATGGGTGAGGCAGAAGAGAATATAATAGTTGTGCTTTCCCCCAGGTGCACTGGCTGTGCTGACAACAGTAAAAGCTAATGTACAGCAATGAACTAAACAGATCACTAGGAAAATACACAGAGACTGAGAAGTGCAGTAATAAGGTGCCATTTTTAGTCATTTTTCTGACCATAATTACATAAGACCCAGTATGAGCACAGAACATGGATGGGAAAAGTTTACAAGATGATTTTGTTACATTCCCTGCTCCAGATAGGAAGAAAATGCTATTTAATAGTTAAACAATCAGTACTTATACATGTGATCGAGTCCCTGACTGCAATGTTTCTTACAGAGGGCAAGGGTATAGCCTTTCTTGCAGATGGTGAGATTTCTAAGAATGCTCTGGTTAAAATGAGAAGACAAACCTTCTAAACAATAGGTTTAGGTAGCATCTTTCAAAAGATCCCAAAGGGCTTTAGAGACCATGTACATAGGCTATACTCTTTTACCATAGAAAAGCAGCCATCTTTGGAGTGGGACAAAACAGCTGTTCTTCACCAACTACACAACACATTTTTAATATGGGCATGCATATGTGCATGCGTGTGTGTGTAAAATAGCTTCTACAACTAAATGTAAGAAAGTGGGATGTAAGTATCACACAGGACCCACAGGATACCCACCTTTACTCTTATAAAGAGCGGTCGTGATCACTTGTCTGAAATAGAGACGTAAACTATTTGATAGATGAGGTGGATGCACTTGTACTGTCACTCAGGTTAGCTGGACTGATAAGACAATACAGCTCATTGGGGAACCTATTTAAGGTAGCTTGGATGGCAGCAACACGAGCTATGGAGAGCTCCAAACTCGAGGTACCTCTGAGCAAAAGATAACTGCAAGGCTAGAACCATGCTCCTGCATTTCCCTTCCCTTTGGTCACCATAAACTGAGGGTTCAAGTCTTAGAAGGTGGTCAGGACAAAGGGGTGCTCAGAGGGAAGCTCAGCTACAGGAATTAGCAGAATGTGAATCATTCTCCTCATAAGACACTGGAAAAGACAGCATTCATTGAGTTGAAACATGAGCTCCGTAAGAGCACAGAAGAGTATAAATGAGGCATCTGTTTTTACCCCTTCCTCCCAAAAGACTCCAACTGTACTATCTTGGCACTCTTGGCATGCATTAGATTGTGTTTTCTGGAGCCTCTAGCATGTTTATAAACATTTCTGGGAATCTTGAATGAGTGTCTATCATTTATAAGATTCAGGGTAATCTAACGGCTGGAGCCCGGCACAGTTCATGCAGGCAACATACAAGTGTTCCCCATCCTCATCTGCCAATGCCTCTCGCTCCAAATCTACAGCCCACCTGATATTCCAGTCTTCTGAGAGGAGATAGCTACAGCAAACCAGGTAGGAGTTTTTGCTAGGTGGATAAACATTCACTCCAGATTGCAATGATTGAAACTCTTTTTAATTATGTTCCAAGTTAGTCATGATCCATGGAGGCCAAAGGTGAAGGGCTCATACCAATCCCACCCATGATTCTGTCTAGAAATAGATTTGAACCCAAACTCTGAATCCTCCCCAAAGGAAGAGATCATATCCATACTGCAGGCTGTTCCATATTTCTCGCCAACTATTCCTTACAAGTAAAATTGGGGCCATCAAAGTCAGCACTTATATAGCAAAGGACTCAGCATTTGGCTCACTCAAGAATCTTCGAGAATAAATGGATTTCCTGGACACTGGCCGGAAGCGGCCTGTGGTAATTACCTACAGTAGAACACATGGATTTTGATCTCTCCCCCCTTAAATCTGACCTTGGTTTATCCTCCGGCAGCTCCGCTGTGACAGAGGCCAACAGTTTCAGCTTGGTCTCCTTGGCCATGGCTTGTCCCTGAAAACCATCCAGCAGGAAACCACCCACAGGTCGCTTGGCAGTCTCTCTAGCTGACCTGAGTCTCTCTTCCAACATGTCTCCGCCTTCGATCACTCCAACCATCACACTGTCCTGCAACTCCTGGGCCAGGTGAAAGTTTCAAATTTAAAAGAAGTGCACTTCACCAAACAAATCTGTTCCAGGAAAGCCCACCACCACCCAGGAGTTGGTGGGTTGGCCCAAAGTCTGGACACTTGGCACTCTGGATTTGCTTCCCGGGCACCGTTGGGTTCAGGGGTAGTTGACCCTTCCTCAGATGTATCAATTAGGACCAGTTAGGACGTAGTGTATGTGACGTTACACTCTATATGACTCTATGAAAATACGCTAATGACTGTGAATATAATGTAACTGGAATATACTTCATGCAAAAGGTCTCTTGTAAGGTATCATTACAAAGTTTATAATCTACTGAATGTGGTCATCCAGTTTATATAAATGTATCATTCTTGTATGTGAAACCAGAAATATGAAATATAACTCTGAGATCCTATTATAATTATGCAAAGTGTGGGCCATTAATGGTGGTTTGGAATCTTGATGGCTCCTAACAACTAGGACAATTGGTTGTAAATGGCTCTGTTTACTTGCAAGCCTTCCTGTGAGTCATGCCAGGAATAATGAAGGCTTGAGGTCTCCCAGGACATGTGACCAGGTCACCTGGTACTGGACTCCATCTTAAACCTGGTGGCTTTTCTATTTAGGAGGGGTTGAGACCCAGAGACACAAAAGATTCCCACCTTGTGCCAAAGGTATATAAAGGGGTGGAACAGAACAACGGGGTTCCAGTCATGAGAAATCCCCTAGTTACCACCTGAACTGGAACTAACAAGGATTGTACCAGGGGAAAGGATTGGCCCAGACTAGGAAGGACTCTAGTCTGTGAAGGAAGCTTACTGGAACATCTCTGAGGGTGAGACTTCATCTGTAATCAGTTTCTTAAATGTATTAGACTTAGACTTGCATGTTTTGCTTTACTTTACTTGGTGACTTGCTTTGTTCTGTCTGTTATTACTTGGAACCACTTAAATCCTACTTTTTATACTTAATAAAATCACTTTTTGCTTATTAATTAATCCAGAATAAGTAATTAATACCTGATGGAGTAAACAGCTGTGCATATCTCTCTGTCAGTGTTATAGAAGGCGGACAATTTATGAATTTACCCTATATAAGCTTTATACAGAGTAAAACGGATTTATTTGGGGTTTGGATCCCACTGGGAACTGGGTATCTGGATGCTAGAGACAGAAGCACTTCTTGAACTGTTTTCAGTTAAGCCTGCCGCTTTGGGGGACGTTGTTTAGACCTGGGTCTGTGTTTGCAGCAGGCTAACGTGTCTGGCTCAACAAAGCAGGGTTCTGAAGTCCCAAACTGGCAGGGAAAAAAGGGCTCAGAGGTAATCTCAGCACATCAGGTGACAGTCCCAAGGGGGTCTCTGTGACCCAACCCATCATAGTGTAGTCTAGGGTTTAGAACAGGAGAATATGAAGGTTCTGTTTCTGATGCTGCCAGCAACTCATTTCATCTGTGGGTCTCATTATCCCCATCTCCCATAAAGAAATAATACAACTAACCCACCTTTGGCAATCTGCCTTGTGTTTCTTAGGCAAAGGCACTACAGAAATGCCAAGTATCAATGCAGAACACATTAGGGAGATCCTGCCCCAATTCCTTGCTGCTACCATGGCTGTCACCCACCACTATGCATGTCCCATGGTCTTTCAAGGGATTTCTAGCATCAGTTCCTGGCAGCCCCAGGCTAGGCCCCTGGTCTCCTCACTAGTCCAGGTACAGGCATGTCCCCCAACACTAGGAACAGGAGAAGTCTCTCAAACCCACTGGAAAGGCTAAGGAGTGGTACTGATGAATCCTATTCAGTTCCCCTCAGCTAGGTGGACTATGGTTGCAACACACGGCTCAACAGAGTTAAAGCTGGAAAAAATAAAACGGAAAGGCATGGTAGGTGGGATCTCTGATTTCTGAACAAGGAGAAAATCCTATCCGCTGCTCTACCAAGGAATACAAAGTGACTCTAAAAGGATAGGAGACCACTGTTCTATGAAAACAGAAGGAATTAAAGCCATGGAGGCTGAACTCCTCCTCACTCCTAGAGGTTAGTCCATCTGGGTCAAGGGTGAGGCACAAGGGCAGCATGAGAGAAGTTTGGTAGGCTGCTGCCCATGTTATGCCTAATCTGTGGATAGACTAAAGACTTCCATCTCCACTCCAGCCCTAAAATCACTCAGGTCTAACCCCACTGTGTGCACTAGGTGTTCTTTTGCTCACGTGCTGGGACTTTCACAAGGCTCAGCACACACAGAAAAGCAGCTGCAGTGCTGCTGCCCCCGATACATTTGGACCTTACCGGTGATTTTTCCTGCAGCTGAAGGCACTCATCCAGGAAGGAAAGCGACCGGTCCACAGACTTCTTGGCCCGCTTTCTGGAGGTTTCACCAGAAATAGTGTCTCCGTCAGAGAGGCACTGAAACCAATCTGGCTGGAGAGCACGCTGCATGCTCATGAACTTGGAAGCTGTCATTTCCATTCGCCCTCCGTATCCCCAAAGGGACACTGTCTGTCAAACGCAAGCAAAGGGAACACAGGGATGGATGTTAATTGAAGAGGTTAAGAGACCTTTCAGGGGAACAATTGGTCCTGGTAAAATGCTTGCCACTGCAATAACATTCCCTGGACAAGCTCTCAAAGGGACAAAGCTCAGAAAACCACCTCTGGCATAAGGCATGAAGGTCCAGTGATTTGAGCAGGGGACTGGGAATCAGGAGTGCTGGGTTCTCTTCCCGATTCTGACACTAACTCCCTGTGAGACCTTTGGCAAGTCGCGTCATCAAATGCCTCAGTTTCCCCATCTTTACAATGGGAATGGCAACACTAACCTACCTCCCAGGGATGTTGGGAAAACAGGCTTGAGAGCTGAAGTGACTTCCCCTTAGCCATCCAATAAATCAGTTGCAGAGCAAGAAAACACCTAGCTCTCCTGATTGCCACCCTGTGCTCTACTCCATGAATAGTTGCCAACTATGGCAAAATGAATTGCAAGTCATTTTGCAGTGCCTACACAAAAGAAAGTCTTTGAACAGTAAACTTATACATACACACACTCCTGAGGGTAATTCCACCATTTCCCAAGAGGTCAGATGTGAGGCCTGAAATTAAGTTAAGTTATCTCACTTTTTTTCCCATTCTTCCTAATATGTCTGTGTGCGTAGGCCTTCATCTTCCATTTTCAATATTCTCATATTATCCCATGTAGGATTTTTATATTAGGAAGATAAAGCATTGGCCCAACATTGTAATTCTTGCATGCAAGCTTCTGAGCAAACAAAGGCATTGCACTTCAAGTGCCAGCCTTCTTCAGCGTCATGCATGGGCCTGAACAAGAGAGCTCAGGAAGGGTTATTGAAGCCATCACCACTATGGACATAATGTGTTTCATCTCTATCTGTGGATAATGTAATTACATGGTGTGGGCTGCCTGGCAATTGCTCCAGCTGAGTTGTTATTGGTCTTACTACGCTTGTGATCTTAGATTTTTAATGGACGCCCAAGTAATTTAGGCCTCTACATTTAAAAAAAGAGGATTTTACAACATCTAATATGAACACACGTTTTCATGAATTGTTATTACTTTTTTTTGTTCTCTGAACAGCTTTTCTGTATTTAAATATAACATTCACTCTTCTGATGCATTGGAAACCCATAATAATCAGCATTGTGTTCGTCCACAAGACTCACAACATGAAATTAATCAGATTTGTTTCACTTCTCAAGTTGATGTGGAAAATGTAAACACTGTTTTCGTTTTTTACCAGAATGGCTATTTTATTTAATAAAACTAAACCACGGGGAACGAGATGGCCCAGGTTCAAATCCAACCTGGGACACTGATTCTGCAAAGCAGATCTTTATGACCAAAGTCACAGTAACTTTAAAGAGACTTCATACCAGGGTGAGCATCTGCCAGTCCAGATCCAGTTATAGTATTGGGCCCTAACAGCCTGATCTTATTCCTTTTGAAGTTAAAATTGCCACTGATTTCAATGACAGCAGGATTAAGCCTTAAGCAAATAGCGACAAAAAGTTGTTGCCATCTGACAACATTGTAGCCTGTGTGAAATTAGTTTGGTGGGATTCAACCCAGTTCCCAGGTGTCCTCTTCACAAAAATCAACACCACAAAAAAAAAATTACCCACTTTTGTTGACACCTTCACCAGATACTTCGAAGACTGAATGGTTCATAAAGATTAAATTCCCTCCCCCGGGCCCTCAGAGGTGGCTTCCCTATGGTTGAGGCACGACAGTGAGCAGTAAGGGCAGAGCAAAGTGTGCGAGAGGAGCCTGAACTGCTGCTGTACATAATCTGTGAATATACACAAGATTTCCTACTCTTGGGCACTCATGTCAGCACCTTCCACCAGCACTAAGTTTCCCTTCATGTGGTCCTCCTGAATGTATGGCTGTACAAGTGAGACTAAAAATATTATGTTTATTGCCAATAACACCAGAGAAAATTTGCTCAATTTACAAGCCACAACTTTTTTAACTGACATATAATCAACTGCACATGAATCCATATTTGTGTGGCCGTATAAAGTCAGCAGACAGGACATGGGCCCTCAGGAGCAGTTATGATGTGTAAAAAAGTGCCTCTATCTGATCATACCTCCACTTTAAACTCCATTGGAAGATGGTGGGGAAAATCTGGACATTGTATCCTAGCATACACTGGTTCACTTTCCTATAACCCCAAAGAGGGAATTCTATAGCTGCTAAGCAGGGCGCACACAATGGTAGATGTGAACACTGACTCTTTGGCATCTGGGAGACATAAGTTTTACGTTGGATTCTCATAAGTTTTTACACTCACGATACCTTGTTGTTGTTGTAGCCAGGTGGGCAGGGGCTACCAGAGTCATGGAGAGAGCAGTACAGCACTGACTCTGGCATACCTGGAGGCACAACAGAAAAATAAATGTCAGCTGTAATCTTGTAGACCACTATGGCTATGTTGGCAACTTGCTAAGAGATGGCTATGAATTTACAAAAAAGGGAACCCAGGAATAAATGCACACACCTGACATCTTTGTCAGAGACAGACACTGCTTGTTTGATCTCCATAGCAACAAAACATTCAGTTGGACAACTCTGTCCACACTCTGCTTAGTTATAGGGAGGGGAGAAGAAAACCACAGGAGTAGCATTATATAATGCTACAAACTATATGTAGCCTTTGGACTGTTTACTTGATTAATGCTACTGCTGCCAAAAATAAACCAGACGCAATGACAGCTGACTCACTTGTCCGCTGAATGAATGCTCTGGGGACATCTGACACTTGACATCGTCTAGGCTGGGTGACATAACCAGTCTCAGACCTGAAGTTTAAAGGAAGGGCAATATATACACCAAGATAGCAGAATGAGCTGTAGCAATGAGAGATTTATGATCATTTCACATGTAACAGAACAAGCTAGATGCAATGAATGCAATAAAGGTTTCTGTTTTATAAATACAGGTAGAGATTTTTCAAAGCCATCTAGGGCAGTGGTTCTCAACCAGGGGCCCAGGGCCCCCTGGGGGGCCACAAGCAGGTTTCAGGGAGTCCTACAAGCAAGATCAGGGTTAAACTCACTAGGGCCCAGGGCAGAAAGCCAGAGCACTACTGCATGGGGCTGAAGCCCAGGACTGTGAGCCCTGTCACCCGGGGCTGAAGCCAAAGCATGAGCAATGTAGCCTCGCGAGAGCCCTGTCTGTTATATGCAAAAAAAACAGTTATTGTGGCACAGATTCGTCGTGGAGTTTTTATAGCATATTGGGGGTGCCTCCAAAAGAAAAAGGTTGAGAACCGCTGATCTAGGGGATTTGATGCATAGGCTATGACTTTCAAAAGAGCCCAAAGAGTTAGGTACCCTAATGCCACTGAAATTCACTGGGGTGCGAATTTCACCTAACATCCTTAGACTCCTTTGAAAATTCCAACCATAACTTCCACTACAATTAATGAAAGATGTCTAAATCCTCTAGATGGTTTTAAAAGTCTTTGCCATATTGTATAGAACTGAATATCCCCAATAACTAATATATTCACACAAAAGCCTAATTGGGCATTCCCTGCACTCAGAACTCACTCCAATAAGCGTTTTGGATGCATAAGGAATGCAGAGTCAGGCCTTTACTCACATAAATATATCCCTAATCAACAGAGGGGACATGACAAATTTGTGTATATACCATAAAAAAAAATTACATCAGGAGAACTCAAAGGTTGCAATGTTAAAAATTCTAGAACCAGGAAAAGCCACAGTTAAGATTTCATGTGCAAACAGCGCCTTTAAGGAGTCCTGGGGACCACAGAAGATGACTGACCCTGGTTCAGTGCTGCTAGATGGCTGATATGCAGTGGGGAAAGAGGAAGACAGGAAGTGTCTGTCTAAGGTAGATAAGTGGTGCCCTGGTGAAAGGCCCTGGAGCCCTTACTTCTCTTTCCCTGGCTACTGGGGGGTGAAGGGCACAACTGATCTGAACTCCTGTTTGTGTTTCTTCCTGAAAGAAAAGGAGCATTCCTGTAGCCAGCCAGCCACCATAGATCAAAGCAAAAAAAGGCAGAGAACAAAGGGAGCAAAATAAGGAGAAGTTTGGGGGGATAGGTAAATGTGAGCTCCCCACTGGTCCGAAAGGATGGCATGATAAGTTTGTTCACATCCTTAAGCTTGCCCTTCAGGGATTTCTGCAGGCCTGTAACATGGTTCCTTCTCCAGACAGCCACTCAAAACAGTTCCTTCAGTTAACAGAGGCAGGAATACCTGTCAGGAGATCCTACCACTTTTTTAAGTGAGACTGACAGGTCCTGTGCTGCTCTGCACTGCCGAGGCTGAATGAGGGCTTTGTATCAAACTAAACTGATTTTATTTTGTGGGGGAAATAACCTAGCCCAGATCAGCAGGGACCTGAAAGCTGTTACTATCTGGGGACTGCGTGAAGAAAGTTGTTCTTAGTATTGTTTCTAGGGGAAGAGGTGTTCACATCACCAAAAAAAATCATCACAAATGGCACTTATTAACACTCACTTATTAACACAGCACAGAGACCAAGGACTGAAAAGTCCAGGGATACTCAACTCCCTTCTTAACCCAGAGTTGGGTCCCTCCAAGTGAGTGCTGAAGCCCATTCCTGGGGTGTTGTGGGAGAAGCTGTAACTGTGAATAAGAGAACTTCAGTCTCTACTGTGAGTGTAATAGTTTACAACTGCATTAAATCCACTTTGAATAGGAAAAAAAAAAAGAGCTTCTTACACAACTCACTTGGGATCAACAACAGATTTGCACTCAAGTTTCTAGGGCTGGACGGCTTGTGCCCTAATTCATTGCACCAAGCAACATGGAAGTGTAGAGGATGCATTTGATGGGATTAGACTGCATCTAAACACACACACAGAATTTTACCTATAAATTTCCCAATTCCTTCTTTATATTCCTCCAAGACCTCGTGAAGTTCTACCCTGTGTCCAAACATAAAAAAATACACATTAGAAAAAAAAATAATGAGAATGAGCCTGCAGAGAGGACTGTGGATAAGCTAATTCCTCAGTATGTTAGAAGACACACTCCAATCTTTCCAAAAAGAGCCTTGAAGTTTCAACCACAGAATGGAGTCAGATGGAGGAATGACCGTCACTACACCAAATCTCACAAGATCTTGTTGCCCCTGTACCTGCAAGATGGAGCTGTCATATAGAGAAGACTCAGGCTTCTTTATTAAAGTGTTGTCCAAATTTGGATTAGACTAGATAATGGAAAAGAAGCCTAAACCCTATCTACACTACAACTTCCACCTTAGTACCACAGTGGATCTGCACAAGTGGGGAGTTACAGGTCCCGTTTTTGTCAAGTACATGCAGCCTAAGACTACAGCTTTTAGAATTAGATTAGGGTGATGAGAGGTTGCTCATTAGAGAGTTTTATAAAAAGTCATAAAGAAACAGGAAAAGGCCATTTACACCATCCTGTTCACTTTTCAAAAAAGGCTTCCCCTTACATATATCTGCTCTTAGCTCTCACCTACAATAAATGTGCAGCAACCCATCCATCCCCAAGAAATCCAACCATAAGGTAGAGCGTGATGGTCAACATCTTGGCCAACACACCAATGACTGAATCAGGGACCTCCACTAGTAAAAATCATGAGCAGCTACATCTTGAGCTAAAATGCCAATACTCGCTAGCTGGGGCTGTAACAGTCTCACATCATGTGGTCTGAGGTGGAATAGCTGATCTATTTGATCTATAGATCTATCTATCTACGATCTCATTGTCCTGATGAACTTTAATGAGGTAAGTCTCAAATGCTTCTGGTGAAGCAAGGAAGTACTGTTTCTTGTTTCCAATGTGGAAACTGAGAACACAAAAGCGGTGTCCAAGCTAGACTTGATACTTACAGAGTTGAAAGCGTGAGTTGTACAATGGCAGGAACCCCTTTAATTGCCTGCAGTGTGTCGTGGGTCAGGTGTGGTGGGGATCCTGTTTTGGTATACAATAGGCAGCCTGGAAGCTCCATGGTTTGAACCCCATTCTTGCCAAGGTTTGTCAGTGTCCCAAGACGACACCCACTGACCACTTTGGAGAGACTCAGCTTCATCCTGGTTAAGTGGCAGGCAGTGTCCACGTCCTTTAAAGAAAGAGATTATTTAGGTAGATCTTTCTCCATCAAGATTTTGTGTTAATATTTGTATCTGTAAAAGCTTAGTAATTGAGGGAAATGGAAAAGTAAATTAATTGTTTCTAAGGCTACTTGGGATTCCAATACACCTGCAATGGATCCATTAGTAGCAGTGGGGGAAGAAGTAGCTCACAGGACAGGTATTATGGTATGAACTTTCATTCAGGAGACCTTGATCTGTTCCTAGTTCTATTGTTGTGACACCTTGGGTAAGTCACTTCATTTCCCAGTGGTGCCATTTCCTCTCCCACCCTTTGCCTGCCTTGTCTATATAGATGGTAAACTCTTCTGGGCAAGAACCGTCCCTCACTGTATTTGTACAGCACTTAGTGCAATGAGACCCATGTCTTTACTAGGGCCTCTGGGTGCCAATACAAATTATTATTTTTAATATTTAATTAGTCAACACTAAAGAAGATTATGAGGAACATAAATCAAGATAGTACAATGGCAGATAAAATTCAGTGTCCATAAATGCAAGGTAATGTACATTGGGAATAATAATCTGAACTATTCACAAACACTAGGGGGGGAGGATTCTAAGTTAACTGTAAAAACAACAAGGAGTCCTTGTGGCACCTTAGAGACTAACAAATTTATTTGGGCATAAGCTTTTGTGGGCTAAAACCCACTTCATCAGATGCATGGAGTGGAAAATACAGTAAAGGTATAAATACACAGCATATGAAAAGATGAGTGTTATTTTACCAAGTGGGGGTCTGGTGCTAAAGAGCCAATTCAATTAAGGTGGAAATGGGCTATTCTCAATTGTTGACAAGGGAGGGAAAAAAAATCATTTTTGTAGTGCTAGTGAGTTGAATGTAATCAAGGTGGCCCATTTCAAACAGTTGACAAGAAGGTCTGAGTATCAGCAGGGGGAAAATTAGTTTTTGCAGTGACCCATCCACTCCCAGTCTTTATTGAGGCCTAATTTGATGGTGTCCAGTTTGCAAATTAATTCCAGCTCTGCAGTTTCTCATTGGAGTCTGGCTTTGAAGTTTTTTTGTTGAAGAATTGCCACTTTTAAATCTATTATTGAGTGTCCAGGGAAACTGAAGTGTTCTCCTACTGGTTTTTGAATGTTATAATTCTTGATGTCAGATTTGAGTCCATTTATTCTTTTGGGTAGAGACTGTCCCGTTTGGCCAAAGGGGCATTGCTGGCACATGATGGCATTGGTAGATGTGCAGGTGAACGAGCCCCAGATAGTAAATACCCAGGGAAAAAAATCTGGACAGTTCAAGGAAAACTTCTGTTCAATGCATAGCTGTAGTTTAAAAAGGCAAATTAAATGACTGACAGATAAAGGAATAGGATAATTTGGGCAGAGTTGATAACTTGTGATTTTTATGGATCACAATTTGAGGTGTACCCCAAAAGTGATCATAAATCCTGAAAAACTGAAGTTATGTGAATCCCTTAGAATCGCAACTCTCATTTAAAGAAGTCTTTCTAGCCCTCCAGAAAAAGAGTTTGAAAATGGGAACCCTGAATGTTCACAACTCAGAGGGCAGATGGGCACAGATCTCCAGATACATTTAAAAAAAGAACAGGGGGACTTGTGGCACCTTAGAGACTAACAAATTGATTTGAGCATAAGCTTTCGTGAGCTACAATGCATCCGATGAAGTGAGCTGTAGCTCACGAAAGCTTATGCTCAAATCAATTTGTTAGCCTCTAAGGTGCCACAAGTCCCCCTGTTCTTTTTGCGAATACAGACTAACACGGCTGCTCCTCTGAAACCAGATACGTTTAGAGCTCGTGACCCTTAAGCCAGTCTCCTGATATATGGTTGCGGGGGGACACACGCACACGCAGGAATGGATATTTGAACGCCTGGGGATGACAACGCTGCGGGTGGAGCAGCCCGAGTCGCCTGCAGGCCCTGCCACGTTCTTTCGCTCGCCAGGGATCTGAGTCCCCCTCCCCCCCCCGGCATTTCGCCGCCTTCCTGCTATTTCACTTCAGCCCCGGGGGAAGCCGGGCGCTGACCCGGGAGAGGGGCGGGTCTGGGGCCCTGCCCTGGAAGCGGGGGAGAGGGAGTTACGGAGCGAGCCCGTCCCGCGCTCACCGCGCAGCGGCGGTTGCTCTCGCGCGGGCCGGGCCCAGCTCCCTGATTGGGGCGCTGGGACCTGGGGTGGGGGTGGGTCGAAGCCCCGCTCGGCTTAACTGGCCCCGGCAGCACCCATCGTGGTGACCGAGGGCTGCCGGGCCAAACGCGCGTGAACGACGCCGGGGCACCCACCCAGACGCTCCCTCTCGCCGTTACCTGGCTCGCGCCCGCCGCCTCCGTCACATAAGCGTCTCTCTTCCCGGGTCCAATCAGCATGCGATACGTCATTACTGAGGGACGCACAAGAGCCTTGTCGCGTGGACGGGGGTAAAGGTGGCTGCGCCGTTGCCATGGGGAAGCGACCCTCCCTGCGCGGTGCATTCTGGGTCTTGTAGTTCGTGCTGATCCAGGTTTCCGTGCGCCTCGTCCAATGGGGAACTCCGTTTGCCACAAGGCTCCTCTCCCGCCGTGTGTCTGAGGCGGGGTGGGGGTGGGGATGCTGCGTCTGTCCGAGCCTTGGCAATGGCCTTCCCAGCGCCCAAGTCCCAGCTCTATCGCTGGCAGCGCCTCACCACCGCGGCCAGGCCCAAGGTAACGGAGGGGGCGGTGTCCCCCCGTCCCCAGCGCCCAGTCCCGGAGCCGGCCCGGGCTCGGCGCTGCCCAGGGGCTCACCAGCAAATCCATGGGGCGCCCCAGGTCACCAGCGCCCAATCAGGGGGCTCCTCGGGGTCAACGTCAGCCCCATGCGGGGCGCCCCGGGCACCGCTGGCCAATCAGGGGGCTCCTACCCCTGCCACCCGGGACCCCTTGGGATCACTGCACCCGCTCTGCCCCCGGCCTTCCCGTGGCGGGTCACGCCCCAGGGTCAGGGTCAGTGGAGGCCAAACCTGGCAGGTGCTCCCTGGGCTCAGCTTTACCCAGCTAGGGCATGTGGCCAAGCCCAGGCCTTCAGAAACCACGAGACTGGCATAAAATACTGAGATTTATTTTAACAGTAACAAATGTCAGTTTATTTTTCATTGCCTTCTGGTTTATGAGTGTTTGGGTTCACTGCGGTCATGTTTTCAAGCTTTTCTTGGCCACCATTAGGATGGGAATCCTCTCCCCCCCCCCCTTTCTTTTTTTGAAATGAGAGCAGAGATTCCTGGATAATCACTTGACTCCAAGAGCTGGGGCTTTAAGAAAAACATGAAATATAATGACAGGTTTCAGAGTAGCAGCCGTGTTAGTCTGTATGCGCAAAAAGAAAAGGAGGACTTGTGGCACCTTAGAGACTAACAAATTTATTTGAGCATAAGCTTTCGTGAGCCACAGCTCACTTCATCAGATGCATTCAGTGGATGCATGCATCCCACTGTATTTTCCACTGAATGCATCCGATGAAGTGAGCTGTAGCTCACGAAAGCTTATGCTCTAATAAATTTGTTAGTCTCTAAGGTGCCACAAGTACTCCTTTTCTTTTTATGAAATATAATGAGGGTGTGTGATAACATCACAGGAGTTGGCAACACTGTCAGCCCCAAATCAATGACATGGATTTTAAAATACAAGAACGGCAATTTTTAATGGGCAGTATTATTACTGTTATTTGAATTATGGAGGCCCTTTCCAACCAAGATCAAAGCCCCGTTGTCTTAGATGTTGCACAGTTCCCACCGCAAACAGTTAACAGTGTAAATAGACGATACAGACAAAGGGTGGGATAAAAAGAAATGTCTCCATTTTACAGATGGGAAACTGAGGCCAAAGAGTTATTTAGTTTCCAACCCCGCAAAGATTTACAAATATACTTAATTTTAAGCATGAGAGTAGTGCTACTGAAGTCAATTGGATTACTCACACACATAAAGATAAGTCTTTCAGGATCAGGAGCTAGGTGACTTGCTCAAGGTCACATAGGAAATCTGTGGCAGAGCCTGGAATTGAATCCAGATCTCGAGTCCTTATCCAGTGCTTTAACCACAAGACCATTTGATTCAGCAATGAATGAGAAACATGGGGAGTTGTTTGAGGATGGGAGTAATATTTCTGGAGAAAGAGCACAGGCTTTTTCATTGTACTCAAGGACTGGCTCTAGGCATGACAACATTAAAATGAGAGTTAAAAGTAAGCAAAAAAAAAATTTAAATTAACATTTTGTATCTTATTTCCAGCCAAATTTTGACTCTGATAATGTGGAGCACTGGATCAAGGTAAGGTCATTTGCAAATGAATTTGTGAAACAGAAAAGTAATTGAGTCAGGAAACATGCAGGCTCAGTGGGATGGAAATGGGACAGAAAGCCTTTCAGTCTTATGTTTGCATCCAGTTCAGGTTGACTGTGACAAAAATTTGTACCATCTGATAATTGCTTGATGGATTCTAGGGAGTAAATTGATGGCTGTCTGATTTCCTTATGTCTACAACATGCCGTCCACCATCACGGCTGGTAATCATTAACATACCAATGCTTCTAACTTAATTACATACAAATCAAGTATCTTCAGACATGTAAAAGGTAATAAGTCCATGAGAAATGTGAAGATTCAAAAGAGAGCAAATTTTTGTGGCAGTCCATATTCCCTTTTGTTATGATCCTGTGAGTACTTGGATAGGATGCAGCCAGAAAAAATTAGCTAACTACAGGATGTGGTGTTGATGATTCAGTAGATGGTACTGTTCATTTAGAGCCCATACTATGCCAGGCCCTGGCAAGATTCACAAGGTCTCTGTGCTACTGGTGGTGCCTTCTTTTGTGTGAAATGTAAATTTGAGGTCCAGACTGCTACTGATTGTTAAAAAATCTGGTGAAACCGTTTGCAAGACTGGGTGTTAAACTCGAGTATCCCGGCCAAATTCCAGTTTGGTAATTACAGTCTGCCTTCCTGCATTTTCCCAGCAATTAGACCTGCTTACAGTATTCTGTACATCCTATCCTGCCCTCTTGTGAAGTAGTGCTGTGAATTGCCAAACAGCTGCCACATTCCTGGTGACAGCACTTGCAGGATAAGAGCTCCCCTTAACATTTTGGCATGGGCTTATGAAACACGGATCTATGTGTGCCAGCCCCACTTATAACACATCTCTGTCCCCTGTTAGCACACTGCTATGCTCAGAGTCAGCCTGAGAATTTGGGGGAGGGATTTCATGATTGTTTAGGACGTGCTTTGTTATAAAAAGCATGTGTGAGAGTGTTTAGGACCTTCTGCTATAGGAGTTAAACTCCACTGTACTTGTTTCCTCAATCCTATTGATTGATTTATGTTTTCAATGCTATCTACACAAGGTCTAGAAATGCATTATTTTAAAAAACAAAAGCCAACATTTTCTGCTACAGTTTGAGCTCCTCTAACACAGAGAAGCTTGCAGCCTGGGGATCGGTGGGGGCCTCTGGCCAGCTCAAACCACAGAGAGTGAAATGTTCCTTAGATACAATCTGTAAAGCCCTTTGTCCTTTTTCAGAGTGAAAGGTGCTATACTGATTCAAGACTAACTATTCATTTTCAGTGATCTGAGCATACGCAACGAAGGATCAGAAGATTTTATTTAATCTGTTTTTTTTTCCCCCCATTATTTATCTTAAAAACAACCAAATGCGATGTGCCAAGATCTATCTATCCTCTGTCCCAAACAAATCCACCACAGCCTCTGGACTGAAAACAAACCTCAGAAATTTCCACCCTATGGGGTAACATTTTTGGAAAGTTATAAACACCTAAGGACAGAATCTGATTACATAAGCACTATCTCAGCCTTATCAATAGCATCATGCCCATGTAGTAATGCTTAGGGCCTCAGTCCTATATACATGGATGAACCTTATTTCATGCAGCTCCCTCTATAGTCAATGGTGCTCTGCACACATGCAGGGGTCCACTCCTCCAGAGTATCTTACAGGATCAGGACTTGGAATCTGTAGTGTTTGACACTGAGTATGTGCAAGTTATAAGAAATGTTTTTTTTTCCCCTTATTTATTTTAAAGCGAGTGGAACAAGCCTCCGAGTTTGCTGTTTCTGAAGCTTTTTCCCTTAAGAAGTCAGCTTATCCTCAAAGGCCACGTGGTCCTGTGGTGGATCTGGAAACAGTAGAGCAGCTGCAGGATCATGATGAGGCTTACGCAGAAGGTGAGTTTGAATAGCATCAGCCCAGAGCTGCTTAAAGGGACCCCGTGAAATCCAACTGGAGTAATGGGCTGAAATTGTGTGTTATACAGGATGTGGGACTAGATGACCTAAATGGTCTCTTAAAAATCTATGAATAAGGGTATGTCTTCACTACGAAATTAGGTCAAATTTATAGAAGTCGATTTTGTAGAAACCGTTTTTATACAGTCGAGTGTGTGTGTCTTTACACAAATGCTCTAAGTGCATGTAGTCATCAGAGTGTGTCCACAGTACCGAGGCAACCATCGACTTCCGGAGTGTTGCACTATGGGTAGCTATCCCACAGTTTCCGCCACCCATTTGAATTCTGGGTAGAAATCCCAGTGCCTGATGGGGTTAAAACATTGTCACGTGTGGTTCGGGGTACATATTGTCAGGCCCCCCCTTCCCTCCCTGTTTCCGTGAAAGCAAGGGTAGACAATTGTTTTGCGCCTTTTTTCTTGAGTTACCGGTGCAGACGCCATACCACGGCAAGCATGGAGCCCGCTCAGCTAACCGTCACCGTATGTCTCCTGGGTGCTGGCGGACGTGGTACTGCATTGCTACACAGCAGCAGTTTATTGACGTTTGGCAGCAGACAGTGCAGTATGACTGGTAGCCATCGTCGACGTAGTCCTGGGTGCTCTTTTAACCGACCTCGATGAGGTCAGGGGCGCCTAGGCAAACATGGGAGTGATTCAGCCAAGTCATTTCCCTTTTAAGTTTTGTTTCATGGCGATTCAGTCCTACCGGCAGTGCACTGTCTTTTAATCTGCAGCCAGCAGAAGACAATGGCCAGCAGTCATAGTGCACCGTCTTCTGCCAAACACCCAGGAGATGACGATGGCCAGCAATCATACTGCATAGTCTGCTGCCAGCAAGATGTGTAAAGATAGATGAAGTGGATCAAAACAAGAAATAGACCAGATTTGTTTTGTATTCATTTTCTCCTCCCTCCCTCCATGAAATCAAGGGCCTGCTAAATCCAGTTTTGAGTTCTATCCTTGAGGGGGCCATTCTGTTTCTTGCAAAGCCACCCTCATTGTTGATTTTAATTCTCTGTAAGCCATGTCGTCAGTCGCCCCTCCCTCCGTCAGAGCAACGGCAGACGGTCGTTCTGCGCCTTTTTTCTGTGCAGACGCCATACTACGGCAAGCATGGAGCCTGCTCAGATCACTTTGGCAATTAAGAGTACATTAAACACCACACGCATTATCCAGCAGTATATGCAGCACCAGAACCTGGCAAAGTGAAACCGGGTGAGTAGGTGACATCAGCGCTGAGGACATGGACACAGACTTTTCTCAAAGCACGGGCCCTGCCAATGTGGGCATCATGGTGCTAATGGGGCAGGTTCATGCGGTGGAATGCCGATTCTGGGCTCGGTAAACAATCACAGACTTGTGGGACCGCATAGTGTTGCATGTCTGGGACGATTCCCAGTGGCTGCGAAAATTTCGCATGCGTAAGGGCACTTTCATGGAACTTTGTGACTTGCTTTCCCCTGCCCTGAGGCGCAAGAATACCAAGATGAGAGCAGCCCTCACAGTTGAGAAGTGAGTGGCAATAACCCTGGGGAAGCTTGCAATGCCAGACAGCGATCAGTCAGTCGGGAATCAATTTGGAGTGGACAAATCTACTGTGGGGGCTGCTGTGATGCAAGTAGCCAAAGCAATCAAAGATCTGCTGATAACAAGGGTAGTGACCCTGGGAAATGTGCAGGTCATAGTGGATGGCTTTGCTGCAAGGGGATTCCCTAACTGTGGGGGGGCCATAGTCGGAACCCATATCCCTCTCTTGGCACCGGAGCACCAAGCCAGCGAGTACATAAACGGCAAGGGGTACTTTTCAATAGTGCTGCACGCACTGGTGGATCACAAGGGATGTTTCACCAACATCAATGTAGGATGGCCGGGAAAGATGGCTCGCATCTTCAGGAACTCTGGTCTGTTTTAAAAGCTGTGGGAAGGGACTTTGCTCCCAGACCAGAAAATAACCGTTGGGGATGTTGAAATGCCTATAGGTATCCTTGGGGACCCAGCCTACCCCTTAATGCTATGGCTCATGAAGCCATACACAGGCAGCTTGGACAGCAGTCAGGAGCTGTTCAACTACAGGCTGAGCAAGTGCAGAATGGGGGTAGAATGTGCATTTGGACGTTTAAAAATGCACTGGCATAGTTTACTGACTCGGTTAGATCTCAGCAAAACCAATATTCCCACCATTATTACTGCTTGCTGTGCGCTCCACAATATCTGAGAGAGTAAGGGGGAAGACGTTTATGGCGGGGTGGGAAGTTGAGGCAAATCACCTGGCCGCTGATTATGCGCAGCCAGACACTGGGGGGTTAGAAGAGCACAGGAGGGCACGGTGTGCATCAGAGAAGCTTTGAAAACCAGTTTCATGACTGGCCAGGCTATGGTGTGAAAGTTCTGTTTGTTTCTCCTTGATGAAATCCCTCACCCCTTGGTTCACTCTACTTCCCTGTAAGCTAACCCCCCTTCCTTCCTCTCTTAGACCACCACTTGCAGAGGCAATAAAGTCATTGTTGCTTCACATTCATGCATTCTTTATTAATTCATTACACAAATAGGGGGACAGCTTCCAAGGTAGCCCAGGACAGGTGGTGGAGGAGAGAAGAACTAGGAGGGGTAGTGGAGGAGAGAAGGACAAGGCCACACAGCACTTTAAAAGTTTAAAAACTTATTGAATGCCAGCCTTCTGTTGCTTGGGCAATCCTCTGGGGTGGAGTGGCTGGGTGGCCAGAGGCCACCCCACCGCGTTCTTGGGCATCTGGGTGAGGGGGCTATGGAACTTGGGGAGGAGGGCAGTTGGTTACACAGGGAGTGTAGTGGTGATCTGTGCTCCTGCTGCCTTTCCTGCAGCTCAACTGTACACTGGAGCATATTAGTTTGACCCTCCCTCAGCCTCAGCATTGAATCCTGCCTCCTCTCATCATGCTGCCGCCACATTTCAGCTTCAGCCCGCCACCTCTCCTCCCCGTCATTTTGTGCTTTCCTGCACTCTGACATTGTCTGCCTCCATGCATTCGTCTGGGCTCTGTCACTGTGGGAGGACAGCATGAGCTCAGAGAACATTTCAGCGCGAGTGTTTTTTTCACCTTCTAATCTTCATTAATCTGTGAGAAGGAGAAGATCCTGTGATCCTTGAAACACATGCAGCTGGTGGAGAAAAAAAAAGGGGGGACAGTGATATTTAAAAAGACCCGTTTTATAGAACAATGGGTACACTCTTTCACAGTAAACCTTGCTGTTAACATTACATACATAGCACATGCGCTTTCGTTCCAAGGTCGCATTTTGCCTCCCCCCAACGCGTGGCTAGCCCCTCATCCCTCCCCTCTCCCCCCCCTGTGGCTAACAGCAGGGAACATTTCTGTTCAGCTACAGGCAAACAGCCCAGCAGGAATAGGCACCTCAATGTCCCGTTAAGAAAAGCACCTATTTCAACCAGGTGACCATGAATGATAGATATCATGCTCCTGAGGAGAGCACAGAGAGATAAAGAACAGATGTTGTTTGAATGCCAGCAAACATACACTGCAATGCTTTGTTCTACAATGATTCCTGAGTACGTGCTACTGGCCTGAAGTGTCCTACCATGGTGGATGGAATAAAACCGCCCTCCTCAGAAACCTTTTGCAAAGGCTTTGGGAGTACATCCAGGAGAGCTGCGAATGCCAGGGCAAAATCAATCATTAAACATGCTGGCTTTTAAACCATGTATAGTATTTTAAAAAGGTACACACACCAGAGGTCCCTTCTCTGCCTGGTGGGTCCGGGAGGCAGCCTTGGGTGGGTTCGGAGGTACTGGCTCCAGGTCCAGGGTGAGAAACAGTTCCTGGCTGTTGGGAAAACCGGTTTCTCTGCTTGCTTGCTGTGAGTTATCTACAACCTCATCATCCTCCTCCCCCCCAAAACCGGCTTCCGTGTTGCTTCCATCTCCATTGAAGGAGTCAAACACCACGGCTGGGGTAGTGGTGGCTGAACCCCCTAAAATGGCATACAGCTCATCATAGAAGCGTGTTTGGGGCTCTGACCCAGAGCGGCCGTTTGCCTCTCTGGTAGGATTGCCTCAGCTCCTTAAGTTTCACGCAGCACTGCTTCGTGTCCCTGTTATGGCCTCTGTCCTTCATGCCCTGGGAGATTTTCAAATGTTTTGGCATTTCAAAAACTGGAACATAGTTCTGATAGCATGGATTCCTCTCCCCATACAGCGATTAGATCCCGTACCTCTCGTTCGGTCCATGCTGGAGCTCTTTTGCAATTCTGGGACTCCATCATGGTCACCTCTGCTGATGAGCTCTGCATGGTCACCTGCAGCTTGCCACACTGGCCAAACAGGAAATTGAAATTCAAAAGTTCGCAGGCCTTTTCCTGTCTACCTGGCCAGTGCATCTGAGTTGAGAGTGCTGTCCAGAGCGGTCACAATGGAGCACTCTGGGATAGCTCCTGGAGGCCAATACCGTCAAATTCTGTCCACAGTACCACAAATTCAACCCAGCAAGGCCGATTTCAGCGCTAATCCCCTTGTCAGGGGTGGAGTAAGGAAATTGATTTTAAGAGCCCTTAAAGTAAAAAAAAAAAAAAAAAAAAAAAAAAAAGCTTCATTGTCTGGACGGGTGCAGGGTTAAATCGATTTAACGCTGCTAAATTCGACCTCAACTCCTAGTGTAGACCAAGGCTAATTTTATTTGATCCTTTTCATTCCCATGGAAGCTTCCGCTCTCTCCAAATTAATAAATGTTCCCTGTGTAATGTTGCATCCCAAATCCTGCAGAACTACAAATCTGAAACTTAAATGTCTATAAGCAAAAGGGAAATTGACTTCAGTTATTTATGTTGTCCAAAGCAAAGGAAATGCAAAAGCTAAACTGACAGAGAAAAAAAAAAAGTTGGAAGCAAATTGGATGTTTATACATATTATTTTGCAGCACCTAAAAATGTGCTAGACCAAATAGAAAGACAAGGTCTCAGAGTTCTCATTCTAATAAGTTCAAAGTCAGTTCTTTCACTTGTAATAATATGAGGCACTATTAACAGCACAGATGAATAAATCGGTCTACACTCAGATTTCTGTATATAATGTCAAATGTCTCTCACAGATGGAGCTAACTCTCTGCAAGGGTCTGAAATATGGAAGATGCCTCCTTTTTTTCTTCCCCTGCCTTTGCATCAGTGTCCAGAACTGCCTGCAAGCCTTTTATCTATGCCCCACAATTATAATACATAAGGATATTGATTATTTGCAGCCACCCCACCATGTTAAGAAACATACTGATAAGAAAAGCCTTAAAGCTCCTTTACTCCAAATATGAGGAGTCTGCACTCTCTTGTTAAGAATGACAGCCTCAACAAGACAAACCAACTTCTGTTTTTCTTATTGAATAAACTTCATTCTTGTTGTTATTAAATTGGACTAATTATAGACTGAGAGTTGGGATAAAAGGACTTGAAAGGGATTAAAAAGCCTCCTCAGGTTCGTTTTTTTTTTTTTTTTTTTTTTTTTTTTTTTTTTTTAACTCTTAGAATGTTTAAAGAAGCCCGGAAGGGAAATTTTTGGTGGCGGGGTTTTTTTTTTTATATATAAGTTATATCCTCCATTTTTATTGTATGACTTAGGTGCAGTACCAGAGAGACTTGGACTGAGAGCTTTCTTAGTTCTTAATTAAAGGAGTAGGGTTTTGTATTAAAAAGATTCTTCCAACTGTTTATCAGGCATTTGCGTTAACTAAGTATTAGCAAAAAAACATGGCCTCATTCCTACAAACTGACTTACATATGGTTTTGATTTTATGCCAATGTGTAGTCCTGTTGAGGCTACATGTATGCATTTGCAGGATCAGGACCAAGTGAAAAACCAAATGTTTTAAGGAGTCAGTTCCACTTAATCAATTAGGTTTCACCTTATTGGTATCTGATGCCATGATCTTAATAGTTCTCTGGACAACAAGAGAGTCTTGCAGGAAAAACAGACTCGACAATTTCTAATGCATGTAACACAAAAGAGAAAAACTCGTCCTCCTTTCAAGCCTATTCACATATAAAGAATGGGAAAGGTGGAAAGCACCAACCCAATGAGTTTTTCCTTTACAGATCACACTTCAGTCATTTTAAACAAACTGCATAGCACGTTGCATAACAATCCCAAGAGAACAGAGTCTTGCCATCTTACACTTACTATAATATTTCCAGTCCTAGTAAAACCTTTTATCCTTTTCTCACCATAGCCCAGGAGCTGCTCAATGATTGGATGAATTCCAAACTGAGACTGGAGCTAGAAAGCGACCAAGAAGAGAATGTTGGAAGTGATGCTGCTGAAGAGGCCCCTGCTGGCTTTGTGAAGTCTGAGAGGTTTGATGGTGAGAACACCACAAAACATTTCTTAAATTATTATTTTTAAAGACTGTTTGGGGATAACAGTGGTTAGTACATAGGCTTGAAAGCCAGGAGTCATGTACATACCAAGGTAATAGTCTCCTTAGGAACAACCAGGGTCAGTAGAGTCCTTGGTTTTTCCCAGCTCTGACATTAATTTGCTGTGTGACATTACAGAAATAAGCCTCAAAATCTTCGTGCTTCATTTTCTCCTTATGTAAAATGGAGATAATATTTCCTTAACTCAGAAGGGCTATAAGGCTTGTAAGATTTGTGAAACAGTTTGAGATCCTCAGATGCAGGGTAGTAAATATTAGGAAAGTATTATCAACATCATTTAAACAGTGAATTTGAGACTGCTTTACATTCTTGAGGCTAAATGGAGTGCAATCAATATGGCTTCTTTCATTAGGATTACCATTCACAAACTGGGAAGTTCTCTGTTTAATCACTTTATGCTTGATGGCATTAGGCTCTGGAGTTCGTTAATTACAAACTAGTGTGAGGTGATCTGGATTCTTTGTTATAGATTTGTGTGGTTATCTGGAACAAGAAATGGAAAGTACCACTGTTCAGGATTTTCTACAGAATCTTCTGCAAAATGAAGTGGTAGATTGTGGGATATTAGAAGGCCTCAGGATTGAAGAAATCAAGGAAAAGAAAAAAACAAGGGACCCACGACTTACCATGGAGCTAAGACACAAGCAGGTAAGGAAAAGGCAGTACATTGAAACTGATATAAGGAAACACTCTTTTTATGCAACATATATTCACCTGTGGAACTCATTGCCACATGATATAATTGACGCAAATAGATTAGGACAGTTCTCAAAAGGTTTAGGCATTTCTGTGAATGAGGATAGTATTTGAGCTAGCTCAGGGCTGTAATATTGATCTCCACCATGGATCCGTGCACTCCAGGAACGGACAGCAAGTGACTGTTCTTTGCTAGCCTCCCTACTCAAGTCAGGAGTAAGCAGAGTGCTAATTGCATCTCCCTATTTAGTAACCAACCTCTTAAGCATTAAGGTCTCATCCTTCTGTTAGTACTCATCTTGAATACCTGGGCAAATGGGTGGGGGAAGGAATCCTTCACCCAGGCTGCAAAGTGGTGTCCCTCTGTGCTGCCATTTACCTGGCCCTTTTGTGCTAATGCACACAGAGGACCACACAGCCTGGGGCTCTGTTCTACATATGGGATGCTGCTTTCAAATCACCCAACCTCTAATCCAGCCCTCCATTTGAGCTGTGGAGCACTGATATAGGGTCCAGGCCCTAGAAATCATATGGAATGTATACAATTGTCCTGTAGGCTTAGTACAAGAGAGTCACAGATAGCTACAGAATCCATCATACTCTGAGTTCAGTCATTTTGGAAAAAAAAAAAAAAGGGTTCAGTCATTTCTGATGCTGTGTCAGAACCAGATGATTTTTAATGCTTCACCTTGCAATGTTGCTGGCCCCCAGTGAAAAACAGGTGCTAAGTTTGGAGAGGGGGGGGGAAACCACAAAAAAAAGCCACCCAACAAAAAAACAAAAAAACACCACCCTCACAATTGTTAAGAATCGCAACGTTATAAACAAAAACCAATTATAAATGAATATTATTAAATGGAACATTTAATAGTATTTCAGCCATAGGACCACAAGACAAACATTCCCCAACACAAATTATTCTCACTCATAGCAACCTTTAATATGGCATCAAAGGGAGTCCATCCTACAGTTTTAAACCTCCTGTGCTCTGGGGCTGTGTGTCCCAGTTATGGATCCGGTGGTCTCTCTGTTGTGCTTCTGCCAACATCTATTTCAAATTGTGCTTGCTCTGAAAGGCCCTCCGCATTCTGCTTATATCCTTAAAATAGCACTGGTGGTAGCTACAAGACTGATAGCTCAAAGTGCTGATGTCTTCATAAATCCACAGAAGAGTGTACACCACAGGTAGCAGGGCAAGCTTTCCTCACCAAAATACCTGAACCTTGTCCAGATAACTTGCATCCAAGTTTGAGGAACTTTCTGGATCATGAATGTTGATTTTAGAAAGAGCCTAAATCTTAGAAATCTGGAGTAGTTTAAGAGAACTGGAAGAAAGCTAATGTGCCAATATTTAAAAAGGGTAAACAGAATGACCTGAGAAATTATAGGCCTGTCAGCCTGACATCTATCCCAGGAAATATGTTCCTAAAGGTTGAACCTGCGTCAGTTACCCTGCAAGCTGCTTAACCCTTTCTGGCCATGCATCACACTTTGTATAAGATTCGTTGCAATTATATAACAATGGTAGCAACAATAATTTGCATGGTCATACTCGAATCAGATAACGTCACAGTGTGTATACACACACACACACACACACACACACACACACACTCACTCTACTGGTTGGGATCGTATTCCGTGCAGACAAGTGTAATCAAGTCATGATCACTTGAACCTAAGCAATAACTAATTTTCACTAGATCTGTTCAGAATTAGACTCCTTTGACAAGACTACCAACAAAGGAGACAGTGATGCTGTTTCAGATTTTTGATTACATCATTTTTACACTAGTATCACTCCACTGACTTCAGTAGCATTAATCCTGACCCCTCGTGACAGAGGTAGCATCCCTGTAACCCTCTTATGACATGATACGGTGCTGCAGCTGCTCTGCTTCAGTTTCCCCAATAGAGCTTAGCACGCTTCAGTTAAGGTTGTGGCTTAGCCCTATAGCCAAGCCACTGAGGGAGTTTTAACCCTTTCAAGGGTAGCAGAGTCCTCAAGTCAAAGTCCAACATAAATACAAACCAAAAGAACCTTCAGCCCACTGGGCTCAGCATACAGCCCCATTGCTTTCAGGCTGACCCCAGCTGCAGCAGCTTGCCTTAATGCCCACCAGTGGGTACCTGGTAACAAATTAAACCATAGTCCCCATCAGGCCTACCCTCTAGCAGATCATAGCCTCAAATCAGCTCCTGGCTACAGCCAGGCTTCTCACACAATACAGAAGCTGCCATTCCACTTCCCTCTTTTTAACTCGTTTTTCCAGGCCTGACTCAAGAACAAGTATAGCAGGGTGGGGTTCATTGCAGACATTGCAGCTTGTTATTCCCTTCCTAGCTAGTGTGGGGTTCACATACCCCATCCCACCCACCCCCACTGGTGTGCCTAAGAACACAATCATATCCAATTAATGCCAAATATAGAGATGATAGCTTGTTATTATCATCATCATCATCATCGCCGCACCCAGAAGCCCCAGCCAGGGACCAGGACCCCACTGTGCTAGGTACTGTACAAACACTGAACAAAAAGACAGTCCATGCCCCACAGAACTTACAATCTAAATGTAGAACAAGAGACAACAGGTGGAAATGGACAGATCAATGGACAAGTACAAGGAAAGAATGAGATATTGTGTAGTGTGGCCATCTGTGTACTGGCAACCTGATTGAGACCCACCCTCTTAATTCAAAGAGGCTCCCAGAAGTCTTTCTTCAGATGATATAACTCTTGCCACTACCGCTGCCTTGACTCATTGCTGTGCTCTTCCTTCCCAGGTTAAAGAAAACCGTTTAAGGCGTCAGAAGGCGCTAGAGCTCCAGAGACGAGAAAAGACCCTGAAAAAATTAGCCCTGGCTGAGGCTAAGCAGCGAGTGCAGGAGGAGAACAAAAGGCAGGCTCTGAAGGCCAAGAAGGAAGAAGAGGAGATCCAGTGGGAGATGGTGAAGCTGCGGAAGGAGATGGCGGAGAAGAAGCACATCATGGGAGAAGCACGAAGAATGTAAGATGGGGTGGGGAGGGAGAGTGGAGCTCAAACTCCATCTAATCGTTTGGACTACAGGGCTTACGAACCCCAAATGATAGGGAATTTCTTCAGTCATCAGCTTCTGGCAGCAGTGAGCTCTTATATAAATATATATTTTTTTTAATATATATATTAAAAAAAGACATCTCAAAGGAAAACTGTCTCCTGGGGCCCTGAACTCTCAATGTATATTTTTAAATGACTAATCCTGGAGGCGGCATCATTACTGTCTCTAGTTACATCACAGAAGCTGACAGATTGAAAGAAGGAATCAAATTCTGACATCAACTTGTCCACGTCAAAACTCTGGCATTTAAAATTGGAAACATCCCCTCTTTCGAGAGGGGAAAGAATGTGCCTGTCCAATGGAGCTCAGAGCTCTGCAGAGGCAGAGTCTTTGCTTCTGCTGAATTCAGGAGCTCCATAGGGCTCAGACCTTCCACAGTGCTGCAGCCCCCAGGGGGCACTGCGACAGCCACTTATCTTCATAGGCATCTATGAGATCCTAGTTCTCCATGTATGCTTTATTGACATCCCAATACCCTCTTACTGCTGGGTTCTGTAACCC
The DNA here is from genome assembly GCF_009764565.3 of Dermochelys coriacea. Classification (NCBI taxonomy): domain Eukaryota; kingdom Metazoa; phylum Chordata; order Testudines; family Dermochelyidae; genus Dermochelys; species Dermochelys coriacea. The sequence goes on along the minus strand of NC_050068.2, from coordinate 201,125,022 downwards.
CTTCCTGACTGTTGAATTTGTGTAGCTCATGTGCACTGGTCACCCAAATCCCAAAGCTACCCCTCTTCTCTAAAAGCTGTGCTTCAGTAGCTATCATCTGTCCAAGCTACAGAGGTCATTTTCACAGGATTGGGTTAGAAGGGGGGTGAGACCCATCCCACAATACTCCCTTTATTACTATCTACCTTTGGTTCTTGGTGTGTCTTACTTGCAGAGAGAGGAAGAGGCAAGAATTAGAAAAAGCTCAGAAACTGGCAGCGGTGGGCCTGTCTCACACTACGCCAAAGCCCCTGGAGCAGGAGAAAGAGGAGAAAAAAAGGAGATTGCAAGAGCTGCTGAGCAGGACTCAGAGTGAAAACCAGAAAGTGAGCATCCTCTTCCTCTATTTAGCACTCTGAGCCAAATTCTACCCTCAGCTATGTGCTCATGCAACTCTCACTGAAGTCAAAAGCCCTGGCTGCCAGGCCATCTGCCTCCTCCTGAGTGTCCTCTGTAGGGAGAGTAAGATAAAAGATCCATTGAGAGAGAAAGTAGAGGATGGCTTGGGGAATTGTTGTGTAGTGGTTAGAACAGGGAACTGGGAGCAAGGGACTCCTGAATCCTAATCCTTATTCTGTTGCTGAGTATCCATGGGCAAGTCGTTTAATGTCTGTGCCTCAGTTTCTCCAGTGGGGCTTCAAGGGGAGTTGTGGGCAAAACTTCACTGTTCAAGCAGTTGTGGGCAGAGAGCAGCCCAGTGTGACAGATCAAACAAATAGACACACAGAGGGGCCTTGAAAAACTCATGATGAGATCCTCACCCCCAGTCCGGCCCTTCAGCACCAAGTAAAAGGTCTGGAGTGGTATAAAGGGGCCCTAAAAGACCCACTTCTGCTATAAGCACTGTGGAGCCAGCCATAAGGCTTCCCTTTGAGGACTTCCTCATATTTCTTGGCATAGGAAAGGGTGGGAGTAGGCTGAGGAAGGTGTGGGGCTGTGGAGATTCCATGAAGCACCGTGGCCCCTTGGGGAAGCCCCAGAGCAGTAGTGGGCAACCTGCGGGCTGCATGTGGCCCATCTGCGTAATCTGATTGTGGGCCCTGGGACATTTTGCCGACATTGACCAGCTGTAACTACGGCCCAGTGGCCGCAGTTCACCGTTGGACATATGCCCTGAGCACTTTCTCCTACCCCTCACAATTCAGAAAAATAGCCCAAGAAAGGAATGTTGAATGGCCATGAAGTTACAGGTTTCCTGCAATGGCACATAATAAACTTGTCTCCTCGCTTCTTAATGTCAAGTTACCAGTTTTAGGTGATGCAACTTGGTTAAAACAGCGGATTGGAAACACTCCGTCTTACAGACTTCCATGCTGAGACCAACTACACTTTGTCTCATGAAACAGATGCAGGCACAGGAACTTCTGTACGTTTCCTCAGACATTTCCCTTGCTGTTTCTGCTAATTGTCAAAGACAGAATTTGCAGAATAGAAGGGAAAAATCTCAAACAGCAAGACAAAGTCTGTGCTAAAAATTTAGGTTTTAGACATCTGAAAATGAAAAGACCCTTTTGTATTGAATATCCTATAGAGTAAGCTCATTATAAGGAAGAAGGTTCCTTGTGTGGAGGCATGACTGACATAATATTTTTAATTAATATCATTTACATCATATATAGCTGTAGCACATTTAATACAGAAGAATCCCATAGCACTCAAATTGAGAAGCCAGCTATCCCAAAGGATCACTTTGTCTATAACTCAAATGCCACTGCTGCTGGAGTGGATGTGCACAGCAACACTACACCACAATTTAAGATAGTGAGCGAAGAGTCCAAATGAAACTCCAGGGGGATTTATGACTGGTATAATGTGAGCTATACATTTTCAAGGGCAGAAACTGCAGCTGAGCAGAGATAAGCAATAATGAATCCATTATTAACTTAAGTAGCTAGCATGTTGACATTTTATCCTCTTCATAATTCTCTGTTTGGATTTCCATGTCTAAGAATGTTGATGCAATTAATACAGGACATTATGAGAAAGAGGAACAGCTGAGGAATTGTTATGAGCTGACCCACTTGGAGGATCAAAATGAACAGCATCTCCAGTGGCAGGTTTAGAATTAAGAGGTAGATTAGATAGCAAATTGCTCTTCTTTCCAAGGTAAATCACTCCTAGGTAGCCAGTATGATTTTACTCCTTGGGAGAAAACGATAACTTCCTAGTGAGATGAGGGCAAATCTAGGTCACATTGTAAATTTTAGCACTGGGAATAGTCTTGTTTGTGCTTAGTCTTTACTCCATAAACTGTAAGCTGCTCTTTAATTTGAAAAAGTTCTACATTGAGGACACTATTCTCTAGAATCATGCTTTCTAGATTTAGGGACAATCCTGATTCTAGAATTTATATTTCTCTCTCATGGTTTATTCCTTTTTACTTGTAAACTGAGGACATTTTGCTCTGGAGTCACCATGAAACAAACTTGGAGTCCCATGCTACTATTTTTACAGTCAGTTTTCAGAGTAGAATTGCATAATAAGCATTGCTCTCCTCACATTAGTTCTCCACCCTCCGGAAGTGTTTGCTGGGGGTTTGAAGATAATAAGGTTGTTCAAAAGGAAAGGCCAAGGGAAGGATTGTGAGGATCAGCATTTGTGTGATGAAATGTTCTTGCTCACTGGCTCTATACACCTTTTCACTGCAGTGCCTACAGCAGCATTTCTCCACTTGGTACAAATTCATTCTGGATCATAGGATTAAAATGGGAAAAGCCAGGGCCCTTGCTGACTGGAAGTGCCAGCTGAAGGCCCTGCGAGCCTGGAGGGACTATACATGGGCCCAGAAGTTGGAGCAGGAGACTGAGCAGTTGGAGACTCATCTCAGGGATCAAAACAGGTAGTGACCCTTAGCCTATGGAATGCCTCCTTCTCACAGAGAAGCGAGCAGCCTTCAAACAAAGTCTAGTGCTAAGCGGAGGGTTGTGAAATGGTACGGTCTATTTAGGAGCATGTGGAAAGCCTTGTTCCTAGAAAATCTACATGTCACCCGTAGTTGGAGACACCATGGCATAGACTGAAACAAAGCTGGATCTGAGCAGGACTTGAACATCTCTTTCCAACAATCACCAATTTCTTTGTTTGGGTGTCCTTCATGGCACCTCCCTCATTGGCTCTTCATGTGCTTGGGGCCTGGAGGAAAGAGTGAGCTAAATTCATCCCTGATGAATCCAGTCATCAATTGGAGTTACCTCAGCGATTAGTTAGGTCTGATGCCTTCAAGAAGGAGCTTGCAGGTTGGATTCCCCATATATGGCAGCGTATTCTGCAAGTGGGGCTACCCATCACCTCCAGACAGCTGAAGAGGGAAACAGTGTATCCTTTTCACTCCTCTTTTATAGCATAAAGATGAGAATGGGGACTGTAAAACAAGCAGAAAAATATTTAAAGAACCCAGTTCATGCCTTCTGTATGCATCACAGGCATCCTTTCACCTTTAGTAGAAATAGATGGTTTTCAAAGACTTCCAGAATCAAGTGATATCAAGCAGAACTCATAAAAATATGAAATCTCATGACCTGTTCTGGATTGCTCTACCAATTTGGTAAATGCTAACACCTGGAGAGACAGTGTTGCCTAATGGCTAGAGCACTGGGCTGGGACTCAGGAGACATGGGTTTTAGTCCCAGCTCTGCCACTAGCCTGCTGGGTGTCCTTGGACAAGTCAATTCATGTTTTGGTGTCTCTGTTTCCGCATCTTTAAAATGTGGATAATGACACCAAGTTCCTTTGTAAAGCACTTGAAGGTCCACTGATGAAAAGTGCTAGATAAGAGTGAGGTATTATTAATTTTAAGCAGGCTAGGAGGGAGGCCTGTCCAATGTCTGTTGGTAATGGGAGTGCTTTATTTTCCAGGAAAAAACAGTTGGCTATTGAGCATAACCGGAGACAGGTTTTACGGTGCTGCTTTATAGAGTGGCAGCTCTGGAGCAGAGCCGAGGCTGAAAAGAGAAAGCTACAGTTGAGACAGAAGGAAACTAGAAAGAAGATGGCACAGCTGCTGGAGGCAGCATCAGTGGGGAAACTTGGCACAGATGGATCATGGGATGTTGGCAGGACCAGGATGAGAAAGGTGACCCAGGATCAACCTGTGAGGCAAGAGGAGGTAAAAGTTCTTTCCCATATGTTTCCTCATCCCAGTCTCTCCCACAGTGATTAATCTTAGTTCTATTAACCTCTGTGGTGCTTTATGACACAGGGATGGGCACTCTACTAGTGCAGCTTCGTCTTCCTGTTATGTCATGTGCACATTCCAGGAGTCATTCAGGCACTCCAGAAACAAGTCTTTAAAGATCAGAGGTGGATGGGAAGGTGGTAGACTTTGAAAACACTAGAGACGGATTTTTTTTTTTTAAAGTATAATCCCACTGTGTAGTGTCTACCAATTGAGGCATGCATCCTCTTGATCTCTTTTGAAGGGAGATTAAAATTTTTTTTTTAAATGACTCAATATGCCAAAGAACCATATACATTGACTAAAACCATGGTAATAGAAGAAAATGCTAAAGTCTGCCCTTGGTTAAACAAAGTGCAACCCTCTCGACTTTAAAGAATGAGAGAGCTCAATTTGGCCCAGGAAGCATCCAGGAAATGCACATAAAAGAAAAGAATAAGTGTGTGCACAATTGGATTGTAAGCTATTGGGCAGGACCATCTTTCTTAGGTGTGTATTGTTCCTAGCATAATAGGGCCCTGATACTTGAGAGAGGCCTCTAGGTGCTACCATAATATAGATAATTAAAAAAATAAATATATACACTCACATCAGGCCAAACTTTTCCTTCACTTATACCAATGTAACTCTTCTGAGCTCAGTGAGGTTGCATGGGGATAATCGAAAACAAAATTTCCCAGTTCCATCTTTGCAACACCAGTGGGACAGTTTCTTCACTGAGATACTCCGATTAGAATGGGAGTGTCATATTTGTAATTGAGGGCAGAATTTGGCCTAGGAAGTGGATTTGAGATTTAAGTATTCACTAATCATACAATTCTAAGAGGGAAGGCCACAAGTCTCAGAGTTTGGGCCTGGTTTATCACCATGCTCTAGTTTTATGACTGTGTAACTACTTTACTTTCAGTGCAGCTCCGTGGTGTAAAGCTAGAGTAGTGCCATAGTGAATCAGTCCCTTCACATTTTCCTCAATTAGCCAGATAGATTGCTCCTGTAGACCACCTTGTTGCAGCTGCGTTTCTTTTAATCTTAGCCTTAATGTCTAAATCAGAACACCCGAGTCCAAGTAAGAGTGCATTAACATCATTTGGGTTTAGACCTACTCACTGAATTAACATCCCATGTCATCAACTGCATTACAACAGTTCTGAGGCACAGGACCGCCCCATAAGAATCTTGTCCGATCCTCCAGGGGTACATACCAGCCATAAACCAGATGGACTTGGCCAGTTCAGGAGTCTTGGATGGTGTAGACCAACCTTGTAGTTCCTGTACCTCCTCCCACCCTGGGATAGCACTACAAATGGTGAGAACTGTGTCCAGAGTACACACCTGAGGTTACCCTGCCTCTCAGACTGATTTCACTGTTGCTCCATTCAGAAAAATGCTCCTAGCTCTTCAAGGGCAGCAGAGGTCTTGACTTCAGTCAGTGCAGAATCCTTCCCTTGCAGGTGACTGAAACTCCCCTTCTTCAGGAGGAGCCCATCAATCCTGTGGAACCCTGTTGTCGGGGTGCTGGTCAGATGCCCAGTCTTCATTCATGCAAGAAGCCCAAGTATGCCTGGCAGGTTACCCTACAACATGCTGCTGTGAATTCAGAGGATCACGCTGAATCCAGTAATCAGTCAGTCCGTCCCATACACTGGTTTGGGGCATCTGGGAAAAAAGTGGCCCCTGCCTTCAGGGGCCACTTTGAGCACCGCCATGCCTTCCAGCAGCAGCTGATTGAGGAGCAGAGGAGACAGCTTCAAGAACAGCAGGAGGTGATCCTCGAACTGCAGGAAAACCAATGGCTGAGGAGGGCTAAGCGAGAGGCAGAGCAAGCCACAGCTGTCACCATGACACTCAACAATCCAGTCCCAAAAACTAAGGAAAAAATGCTGAAGAGAAGGGATCTGTCAAGCTGCAAGAGCATGTCATCTTTGAGGTACAGCCACCTTACTGAGCCATAGTGGGGACAGACTGTACTATTCAGAGCACCTTACTCCTGCTCACAAGCGGAACAAGGTCATTTGGGTCAGCACTTGCATAGTAAACCTCCATGCAATACCTCTGGGCACCTGAAAGTGGTGTTAATGGTGCACTAAGTGTTGCTCTTCCTTTTGAGCCAGTGCCAAGTGCGGTGTTAGCTGGTCCAGATCCTTGACGCTGCTCTAGCTGCTTTGCATTGCCCCGAAGGCGTATTAAACTTGTAATGCACCTTGGGATGCAAAATGCTCTATTGTTGTTAAAGGTAGGAGCAAAGTGGATTTATTTAGTACAACAACATTATCAGTACTTTGTGCTTCTTTAACATCCTTTAGCCAAGGATCTTAAAACACTTCACAGGCGCTAATTACTTGAGTCTCACAACCTGCTTGTGATGTAGGAATGTGTTATTACTCTGTTTTACAGATGGGGAAACTGGGACCAAGAGAGGCTGAGTGATTTCCTCAAGGTCCCACAATGAGACTGCAGCAAAACTGAGACTAGAAGCCATGAATCCTGACTCTCACCCTTGATTATTATACACAAGGCCTCCTTGCCTAAGGAAGGCGATGATGCTAGTTTCTTTTCTCTTTCACTTCACAGTTCACCTGTGCCTTTGGGGCCAAAGAGCACAAAGACTGTGACCCAAAGCCGGAGGAGCTCAAATCTGCCGACCTCAGCTCATCCCATACTAAAAGGTATTATTCTACTTGGTAGTAAAGCCTATTCCTGCCCTCTTCCCAGAGAATAGCATCTCTTTCCTGTCCACATCTCTCCTCCATATGGGTGTTCAACCATGCATGAGCAAAACCCACTCAATCCCCTCCCAGCAGAATCAAAGCTACTAAACACACCACCAAAAGGGTGGGTTGCTTTAAGCATGCACTGACAGCTTGTTACAGGGTCTGGCCCTTTAATATCCAAGTCAGACATTTGGGTCCTTGCAAGTTCTGTGGTCAGTAAACCAAGGTGAGTTGTTGTCCCCAAAGATCATGCTGGATTTTTCCCCACACAAGAAATTATAGAGCTGGCATTTTGTTCACTTCACACTATCCTTTTCACTGCAGGCTAAAGCTGTAGAGACAAAGGCTGTCTGGCTTCCCTTCCCATCCCATGTGATTTCACACCCTCCCCCCCTGCAGTCTATATTGAGTGGTCTGTAAATGTCATCAGAGATGAGGGGGGTTGCATTTATTAAAGCAATATCAGGTTCCTTTAACCATTCCCAGGGCCTGTAGCATTGTATAAACTTATGTAAGGCCTTAGCCTGCTTGAAAGGTTTTCCAAAATGTGACCATAGTAATATTTTAAACAGACCTAGGAATCACAAAAATTCAGTAATGTATTTTTTTGGCTGGGTGCCTGCCTGGCTGCAGCCCTTTCAGCACCCAAGCATGCTTTCAGCATCTGTAGTGCATGAGCCTAGATATCCCACACTTTGCTTCACTGAGACTCTCTGCTGATCTAGGTGAGTAAGCACTTCTCCAGCATAAATGGGTGTTTCTCTACAGACATCCCAGTGACTAATTATAATCAAGAGAACACAATGCAGGATCAGGTGCTGCTCAGTTCTGGTCCATTGCAGAGTGTAAAATAGCAGGTGTTCTTCAGACAACACAGAGCAATCCAAGATACCTGTCACGGGGTTCGCTACTCACCACAGGGACATCTGGTGGCCATGTCTGCGGATTAGCTTTATTCCAGTCTGATGCCCCCACTTCCCACAGTTGCTCACATTGCGCTCCTCCTCACTTCCCACAACTCTCTCTCCATGGCTCAGCCTTTCAGCCAGGCCACTGTACAGTCCTTGCCTTCCAGGGTATCAAAAAAATCACTGGATCAGCTGTTCTCATGCTGCTCCAGACAGTCTTCCAGTCCAGGGGCAGGTCCTGTGCCACTCTTCCAGCAGCTGGTGGGGAACCCAGACCCACCCACTACTCCAGGGACCTTGTGTCTAGCAACTATGGTCTGCTTGCACCCAGACACTGTTGTTATTTTCCTAGACTCCTTCCTACTTCCCTGCTCTAGTCTCTGGCCCCCCTTCTCTGGGTTTACCACTCCTTACTCCTTCCTCTCAGGGAGTAACTAGAAGCTATTTACCCCTTTGACTTCTTGCCAGAGGTGTAGCCCCAAACATACCTCCCTACTCCCAGAGAACAACTGTAAACTGCTTCCCTACAGCCCTCTTCTAGTCTCAGCTTGCCCCTGCCCAGCTGGGCTTCATCTTCATTAGTCTTTCAGGCCCTGGCTGTCCCCTAGGTGCAGCCTGTCAGGTTAATTGTCCTAACAATCTACTCTGCCTTGTGTGAGGTGAACACCCCGTTGCAGTACCACCACAGGGCAAAGGAAGTAACCACAGATTTTGGTGGGTACTTACAGCTGGGTTCCCCCCAAGAGTCCAAATCTAGTTTCCTATGCTATCCACTGCTAGGGTCACAAATAAGGATCAGCTGGTTCCATCTGCTTAGTCCTGAGGAGCTCTGAGGCTGTGCTAAGCCACTTGGGACTAATGTTATTCCATCTCTAACAATACAGGCCGTCTTGGTTTGTTCCTCCAGACCATCTCCACAGATCACACCAGATGGGAAGTCACCCTCCAGACCCTCTGCTCTCAGCCCTACCTTCTCCTTCCCAGCTGAGTAATACCTGAACCTGCACTTGGACATGCAGGAAATCCCCTTAGGGGAAGGGCAGCATTTTTTTTTTGGCTAGATCCAGCTATTGTGCTCCATAGATCTCTCAGCATCCACTTTCCAGAGTCCTGGCACCTGATTCCCTTTAACATGCATCAGTGGGAGATGGTTCTTTGTGGGGAGTGGTTTAAGAGCTTTCCCTTGTGCATTTGAGACATTGGCTCCTGCGTCAGGCCTGGCTCGCCCCTTTGCTCTCCGAGTTGGGCAGTTCTATGGTAAATAGCCCACTGACTGGCCCACCCAGCACCTTTTCCCCTGTTTTACCCTTACAGGGGTGACCTGGAGTTGGGCTGGACTTTGGCCTCACTGGGTCATCACTGTATCTGGACCTGTCCCTCTGACCCTGTTTTCTCCCTTCTCCTTCCCTGCCAGCATTTCAAGGTCTTGTGTACAGTGGACATGTTCCCCTCTGTTAGCACGGCAATCTCTTGAAGGGATTCACACAGAGGCCTTCACAATGCCCCTTGGGAGCTGCTGTAAGGCTTGTGTGTCCCTCATTTCCACACAGTGGCAGCCTGCACTAACTCCATCTCTTTATTAAATGATTCCCTTTGGCCTTTAGATTCACCAACCCCTTCCAGTGGCAGCCATGGAACTGGCCGGTACCATTTCATCTCTGGCTGCTGAGTCTGTGGCTCTAGTCCCTGTAGTAGCATCTCTGTCTCAGCCGGAAATGGCGATTATGTAACAAACACCTCACACTACTGTCACTCCAAGTGAAATTGTAGTGCATTAGTATAAAACCCAAATCAGGGCCAATTATCCTGCAAAATGAGGAGGCTCTAGGAAACTGAAGTGTCCATAGCTGCAGCCAGAAAACAGGCAGGGCCAAGGTGCCCCAACAGGCGAATCCCCTGCAATGGCAGGAAGCTGGTTTTTGTGCCATAGGCCCAGGTGATCCTAGCAGATGAACCCACTCGATGCTCCAGAGGAAGGCAAAAAAACTCCAAGGTCTGTGCCAATCTGACCTGGAGGAAAATTCCTTTCCAACCCCAAATCTCGTGATCAGTTTAACCTGAGCATGTCAGCAAGGATCACATAGCTAATACACATCTGGTCTCATGGGATTTATTGTTACTGCCTCAGACCATTGGCCCTCTGGGCCAGTGTCCTGCCTCCAGCTGTGACTAGGATCAGATGCTTCAAAGGAAGGAAAAACCCCACATAATTGATTCAGCAAGTTGTGAATGGGGGGGGGGGGTTTGTCCTTCCTGACCCCAACAGAAAATCAGCTGAAGACCTGAAGCATGAGACTGGATTCCTCTAATTATCTCACCAACATAGATACTAGTATGAACATAGTGAGGGCAAAGCAGAGGTGTGGGTGTGGGGGATGCAGGAAAGGAAGGGGCTGTCATCTCTCCATGGCATGGAAGGGAGAAATGTGGGACATTTGTATGTTGTCCTATTTACTCAGTGAGCTATTCAGGGCAGGGATATGTCTTATCCATGTTCTGTAAAGTGAAGTGCTGGTAAGCGCTATTTATAGCTCAGTCAATATGCACTATGCTTTACGGAACCCAGATAAGGCAGGTCCCTCCCTCCCTTTTAGTCACAGACTAAAAGCACAAGAAAAACATACCTGCACTGTCGAATGCTGGCTTCTCTGTGAAGTGTGGGTGCTGATGCTGCCCCGAGGGGGGGCCTGGGCAGCTTTGCTTGTGGGTCCCAGTCTCTTGCTGCAGCACTTTGAGCCTCTCCCTCTTTGTAGGTTGGAGATGCTTGTCATTGTGAAATTTTATTTCATTATTATTTTATTATTCTAGCAAAGTGTTACAGTTGAGCTTTGGTATTGGCTCTACCTCCCCATCCCCCAGCCTGACCCCAAGGGCCTGGGACATGAAAGAAAGACAGTAATAGAACTATGATGCCATCCCCAGTGTGTTATTGAGACAGCCCTTTTGAATTGCAGCTCCCCTATGGGGTTGCTACATTTTGACTGTTCTGTTTCCCCACTCCACTATTTGTGCCTGTCTTTTCAGCCACCCAACTTCCACCAGAATTGAATCCTTGTTCTTCCTTTTACAACTAGTTTTCTGGTTCCATTCAAGGCAACGGAGTCCATAGAATCACACGCAGTAGGGCCAGGAAACAACCTCAGGCCAATACTTGAATATTTATCAAAAAAAAAAAATCAATATTAACCAAGATGCTTTGCAATTATTAAAAAGAGGCAAACTGATACAGAATAGAAGATCCACTAAGTGAGAAAGTTCAAGACAGGAAGGGAGACAGACAGGAAAAGAACTGTATGAAAGAGAGAAAACTACATGAGAAAGGGAGAGAAAAATATTGATAGAGACTTATGGACAATAGGTCATCATGTCTGAAGCCTGCTTAATGACTATGGGTGGGATCTGCAAATGTGCCCTGGAATACAAGTCCCATTGATTTTGATTATGCTCCTACCTCACTTAGGTACTATTAAAAATCCCACCCAAAGGCCATTTGTGCTAAAGCCTGTTCTCAGCTGTTCCTGAATCTCTGCACTGGTGGAACTGCCCCTGCTAGTTTATTCCAATAACCAGTCCCTCTCACTGTTAATATATTTCCCTAGTGTCTCAGCTCTGTGTTTCCCTCTTTGGCTTTGGCCATTGCTACTGATCCTACCACCATGTGAAGCTGTGAATAATTCCTGTTCACTCTTTATTCTATTCCCTGGCAGAAATGTATCAACACTTATCAAGTCCCCTCAGCCCATGGGTCCTTTCTATGCTATGTTGCATAGAGTTAACACCTCGGTCATTACCCATGTCTCTTACTTTCTCTCAAGCTGTCTCATTTCAGCCAGTATTGGGGCTGTACTAACTGGGGAGGGGCCTGAACCAAATTCACAGATCAAAGGACTCCCAAACTCTGGGGAGGTTTGGAATCTGAACCAGGATCTGGACCAGAATTTCAGAGCTGTTCACCCTCACCCCCCAATCCCTGTAGTAGATCCAACCAAACCCAGGATTGACACTGTGGCATTTGAAATCTGGATCTGAATTTAGCACCTCAGTCCCATCTCTATTGTTTATTATGGATACATCAGTCAGCGAGATCTCAGGGATACCAGGGAGCCTCTTCTTTCTCTTCCTCACTCCCACAGAGAGAGTGAACCCAGGACAGCTGGGGAGTGGGCAGCCATCCCTACTAACTCCTGCTAAGTACAGTCCAGTGACTCATTGCACTTATCTATTGGAAGACGAGATGCTTTGCTGATGGTTCCCACTGCCCTGCTTTGTTGTTATCACTGTATCAACTAGAGGTGTGGCTGAACCAAAACCCTAGATCCCAGCACATGCCCTTCCCCCATGTCTTTGAAGGGATCAAAATCCAGATCCATTTGACTTGGGCCCATCTCTAACAGCCTGGCTGGGAAAGCCCTAGCAGAACTGGGGAAGCAATTTCTTTACTGTGATAAAAAGACTGAACTGCCTGTGGTTGTTGACTGCACCTGTCACTGCCTCACTCTGACATTGAGGGGCAAAGACTAGCTCTGACAGAACATACAGGAGAGAGGAGGTTATCAGCAAAGTGACACCTTGATGATGATTTCACCCTCTCTGCTGACCAATGAGAATGCAGCATTTCAACGGATCTCACAAAAGCCATGTGAGAAGCAGTGGCATCTCAATAACTGTACCCATACCCCAAGAGTCAGAACAACATGAAGAGCTGCATCCGGAAGTCCTTGTGAGTAAGCCAAGGAAGCTGCTTGCATGAGTAAGGTCTCCAAGACTGAACCAGTGGATTTTACCTCTCTCACCAGTCAATCTGTCCAGGTCTCTTGGAGATCCCATTGCAGCTCCCCTTCAATCAGCTGCATTGCACATCTGCACCCAAACAGAAGAATCAGGGGAAAAAAAGTTCTCCATGGGACTGTTCTTAAAGTCTGACTGATGTGTACTGCTACTTTTTATGGGTAAGGGAGGTAACAATCCCAGCTGTTGTAGGCTGGCTGTTAAGGGTTGCAACAAGAGCTGCCTCCTAAGCATCCCCTTGTGGCAGCTCTGTGGCACTCTGCCTCAGTTTCCCCTCCTGGACTCCTGTCACAAGTGTAATAAGAACAGCCCATCTTGGGGGTCTGGTTTATTAACAAAGTTCAGAATAATTCAAACCATGCTTAAGGTCCCAAAAATAATTGAAGCAGCCACTCCGAGGCTTTTCCTACCCAGGCCTCTGTCTTCCTTGTCCAATTCTCTGGCTCCAAGAAGTCATCAGGCAAACCCTTCTACTGCTCTCCTGGTTTCTCACGGTCCCTACAAGAGCCTAGCTGCTCTCAGCAGCCAGGCCACTGATGAAGTTTCTCCCCTTAACTACCTCTAGGTCACTTCTCTATCCAGGCCTCTCCCTCATTTATCCAAGAGGCCTTGATTGAATCACATGACCCACCAGTCACATGTTCCAACCTGAGGAGTTCAGTCGGCCATGTCACAGGTGGGGCTGAGACCAGTGCTTAATTTGTAATGAAAGAGGTGCTGGGGCTCAAGCAATTTTTTTAACATTCATAACTGATGCAGCAAGCCCAGAGGTGCCAGGGCTATGAACTGCCAAGCCCAGAGGTGCTGAGGCTCAGCCCTGGCAAGTCCTGGCACAAATTAAGCACAGGCTGAGACCCATCTCCTTTTAAAGTGCCAGCCACGCTGTGAAAAGGATGTTTTATGTGGATAGCCTGAGAATAGAAGAGTAAAACCTAGGGACCATGCCTGATTGACTCTGCATTGTCATGCTGGCAACTCTCCCTGTCTCTGCTCCCTGCCTTGTAAGTCTGTTTTCAGTTACCACAAGGAGAGTGAATCTATACAGTCCCATCCTTGGACACTTTGTCTTCTTGTACTTAGGATAAAACTCATCGCTTTTGAGGAGTTTAGAGCAAAGGCCTCTCCTATCATGCCCATAACCCAGCTTTCTCCACTCAATAAGAGATGCCCATCTTATAGCCTTGGGTAGGAGCTTTGCTATGAAGCATGCATCAGGCTGACATTTGCTGAGAGGCCTTTTTAGCTTATGCCCTCTCTCTTAGTTCTCGCTGTTTTAACTCTAGCACTATGCAGTAAGCTGTGACTTTGAACAGTAGAGGTCAAAAGTCAACCCAATCACTCTGCCATGGACTAACCTCTGGTCTCAAATGATTTCTTCATGTGAACCCCAAGGTTTTTGTGATCTTTGTGATACAGGATCTGATGGCTGGAAGCTGACCATCTAGGCATGGTTTATTTCCAATGTGAGGTGTCTTCTGCTGGCAGAGGCTTCAGTGGACAAGCACATCCATTCAGTAAAAAAAAATTGCAAAGACATGAGGCCTTCTGGGGGATTGAGTCTTCGTTTGTGTTACCCCAGGTGTGGGTCATTTTTGCTGATGAGCTACATGAGACTGTTGTGGATGCTGGAATAATTTATAACCATGTTGAATGATTCCCCAAGCACTGCAAGGAAGCATTGCTTAGCTTCTCAAACAAAATCAGTGTGAATGCTCTGCTACACCTAAACTGGCCATTTCCGGGGATGGAGAAGGGTGGCTTGTAGAATGTCCTGCACCATTATACTGAACCTACTATCTGCTCCATATCCTTAGCACAATGGTTCTCAAACCCTTTTTTCCACAGACCACTTGAAAATTGCTGAGGGTCTTGGCGCACCACTTAATAATCTTTCCAAATGTTGTTTGTACCATTAGCTAACTATTGTAAAGCGCGTTGGACAAAAGCTCTCTATAAAAAAAACCCTTAATAATAATTAATGTCTTTTTTTTCTACAAATAAAAGCATACAACTCATATTTTAATATCAGTAGTTTTACCTTTCTAATGTGATGGATGTGCTCTCTCTCCCACGCTGCAGCAGCCCCCGAGCTGGGGCTGGGAAGGAGGGCCGTCTCTCCCTGGCAGCCGCAGCCCTGGAGCTGGGGAAAGTTGCCTCTTTCTCTGGCCACTGCAGCCCTGCATGTCACAAATTCACCCCCAGCCCCTCTTCTCACCCCACTGTCCCCTCCCTATTCCCCCCAAGGCCACCACCTCATCTTACATGTGCGTCTTCTCCAGGGTCCCGACACCTCATTAGTGGAGCCACGCCTGCGTGGCTCCAGTAATGAGGAGGGTGGCCCTTCATTGTTGTGTGTGCGGCCTCCCAGGCACACACCGTAGTGGGAACTATCCATGGAACACCTGAATGGAGCTCGGACCACAGTTTGAGAACCTCTGCCTTAGCATATCCTGATCACATATAGAGCTTATTAAGGCCATCATGTGTCTCATAGGGATGGGAAAGAGGAAAGGAACAGATTCTCTGCATTTACCTCCTCTTAAAGGTCCTGTGTTACAGAAACTCCGGACGTGGCTCCTATCCGAGCCCATCAATGTTGCTCTGAGAGGTGGCCACAGGGGGTCAGTCATAACCAATGTCAAGCACTCCCATAACCAGTGTAACCTCTTCCCACAAGTCCTCCACTGCACTGCCAGACTGAAGAGCTGGCGGGACCCGAGCTCCTCAACACTGACCGTGCCAAGTCAAGCTCGAATGTGAGTTTGGAGACAGAACTGCACATTCGTCCTGTTCCCAAACTGCTACCATGGCCTTGTAGCTCATATATACTAATCCTCATGTCCCCTTGGTTCTAATTCTCTAGCCATGGAAGAGAGAGCAATTCACCGAGCAGAACGGAGGAGGGAACTGGAAGAGGCCAAGAGAAAAAGAGAGGAGGAGAAACTGGTAAGTAAAGCCGAGAGCTAATCTGAGACACCCCGGCTGAGAGAGTGGCTGTGAAAGGAAGCCCCTCACAGTCAAGTGCTGGGAAAAGCACCTCCTCCTTCATTTACATGATGAACTTGAGCCCATTGGTAAGTGTCTGATAGACACCCCAAAAATGGATAAACAAACCCTATCACAACAGGACATCCCCACCCACACAGCCTGGTGAGTGATTGACCTCCCTGCTGGAGTGCTGAAGTCGCTCATTTTTCCCCACTTCTGCCCCTCTTCCAAGCTCCTCCCTCATGCCTACTATCCTTCCAACCAGGGAGGATGGGGTGGGATTCTCTTCAGAGCCTATCAATTCCAGTACTGAATGGGTCACCATTGAGTGATGTGAAATACTAGACTCTCTGCTTCTCTTGCTCCTGGATGAACATGCTGCATCTTCAGCACTTCTAGAAATAAGAAATCTCTTACGCATCTGGGGGGAGTCCCTGAAAATCCTAAGCTCATTCAAAAAGTGTCACCATCTCTTCACCTGCCAAACTGTCTCTCCCTCCACAAGGTCCTTAAACCTAAGGAAAGTGGTTGGACTTCTGATTTTTGCTATCATAGACAGGGCTCAGATCGGATTTTTTTCCCTGCTCCACCCACTCATGTGCAGCACTGCACATCCAGCCAGGTGTGTGGTTTTTTTCTACCTTCCTCTGTAACATCAGGAGGACACAGAGCTTGATGAACCTTTGATCTGATCCAGTACAGCAAATCCTACAGTTCTTTATTTAGTAGTAAATGTCTGCCAGCAAATAAGGATGATTTACCATGTATGTGTGTGTCTGTGTAATTAATGTGATTAGCCCCATCTACCCCATGGAAAGTATTTTCCAGGATCTCCAACCTGTATAGGCTCAGGTAGCACTTTCAAACAAATGCCTGGAAGGTTAGAGGCAGGAAGGGAGTTGTTTAGATGTGAATTACCTTATTATAGGAGAAATAAATCCTGAAAGTGAGAAGATCAGATAATTCACATGAAATCCTGAGCCCAGCTGCTTTCAGACAGAGCAGCATCTCACCAAGGACCTAAGTTAGGTGGAATGGAAGGAGGCCAAGCCAGTCTTCATGGTTCTTCTATCACAGGGGCTCTTGTGGATTATAGTCTGTGCTGGAATTTGTCATAGATGTTCCTTTGACAGAGTGGCCCTCTTAAATGGAACCAACTGTTACCATAACGCTGAGGTTGTGATGTTATCTGCACTGAAATCAGGAAGTTCAGAATAAGGATCCTCCAGAAAATGATGTTTTGCCTCCTGTGGGATGGAAGTGGGTTGAAGAGGCTTAACCAAACCGTAGAGAAGGTTTCAATTGGCGGGCAGGCCAGGATCCAGATTTCACTTTGGTTTTACTGTGTACACTTGGGTACACAAATTGGTTTCACTGTGTACCCAAATAGGTTTGCCCATCTGTGACTGACACGCCTTTGAGGGGTTTTTAGTTCTTTGATGTGTGTGCTGAAGGTGACAGCATTGTTGAATTGAAAGTGATTGTGCTACAGAAGGTGTTGGTATGTGGGAAGTTTGTGACAGGAGAGGGTGAATGCTTGGAGAATGGTGCTGTGCTGGGTGTGAATGTTGCCTCAGTGAAACAACTTCCTTGATTTTTAGTGTCCGTGGCACATCAGGGAAATACAGTTGAGCCACCATAAAACTAACTTCATGATGGTTTTGTGTGGAAGTAAAAGTAGAACAGCCCAGATCATAGAGGTAGCCTGTGGAACTCAGGGCTGAGTGAGAAACTGGGAGTGGATAACCTTCAATAATATGTAAAGTTATTCAGGCCCAGAGAAGGGTTGTCAAATGCAATGCTTCAGGCTGTATAGCGATCACTTGCAGGAAGCAGTGTCCTTCCCCACCCTAATGTACATCATTGCACAACAGTTGAAGGTCATTGCTAGAGGCAGGATGCTCACCTCTCTGGTCTTTGGTCTGAATGTCCTTTGTTCCTGTGAATGTTCAAATGTGGTGAATCTGGTTTTATTCCAGCCATGTCCTTCTTTCCAAGGTGCAGCTGAAGGCCGAAGAGGAAGAGCGTCAGAGGAAGGAGGCTGCTGAAAAAGAGGCCCAGCTGGAGAAGAGGAGGGAAGAGAGGAGACAGCGGAAATTGGTGCGCAGAACACTGTATGTCTCTGCCCCACATCCACAATGGTAGAGAGCAAAAGCCATTACCCTCTGGCAACTGTTCAGTGGCCAGAATGAAAAGAGTTGGTATCTCAGTTACTGTACCGGTGTCCACAGAATAAAACCCACTATCACTCTTGGATGCTCCCATATTGGCAGTTTCAACAGAAGCTGAGGTTTGAATGGACTGTGGACGCTGCATTCACTGTCCAGTTGATGGTCCCTGCAGATGCTTTGTCAGGTTTGAGGTGCATCAGTGAGGCTGTGTGGGTGAAGCCTGCACTGTGGCTGGCTGTGCTGTACCCACACCTCGTTCTGAGTTGCTCCTTTCATTCATGTCCCTATACCCTACTGCACCAGTAACAAATATGTCACTTCAGCTAAATAAGCCCTAGAAAGAGTTCCATAGTGTGGCAGCTTCCTGCCAAAGAATGGGACTATCTCCTCTGGTACACCAGCAGTTTCTGCCAGGCAGGAACTGCCATCTCAAGGCTATTGCTTGGGAATGAGCTATGGCAATAGCCCAAGCAGCAAGATGCTTTTAAATCCCAGAAATATGCTTCCTTTCTCCCGTTCAGTAACCTAAATACTGCTGTAGCACTTCAGCGTAGACACGGCCTACACCGACAGGAGAGGTTCTTCCATCAGTGTAGATAAACAACCTCCCCAAGAGGCTGTAGCTAGGTTGATGGAAGAATTCTTTCATTGACATAGCTCTAACTACACAGCGGGTTTGGTCGGTATAGATGCGTCTTAGGAGTGTGAATTTTTCACACCCCTGTGAGACCGAGCCATACCAATGTATACACGTGCTAGATTCTTCATTCCTTTGACATACAAGTTGGGGGTGACTTTCTCGAATACTGTGGTCATTCTTCCAAAATGGTTTCAAGCCTTCATGATTTCTTGAAGGAGACTGTTCCCCTTGCTTCACACAGCCATGGTTGGCTCATTCCAGTAGCAGCTGATGTGTTTGTATGTGTCAGAGATGTTTGGCCACCTTGTGGTAGTAGCTACACAAGCTGCAGATTCCTATTTCTGGCCAGGTCAGGATCCCCATCTACTCCCTGTCTGTGGTTATGTGCCTTACCATCCATTTCACCCCAGATGAGTTAAACTGTTGGTCTTTGAATTGCAGAAAGAACTGGAGAAGCAGAGAAGGCTGGAGAAAGAGCGGCAGCTCCTGTCAAAAGCCAGAGACCATTATGAGAAGGTCCTGCTGAGAAAGCAGGGGCTGGAGCCCTGGAAGAGGCTGAGGGAGCAAGCCAAGGAAAACATGGTGGTAAAGTGCCTATTGAGGGAAGAGAAAGGAAGGAAGCAGCAGTCAAATGGGGTTGTGGGGGAGAAATAGGTAATGGACTCTGAAGGCAGAAGGAGATGGAAAAAACTATTGACTGACTGAGTCCCTCCCCCTGCAAGAGCAGGGCATTGCATCCTTCCTTAATAGAGGATGTTTCCAATATTAAATTCACACAGCAGTGGATCCTCAAAGGTATTTAGGTATCTAACACCAATTAATTTCAAGTACCTAAATACCTGTGAGGGTCTGGGCCTTAGTGCTTTGGAAAATTTGGCCCTAGGACGATTTCATTTGAAAGGAGAAGAGCAAAAGGAGACGTGATAGTTGTATATGAAATAAAGAAGGACAGACAAAACCTCAACTGGATGCTCCCATGTCCCTGTGTACAAGAACAAAATGGCACACAGTGAAATAAAGACAGCAAATTCAAAGCTGATGAAAGCAAATCATTTCTAATTAGCCTGCAGTTACCTGCGATACTCCCGTGATTTGAGGCTGATAGTGTGGTAAGAATCAGTGTTTGTGGCACCTTAGAGACTGATGAAGTGATGAAGTGAGCTGTAGCTCACGAAAGCTTATGCTCAAATAAATTTGTTAGTCTCTAAGGTGCCACAAGTCCTCCTTTTCCTTTTTAAGAATCAGTGTGACATTCTGCCTGAGTAAGGAGGACATCTGCAGTTATACAAAGATAAAAATGACTCGCAGTCATGAGGGGCTTTCAGTCCTCAGTCCACAAGTTGATCAGCCACTTGGTCAGAGACATAGTCAAGCCAGCGTAGAGTGTGGAACAGTTGGGTATGGTGTGTCATGGGACCTTATACATTAAAGCAGAGGTAGTTTTGCAGTGGCGTTTCCCTGGCTGCAGTCCTACAACATATTTATTTAGGTAACTGGCCCTTTTTTCTACCTCCTAACTGCTCAGGTGGCACAAAAGCACCACTGCTCGGGATTGCAAAGAAAGTGCCTGCTGGCCTGGCTCTGGCACATCCAGGAGAGCCTCGCTGAGAAGATGGCTCAAGCTGAGGAATTCTTGTCCTGCATGTTACTCAGAAGGGGCTTCAGGAGCTGGTTAAAGGTGAGCCCAGACCAAAGGGGTGGGGATGTTACTAACCCAACCAACTGTTCTCACACTCCGAACCCAACTTCAGGGCCTACTGCATGCACCCATGGGCTCCAGGTGAGCCTTGCATCACATGGTCATTGCATGCTGCCTGCTATGTCACACTGACCTCCCTTTCACGTCACTTGCCTCCTCAACCCCTTTCTCCCTTCTCCCCTATCTGCATCACCCCTTGCCTTACTCCACTCTACCCCCTTCCTCCCCTTATCACTCCCCCTTCCTATTGCTCGTCTTCTCACCCCTTCAATCACAGCCTCCTCTTTGCTCCCTTCAGTCATTACCCCTTTACTCCACTGCCTGTTGCTCCTCCCGCCTCTCTTTCTCATTCCCATGCCTATTACCTTCACTAGAGGTTTCTTTGATACTCTTCTGTGGTTGTTTAGTGAGGAGGCCAGGAGAACAAGCTTACTTCTTTCCCTCTGTCATTTCTCCAGTACAAGGATTATCTCTCTGCTCTGGAAGAGAGAGCTAGCAGGCTCTATGCAGCCTCTCTCAAGAAGAAGTTGTTCTGGGCATGGTTTGACCTACTCAACGAGGAGAAGAATGCATTATGGGAAAAGCAGAAGATCGCAGCTGAGCACAGTGATAGGTAAACGTATTCCCCTAGTGAGAGTTGTTCTTACTTGGCATGTACCTACCTTATGGGACATTTTTGAGTGTCTGGCCTTTCCCCTTCAACCCACCATATTTAGACAATACCCCGCTGTCACTTACTGTGAAAGGCGGCTCTTGCTTGTGATATTCTGGTCTCATAATACGCACGGGGCTGACAATGGGTGCAGAACATCTGAAGAAAGATGGCTCCATGCAGATTGAAAAAGGGAGTTTGGTCCTTAATCTTTTCAGCAATTCTGAATTCCCTGGAGGAGGGGCAGGGAGAAGATGATGAACAGTTGAGACTTTCGGAGTCAGTCAGTGGATCTGGCCACACAGCTCCTGTTAAAAAGCCAGCTTAGAAAAACTTTTACGTACAGTGATAGTGAGTCAAGTGATTGTATGGGAATAACATTGCAGGGCTTCCAGAGCTGCTGTTCTTGGTGACCTTGCAGATTGAATGGGCTCAGTTTATGAATCCAAAGCTGATTAGCTGCAAACGGCACTTGGGATCTGAGAATCCAGGTGGTTCTTTCTGCCTCTTACCCGATTCTGCAGTTTTGTCAGTCCCAAGCTGACAATTTTGTTGACGATGAATGAAGCTGAATAGATTCCAATTTACTCTCCCATAGCTGTGCTGTAGTGCATGTTTAACAGGACATTTCTTACAGTCAGTACAGTGAAAAGTTAAGTCTCAAAGACACTGCAGGAAGCAGAGACGTCAAATCTCATTCCCATGGGTTCGGTGCAGACAAGCTCCATCACTGGCTCATGGGAAGAGTCAATGAAATCAATGTGTTTTTTGGTTTTAGTTTGCAAGTTTACTCACACTCCTGCATAGTTTAACGCTGAACCTGATTGACAGGGCTAAGATTGGAATGGTGCCTGGTTATTGGTGACAGGCACAGTGAACTGGAGGAGTAGAGGAGAATCCAGAGAGACTGGAAGTGAAGTGACTGGGCCTGCAAGCTGTTGAATTGCACTGAATGAGGCTGCTCTTCTCTCTCATTCCTTCCATGAGGTAGCCTCCCCTGAAGAAGCCGCCTTCACTTCCTTTTTCTCAAGGACCCTCATTAGCCTTTATATAACACCTTTCATCTTCAGAGCATTCAGCAAACACTGACTAATGAATCCTTCCAGTGAAAGGAGTGAGATCTGGAGGGAAGGCAAGATAGAAGGGCACAGTGTTAGTATTCTGGGATGATTCACATCTGTAATTAAACTGCCTGCACTGGATAGTTTTAACCTGTCACTGCCCTGACTGTAGCAATAGAGGGGATGAATCCTGGGGGTCTCTGGCTGCTTTAGAATAGAGCGGAGGCTTTTAATGGCCGTGTGTATGGCTCTGTCCATTCATCTGTCCTTTCCCTCTCCCTTTTTTAAAGGAGAATAACACTGACCATGTTCAGGGCCTGGAGGCAGTACCCAGCACTGATGAAGGAGGAAAGAGAAAAAGAGGCAAGGAGAGAGCAGCTACGCAAGAGAGTAGCCGAAATTCTCCCCGACTTCCAAAGATGACAGGAAGGACTCTGGGCAACACTCCCTCCTTGATGAGCAGAGTGGACCTAAGTGGAAGGCTTCAGCTAGTGATGTGAGCTCACCCCTGTGAATGACAGGAGCTCTTCCTGGTTTGGTGCAGTGGGGGCCAAAGGAGGTGTTCTAGGGCCCATGGCCACTTGTGTTTCAAGTGCCACTTTTACCGTTCAGTCTAACCTGAGGATGACAGTGGAAACTGGACTGTTGGTGTCACTCTTTAGCCACCAGGCTGCTTTTCCACAGTGGGAACACGCCAGAGCAACACCCCGTCAGACAGGCAGTGAGCTGGGCTAGAACACGAGAATCAAGGCAGGATAAATTCCAGGCCAGATGCACTTTGCTTCCAAACCTCCCAGGGATTTTTGCTGCCTTTAGCATAGGGCTGTCCAATTGAAACACTGAACTTCCTCCCTGAGGGACAGGAAGTGCAGAACCGAAACGTATCTTTTTGCACTGGAGCAGAGCCCGGGATGCCTTTCTGTTGTCAGTACTCTCGCCTTGTGGTTTGAAACAATGTGGCTGTATCTGCAAATAAAGCAGTGGACGTGTTGTTCCTTGACTGTAGCAAAGCTTTTGACATGGTCTCCCAGAGTATTCTTGCCAGCAAGTTAAAGAAGTGTGGGCTGGATGAATGGACTATAAGGTGGATAGAAAGCTGGCTAGATTGTCAGGCTCAACGGGTAGTGATCAATGGCTCCATGTCTAGTTGGCAGCCAGTATCAAGTGGAGTGCCCCAAGGATCGGTCCTCGGGCCAGTTTTGTTCAATATCTTAATTAATGATCTGGAGCATGGTGTGGATTGCACCCTCAGCAAGTTTGCAGATGACACTAAACTGGGAGGAGAGGTAGATACGCTGGAGGGTAGGGATAGGATACAGAGGGCCCTAGATAAATTAGAGGATTGGACCAAAAGAAATCTGAGGAGGTTCCATAAGGACAAGTGCAAAAATTGGATATTAGGAAAAACGTTTCCACTAGGAGGGTGGTGAAACGCTGGAATGCATTACCAAGGAAGGTGATGGAATCTCCTTCCTTAGAAGTTTTTAAGGTCAGGCTTGACAAAGCCCTAGCTGGGATGATTTAGTTGGGGATTGGTCCTGCTTTGAACAGGGGGTTGGACTAGATGACCTCCTGAGGTCCCTTCCAACTGTGATATTCTATGAAATGAATGGAGTCCTTTTACCCTCAAAAATAGCTGCATCGTTGAACAACCCATGTCCTGCTGAGCTTTACACAAAACCCTGACCCCATAAGGAACTGTTCCTAAACTGTTGTATTGGGGGAGGAGAGGGAGGCTAACCTTTAGAAGCAGGTGTTTTGCCATCGAGTTAGCTAACAGAATTTGAAACACAAACATAGCACTTTGTGTACACACTTGAACATCGTTAAAACCATTATTTGGATGGGGATCGACCCTAGCAGCAAGTCTAACTTATAGCACAACCTGCTAACTCAAGAGTATAGGCATGGAACTATCTACTCATGGTGCTGAGTGGTGTTTCAAATCATAGCAACTAGCTCCATTTTTAAAAAAGTCCCCTTTTTCCTAGTCTGTTCCTAGTGCTGCTACATCCTTTGTTTGTAACCACACATAGGCCTTGTCTAGACTAGGATTTAAAGATGTATTGTTAGTTAGATCAAGCTACCTACCATGATCAGATAACTTCTAAAACTCTAGTCCAGAACAAGGCAAGCTGAACTTTAGCATAAGCCAAAGTGGTGGTGTTGAAGCCTGGGCTCCCCACAGGTTAATTTAACTCTACTAGTTTAGCATGTGCTGAAGTACAATTTGCCTTGTCTCGATTAGAGGTTTAGAAAGTGTTTGCAAAGTGAGCTGTAGCTCACAAAAGCTTATGCTCTAATAAATTTGTTAGTCTCTAAGGTGCCACAAGTACTCCTTTTCTTTTTACTAGCTAACATGAGGTACCATCACCCCAGTCAAGATTAGGCCTTAACTTGTTAGTGTTGCAGCTGAGTTAAGAAATAGTGCTCTAGCCTACACATGGGGATTTGGTTAGTACAGTTGTTTAAAAAAATCTCATGTCTATATTAGATAGTTGTGATTGCTATGCCTGCTGAGATCCGCTAGGGCATTCTTCCTAACAGTCCCCAGCTCTGAACACCTGAGCAATGGACATAAGCATTTGGAGACTGGAATTTGCTTCTCTCACTGGTGTAACAAAGCTGGAAACAAGGGCTCCTCTCTTCTCAGGCTTTTGCCTACTTGGGTGCGAGGATTGGATGGAGAGCAGGGTGAGTTACAAAGCACACCCTGTACCATGACAGCCAGACAGGTTCTCAGTTCTATCCTAACAAGACTATCTTTCCCTAATTTTCCCTCCCACAGCCTACTTCTCAAATGCTAAGGAACGCAAGGCATGCCTGTTGCCCAAATCTTGGTTACAGACCTGACTGCTGTCAAGTCATGTGGGCACTTATCTTGGGGTGGAAAGGAGTTGAAGGTGTGTGGATGGAGGACAGGTGAGTGTGGTGGGAGATCAGCTAGAAGCATTAAGGTCAGATTGTGTGAGAGAACAGCAGCTGGAAGGGTGCTGGGGAGATTGCTTGTGTAGGTGGGGGAGAGGGTGGGCACTGCAGAAGGGATAAGATCTCCTTTGGAGAAAGATCAGCAGACAGGGAACATGGGCAGAGGGGAAGAGCGGAGGACAAACCTAGCCAGCTTCAATTCTTCAGTGCAATTTAGACTCCCCTCCACTCATTGGTACGTTCCTGACTAATGTGTGATGATAGAACAGTAGCAGTAGTATCTGCCTCTTGGTGCACACTGGCCCCGCTGAAATCTCACCAGTGGTCTCTATATATTAGGATGCATTAGAGCCGGCCCTTCCGTTCTCAGGTTACCGGCCTCCTTTTTATAGAGAGAACATTTTAATCCTTCCTCATCCTCCTGTATTCGTGCACCAGTCAGGAAGCTGTCATGTGGGAATGGTATGTTCTCCTGCTGCCCCCTTTAAGGCTGGATTCTTGGTATAGGTAAAATTGCAGTTAGTGAGATGACAAGGGCAGGGTCACATCGGGTTTCTCATCAAGATAGAGCTGCAGGCAGCTGGTGACAGGACAGTTCAGGGCTTTTCTAGGGACAGCTGTGGGAACATAGGAATTGCCATACTGGAGCAGGCCATCATCCACTGCTATCCTGTCTCTGGCATTGGCAAAGGAAGATTCTGGAATAACCTTGCCCTGGGGGAAGGTTCTTCTGAACCAACCCCTCTTATGGCTTGAAACAGATGGGTTCAATTTTTGGATGCTAGATTTGTGTCACCTTGGGTTTGAGCTAGGCATGCACAGCTCACTAACTTCTAACTAACATAACTTAGCTTAACTAACTAAGTTAACATAACATAGCTTACTAACTTCAGTTAGTTTTTGCTCATCACTATCTCTGAAAATAATGCATCTTAGATAGAGCACACAAAACATGAAGTACCTCACACCCATGGCCATGCATGATAGATGGGCCCTAGACGCTCTTCAGCATTCTCATCCTCCTTTTTCTTCCTGCTAGTTTAGCAGACCCACTCATACTCTCGCAGACTTCCTAGTTTGGAGGATTCTAGCAGAGACCATGTCACTGGGAGGTGCTTAGCTTTTTGTCAGATGCCTGTGAAGGCCTGGACTGCTGCAGTTATGTCCCTCACAGTCTAGGATTTAACAGTTCAGATAGATGCAGTTTCTCATGAATTTAGTGCTAGCGAAGGGGTTAGAAATACAGCTCTTGGGACTAATGTCCACAGGGATGAAACTTTACCATAACACCAGTTTTCTTCTGGATCAGACCTTGCCCCCTGCTGATTTCAGCTAAACAGTTAGCTGAAATAATCGCACGCAGAGCAGCCAGAGGCCAGGCTCTTTCTGATAAGGCTATTGGTAGATTGTACAGGGCACCTGTAAAACATTTTGAGTGGATGTTACGGTTTTCCAAATTTAAGATTTATCCCATCAAACGCTTACCACCGAGCGGGTGAGGTGTAAGAGGTTTTGGCATAATGAGAAAATAGATTCAGCCTCAGCTGGTGACTGTTTTAGAGTTTGCCTCCAGCTTTCAAACTTGAATTAATGCAGAATTTAAATGGTCAAAACCAATGTCCTCGAGGTTATGAGGAAACACTTGGGGAAGTTCAATCCTTTTCCCTCTGAGACTAGGAATGACTAGGCAATACCAGATGTGATGATGGTGTCGTGCTATGGCTGTTTACTCACTGGGAATTGGGCCATCTCCCCTCAACATCCAAATTCATTTCACAGCCACTAGGATGGTGGTAGGTTTCAGTCACTACTGACCTGGCTGGATTTGAATAGAAATGCAAGTCTCTGTAACCCAGTATGATTGGCTGGAAGCATTCAGTTAATCTGCACTGTAACATACTATAAATTAACCAAGACCACTCTAGAGATAGGTTTTATTTATTTGAACTCATAACTACACCCCTCTGAAAACACCGGGATGTTACAAAGTGGCCACCCAACACAATCCTTTTAATAAAACTCACACAACAGCATTTCATATTTAGGGTTCCTCCTGTAATTTAGGAAAAATGAATCAGGTTAGAAGCAGTTCTTCTTTCAGACACTAATTTTTCATTTTATCATTAAAACCATTTCCCTAATGATGTAAACTCTTGGGAAGTCAGATTCTTGATTTCAGGAAGGATCTCAGCTTGTCCCTTGCAGGGTTTTCACTTCACAAACATCCTTGCAGTGGAAGAAAATCCTAGGGAGCAGATGCCTCCATTGAAAACAT
The DNA here is from genome assembly GCF_009764565.3 of Dermochelys coriacea. Lineage (NCBI taxonomy): Eukaryota > Metazoa > Chordata > Testudines > Dermochelyidae > Dermochelys > Dermochelys coriacea. Next base: position 201,097,988 of record NC_050068.2, on the reverse strand, counting down.
AGTAGAGATAGTAGATCCATAATCAAACACACATCCTGCTCTAATGAGGAAATATGCATTTATACAAAGAAGGAAGTCATAGAGCATGTGATTATTAAGACACTAGGCAGAATTCATTTGTCTAGAGAAGAAATTTTACAGCACATGATTTTTTTAAGACACTTGAAGCAGTCTATTTTGAAAGGAAAAGCACCATTACAGCATTGGAGTCTGAAATATGATTGGAATCTGACATTTCTTGGTCAGCAGTGACTTCAGTCATTTGGGTAAAGATGAAAGTCAAGAAATGGTCTTCAAAAAAGTCACTCGTCTACCAGAACACAAATGCAAAATTGAGAAGAGGCAGTTACGGCAGAATGCCAAGTTATCGCTAGTACCATGCATCTAACTGCAACAGCTTTCACTAAATTCACCAACCAGGACACTAGTATCTGTGCAATTTTAGTAGTATTATGACAGTCCTACCCCTTTAAAATTCTTCCTGGTGTGTAAAGTGAATCCAACTCAATAGCACTGAAAGTCTCTTAAGAAGGATGCTGCCAAAAAGGGATAAATCTTTTTACATTTCAAAATGTTGAGGCAGAAAACCAGGAAAAACAATTTAAAAATTTGCTAGAGTCCCCAGACTTTTACCAGCTCTAGACACTCCTATTCTGCAGCTCAGGAGAGCCTTTAAAAGGCCAGAATGGTAATGATTTTGTGATTGTTATGAGTATGCATGACAATTTACGGACAAGTGACTGCTCCCTGCCCCAAGGAGCTTAGATTTAAGCACCTGTTGGACCCAGCTGGGTGCCCAACCTGCAGCCCATCTGTCAAATACAGTGTGCTCCCCATCTATCATATTATTCATGTGGCTATCCCTCACCAGCCTGCCTTGCTTTATTGCACGAACTGCATCTCTATCTCTTTTTCACAACCCCAAGATTCTCTCTTTATGTCCACTACTGTGGTGGATTTTAACATTTGGCTGCAAGTCATCCTTAGTCCAATGACACAAGGTTAAAACAAAGAATGTGAGATAATCCACCCTCAATAGAAATGAAAAGGGGGGCATTGCCCTTCTTGGACTTTCTGCTGCACTGTGGGTACTCAAAGGAAGTTCCAAACCCCAAAACAGAGTAAATCTGAAGCTCTTACCATGAAAAGGACAGAACCCGATATTAGTGTTTATATCACTATAGTGCCTAGGAGCCCCAGTCATAGACCAGAACCCCATTGTGCTAGGCACTGTATAAACAGAGCAAAAAGTCAACATTGTGCTTTCCCTCTCCAAAGACATTCATGAGGTAATCCTCTCTCAGGACGGCTAGGACTGTAAACAAGAAGGTGGCCATTTAAGACAGTGCATTTGCCACCAGAGTGCATTCTATGGCCACTTAGAACTTCCCATGCAGTAGGAATAGAATTCAGATCCTCTTGCAGCAAAAACAGGCCTCTAACCACTTGAAGCTGTTTGGGCCTGACACACAGTTGAGCAACTCCAATTCCACCCACTCGATGGCACTGGTAAACACACTAGTTCAGAGTTTTATTCCCACTTCACAGAGGGGTTAACAAGCATGGAGAGGTTAGGTGACTTGCCCAAGGTCCTAGCTCCTAGTTCTGTGCTCTACACCACATGCCCTCTAGTGGCTTTTTTCTGCCCAGAAGGCAACATTATCTCAACCTTTCCAAGTTCCCAACAGAGGTTTGTGAGAGATCACTGTATGAGGCAGAACTCTTCCATCTAGGCTCCCCACGGCCCCACTAAATGTATTTCTGCTACAGACACATTTGCAGTTAAGTAGCATTAAGGCAAGCTCTTGATGTGAGCATAACTCCAGTCCCAAGAGAAGTGAGATCAACATCATCATGCCAGTGGACAAGCATTGTGATCCATATGACTTTTCTCATTGAAATGGGGATAATAAAGGGCCAGAGGTCTCCACATCTCTTGATTTTCTTCTTTCCTTCCCTCTGACTGGAAACAGAGGTTTCTCCCTTTTAAAGTGATCACAAAAAGGGGACTGCACAAGTCAGCAGCTCTTTCCATGTGGCTGGGCTCCAAGCACAGCAGTTCCTAAGGCTCATTAATTATGCTATAGGACACAGAAGTTGCATATACCACTTTAGCAAGCAACAGAACAGTGCAAAGAGGGGCATATTGACTTGAACTTGGGCATTGTATCATGAGTGGTGATGGTGAAAGGTTCCAGACCAGCAGATTGGGGGCTGAATGTACAGTAAGACAGGGAGGGGAAGCTTGCCTTCTTGCTCTTTCCTCCCCCACCCCACACACACTCTTTGGTAATATACTATCAACCCTACCCTAAAGAGATGACCTCTAAGCAAGGAGAGGGGAGTTCAAGTCTCCAATCAGTCCTTGGTCGGTCTGCCACCAAGGGGACTACTCACTGATTGTTGTTTTTGTGGAGTAGACGCATATTAATAATTAGAGTGAGATTCCTCCCATCTCTGCCTGTGCATCTCAGTCTGGATCTACAATACTCCAGTGCTTTCTGAGCCCAGGGTTTATCTAGCCAGGCATATCAAATTACAGTGGTGTTTACAACGTGCACAAACAGGGCTTGATATAAGATCTGCCAAATGACATCCCTTGTGATTTCAGCTAAATGTGGAGCCCAGGTAGATGTGGTTGAGAGGCAGGTGTACTTAGTCCTCACGGGCCTCTAGCAACGCCGCCGTAACCCCCGCCAACCATTTCACTTGAGAAACACGGTGGGGGAGGTAATATTTTTCATTGGATCAACTTCTGTTGGTGAAAGAGACAAGGTTTTGAGCTTACACAGAGCTCTTCTTCAGATCACACGAGCCTGAAAGCCTCTCTCTCTCTTATCAAAGAGAAGATGGTCCAATAAAAGATATTACCCAGCTCATCTTGTCTCTCTAATATCCTGACTATAAAACATTGCAACCAACATTTTCATTTAGCAGTCTTCTGTGAGGCCCAACAAACCCTCCTCTCATCCCCAGATCTCCGAGTTAAATCTTGCCTTTCCAGTTCCTTTGAGAAACAGATCTATTGGGGGTAGAGCACATTCTCAATGATAGGGGGACAGGGATCTGGGCAACTGTACGCCATCTCCCAGGAGTACTATTATTCCTTTCTCATCACAGGGAAGGGGGAATCACAAGCCAATAGCAGCAGCAGACAAGGGTCTATTTACTTCCCACCTGGGCCACTGCCCCAGAATAAGTAACAGCTACTTGGGAACTTACAGCTTTCTTATTGAAAAATATTTACCAGCTAGCAATTGCTAATGGAACAAAAATATTTCAAGGGAGTCAAGCTCTTGGATCAACTCAGAGAAGCAGAGGGAAGAAATCACTGGCACAGGAGGGATCAGTCCTCCCCTCACACACAGATGGAATAGCCCCTTTGGGGGCGGCTAAGAGAGGACTGGACCTCAAACAGCCCTATAGATGTACTGCTCACAAAGGCACTTAAGAGAAGCACTAACAGCTGATGCAGCTTTATGGATAGGATGAAATGGAAGATTGAAAAATATGCCCACAAGAGAGAAGAGAAGTCCTAGTTGGTTCTTAAAGCTACCACAAGACAAAGCCCCTTTTAAATATCTTCCCCTTGGTCCATTATGATTGCGATCCTGTCTCTTGGAATGGCTTGCTCTTAGTACACATTATAGTTCGCTTCATCAGCACAAGGCATCACATCATTTGTGAAATGCTGCAAGTGGGTAAGTGAGGAGAGTCTGTCCTGAACCCTGCAGTGCCCAGCTGAGGCCTGAAGCCTGGCATTTGATTATCTTGGCTCTGAAATCCAGACATGGAGCATCCATGTTCTCAAAGTCTTGTGCTGTTAATCTTCCTGAACTGTGCATAATTTCTTTGTGTGGAGGCAGGTGGGGGAGGAGTGTGATTTCGTCTCTCCCGGTTGGTGCATATGGCTTAATTCATTCTGCACCCTACTTTTGGCCTCTGGTGTACGAGAGCCATCTGTCCTTAATGCCTCTTCAGACACCGACGATGAGATGGGCATAGCCTCCAAGTCCGTAGGGAATGGCAGTGGGATCCCTGTGGAAGGAGCCATTCACCTCCACAGAATGTCACTGCAATCAGTGGGAAAGGGATTTCACACAATGTCTTCAGCAGAGTGCTGAGGAGTGGGTGACCCCAGGGTCAAGAACTGGCCCCAGTTGTACAGGAAGCCCTGATTATACTTGCCCGTGTCTACCACAATCCCGCCCAGAAGCCTGCGCCCGGTGTCCTCCCGCAGAGCCAGCCGAGCTTCCCTTTCGGTCACGTTGTAGCTGATGTTCAATAGCTGGATGAGGAGGATGTAGCCCATCCCGGCCGTTACAATGGCACAGTACCACACACACGTGAATGACAGAGCAGAGCTGGCAGTGGGGAAAGAGATGGGAAGGAAGCCATTTAATGTGGGCACAGCTGCTTTAATCTGTAGCTTCAGAGATTTAGAGAGAGATTTCCCCTGGTAACAGATCTCCCTTCTGTCCCTTTCCATATGTGCTACAACAGCCCCTTTCATCAGATGATCCCAAAGGGTTTTACAGACATTAAAGCCCCACAACATCGCTAATAATGATGCTTAGCACTTACACAGCCATATACATTTCCAATAATAAAATAATAATACCCAGCTCTTATACAGCACTTTTCACCAATAGAATGCAACGTATTTTACAAAAGTCAGTATCATCCTCCTTTTACAGGTGGGGAAACTGAAGCCCAGATTGGGAACTAATAATAATAAAACTAAGCTCTTATCTAGTGCTTTTCATCAGTAGAACTCAAAGTGCTTTACACAGGAGGGCAGTATCAATATGCCCATTGTACAGGTGGGGAAACTGAGGTCACCACCAGAGCCAGGATTTGAACCCAGGCCTCCTGAGTCTCAGTCCAGTGTTCTAGCCTCTATTTCAGCACTTTATAAACGTTAATGTTTTTGTCACCATGCCTGGGAGAGAGGCAAGCACTAAACCCTTTTTATAGCTGGACAAACCCATGCACAGAGATGTGAAGTGAAGTGACACGCTCAGAGTCACACCAGCAAATCTTTGGTGAAGCTGGGTAAAGGAGGTCTGACTCACATTCTTCTGCCCTAACCACTAGATCACACTGTTTACAAACTCTAAGGGGAGCTCAGCTTACACAGTCACAGAAGGTAGCAGCTGCAGTCTGGGACCCACCAGCCCTCATTTCCTGTCTGTTCATTGAATCTAGCCACTCAAATGCTCTAGTCACTAACAGCCTGGTCCACTCTCCCACACCAGTTGCATGGGAGTAGAAGGGGGTGATCTTTCAGGACATCTTATAAAAAGTGCTAGACTATGAAGGCCAAACTCTGCATGGCGGCAACCACTTGATGTCCTGACTGACACCTACCTTGGACTGGTTAAGTCTCTGCTGCAGTCACAAACCCAACCTCTCCATTGCCCTCCCACCTCCTCTCCTACAACTCAACCTCTTTCCTTCCCTACATCACTGCCACTCCCCAGCTATACACCATCCAGTAACTCCCAAAACTCTTGGACCTGGCATTTCATCTCCCAACCTCCCTGATCACTTGCTTGTATATTGAATTCCTTCTCCCCACTCCCGATCTTGTCTATTTAGAGTAGGGGTGGGCAATTTTTTTTGGCCCGAGGGCCACATCTGGGTAGGGAAATTGCATACAGGGCCATGAACATAGGGCTGGGGCAGGGGGTTAGGGTGCGGTGTGCAGGTAGGAGCTCAGGGCAAGGGGTTGGGGTGCAGGAGGGGGCTCAGGGCAGTGGGTTGGGGTGCAGGAAGGGTTCAGGCTCCAGCCTGGCACGTCGCTTACCTTAAGCAGTTCCGTGGTGGCAGCAGCGCGCAGCGGGGCTAAGGCAGGCTCCCTGCGGCCCCCGGGGGAGGGGAGGGCAGGGCAGAGGGCTCCATGCGCTGCCCTCACCTGCGGGTAACTCCCACGAAGCTCCCATTGGCCACAGTTCCCCATTCCCAGCCAATGGGGGCTGGGGCCCGCAGGCGAGGGCAGTGCTTGGAGCCCTTTCCCCCCCCACTCCCTCAGGAATGTGGTGCCAGCCACTTCTGGGGGTGGCGCTGGGCCAGGGCAGCCAGGAGCCTGCCTTAGCCCCGCGGCTCCACTGGAGTGGCAATCCCGTGGGCCGGATCCAGCCTGCAGGCCATATTTTGCCCACCCCTGATTTAGACTGTAACCTCTTCAAAGCAATGGCTGTCAGCTACTGTGTAAGCTGTACAGGATGTAGTCCAAAGGGGACCCCATCCCAATAGGGGCTTCTAGGCGCTACTGGATAATAAAATAAATAAATACTGGAACTATAGGACAACACAGAAGCAGCTGAATGGAAGGAGGATCTGTGGAGCTGATGAAGGGATGGCAGGATGCAGCCAGGCAACATGAGAGCTCCTGAGCACTGGAGAGGCAGTGGAAGGGAGCAGGTGAGGATCTTTGGAGGGAGCCAGAGACTAAGAAAGGAAGTCTGGGGACTCAGACAGCAGGGATTGGTGGAGGGAGTCAGATGAAGAAGCAACAGCTTGGAAGACTCATACACTGAGGATGAGGTAAAAGGACAGAGACGGAGGCACAAGTAGGATGGTCTTGTGTTTAAGGCACAGCAGTGGGACATAGGAGAACTGAGTTCCAGTCCTGGCTCTGCCACTGACTTTCTATGGGACCTTGAGAAACTAACTCTGTGCCTACAGCATCCCTTGCTGTAAAATGGGGACAGCACTTCTCAGTCTCCCAGGAGTTGTGAGGATAAATTCATTGTTTGTCAGGCACGACACAGGCCATAGGAGATGGACTGGGGCCTCTGGAAATGGAAGCAAGTAACAAGTGGGAACTGAGCTACATGATCTGACCTCTGAGGAAGGACCCATGTCCCCACCCCTTGCCCTGTCCCTGAGAAGATTTCTCACCTGTAGTCTGCATAGATCCCTGGGCAGTAGAACAGCGCTATGAACATATTTTGGCCCCTACAGATGGTGTCCAGGGTCAGTGTAATTCCATAAACGGAGGTGAGCAGGAAGAGTGATAGCACAAGGATAAAGGCTCGGTGGTTCCGCTCCCCTACACAGCTGTTAATCCTCCAAAGGAAAGAACATTTTATAAAACATTTTTCTTTACTTTAAAAAAAAAAAAAAAAGTGTCTCTCTCCCTTGACTGGCAGAGAATTTGGTTTTAAGGTGTGTCTGTATAATACACTCACCAGAGTGCATATAAATCCACTCAAGGGCACAGGCTAGTAATTTAGGCCAATAATTAAGGAAATGTAAAACAGCATATTCAGATCCTGCCAGTGTCAATAAAGCTCTGGGAGAGCCTCCCACATCCTGTCAATTGCCTGCTGGAAGGCTCTTAGCCTTTCCTAAAAGCCTAAGAAAGGTGATGTCTCCTTGCTTGATATATCCGCACACCACCATCCCTGAGATCTTGGGCTGCATTTACACAGGCAATTTTAGGGACTCTCCCCTTGCTGCTGTAACACCAGTGCAGCTCCAGTGGTGGAAACAATTGCAGGAGCGCTAGTGTGTCACAAAATTTATACCTGCTCAGAGCATGTTTAAACATCATGGCGGTAAAAAAAACCTGACACCTGTCTTACATCACTAGTACTCCACTCAGTGGAACTGTACTGGTTCTAGAGTCACAGTGGGAAATTTCCCTAAAACCGTCATTGCAGACAGGCTAGGACCCAGAGACCAAAAACTGGTCTTTGAAACATAGATCTCCTACACCAGAGTTGGCTAGTTATCAGGTCACCCTACTTAGGGCAAATGACCGCTCTCTGTACCAAGATGAAAGGCACCAAATCCAAGGGGCAGCCCTATTTGACTGCTAGCATCTGGATCAAAGAGCAACAACTTCTTTAACCTTAAACAACAACCTCAGAAGTCCGTGGCACCTACCAGACACAGTGATGGTCCAGTCTCCTTACACATATGCCACACAACCGGCAATGTCCAGCCCGAGGTGGCCTCATCAGCTGACATTTGGTGCACCAGTCCTCCTTTGCTCTGTCTAGTGCCTCGGCCAACGTTCTGGAATAGCCCTTGGCATCATCGTTCTTAGCATGACAGCTGGCAATGCCAGACACAGCTGCTCCATGAAGCCCATTGGAACTCCCCAGGATTTTCCTGTTTGGCAAGTCATTGCTGCCTTGGCATGGTGAGTTGTCATTGCTCATTTGGCTGGCAAGGTAGCCAGGGTCTCTCTTGGCTTGAGACAGGGCCACAAGCATGAGAATTAGCCCACAGGTGAGAATAACCACCTGAGTGTGCCCCACATGGCCTCGGGGAACCACTTCCCGGAGGAACACATAATACATGTACCCCAGAGAGAACAGCCCCAGGCTCAAAAAGAAGAGAGTCCGTCCCTTCCTTCTGTGTGTGAGGTAGTAGTACCACAGCACCACCACAGGAAGAGATGTCAGGATAACAAGTGTCAACAGGAAGTGCAGAGCCGCTACGTGGAGGAAGACTGGCAGCAGGACGAGTGGTGGGAGCAGGCTGATATTGATCTTTATGGCCCCCTTAAGCCAGGGGATGCGGAAGTGATCCAAGATGGTGTCTGCAATTCTCTCTAAAGTCCCCGGGGGCAAAGATCTACACGTCAGCCACCTGTTAGGGAAAAGCACAGATTTTGCTCACATACATGAGACAGTTCTGTGCTGTCTACTCCCCTCTTAGTTCAGTCTCTCCTTACAATCTATCAGAACCCACAAGATTCAATCACTTCACATCAATCACATTGACTCACTCCCCATTTCTTTAGCCTCTTCCTGTTCTATGCCCATCTGATGTAACCTGTAATCTTTCTGGGACAGGAGCTGTGCCTTTTTAAAGAAATCTCTAAAGACCAATGCAAGGTTATTCTATTAATATTAGGCCTTTTCCCTCTCTAACTTCTGTGATTCCATCTACCCACTTCAACAAAATCCCTCTCTGATTCAGAAACCAGCTGAATAGCAGCTGTGAAACTGACAAGAATCAGGTCTGGGTGTTCACAGATCTCTGGCTCTGGAGCAGTCCACACTGTGGGGCTTACCCTAATGCTGCAGACCCTGGAAGTCCTGGGTCTCTAGCAGCCTTGCATGCGAGCTGGCAGGAAACCAGGCAGGCAGGAATCCTGCTTGTGGTTCAGTGAAAGTTCTTTGAACCCAGTAAGTTTCCACAAAACAGTTTGGGTTTAACAAACAAGAATTTTCTGATGAAATCCCGGTTTGCTGTGGAATTCCCAACCAGCTCCATTGCCCCAGCCTTTATCCCAACCGGGCAGAAGGCTTTTGACATTCCCCAAATGCCCATCATTCCCTTGTCAATTGGCACTTGACACAGACAGCCACTCCTATCTGACAGGGAGATGCTTAAAAGTACCAAATGGAGCAGCTATGGGCAGACTGGGTTTCCAAAGCTGAGCCTGACCACACAGTGCCCCTTTCTAAAGAAGCTGGTTAAAGAGTGGGGGGGGGGGGGACACTCAAGATACCACGGTAATGAGCGTGGCACGAGCCCCCCTATGTAAAGGCAGATTAGAGATTAGGCTCTTTACCTTTCACAGCCCTCATCGAGGTCCTCGCAGTCACAGCAACAGGCCACCACATGGTTCTTCTCCCCCCTCCGGTCAATGTACTCGCAGCAGCAGAGCGGCTCCTCCATCTCAGACCCTTCGGCCTTCTTCCTCCTTTTCCCAGGTTTCCTGCTGCCGACTCCTCAGGCAACCGTGGCTCCCGCTTGCCCTGGCCAGCGTGAGATGGAGACTCCTGCCGGGGTGCGGCGGGGAAGGGCCCAGGGACCCTGCTGGGGTCCTGCAGAAGCGAGTAGCCGGCCAACTCGCACACACACGCCAGGCGGGAGTTGAAAGGGGGGGCTGCGGGGGGGGCTTCAGGGGCAACTCCTCTGCTCCCCGGCTTAGACCAGCAGCCCCGGGCCCTCACTGCTCTAGCCCGGGCCAGCCCGTCCGAGGGAGAACGGGGGAGGGGGGTCCCAGCCGCCCCCTGAGCCCACCCAGCTGCTCAGCCCGTCCACCCCCGGCCCCGCACACCCACCAGCCCTGCTCCACCCGAGCCCCCGCTCCTCCTCCAGCCCCCGCGCCCCGCCATTCACTCCGCACCCCCCAGCCGGGAGAGCAGCTGTGACTGGCTGCGCCCCCTGCAGGCTCTCACCCGCCCCGCCCCCGCCCCGCGAGCCTGCCGGGCGCGCGCCCCTCCCGCCTGAGAGCCCGCCCCTTCCCCTGCCAACGTCAGCCGGGATGGCCCAATACCGACACGGGCGGGGCGGGGCCAGCCCTAGCGTCACCGGCAGAGGCCCGCCTGCTCAAAGGGCGGCGACAGGTAGCGGGCGCAGCCTGCCCGCCGAAGCCTGGCGCAGAGCGCGTTGCAGACGCCACGTCACGTCACGTCACAGAGCCGGCCGCGCGCGCGCGCGCTCCCGGCCCTGGCCCCGGCCCGTGCCCAGGCCTTGCCGCGCGCGCGCGGCTGTAGCTTGGCCCGGCCAGGCTGGGGCGCTCCGCGCCCGCCCAGCGAGCCCGGGTGGGGCTAGAGGAGCCGCGAGCTCCCCTGCGAGCCGGCGCCGCCGCATCCGTTGCAGCGGTTTAACGAAGCGGCGGCCGCGCTTGGGTGTCTTTGAACTGGTGCGAGTCCGCGGGCGGCCGGCGCCGCGCACGCTTGCTCCGGTTTAACGTCGCGGTATCCTCGTACCGCCGCAGGCCCCGCCCGTGGCTTTGGAAAGGCGCAAAGGGGAAGGATCTGCCCAGCAAAGCAGCAGCTGATAAGCAAGACAAAGCACGTCCCTGCTGGTACCGTATTGCCAGGGGCAGCTTGCAAAATCAAAACTGTTTCACGGAAGCCTGTAGACAAAAGGCTATCAGAGGATCCGACTCACCGGCAGCTGCAACAGAGAGCAGCAGCTACAATTATCCTTCCTGCTCAGTACACGGTCCTGGGAAGTTCTTGGTTCCATAGACGTTCATAGTGTGGCCAGAAACACAAGCCAAAGTATTTCAATCAGTAGTAGACAAGCACCAGTCTTGCATCCGAACTGCTAAAAACTAGCTGCCTTTACCCATATGCTTACCAGACGACAGGCAGGCAGGCCGGCCGGCCGCCAATAGATAAGGAGCGGGAGATAACGCCCCAATAATTGTCATTCCAGCGAGCGGATGCAGAGCAAGGCTCTGAGCTCACGCTTTCATTGCCACACGGTGTACACGTCTGCAGCGCCATCTACGCTACAACTGCATCAGGGAGCTGGTAACAACGGTGGTCCTTTGGTTGTAACAGCTCTAATTTACAACACAGACAAGACCATAACTGTATTAAGCTGCTTATAAAATACTCAGCATTCCACCTACACTGGAAAATAGACTGGGCCAGGGACGATTATAACCAAGTCCCCTGACACAGTTCATAGTTCTAGGGTAAACAGGACACTAGTTTTTGCAGGCTATAGTCCTGTTTTAAAGGAACTCCAAAATACAATATACAATGGTCAGTAAATGAGTTTGTAGCACAGTGATGCCCTGCATACACTGGCCAGGGAAATTGTGGCCCTTCCTCCACAACAAAACAGCCAGCTTTCACATACTTGTAACATGTACATGTAACACATACATGTAACCTAGCCATGTTATAATATAGTTTCTTCTTGCTTGTATGAACATAAAACCAAAACCATGACAATCACATCAGGGAACTACCTTTGAGGGTTAAAATACACATCCCTCACATATTTAATGGGTTGTTTTGCTGCCCACAAAGACATGAAAACCATAACACAGCTGGAGTACAAGCATGTTTTTCAAGCATGATTAAACATGCCAGTTTCTGTAATGTAGAGTTGGCAATGTTGTAGCAGCAACCATGGTTAACCCTGGTTTAGGTTTTTTAGAAAGTTGCTAACAGGGCTTCCCCCAACCAATATAAGGGCCCCCTCAATTTTGGTTTCTAATCTGGTCCTTTCCCAATGGTCTGTTATCATTGCTGGGTATCACACCACGGATTGAAGGAACAATTTCTTTTGGAATGCTGAAATTTCATTTGGCAAGCTGAACAGATGTGGGGGGGTAGAGTGGGAGGAATTAGCAGAGCTCATCAGTGTGCAGAACAATTTAATAAGAGATTAAACATGGAGCTCTTTCATTTTGAGTGAAACAAAAAAAATGCAATCTTAAAAAAATAAATATGGGTATTTCAAACAGCTGACTTGTTTTACACAATATGTATGTCTATGAAGAAGCATATGAATACCCTGGCTATGTGAAATCACTGCCTGCTGTTATTTCTTTACAGAACATCCCCCGTCCTGCCCCCGCTGTAGCTTAGTGCCAATGATTCTTCAAATCAATATAAAAAAAGAGTTCAGTTTTCATTAGATACAATCATTGCTGTGCTGAGGTTGCACTTCTCTGTAATTTGCACATCACAGTTACACAGTACAGTATAACGTTCTCACTCATTCACACCTCTGGTTTGCTCACAAGAAAACCAGATGTATGGGGGGGGTGGGTAGAGATTCTCAGAGCTACAGAACCTAAGAACCTGCCCTGTTTTATCCAGAGGTCTGTATTAGCTGCACCAGCAGCTGCTGAACAAAAAATAGCAAAAAGTCCTGAGACAACAGAATGTCAAAACCCCCACTCCCAAACAGACATGCAGCATCTTCATTCTCATGACATCTTGAGTTGTGGGTGTTGGTAATGTTAACTCTCAATCTCATCACTCTTGGTCTTGTTCAGGTGATCAAAGCTTCTCTGAAGCATAGAAAGGGAGCTCTTCAGCTGTGGAGATACAACACCCACCCCCCAAAAGTATATAAATTATGCTGCTGCAAGGATGAGATGTAAATGTTTTATTTTTACATTCAGAATAATTCCCTCCCACCCTTTCATATTAACAGTAGAACCATAACCATAGAATCATAGAATATTAGGGTTGGAAGGGACCTCAGGAGGTCATCTAGTCCAACCCCCTGCTCAAAGCAGGAATAATCCCCAACTAAATCATCCCAGCCAGAGCTTTGTCAAGACTGACCTTAAAAACTTCTAAGGAAGGAGATTCCACCACCTACCTAGGTAACCCATCCAGTGCTTCACCACCCTCCTAGTGAAAAAGTTTTTCCTAATAGCCAACCTACACCTCCCCCACTGCAACTTGAGACTACTACTTCTCGTTCTGTCATCTGGTACCGCTGAGAACAGTCGAGATCCATCCTCTTTGGAACCCCCTTTCAGGTAGCTGAAAGCAGCTATCAAATCCTCCCTCATTCTTCCCTTCTGCAGACTAAATAATCCCAGTTCCCTCAGCCTCTCCTCATAAGTCACATGCTCCAGCCCCCTAATCATTTTTGTTGCCCTCCACTGGACTCTTTCCAATTTTTCCACATCCTTCTTGTGGCGTGGGGCCCAAAACTGGACACAGTACTCCAGATGAGGCCTCACCAATGCCGAATAGAGGGGAATGATCATGTCCCTCGATCTGCTGGCAATGCTCCTACTTATACAGCACAAAATGCCGTTAGCCTTCTTGGCAACAAGGGCACACTTTTGACTCATATCCAGCTTCTCTTCCACTGTAACCCCTAGGTCCTTTTCTGCAGAACTGCTGCCTAGCCACTTGGTCCCTAGTCTGCAGCAGAGCATGGGATTCTTCGTTCCTAAGTGTAGGACTCTGCACTTGTCCTTGTTGAACCTCATCAGATTTCTTTTGGCCCAATCCTCTAATTTGTCTAGGTCCCTCTGTATCCTATCCCTACCCTCCAGCGTATCTACCTCTCCTCCCAGTTTAGTGTCATCTGCAAACTTTCAGAGGGTGCAGTCCACACCATCCTCAAGATCATTAATGAAGATTTGAACAAAACCGGTCCCAGGATTGACCCTCGGTTTATACCAGCTGCCAACTAAACATGGACCCATTGATCACTATCCATTGAGCCTGATGATCTAGCCAGCTTTCTATCCACCTTATAGTCCATTCATTGAGCCCATACTTCTTTTAACTCGCTGGCAAGTATACTGTGGGAGACTGTATCAAAAACTTTGCTAAAGTCAAGGAACAACATGTCCACTACTTTCCCCTCATCCACAGAGCCAGTTATCTCATCATAGAAGGCAATTAGATTAGTCAGGCATGACTTGCCCTTGGTGAATCCATGCTGACTGTTCCTGACCACTTTTCTCTCCTCTAAGTGCTTCAGAATTGATTCCTTGAGGACCTGCTGAATGATTTTTCCAGGGATTTATATTACAGCTGCTAGGCAAGCACAGTACACAGCATAGACTGTCATTTCTACATAGTCACAGAGCTGTCCTAAATTCTGTTACCCTGTTAGACTATGCTGCACTGGCTAGATTGCAAGAAAGAAACCATCACATGGTCATTTTTTAACATAGTTACTGCATATGGTAAATACTGAAAGGAACACCCCAACAAGATGTGCACTATAATAGAGGCATGATGTCTTCAGTGTGCTCTGAGGACAAGGATGAATGCAGAAAACTGCCTACACACAGAAAGGGCACAATATTATAGCAATCTAAAGTGTATCATGACTTGCACAGGAAAAAAGTGGTGGGTGATGTATTTTTTTTAAGATAGGAAATGTGGTTAAAATTCTCACTCAATATATTTCAATATTTAATTTTCTATGTTCTTTAAAAATACCATTTTAGCTATTTGGAATTAACTACTGTCAGAATGGTAGGAAGTTAGGAAAATAGGAGAGTTGGAGTCAGAAAGATAAGAAAAAAAAATATGGGAAATCTGCTTCTACTTTCTGAGATTTCCATCACTCATTGCTAGAGATATTTCTGTAACTGAGCTAGAAGTGATTAATATCTGATCAGCAGCAGTTTATGAGCAGAGTATACCTGTGAACAAGGAAGACCAAAAGCTACCATTGTCTCATGTGATTTTCCCTGGGAGTGTGGGGAAAGGTTGATTAGACAGCTGACAGGCAGGAGTAGCTTGGAGCTCCTCCACAGTTTCTCTACCCAAACAGACTATCACATTTCTATGATTTATAAATAATTAAGTTAAAAAGGTTAATAGGCTAAAAAGTTTAAAAAAATGAAATCAATCAATTTTGCAATCTTTCATTTGCTAAGCCATGGCTTCTCAATCCAGCGGTCACAAATGGGTCTGCACCCTCCTTGTTTTTATAGCTAGATGGAAGTGGGGCAGGTCCCCAAACTTTTCCTGTTATAATATAGGGTCATGATATGGAAAAAGTTTGAAAGCCACAGTGTTAAGCAACTGGAGGAGCTTGGAAAGGAGGAAGGATGAAAGGAATGATCCCACAAATATCTGCTCTCCCTCAAACTCCCTTAACAGATATTTTTAAAATGGGAAGTTTTTAAAATAAAAACTGAAATGGAGACAGCCAAATATCTGCACACTGATGCCATTGCAGGTGAAGCCAGCTCATCTTCACCAGTTGCCATCTTACATACATGTAGAGCAAGAGGGATGACCACGTAAAAGCCTGTGGCTCACTACACAAAAAAAATCCTCAGAGCAAATTGAGCAATTGCCCAGTGCTCTCAGAAAGAAGAGAATGGAGCCATTCAAAAGGAATCCTATCTTAACTTTTCCTGGGTTCACAAATGCACAAAACCACCTCATAACCAACATCAAAGGTATTTGATGGATGTAAAAGAATCAGCATGGACACTTGATCTTTGTCCATCGCAAGGGGGAGATCACAGAATCATAGAAATATAGGACTGGAAGGGACCTTGAGAGGTCATCAAGTCCATCCCCCTGCTCAGAGGTAGGACCAGGTAAACCTAGACCATCCCTGACAGGTGTTTGTTCAACCTGTTCTTAAATCTCCAACGATGGGGATTCCATAACCTCCCTTGGAAGCCTACTATAGAGCTTAACTACCCTTTATAGTTTGAAAGCTTTCGCTAATATCTAACCAAAATTTCCCTTACTGCTGGTTAAGTCCATTACTTCTTGCCTAACCTTCAGTGGATATGGAAAACAATTGATTCCTGTCCTCTTTATAACAGCCCATAGCATATTTGAAGACTGTTATAAGGTCCCCCCTTTGGGTTTCTTTTTTCAAGACTCAAAACAAAACAAAAAAACTGAAGTATATTTAACGTTTCCTAATAGATCATATGTTCTAAACCTTTTATCATTGTTGTTGCTCTCCTATGGACTCTTTCCAATTTGTTCACATCTTTCTTAAAAGTGTGGCACCCAGAACTGGACAGAGTACTCCAGCTGAGGCCTCACCAGTGATGAATAGAGCAGAACAATTACTTCCTGTGTCTTACACACAAAACTCCTGTTTCTATTCCTCAGAATTATATTAGCCTTTTTCACAACTGTATCCGAGGTCCTGTCCACACTGTGGCTTTTAACAGTGTTTGAAACCATTCCCAAACAAGTTTACAGCCAATGGCTTCATTTATGATAATCTTCCAGCAAGACCAACACAGTCTCTGTACTTGTGGCACCTTAGAGACTAAAATTTATTAGAGCATAAGCTTTCGTGAGCGACAGCTCACTTCATCGGATGCATTTGGTGGAAAAAACAGAGGAGAGATTTATATACACACACACACAGAGAACATGAAACAATGGGTTTATCATACACACTGTAAGGAGAGTGATCACTTAAGATAAGCCATCACCAGCAGCGGGGGGGGGGGGGGAAGGAGGAAAACCTTTCATGGTGACAAGCAAGGTAGGCTAATTCCAGCAGTTAACAAGAATATCAGAGGAACAGTGGGGGGTGGGGTGGGAGGGAGAAATACCATGGGGAAATAGTTTTACTTTGTGTAATGACTCATCCATTCCCAGTCTCTATTCAAGCCTAAGTTAATTGTATCCAGTTTGCAAATTAATTCCAATTCAGCAGTCTCTCGTTGGAGTCTGTTTTTGAAGCTTTTTTGTTGAAGGATAGCCACTCTTAGGTCTGTGATCGAGTGACCAGAGAGATTGAAGTGTTCTCCAACTGGTTTTTGAAGGTTATAATTCTTGACGTCTGATTTGTGTCCATTCATTCTTTTACGTAGAGACTGTCCAGTTTGGCCAATGTACATGGCAGAGGGGCATTGCTGGCACATATCACATTGGTAGATGCGCAGGTGAACGAGCCTCTGATAGTGTGGCTGATGTGATTAGGCCGTATGATGGTATCCCCTGAATAGATATGTGGACAGAGTTGGCAACGGGCTTTGTTGCAAGGATAGGTTCCTGGGTTAGTGGTTCTGTTGTGTGGTGTGTGGTTGCTGGTGAGTATTTGCTTCAGATTGGGGGGCTGTCTGTAAGCAAGGACTGGTCTGTCTCCCAAGATCTGTGAGAGTGATGGGTCGTCCTTCAGGATAGGTTGTAGATCCTTGACGATGCGTTGGAGAGGTTTTAGTTGGGGGCTGAAGGTGATGGCTAGTGGCGTTCTGTTGTTTTCTTTGTTGGGCCTGTCCTGTAGTAGGTGACTTCTCCAGCAACCACACAACAGAACCACTAACCCAGGAACCTATCCTTGCAACAAAGCCCGTTGTCAACTCGGTCCACATATCTATTCAGGGGATACCATCATAGGGCCTAATCACATCAGCCACACTATCAGAGGCTCGTTCACCTGCGCATCTACCAATGTGATATGTGCCAGCAATGCCCCTCTGCCATGTACATTGGCCAAACTGGACAGTCTCTACGTAAAAGAATGAATGGACACAAATCAGACGTCAAGAATTATAACCTTCAAAAACCAGTTGGAGAACATTTCAATCTCTCTGGTCACTCGATCACAGACCTAAGAGTGGCTATCCTTCAACAAAAAAGCTTCAAAAACAGACTCCAACGAGAGACTGCTGAATTGGAATTAATTTGCAAACTGGATACAATTAACTTAGGCTTGAATAGAGACTGGGAATGGATGAGTCATTACACAAAGTAAAACTATTTCCCCATGGTATTTCTCCCTCCCACCCCACCCCCCACTGTTCCTCTGATATTCTTGTTAACTGCTGGAATTAGCCTACCTTGCTTGTCACCATGAAAGGTTTTCCTCCTTTCCCCCCCCCTGCTACTGGTGATGGCTTATCTTAAGTGATCACTCTCCTTACAGTGTGTATGATAAACCCATTGTTTCATGTTCTCTGTGTGTGTGTGTGTGTGTATATAAATCTCTCCTCTGTTTTTTCCACCAAATGCATCCGATGAAGTGAGCTGTAGCTCACAAAAGCTTATGCTCAAATAAATTTGTTAGTCTCTAAGGTGCCACAAGTACTCCTTTTCTTTTTGCGAATACAGACCAACACGGCTGCTACTCTGAAACCAGTCTCTGTACTATATTCAAGCTTAAAATGAAACTGATAGTGGTCAAGGAAGTCTGTGGTCTCCAGGTAACACCAGAGCTGCCTCACCACAACTTTCACCAAAACAAGGGAGAAAAGTTAGAAACAAAGATGTCATTGGAAAGGATTATCTGTATCAAGAGGGGGTTCTCAAGTGTGGGCCTAAATCACCAGTTTGTGAGATGCTGGTGCCTTTCCTGCCTGATGGTCTCCCACCAACAAGTGGACCAAATATTCTTCCACTAGGGTGTGCAGTTCAAAGCCCCCGGTGCATCCTAGAACTTCACTTAGCAAGACAGGCTGAGTTTCAGCCCGAGAAGACTTCTTGTTTGAAGACTTCTTATTGCTCTCAGAAAGGCAGCCAATCCAATCTGAATCCAATTATCTTGAGGTAGGCAGATAACTCCTCACAGCATGATATTTTCCACTGTGTATCCAAGTCCCACTCTTCTTACAAACACCTTTCATTTGGAAACAACTTGAAATCCAGTGACTGTATGATTCTTCCTGCCAGGACTTTATCGCTAGGCGATTCTAACATAGAAGCAAACTCAAATCTACCTGCCTACGTTTCTTTTTTAAGCATTTTAGTATGACATGCCTCAAGCTCCTGGACTCCCAGAGTTAGCTATGCTGGCAAATATGATTTCTGCCTTAGCACAGGGTGATCCAAAGGAGCAGAACTATACATTATGGGAGAAAAAATTTTAAAGGAAAATTTAGACAATTAAAATTTGCTATTTGTTAGCTCTACCAGGCTGTGGAACAGTCTCCTAAGAATAGTGTTGAAACCTGGTCATAGGAAACTGAACTAGGCAAACCAATGGGGCATGTACTCTAGGGAAGAATCCAGCACTGGCAGGAGGAGGGACTAAATTATTTAACAGGTGTGCTCCGCTTCTAATTTTGATGATTCTTCAAAGTGCAATGAATATATCAAATCAATGTTTTTTTCTATTTCTTCTTCTGCTCTAGGCAAACAGAAATACGGAGTGCTCAGGAAACAGGCAATTTGTACAGAAAGACAAATGAAGCCCAGCAAAAGAAAAGGGGCAAGGCCTGAAAATGTTGCCACTTTCTTTACACATCCTGCTGCAGCTTTGTTCTTCCTGAAGACAGGCAGCCGCAGACCGGCTCATTTATTTCACAGAGCAAGACATTTTTTAAAGGGGATTTTAAAACTTTTGAAAAATGACCTCTTTTTTTTGTTTCTTCACAGCTACCTCAGAAGCAACAAAAGCGTGTGTGGGGAAGGAAGCCTACCTGTTCAAGCATTGCAATAGAGTCTTGCAGTACCCCCTTCACCTGCCGGACCTGTTCCTTGTCACGCTGAGGGTTATCCTCTCTGGACACCATGTCAGGGACTAAGCTGAAAAGGGAACGTGATGAGAATCATCATACCATGGAATAAACATCTGTACATCCATACCCAGCAAGCACTGGTCTCTACCTGCACTCATTAGCACTTTTCAAGACAGGACCACATTCAGACTGTGTACGGTTACATTTGAAACTATGTTAGCACTTTCTTAGAGATGTTGCCTTAGTGCATTTGTATACACTGGACACTAAGAGGAAACATGCATGTAATTAACAAACTGAATTCCTCAGGCTTCTAAACAGGAGTAAAATCTTTCATCTGAATGAAAGTTAAAGTGATCTAGTTCTTCTGCCAGTCTTATGTTGCAAAGGTCTGTCCTAGCACAAAATTAGAAGAACTGCCATTCTCTGTCCCTGCTAAAGATTAGGTTAGATTTTGAAACTCTGTCTTTTAATGCTATGTCCAACAGAGGTGAAAGACAAGTATCAAGGTCTGCATTAAACAAATAGAAGCAAGGTAGCCAAAGGCGTCAAAGTCATGAACATATCAGCCCTTACGCTAAAATCCTTTAAATATAGAGATATCACTTCCCAAATTGTCTCCTCCAAGTCAGATACACAAACCTAGTTATTGAGAATATCAAGTCCGTTTGAAAATGTTGTAATGCATTTAATTGGATAACATGTTCACAGTGTTGAAAGATGTAAAGCACAACAGAAGTGCTAAATGTTAAATTACATCACACTCCAAAACTGGTACTTCATCCTTTTAAAAAGTGAGTGGGACATGAACTTTGAGATATTTGTACCTTGCAGGGATCAACAGAAAGGAGGCGGCTGTAATTCTGTGTAGATCTCCATGAGACAAGATGGAGAAAAACAGCAGGGTAGACTGTGCAGAAAAAGGGCAGGCTAATTCTAAAATATCTTGGAGAGGGAGAAAGCCAGTGGTGCAATGTGAAGCCCATTTGCTGGACAGCAGTGTCAACTGTAAAAGGGCTACAGGTTACAAAAGTATTTAAAGATTTGCCTCCTGAAATCTGTTATGAGTCCAATCCAAGTTATCAGGTTTTTATATCTGGATGAAGATGAGGAATTCACTCACTTTAAAGACTTCTCATCCTGAAGGTGGACCCGGTAAAATGACTGAACTGCATGCTCTATCTTTGATAGTTTAAGGAAGAGAGTCAAATTCAGCAAAACCAAGAGCAGCAAACTGTATAAAGAAAATCAGACTGGTTTAATCATTTCTATCATTTTGCTTCTGCAGCATTACTTGGGCCATGATGGCCAGAATGAATAATGTCCTTTCCTATCTGAACAAACCCTCAGCATCACGAGGAATTTAGAGAAAGCATCATGCAGGAATTTAAGGTATCAAGAGCATCTGAATGGGATGTATTAGGCTGTGAAATAGTCTTTCAAAGGAAGTGGTGGAAGTCTCATCCTTTGGCATTTTTAAAACTAGAGTGGATGAATACTAGAAAATGTACTGTATGAACAATCATGAACTAGCAGCAGCACAGACTAGTTCAACCACTCAGCTTTTTCATTCTACATACAACGCAGTAATTGAGCTCCTCCCCTGGAGTTTCCTCCCATTTCCCTGGATGCTGGGATGCATGGTGACCACCCTGATTGCCTGCTCCTAAGCCCAGCCCTGATTAGGACCCCACTGTGCTAGTGCCCTGTAAACACAAAGAAAGAGAGAGTCCCCTTACAATCTAAGAATGATGAGTAACAAAGGGTTCTACTCTGAAGACCACTGAAGTTGACTCCACTTGTGGCCCATATACCACAGACTGCATGAATAATCTTTTCCTGCTTCCATATAGGTGTAAATAAGATTAGCTCTCAGACATCAGTCAAATTGTGGTTTAACCTCAGTGAATACTTACAAGATGCTCATTATCACAACGATGGCTGTGGTCTTCCTTGCAGCATCCCTTTTCCTTCCTGTAGGGAATGGAAAAGATCAGGTTAGAAATGCACAACATTAATTCCTCTTTAGGAGAGTCTACAGTGCACAGCAAGTGGTGGATTAGATGGCAGCCCCGATGGACAGTCACACCAACTGTGGGCAGTTTGGGATGCCCATTTATGCACATAACAGAAACTATTTCTCTATCCATCCCAGTGGAAGAATCAGCTGGAGAATCAAGTTTATATGTCCATCACTTATGCTAATGCAAAGCAGTGCTGTGAAGTATGTTCCTGAGTTAGGCTTGTTCTACACTTAAAACTTAGATTGACCTAGCTACGTTGCTCAGGGGTGTGAAAAATTCATGCCCTTCAGAAACACAGTTAAGCTACACTAAACCTTGATGCAGACACCGCTAGGTCAGCATAAGAATTTCTCTCTCGACCTAGCTACTGCCTCTTGAGTGGGTGGATTTACTGTAAGGACAAAAAAAAACCCAACCTTTCTGTAACTGTCTACTGCAAGTGTCTACTCTATAGCAGCACGATCGCAGCTCTGCTATGTAGACAGCCTTAGACAAAGCAGCTTCCAGTGGCTACTCACTTCCATATGCCTACCTGATCACATTGCCAATGCTGTATACCAGTGACCATTCTGGTCACATTGCCAATGCTGCATACCAATGACTATTCCAGTTTCTTTTATCATCTATTGAACCAAAAGTCAACCTGGTTTCAGTAATCACCATCCTGCAGAAAACACTTTAAATTCAGCTGAGTGCAAAACCATTCCCCGTTGGACACCATTGGGAATTTGATATTGGCATAGGGCAGGATGAAGTGTACATTTCCTCTCAAACCGAAAGGGTGTCTGTCACCCACCACCATCGATTGGTTAACCTAGAATTGTGTAAGTTACCTGATCTCCTACAATAGTTCCTAACATTCAGATTTCCTGGCCTGGCAAAGGGACATACATTAAGGCTGCAACATGCACGGAGACAAAAGCACTCACCTGGAAAGCTGGAGCAATGGTGGCAAATTAGGAATGTGGGAATTAACAAAGTTACATATGCTACTAACCCAAGTTTACTCTGGTATTCTCAAGGGCTTTATTCCTGGTTTGAGGTCTGTGTTCTCCTTTCAGTGGTTACAATTGTTTCATATAAGTCAGAGTTCTCTAGTGCTCATTAGTGCACAGATGTTCCTTTCCTCTTTCAAAGTAGAGACTGTACGCCATAACAAGTCAATCTGTCACGTCTCGTGACAGGAAGGGGCAATAATACTAGATGAGCTTCAGTGCCCCAGAAACAACTGAAGCAGCCAGAAGATTGAAAAAGAAGTCAGTTTAATTAAAAATACAAAACAAGATGATCATTTGGGATGATGAGTCCAGGGGGCAACTGTAAAATTGTAACCGTTTCAAGGACTGCATTCAGTTACCTGTTTAGTCAAAGTCCAAAAATTAAATGCTTTGGGATTTTGTGCAAGTTCTTAAAATCAGGTTGCATTGCTTTTCCTGTGCAAGCTTTGTGCTGTGTTTAGAGTTACCTTGAAGCAGAATACATTATAGATTGAACTTGAGTTCAGCAGATGCTTGTCACTGCAAAGAGGCTCAGACATGCTCCAGATCCTATATATCTAAGCTTTAGTAATGTAAAACAAACAATAACTATTAATCCAGCTGTCTTTATCTAACTGGGTCTAACAAATACACATAGTGGCATCACATTTGTTCTGTTTTACTAATTAAAACACCTCTCTAACACACATGGTTTGGACAAGCAGTTGAAATAGAAAAGATGCTGCTCTACCCACCTACTACGTTGCCCTGGGACTCTAATCCAATGTCCCCAGAAGAGTGCTGTGAAGAACGCTTAGGAAGCGCCTCTGCCATATTCCGGTGTAAATTCCGTCGTCGTCTTCTTAGGGCAATAAGTTTCCCAGGATCTTCTATAGATTGGGTTATTGCATATTCTTCCATTAGCAGATCTGATTCTACAGTTGAAAATAAGTATTTATTTTTCCCTTTGCTTTTCAAATGGAAAGCTCACATTATCAAGCTATGATAGAGAAAACAACAGGCAAGGCAAACAAATCAATAGAGGCTGTTGTCTTCTAGAAAATATATATGATACACAAGAGATTCCTTAAACTGTACCATCGACTTGTACTACCATCATTACACTCGGTACTTTACAGGTATGAAATGTATACTTTTCCAGCACAGTACAGCTTAATGTATTTGCCAAGCACTGTTGCTCTCTTTCTCATAGCTACAACCAAGGAAGCACTTTGATTTAAATGGGAAATCAAATTAATGGATTTTTTTTTGTATCCTCACACCTCCTCCTTGGGAGCTGACCCCCATCCCCTGGACACAAGACTATTGATTGCTAAGTGGAAAATTTTTGTAGGAGCCCTTTGATAACATACTGGAAGCACAATACAATGGCACCCCAGAGTTAGCAATATATTGACCTAGGGTAGGGGTTGGCAAACTACAGCCTGCGGGCTTTGGATCCAGCCCCTCAGGGCTTTGGATCCAGCCCATGGGATTGGCACCCCCATGGCACTGTGGGGCCCGGCACCCTGTCCCTGCAGCCCTTGGGGGAGGGGGCCAGAGGTCTCTGCGCGCTGCCCTTGTCTGTGGGTACCTCCCCTGAAGTTCCCATTGTTGGATCATATTAAAGTAGTTCTGTATTAAAATCACAAATGAGTTTGATTTCCCATAGTTTAAATTCCACGGTATTACTAATTCAAAGGTCTCTTGGTTTTTGGTACTGTTTCCCTCCCTCTGTGTGTGAAACTTGCAAGCTGCTAATTGTGTTAGCACATTCTAAGACAGAGTCTGTTCTCAAAGCAATTCTTTGTAACAACTACTCACACAGATTTCAGAGTAGCAGCCGTGTTAGTCTGTATCCGCAAAAAGAAAAGGAGGACTTGTGGCACCTTAGAGACTAACACATTTATTTGAGCATTAGCTTTTGAGAGCTACAGTTCACTTCATCGGATGCACACAGAGAGAGACTCAAAGCAATACTCTGTAACAACAGAAACAGCACCCAGAGACTCCCCACCCTTTTGTTGTATTCATCTCGCTTTGTTAACAATAGTGATTAAAATAGAGATAGAGGATGTATGTGGATGGATGCTTGGTGTGTATAATAACTGAATGATCAGGGAGGTGCCAGCCTAAGAATCCAGTGTCCATCAGCTGAAGAAGGCGTCAAGTGGAAATAACCAGAGGACCCCCGGAGGGCAGACTGGAATCCACCCAACAGCCTCAAGGATGGGAGAACCAAAGAACAAGATAACATCTGGCAGCACAGAGCCATCAGGAATGTGCCATCTGCTGATTGATTCAGCAACAGCATGATGAAGCAATTCCCATAGCCTGGCATAGGAATAAATTCCTATAAAAATGGACTCTAGAAAGTGAGAACTTTGGAGTCTCATTCTGCAAACCAACTTCCAGGAGCATCAGATGAGCACCTGACAAGGCCCTGCTCCCTCCTCATGTCCAGGCCACCGGCTTGGCATGAGCAACTCTAAGGCTGGTAACTATGATAACAACCTTGCAGAACGTGCGTGTGCGTGTGTGTGTATAAATAAGAAATTGAATGGAATGTTATAGCTATAACTAACTGCTTACTATGATTCTTTCTGTATTCACAATAAATGTGGCATTTTGCCTTTTCCCCTTTAATAAGTTCCTACTGGCTTTTATTTTATTGGTATAACACCATTGCCCGGGAACGGGGAACCACGGCCAATGAGAGCTTCGGGCAGGTACCCACAGGCAAGGGCAGCACGCAGAGCCCTCTACCCTCCCCCCCTTCCCCCAGGGGCCGCAGGGACATAGTGCCGACCACTTCCCGGAGCGGGGCTGGGGCAGGCAGGGAGCCTGCCCTGGCCCCGGTGCACGCTGCTGCCACCCTGGAGCCACTCCAGATAAGCGGCGCCAGGCCAAAGCCCGCACCCCGAGTCCCAGCTCCCTGCCCTGAGCTCCCTGCATGCACCTCAACCCCCTGCCACACCCCACTCCCCGCCTGCACCCCAACCCCGTCCTGAGCCCCCTCCCACATTCTGCACCCCCTCCTGCACCCCAACCCCCTTCCCTGAGCCCCCTCGTACACCCTGTACCCCTCTTCTGCCTCAATCCCTTGCCCTGAGCCCCTTCCTGCTCACCGCATCCCCTCCCACACCTCACATTCGCTCCTGTACCCCAACCCCCTGCCTCAGCCTCACATGCATGGCCCTGCATGCAATTTCCCCACCCAGATGTGGCCCTCAGGCCAAAAAGTTTGCCCACCCCTGACCTAGGGGATCCTCTGACTTGAAGGAGACACAGAGAATCTCACACTTTGTACATTTATTTCTCGTAGAATCAGTTTCATGACCACTAAAATTTACCAGATTCATCCACAAAAAAGATTTTACCCTGTTACTACGAAAAACAAATCCTCACCAAGTTGTTTGAAATTCTCCTCTATCCCGCTCCAGGTATTCTTCTCAATCAGAGACTTGATGAGGCCCCATGGCTGCTTTTTGTATTTCACATCTGTGGAAAGCCTGCCACAGCACAGAATGGAATGGTAAAGTGAGTGATCAATGATAAAGTTAGTGGTTGTCCGTAATCCAAAAAACAGTCACTATTATAAATAGTCAAGACATTGTCAGGTGGCAGCACTCACACTGAACAGGTAGGGATTAGACATAGGTAGAGAAAAACTATAAACTGCATTGCAGCTAGAGCTCTGTGGAAACTTGAATTTCCATTTCACAGGACATTCCACAATTTCAAAATTTGCTTTAGTTCCCAATAAGAATGAAAACAAATGTTTATATCCCACAAAATAAATGTTGGGGGAAAAAATCCTTTTCAGGTAATTTGTAATGTTTTATTTTGACTTTGACTTTTTTTATACAATTTAAAATAAATTTCAAAACAAAAAAAAAGTTAAAATGTTCCATTCTGAAAATGTCAAAATGTAATGTCTTTGACCTTGTCAAAATGCATTTCTCTCCCCCACTTGTTTTAAACAGATTTTTGTTGCAATTAACACGTTCCCTTGGGAAGTTTCTGGTTTGATGAAAGCATTTTCCAACAGAAGAAACTATCAGAAATGTTTCTACCAGCTCTATTATAGCTCCTGGACACTACTGTGCTAATAAGCGATGGTCATATAAACACCACCCTATACCGGAAACCTACTGACCACTATAGTTACCTACATGCCTCCAGCTTCCATCTAGGATACACCACACGATCCATTGTCTACAGCCAAGCTTTAAGATACAACTGCATTTGCTCCAATCCCTCAGACAGAGACAAACACCTACAAGATCTCTATCAAGCATTCTTAAAACTACAATACCCACCTGCTGAAGTGAAAAAACAGATTGACAGAGCCAGAAAAGTACCCAGAAGTCGCCTACTACAGGACAGGCCCAATGAAGAAAATAACAGAACGCCACTAGCTGTCACCTTCAGCCACCAACTAAAACCTCTCTAGCACATCATCAAAGATCTACAACCTATCCTGAAAAATGATCCCTCACTCTCACAGATCTTGGGAGACAGACCAGTTCTCGCTTACAGACAGCCCCCCAACCTGAAGCAAATACTCACCAGCAACCACACAACAAAAACACTAACTCAGGAACCTATCCTTGCAACAAAGCCCAATGCCAACTCTGTCCACATATGATGTCAAGTGATACCACCTATCAAGTGATAGGACCTAATCACATTAGCCACGCCATCAGGGGCTCGTTCACCTGCACATCTACCAATGTAATATATGCCATCATGTGCCAGCAATGCTGCTCTCCCATGTGCATTGGCCAAACGGACAGTCTCTACGCAAAAGAATAAATGGACACAAATCTGACATCAGGAATTATAACATTCAAAAACCAGTAGGAGAACACTTCAACCTCTCTGGACACTCAGTAACAGACTTAAAGGTGGCAATTTTGCAACAGAAAAGCTTCAAAAAGAGACTCCAAGGAGAAACTGCTGAGCTTGAATTAATATGCAAACTAGATACCATTAACCTGGGTTTGAATAGAGACTGGGAGTGGCTGGGTCATTCCACATATTGAATCTATTTCCCCATGCTAAGTATCCTCACATCTTCTTGTCAAATGTCTAAATGGGCCATTTTGATTATCACTACAAAAGTTTTTTCTCCTGCTGATAATAGCTCATCTTAATTAATTAGCCTCTTACAGTTGGTATGGCTACTTCTACCTTTTCATGGTGTGTGTGTGTGTGTCTACACACAAAATAATTATATATATATATACACACACACACACACACATTTTATGGCTATAGGAGAGTAATAGAAAGCAGATATTTTCCCTGAGTAAGGTAACAGGGAAGATTCCAGAACAATCAGGAACCTTCTGGAGACAATTAAGACAGGCTGATTAGAACACCTGCAGCCAATCAAGAAGCTGCTAGAATCAATTAAGGCAGGCTAATCAGAGCACCTGGGTTTTAAAAAGGAGCTCACTTCAGTTTGTGGTGTGCGTGTGAGGAGTTGAGAGTGAGAACGCGGACTGTTGGAGGACTGAGATGTATAAGCATTATCAGACACCAGGAGGAAGGTCCTATGGTGAGGATAAAGAAGGTGTTGGGAGGAGGCCATGGGGAAGGAGCCCAGGGAGTTGTAGCTGTGGCACAGCTGTTCCAGGACATACTCTAGACAGCTGCATTCCACAGGGCCCTGGGCTGGAACCCGGAGTAGAGGGTGGGCCCGGGTTCCCCCCAAATCCCCCCAACTCCTAGTCAGACACAGGAGTCGTCGACCTGGACTGTGAGTTCAGAAAAACAGCCAAGCTGAGGGCTGCCGTGAAGCTCCAAGGCGAGCAAATCCGCCAATAAGTGCAACACCCACCAAGGTAGAGCAGGAACTTTGTCACAATATATAATTACTATATGTTCCATTCTGTGCATCCGATGAAGTGGGCTGTAGCACGAAAGCTTATGCTCAAATAAAGTTGTTAGTCTCTAAGGTGCCACAAGTACTCCTGTTTTTAATTATAGCTCAGCGTTACACATGGTGTTACATACTGTATTTGCTATCGTCATACACATATATTCTACATGCAGTGCTTGTATATCCCTCTCCCCTTGACACGTTATGATCACCATACATCTGTATGAAAAGACCAGAGGAGTCTCCCTTCAGAGCCAGTCAATGCTGCTTCATAGGCCAGGTTTACACTACAGACCTATATCAGTATAATTGTATTGCTCAGGGGTAGGAAATTGTATTGCTCAGGGGTCCCCTGAGTGAAGTAGTTATACCGACCTAATCCCCAGTGTAGACAGCGTATGTTGACAGGATAGCTTCTCCCAGACATAGCTGCTACCTCTCAGGTTGGTGAATTAACTATGCTAACAGAAGAAGCTCTCCTGTTGGTGTAGTAGTGTCTTCACTGAAGTGGTGCAGCTGCACTGCTGCAGTGCTGTACATGAAGACAATCCCTTACATCAGCTAGAAGGGTTGCTCAAGGCATTCAGTTTTCCCCAGGCACAGAGTTCACCCCTTTCCCTTCATACTCCCAGTGCCAGAGACCCCAGCCTAAAATCAAACCCAGGTTTCCCACACTGCAGTGTTGAGCATTAGCAGCTACTAGACCTATTCTCTTACACAGTGTGCTTCAGCTTCAAAAAGTGACTGTAAAAATGGTATTACGAGGGTTCATGTTCATTGTCTCAGTGATTTTTCAAATCAAAGTGCTCAGTTTACAAGATGATTTTCCTGACTCCCAAGTCTGCAAAGTCAGCTTGGGATCTGAGATTCAAGCTGGGTTCTCTCTATTGAGCACTATCACCACTAGTAGAGATGGTGCAGGCCAAATTACACTTTCACTTACACCTGGGCAATTTAATAGCTTCAAGTTATGCCTTTGGCAATGACAACTGTGCAGGATCATGCACAGGTGTAATTTGTTGGTACTTGGTA
This sequence comes from Dermochelys coriacea, assembly GCF_009764565.3. Taxonomy (NCBI): domain Eukaryota; kingdom Metazoa; phylum Chordata; order Testudines; family Dermochelyidae; genus Dermochelys; species Dermochelys coriacea. The sequence continues at coordinate 201,068,468 of NC_050068.2, read as the reverse complement.
AACAAGTCCATGTAGAGTTCCCAAGGAGGGGTACAACCCAGCTCATTCTCTTGAAGCTACGTTGGCTGTGCAGGGCAGAAGAGTAAAACCTTATTTTTGTCACTAAAAGCCACCAGAGCTGACTAATACTTGCAGGAAACACATACAATGAATAAGAAGGGGCCATTTTTACATATTTTTCACAGTGGAACCACACCTCAAGGGAAGAAATTTGTGCAAAGAAATTCAACTTTTCCATGCTGTAGACACCTCTTTTAGTAAGCATACTTCAGTGCATACAGCATGGTTCTCCCGCCCCACCTGCTGCACACCACTCTGGCTCACCGTAATCTGCATTTCTGATTGCATGTACGGGTGATGGAATAGCTGCTCACAGTGTAGAAGTAATCATGATATGGGACATCATGCGTCAGCACCTCTGCGTCTACCCGATAAGACTGACCTTTCTGGCTCTGCTTATTCAGGGTCTACCCATAAAAAAAAGAAGGGGAAAAAAGCCATTTTAAATACACTGTCTCAGTTCTCTTTCATTCAGTCTTTGGGTTCATCATGACAGCAAAACTACCACCTAAAAGCTACTGGCAGTAGGAAAGAATCTGAAATAGTTTGAGAAAATGAGATAGGTGGAGAACTCATGATAGTCACAGATAGGGGTCAGGGGTTGGCAAGCACTGTCCTTCCCACATTGCCAAATGGGAGAAGGCTCCTAGTTAGCTCCCAACAGGACAGGACAGTTTTGGTATGAAAGAGGAGGAGAACCACTGGTCTAGAACTCTCAGCGTGGGACTGGGGGGCCAGGAACTCCTGAGTTCTAGTCCTGGCTCTGCCTCTAACTCACTGTGTGACCTCTGAATAGTCATTTCACTTCACTGTGTCTTAGTCTCCTTATCTATAAAATAAGGCTCACACTTACTCCCGCAAGGACTGTGAGGAAGAAGTAAGGTTTACTAACCTCTCTGAAGATGAAAGGCACTATATAAGTGTTTATTAAAGATGAGGAGGGCAGCTGACCATCATCCTTTAACTGCTGTGCCACATTCAAACTCCTAAACTCTGCAGTGGGGTCATTACTGTAGCAGATGCTGAAGTGAGGGTTTCTCTCATTTTGGCACACATTGTGAAGGCACACAGTACCTGCTTTTCTGTTGCAGTTGTGTACTTCCCAATAAGCGGATTGTTAATCATTACAGTGTAGGTGAGGGTCCTCAACTGATTGCCACTGCCGTCCATATTCCAAGGGGTCGATACAGCATCTAGTCACAAAATGTATAATTATTAACGTCCAACAATTTATAGGGAGCGGTCTCAATCCTTAATTTATTTGAAAGTGGTTTCAGAGTGAACAGGTTAAAGGTCTGCTTCTCTCCTTCATGAGTCCCTGTATGTTTACTATTTAACACAATGTAGAATCAGATTGTGTTACTCACTGAGGGATGCCAGAGAGCCTGATTCTCCCTTGCCTTGCACACCTTGCGTCATCATTCACACCTGTCAGCAAAACACCATCACTCTGATCAGAGACCATTTCACACCAACTCTGAATAGGTGTAAACCAGGACACAAAGGTAAGGCAATAGAGAATGGGGCCTGAGTGTTTAGAGGTCAGAATTCAGAAGCGTGTTGGGGGAGGAGGGAAGGAATACTTCAACACACACTGTCTTGTCACTTTCTGCTTGTAACTCCTTCCTTGCTGTTGGACATAGAAGTTTTCCAGTGGAAAGGCCCACCTGGAACCAATCCAGATGGTTGGTAATTTACAAGAATAGGGAAAAGTGAGAGAAGCATTGGCCAGTATTTCTGGACTCTTATGTCCGCTAGATGCTAGAAGAGCAGAATAGACCATGGGAAAAATTAAAGAAAGGCTTTAAATGAAAAATTACACTGTGTTCTATCTGCCTAGGATGACTATAAGGTTCATTAGCATTAGTAAAAAAGATAGTTCTTGCTGATTAGCCTTAAAATCAGACACTGAATAAATATTACTCTCTTTCTGACTTTATCTTTTGTTTCTATGATCCCAGTGAATAAAATGTACTTGCCCAGAAAATTAGAGCCTGTGAATGTTATTTAGGAGTATGCAATGATTTATTCTATGTGCAAATTTCATGGACTTTACTATTACTTGAGTATAACATGATTTAAAAAAAAAAAAAACTATTGAGCCAATAATCAATAAAGCAGAGACTTTAAATAATTTAATGTGTGATTGATTTTAATGTTGTAACATTACAGTATACAGTGAATGTTCTACTCCCAAAAGTGAATGTAAAGAGGGTTTTGTTTCTGTGTTCATTGTCTCAATAACTCCAGAACAATCATGCTCATTTTATAAATAAAAATTGTTTTTCTGACGGTCCTGCACACACACCCTCATATCTAAAAGTCAAGCTCATTTCTTTCTGACTCTTGTATAACCATTATTATTTTACAGCACCAAAAATATGCTAGGCAAAGTGCAGCACAGATAGAAAGATATGGTCCCTGCTCTGAAGAAATTAAGATTTGATATTATCTAGGACACAATGAGTGGGGTTAAAACAATAAAGAGGGTGTGGGGTGAGGACAGACACAGGTTACAGCGGTAAAATCCACGAGGTTAATCAATCTAATTTTGTTCACACCTTGGTAGTTTAGTTACATTTCTTTTCATTTTGAATAAAAAAGATTATGTAAAAAAGATCCTGCCATAATTACTCCTGGCCAACCCTATTACCTTCACACTCTTCCCTCAGTTACGCTTGTGCTAACTGTTGTCGTCAGTGAGGTAGCATAGATGCAACTGATTAGTCCTGTCACTGGAACATAGCTAACAATTCTGATGCTGATGTAGTAAGTAGAAGAGACTCCAGCTCATTGTCCTAGAGCTGGACTTGGTAAAAAGAAGTAAAAGTGTAAATACTTATTCCTTCAGTCAGAGCTTTGAGTCTTAACATACACACAGAGAAGGAAAGGGCCCGTTTTACGCAGTCATTTTCAAAGCAGAACCTTATCTTTAAAAGCAGGTTTAATTCCCCCTTTATGGGCAAAATCTGTTGAGTTTTGGTTATTCATCTCCAACTACATTAACACTTCTCTCACCAAGATTGAGAATGTAATTTTTTCTAGCATAAATCTTTACATGAACTGAAAGGGGAAACTATATTACCTACTATATTCCTGGTGTTGTGAAATCTCTGCATGAAATGGGAATTGGTGAAAAGCATTTCAAACATCTTGTCTGCGCTGATATTGAAAACTCTATTAATAAAGAGTCTCCCGTGCAGGTCATTCTCAGGGACAGTCTCCTTGGCTAATAAAGAAATGGAGAGAGAACAGGTTAAGGAAATGAATCATCTGCCCACAGTAAAAAAAGACATTTTTATGCTTGATCCTCTGTTGTGGCTCAACCAGTTACCAAACATTAATCCACACTTCTCTTCCACTTCAACAAACCTAACAGCACAGTATTTACCATTATGAGACAGCCCAGAGCTGGTCTTCCAACCAGCCCCATCCACTATTTTTTCACCAGTACTTTTCCAGGTAGAAAGCCTCAGTTGGTGACAATCAGTCCCTTTCAATAGCATCACTTACTCCTTCAATAACATGGTCCCTATCAGGTTAAAAATCTTTCTTAAATGCATTACTATCCCTCCAAGAACCATCTGAGGGGATTAGAACAGAAGGAATACTATGTTATTGATTTACTTGTCATTATTTACTCTAGGCCAGCTGTTTGCCTTATATACATCACTTAACTGGACAATGAAAATAGACAAGTCACTTTCATTTTTGTTGGTAGTCAGTTTCTAATCAGTTTGGTTTTCAGCTTGCCATACTCTTGCAGGATGCTACAATGTTTGCTGTGTAAGTGCTGCAGGAGACTACTTGTAAAAACATACATTTCATTGTCTTTTTCTTTTTTTTAATTTGGAAAAAAAATATTGCTCCTAACAAAAAATACCTTCCTCACCTACCATCTGTCTCTGTATGAAGGGAATGTAAGGGGGTATGATCTGTAATCCTGGGTAGGGCACTGGTACCTGCCCTACACTCCTCTCCCATTAACACAGAGCTGTGAGGAGATGCTTTCTCCTACGCCTGCATCCACTCCTGCTGTCTCTAGGGAGATTCAGTGCTGCTCCACTGCAGAGTTTTATTCTTTAGCTGCTGGGCTACTTGCTTTTGCCTTCACCCTCTGCTACCAGGCAGGAATGAGCTTTTGAGGTTTCATATGTGATGGGGGGGGTTGTTCCTTTTAAGGGAGGTTGGTGTCCTTGGCAGCTCAAAGAAAAGAAGTACTTGTGGCACCTTAGAGACTAACAAATTTATTAGAGCATAAGCTTTCGTGAGCTACAGCTCACTTCATCGAATGCATCCGATGAAGTGAGCTGTAGCTCACAAAAGCTTATGCTCTAATAAATTTGTTAGTCTCTAAGGTGCCACAAGTACTCCTTTTCTTTCTGCGAATACAGACTAACACGGCTGCTACTCTGAAACTTGGCAGCTCATAATCTATTCTCAACTTCCCGTCCCCCGCGCCCTTCCCCTGAGAATGCTTTCAGCCAGCTAGTATTCTAGTCCTGTATCTGTCCCATTCAAAACTTCCAGTTGTGATATGCAGACAAGCGACCCAAAACAAAAATCACCTTTATGATACCATCACATTTGCACTTCTGGGGTCCTGAATTCAAAGTTGAATGTCCTATTTACATCCCAAACAGGAGACTAAAATAAGGTTTACATAAACACACACACACTTCTTTCCCTGTGATATGTTCTGATTACAAAATATGCTTTTCCATTTGTAATTATAGGGTGGACCCAAAGATCAACACTATGTTTACAGAGATGCCTAGTTAGCCAACCAATTCTGTAAAGTGATTACTCAATATGGTAAGAATTTTTCTGCATTGAAATACATTACAAGGAGCCAGGACTTCAGGGAGTGTTTACAGCCTACACAATGACATTTACAATATTTACTCTGGGTAGAGTCCTGTCACTGGAACATAGCTAACAATTCTGATGCTGATGTAGTAAGTAGAAGAGACTCCAGCTCATTGTCCTAGAGCTGGACTTGGCAAAAAGAAGTAAAAGTGTAAATACTTATTACTTCAGTCAGAGCTGAATGTAATGCCCACGTAAATGCCATCAGGGCCCAGACTTTGGGTGAGCTTTACATTTATCATGTTAGCTCTGACAGCTTTAACATCTAACCCTAACCCACTTCTAGCCTTTTGTACTGCCTATTTACCATCCTCATAGAGAGAGAGCAAGCTATATACAGTTGGGTATAAACATCCATTTTGAACAACTGGGTGCCAGCTGATTTACAGGGAGTCAGATACTTTATTTTATTAACATCTCCCAGAAAAAAAACTACCTAAAATTTGTTGGTGCATAACAACTCATATTACTTATGCTGGTTATGAACCTTCATCCTCAAATGTCTATATCATCGTTAATTAATCACCGCTAACCAGCATTTTACATTGATAGTGTCTCTTTCATAAATCTAGTCATTTTTTTTTTTAAAGAGTAAGACGTAGTTTTAGTTATTGTTTCTGCCCCCAAATCTCTGACAAATTTACTGGGTTTGTATAATAACATGTAAAAGTGTTTCGCCCCCACTGCTGTGTGAATAGACCCACACAAACCCTGGAAGACTTACTGGCTGTATAGGGAAACATGAAACTGATGAAGACACAAAGTACAGTCAAAGGGACAAAGTAAACAGCTATAAAAACAGAGAAATATTTTTACCTCCAGTCTCTCTGAACTCTTTGGAACACTTGGTGTTACAAGTAATACTACTTTGTTGAAAAATTAAGTATCATTATTAATTTGAGGGATTGATAGAATATGAAGCAGCAGTCACTTTCTGTGTTAGGATTCAAACCACATTCCTCTTTAACACAGTTACAGCCCTTTTTTGCCACAGATTTATTTTTTGTTAATGCTCATATGGAGTTGATACCTGTGAAAATGAGCTCCTGTTAAAACCGATACAAGTTAGTAACAGTGGAAGCAGATGCTGTGCAAACATCCTCCAGGCAGTTCTGCCCATATTCTTCAATATTCACTTGTAGAAGTTCCTGATCTTCCAGCCCTGAGCATGTCCTGTGCAGGACCATGTAATGATAATCTGTCATAGGCACATACCCCCTGCGTGGACACTAAACTCATTTTACTAACATCCTGGATCAGGCTTTGAAATAAAGATTCTACAAGTGAAAGGTTAGATTGCTAGCCTAATGTATCATTCTAGCTCCTCCAGTTTTTAAACCTGTAAGGCAAGTATATGGAGTGCAATTGCATAAATATTTTGGCCTGAACAGATTACATGAAGAAGTTATTGTATAATCAAAACCTAGCTAAACCCATCACCTCAAATGACCTGGTTCCAACTGGAGACAGCATGCCTGATTCTCTGGTACCCTCTACTTTATGTGTTCATTCACACCAGTGCAAAGTGAATATAAAATGCTACCACTTGGACTTGGTAGTATTTGCAACACTTTGCACCAATGTAAATGACAACAGACTGTGCTGGACAACACGGAATCAGACCCATTGCATTATAAGGTTTCCTGTAAAGTTTGCTGCACAAAATTAAACAAACTAAAAAAAACCAAACCACCTAATCCCTCATCTACAAATTAGACAATTGGGAGACACTCAAAATCTAATTCCTCTCCTTTCAAACAATGCCTCGGCTCAAATCCCATTAACTCCTAACAGCAGAACAAGAAACCCAAAATAATACATGCCAGACCAATGAACTCTGAAGAAGCCAAACTGACAAGAACAGGGCATATCAAACAAATGAGAAATTGATTTCCACTCCAATGGAAAAAATATATCAGCCACACTGTATACAGAGAGAGACCTGGCAACCAGAAACAGCTGGGGTAAAGATAAGGAACCAAACAGATTTCCACTCCACTGGAAAAATATGACCAACATTGTGCACAGAGAACAGAGCCCTTGAAACAACTGGACTCAAAATCATGGAAACCTGTTCGCAGACAGGAGTGTGACAGAAGGAATGAGCACAATTATGCAGTCCAGACATGCCACATTTTAGGATTGTACCAGTTACATTAGTCATGGTTGGGCTGATCATTCACATGATGGATCTCATCTCAAAAGTGATATTAATTTAAAATTTTTTGTGCGATTTCTGAGTCAACATTGAAAGGAAAACCTTGTTTTTCCACTACTAAAAAGCTTCGATTTTTTTTAAATTTTAGATAATTCAAATAGTTTTTAAAACTTCAAAGCTACAAGCATTTGACATTTGTATACTAAGCACATACTGTAACATGCTTTTATTAACATTTTAAACAACATATTGAGATACACAGCTCCTGTTCCTCATGTGTACTGTGGATCTGGAAACAGGCACAAACAAACAAATGCAACTGCACTTATTTCAGTCACCCCACATTTCAAATGTGTGATCCCACCTACCTGTGAGAAAAATCAAACATTCAGTGCACTTACTTGGCTCTCACATCACACATTCAAGCAAACACTTATGTAGAGACAGTTATATTTTCTCTTTCATCCCAACCCTCATTTTTAAAAATGGAAATTAAATCCAAAAAAGAATTAATACATGTTTTTTTAAGAATTTAAGCAAAGACACTTACAGTTGTCTCTCTGTTGTACACAGTTAAGTAACTGAAAAGACAGGCTAGTCTATTTTCTGTGTACCATCTTAGGGTTTTTTATTGCTGTCCATCATGGTAGCATGTGGGTGCCTTCCATGTAAAATTGCTACCAAAAAGTGAAGTCCCTGGAGTCATATGCAGTCTCTGGTACTTCTCCCTTTCTGAGGTAAACACCATTTGGGATTGGGGGTTTCATTTTTAATTAATTAGATTTTATTAATTTCTTTTTTGAGCTTTGTCGGGTTTTTTGGTTACAAGGGCGTGTCAATGTTGGGCATCCGCAGGATCTGAATCCAGAACTATGGTACGACAAGGAAAAACCCATACACCTGGGCCACCAGACAGCTGTGGACTGTTAAAGCCTTGTCAGCACTAGAGAATGATAGAAAAAAAAATTCCACTAGTGCTAACACTGGTAAAGCTGAATAAATAAAACAACAAATGGACCCCTAGTGTAGGCAAGACTCTGTCAGCCTCAGATTTAGTTGATGCTGTGGTAACAAGTAAAATCCAGAAGCTGCTGGAGGAGGAAGACATGTGGTCATTCCCCACGGCACCTGCTACAATTGCATTTCCCAAAGCGTGAAGCACAACTCACACAGAATGGGCAGGCACAAAGGATTAGCCCGAGGGTGTAGATGAGGTCTAAATCAAGATGGGTAGGCCTAAAATGTCACATGTTGAAGGGCGGTTGCAACTGGTTTCTGAGGAGGGCTCAGCTTTCAAAAGTTTGGAAAACACTGTGCTAGATCTCTTTCCATTTTGTGCAGTGGGACCAGAAAGTCCTGCTTTCAAGAATAAACAAAGAGCTCACCCGAGAAAAGCAGGAGGACAAAAAGCATGAATAGGAGTTTTTCTTTCTTGAACAAAAGGCCTTGAATCTACTTGAGTTTGTCAGCTTTTATTTGCTTAACATTAGAAGTCAAATAGTCTCAACTAGACTTTAAAGTTACCATTAAGATAGAGCCTATCTTTGTTGCTGCCCTTTTAATGTTGGGTAAATTTTCTGCCCAGCTGGGTGAATAGGACAAAGAGTCAATTGATTACATTATAAATGTCTTCAAAATGGGGGGAAGGGGGGAAAAAGAGACAGACTATAAAAAGCTAAGGCTCTAGGACAAACAGGAAAACTGCAGAAGGACACTAAAATGATAGCGCCTGCAACTTTCTACTGCTATAGGCAATATATCTGTGATGGGGAAATGCATGTAAATTATTTATATAGCACACAAACTATAAAGGGGGTAAGTTATTACACACCGCCATGTAAGATTTGTATACATGTAATGCAGATTCATAGTGCTGGACATGCTCTTTTGGGGAGTTTAATATTCATGTTACTCTGAAACAGAAAACCAAGTCATAGTCACAAACATTTTGTAAAGTTTCTTTCCTCTTTGTTCCCATTTCTTTCTTAAATATTCGTTATGTGCTTTGAAGATGAAAATCCTTCAAGAGGAAACATGGTCTAATAGTAAAAATAATGGACTAGGAGTCAGGTGATCTGGGTTATGTTCCTGACACTGTCAGATACATTGTGTGATCTTGGACAAATCTCTCCCTGCTCTCTGACTCAGTTCCTCTCTCCTCCCTCCCAGCTCCCATCTGTACAATTGGGATAATTACTAGAATTAGATGAAAAACAGGCATCGTTCTCTGTGAAAATCAGAGAGAAAAATCCTCTTGTGAAAATGTTCCCATTGGAAAAGTTGCAAAAATGTGGGGAAACACTTTCCCTCCCACATGCTTTCTTATTGTTTTCCAACTGGGAAAAGCTGGAAAAGTCAAAGAGTGAGGAAATGCCCACAATTTCAAAACTAAAACTTACAAAATTACGTGGTCCCCCCCCACACACATTTCTCATTTCAAAACCATTTTGGAAAATGAATTTCTGTAAAAAGATATAGCTTTTGACAAAACCTTATTTTCTAATGAAACCACGTTTTGTCAGAAAATGTTCAAGCAGCTCTGACATGTAACCCCCTCCCGGGGAATTGTAGAGTACTTTGAGATCCAGACTACAGTCATGTTACGGATCTCAGTTGGATGTCTAAATGAGCAGCTATTTACCTTCTTCCTCACTATCTGAGGCACTGCTCTTCTCCAGAAGATTCTCCTTCTCGATTTGCTCCAGGGATTGTGCTAGAAGCCTGCGTCTCTCTAGCTTAAATGGTTTCTTTTCAGAAGGCAACAGAAGGCTCCTCTTGTCCTGTTTCTCATTTTGGGATTCCACCTGCTCAGACCCCTATGGGAAGAGTCATCAGCAAATGGTATAATTGATTATAATAACCTTCATAAACACTTTATATACAACCTTAGTTTAAAAAAAAGTTACAATTGACATGTGTAAACAAGCTAGCTGTCCAAATTCTATTTACCACTTACCTGGCGCAAGTACTGCCTCTAACACTGGACTGTGAAATTCCTTCTCTGGATCCAGCCTCCCTCATCTATTTATATGGCTCCAAGGCAGATTCTGCCAAATGGAAGCTTTTGGCTGAAGTCAGTTCCTAGCCACTTATTCCAGTGAAGGTAACCTTTCAAGAGTGAAATGATGCAGCACCATTTGAGACACTCAGAGGTGTGAATTATCCCCATCAATCCTATTGACTGACTGACTCATAGTGACTTAACTCTGAAACCCAACTATGACACTTGTGGGGTCAGACTATTATAGAAATTCAGGCAAGCAACTGCACACCTAATGAAATTCAATAAAAGACAAATGCAGTATCTAAGTATTACACTTAGAAAGGGGAGGGGGAATCAAATACACAGCTACAAGATGGGAAATAACTGACTAATGTGACAAAGTTCTGTCCTTGTCTCCGTGGGTCCCGCATTTCCTGGCAGATTTCACTAGCCTCAGAGGCTCACTGTGACTCTCACGTCACCCTTCTTTCTCTAGAGACAAGGGTCACAGTCTACTGAACCATTTTCATCATAAGCCAGCGAGGGAGGTGAGGAGAAGTTATCCTCCCTTGCACAGTCTCTGTTGTCTCCCAGTCTCCGTGATTAAACAGGGGGCAAAGGTGGGGGGGAGAGCCCGGGCCCACCCTCTACTCCGGGCTCCAGCCCAGGGACCCTAATAGTATCAGCTATGGTAGCTGACCTTTTAGAAACATGACATGTACAATTCCCTGGGCTACTTCCCCCACAGCAGCCCTCACTTCCTCAAGCTCCACTTTACCCTTACTTCAGGGCCTCCTTCCTTGTGCCTGATAATGGTGTGTACAACTCAGTCTCTCCAACAGCGCAACTTCTTCCCACAGCTCCTGACATCCACACCCACCTAACTGGCTGGGAGGCTTTTAACTAGTTTCAGCCAGCCCCTGATTGGCTTCAGGTGTCCCAATCAACATAGCCTTCTCCCTGCCTTCTGGAAAGTTCTTAATTGGCCCCAGGTGTCTTAATTGACCTGGAGCAGCTTCCATTTCACTTAACCTGGTACCAGGGATTTGTTTAGCCTGGAGCTAATATACCTATCTCTCACTACTCTTCCATAGCCATCTGGCCTGGCCCCGTCACATATCCCCCCCCTGCTCAACACCATAGAGTTGGGCAACTTGGGACGCCAGGCAGTATGCTCGTGACAGACCATCAGCGTTGCCCTGTGCCGTATGCGGAACTGGAATGGTTGGAGGGATAAGAACCACCTGGTGACCCTTGCATTCTTTTCCTTATTCCGCTGCATCCACTGGAGGGGTGCATGGTCACAAGAGTAAATCGTCGGCCTAAGAGGTAATAACGCAGTGTCTCCATAGCCCATTTGACAGCAAGGCATTCTCTCTCGACTACTGCGTATTCTGTTCTCTTGGGAGAAGCTTTCTGCTTAGGTAGAAGATTGGGTGTTCCTCTTCTCCCATCATTTGCGACAGAATTGCTCCCAACCCCACCTCGGAAGCGTCTGTTTGTAAAATAGATTCCCTGTTAAAGTCTGGGGCTATGAGTACGGGGTCATTACAGAGGGCCGTCCGAAGGTCTGTAAATGCCCCTCTGCGGCATCTGTCCACTTTACCTTGTCTGGACCTCGGGCCTTCACCAGGTCTGTTAGGGGACTTGTTCTAGTGGCGAAGTGGGGAATAAAACGTCGATAGTAGCCTACCACGCCTAGGAACACACGGACCTGCTTCTTTCAAGTTGTCCGGGGCTAGTTTTGAATTGTCTCTAGCTTATTCGTTTGGGGATTCACTATGCCCCTTCCCACAATATATCCCAGGTACCTAGCCTCTGCTAGCCCTATGGCACATTTAGTGGGATTAGCAGTGAGGCCAGTCCACCTTAAGCTGCGCAGTACTGCCTCAACTTTCTCCAAGTGGGTTCCCCAGTCTAGCGTATGGATGATGACATCATCTAGGTATGCAGCTGCATAACTAGTATGGGGGCGCAGGAGCTTATCCATGAGGCGCTGAAATGTGGCTGGGGCCCCATGTAGCCCAAAAGGGAGGACGGTGTACTGGAATAGCCCATCCGGGGTGGAGAATGCTGTCTTTTCTTTAGCTTCTTTGGTCAGAGGAATCTGCCAGTACCCTTTTGTCAGATCCAGTGTAGTCAAGAATCGGGCACTACCCAGTCGGTCAACCAGTTCATCGATGCGTGGTATGGGGTATGCATCAAACTGGGATATTTCATTCAGTCAGCGAAAGTCATTACAGAATCTCATGGTACCATCAGGTTTAGGCACTAGAACAATTGGACTGGACCACTGACTGTAAGATTCTTCAATAACCCCTAATTCTAACATTTTCTTTACTTCGGCCTTGATTTCCTCTCTTTTGGCTGCCGAGATTCGGTAGGGTCTCAATGTTACCTTGACTCCGGGGATCGTGCAGATATGGTGATAGGTCTCAGTCGCCCGCCCCAGTTTTGTAGAGAACACATCTCTTTTGCGATTAATCATGTCGGCTGCCTCGATCTTTTGGATCAGCGTCAAGTCGGGTGATATCCTCACTTGCTCGTGCAAGTTATCCTCCTTGGGAAGGGTCTCCTGCATGACTAAGCATGCCTCTCGATCGTGCCAAGGTTTTAGAAGATTGATGTGATAAATTTGCTTCGATTTCCAGTGGCCTGGCTGCCGCACTTTATAGTTCACCTCTCCCACAGCTTCGATTATTTCGTAGGGTCCCTGCTACTGGGCCAACAGTTTACTTTCTGCTGTAGGCACCAGTACCATCACCCGATCCCCTGGTTGGAACCGTCGAAGCTTCGCTTGGTGGTTATAATGGGTTCGTTGGGTCTCCTGTGCTCTCTCCAAGTGTTCCTGTACAATGGGCGTAACTCGGGCTATCCGATCTCTCATCTGCAGTACATGCTCAACTATGTTCCTTCCAGGATTTGGCTCCTCTTCCCAGGCTTCTCTGGCTATATCCAATATGCCCCGAGGGTGGTGCCCATATAGTAGTTCGAATGGAGAGAAACCCATGGAGGCTTGCGGAACCTCCCAGATGGCAAAAATGAGGTAAGGCAATAGGGTATCCCAATCTTTCCCATCCCGGCTCACCACTTTCCTGATCATGGCCTTGAGGGTCCTATTGAACCTTTCCACAAGGCCATCTGTTTGCGGGTGGTATACAGAGGTCCGTAGGGCTTGTACATGGAGCAATGAACAGAGATCTTTCATCAACTTGGACATGAAAGGTGTCCCTTGATCAATCAATATCTTCTTGGGGTGCCCAATCCGGGCAAAGATCTGTACTAGCTCCTTAGCTATTGTCTTGGAAGCTATGTTGCGCAGGGGAACAGCTTCTGGGTACCGGGTTGCATAGTCCAGTACAACAAGCACATGTTGGTGGCCCCGAACTATCTTCTCTAGGGGCCCGACCAGATCCATGGCTATCCGTTCAAAAGGAACCTCTATTATTGGAAGAAGTATCAAAGGAGCCTGCAAGAGTGGGCGAGGGTTATGTAACTGACACTCCGGACAAGAGGTGCAGTATCACCGGACATCTTCATGTACTCCTGGCCAGAAGAACCTCTGCAGGATCCGTGCCTGGGTTTTCTCTACCCCTAGGTGTCCTCCAAACAGGTGACTGTGGGCGAGACTCAATATGGCTTTTTGATGTTTTTGTGGCACCAGAAGTTGTATCTCTTGCTCCTGCATTTGCACCATGCGGTACAGGAGATCTTTCTTCACTATAAAGTAAGGTCCGGGACTCCGGACCTTCCCATCCATGGGTATCCCATCGATCTTGGCCACCTCTTTCCTGGCGTTATCATATCTGGGGTCCTCCGCCTGGTCCTGCCCAAAAGTCTCTCTCCCAGGACTAACCTGCCCAAGCTCCCAGGGGTCAGCTTCTACTTCTGCTTCTTCCAATGGCTCGCTGCCATCATGACTGGGGGCAGCTTCTGGCTCACCTTCTGTGGTGGAAGTTTCTCTGTTGGCTGCTCGCGTCCATCTGCCTACTAGGGAGGTCTTCTTTCCCTGGGTCAGGATCCGGGTTCCCAAGGCCTTTGTGGCCTTCCTCTCTTTTTTTGTCTTCTGAGTCTTTTGGGAGGCTGAGAACAGATCCTGAGAAATCTCAGCGAACACTGGGGGTTGACATTCCCCCGGTGACGAGTTGCTGTCCTCAGGGTCCCCACCTCCTTCCAGCCTCTCCGGGGGGAGTAAATTATCAAACCCTGGAGAGTCCCTCCCAATGACTACAGGATATGGGAGTTTAGGAACTAAGCCCACAGTCACCTCAATGGGATTTCCCTGAACCTCTATCTCCACTGGGATGGTGGGGTAATGGCTCACGGCCCCATACACGCACGTCACTGATACACGTTTGGCTTGTAGCAGCTGACTATTTTTTACCAGCTTACCCGATATGAGGGCAATAGCACTTCGAGTCCACAAGCGCTGTAGTCTCTGTTCCATTTATCCTCACGGGCCTGGTGTAATTCTGCGGGACTAATGTGACCCCTGCGAGGTGGATAAGGGAGCATGGGACCTCCCAATCCCCCAAGTTACATTGCATAGGCTCCTCGGTGCTGGGACACTGTGCTGCTATGTGTCCCCACTCCCCATATGCATAACATCTATAATTGCTTTTAATCACTCCCCTATCCCGGGGGTTAGAGGGTTTAGTCCCAGGGTTGCCCCCATTCAGGCCAATCCCTTTCTTCTGGGGTCCCTGCTGGTTTTTGCCCCCCCCCCAACTTCTTCCACCTAGGACTCCCCGGGGGTTTGGCTGCCCAACCTTCCAAGGTTGGGGTCGGGTGCTTGCTTCGAAAGGGGCTTTCCTTGGGTAGTCGGGTCAGTCCCCTGGCTATCATCCATCTTTCTACCAGTGTGATCATCTCGTCGTACGTGGACGGATCGTTCTGGCCTACCCATTTGCGGAGATCTGGTGGCAGTCCCCACATGTAATGGTCTATGACCAGGGTCTCCAAAATCTCCTCCGGCCTGCACACCTCGGGCTGTAACCACTTCCGTGCGAGGTGTATGAGGCCGAATAGCTGGGACCTCGGGGGTTTGTTCTCCTGGTATTTCCACTCACAGAACCTCTGGGCCCTTACCATTGCCGTTACCCCTGCTCGTGCTAGGATCTCTGCCCTCAGACGGGTATAGTCAGTGAAATCTGTGGCAGGCAAGTCAGAGTAGGCCTTCTGGGCCTCTCCACACAAAAAAGGGGTGAGAATACTGGCCCACTGCTCCTGGAGCCATGCCTCACACTGAGCAGTCCTTTCGAATGAGAGGAGATATGCCTCTACGTCATCTCCTGACGTCATCTTTGGCAGACAACCAGTGGCCCTCAGGGTTCGTGTTCCGTCAGACCCCCAGGCCTCGGTGGTGAGGATCTTCAGCTGGTCCACCTCTCTCAAGAGGGCACAATCTTGGGTCGCCTGGCTCATCAATAATTGATTGGTTTCCTGCTGTAGCCACATAGACTCCTGTTGTGCCATTGCCTGAACCCGGGTGGCCTCCTGCTGGGCTGCTGTGGCTTGTACCAGAGCTCTTACCACATCCTTCATTGTGGTATAAAGTAAACAAACAAAAACCAAAACAAAAAAAATCCAAAACCCCAGTGCACTTATTTTTTTTAACCTCTTTTTTCTGCCACACTGTGAACGAAGTCCCACTCCTGACACCAGTGGTGACAAAGCTCTGTCCTTGCCTCTGTGGGTCCCGCATTTCCTGGTGGATTTCGCTAGTCTCAGAGGCTCACTGTGACCCTCCACATAACCCTTCTTTCTCTAGAGACAAGGGTCACAGTCTACTGAACCATTTTCATCATAAGCCAGCGAGGGAGGTGAGGAGAAGTTATCCTCCCTTGCACAGTCTCTGTTGTCTCCCAGTCTCCGTGATTAAACAGGGGGCAAAGGTGGGGGGGAGAGCCCGGGCCCACCCTCTACTCCGGGCTCCAGCCCAGGGACCCTAATAGTTTCAACTATGGTAGCTGACCTTTTAGAAACATGACGTGTACAATTCCCTGGGCTACTTCCCCCACAGCAGCCCTCACTTCCTCAAGCTCCACTTCACCCTTACCTCAGGGTCTCCTTCCTTGTGTCTGTTATGGTGTGTACTACTCAGCCTCTTCAACAGCACAACTTCCTCCCACAGCTCCTGACATGCACCCCCACCTCACTGACTGGGAGGCTCTTAACTAGTTTCATCCAGCCACTGATTGGCTTCAGGTGTCCCAATCAACATAACATTCTCCCTGCCTTCTGGAAAGTTCTTAATTGGCCCCAGGTGTCTTAATTGACCTGGAGCAGCTTCCATTTCACTTAACCTGGTACCAGGGATTTGTTTAGCCTGGAGCTAATATATCTATCTCCCACTACTTTTCTACAGCCATCTGGCCTTGCCCCGTCACACTAAGCAGTACTACTGCAGGAAAGGATGTAGGGGTTATAGTGGATCACAAATTAAATACGAGTTAACGTGATCCAGTTTCAAAAAAGGCTAATATTCTGGAGAGTATTAACACAAGCGTCATATGTAAGGCACGGGAGTTTATTGTCATGCTCATGTGACGCCTCAGTTGGAGTATTGTGTCCAGGACTGTGATTAATTGTTCTCCATGTCCACTGAAGGTAGAACAAGGAGTAATGGGCTCAATCTGTGGAAGGAAGATTTAGGTTACACATTAGGGAAATCCTTCTAACTATAAGGATAGTCGAGTTCTGGAATGGGCTTCCAAGGGAGTTTGTGGAATCCCTGTCATTGGAGGTTTAAGTACAGGTAGAAAAATACCTGTCAGGGATGATCCTGCCTCAGTGCAAGGGACTGGGCTAGATGACCTCTTGAGGTGCCTTCCAACCCTACATTTCTATGGTTCTATCATTCTAATTTGCATATATTTATTGAGATTGGGCATGCAAATCTGCTAACTACAAGTAACACAGCCAAAGAAAGGGCAGGGATGGTGGTCCTCCTAAAGGTTTAGTTCTTATATAAGGGCCATATTCTATCCTCAGTCTCTGTGCAAACTTCTTGTTGTCTTCAGTGGGACATTGGTTGTGGATCAAGCGCAGTATATGGCCCTAAACATTGTAGCTCTGATGTGTGCAGCATAATGCGATCAAGCTGTCTTTCTAAATGATTTTAACTCATCTGCCTTACCACCATGTTGGAGGGCTAATTCAGTGCTGATTCATAAGGAAGAGCTCTATCTACGTGAATGATCATCACCACTTTCTGTAGCACTCGTGTGTACCTTGGAAGTCTGTTATCAAAATGTAGACCTGACCTTACGTAACTTGGGTGATTGAGAGATTCAAAGTACAAAGCTGGATGGCTGAAGGGCACAAAAGCCAGCACTGAATTTGTGACTTCAATATAAAGAGGCAAGGTATTTCCTATGCCAAAATAAAGGGAAGACTGAATTATGGAAGCAAATTAATCAGACACTGGTATTGAATCGGAAGCAATTAGTGAATTCCATGCAACACACTGTAGTGCAAAGGAAGAAGTAGGACAATGGGAAGGGGAAAGAATAATTCATTGCATCAGTATTTCAGCATCAAGGTTCTCCAGTCTGGGTGAGGAGAACAATGAAGCAGTCACCTGTGGCAAGCACTTTTTCTATAGAACAGCAGATAAAGGTCCCATCCATCTTTCCACACCTGATACAGATCCAAGGAATTCTTATTCTGATGGTATTTTGAGAGAGACCATGAATTTGAAGAAGACAGGGGAGTTTAAACCACCCTGCATGGGCTTAACCCAAGGCAATGGGTGAAGCATGACACTTCTGAGAAGTACGCCCTTTCCAAGACATACTGGCCCATCAGAAATTTTTTTATGCATGCATGACATATACATTCTAAACCCAGATTTCTTGTACCTTCCAGCCATTAGACAAGGGCTTTTAGACAAGGGCTAAAGAGAAATATTAACTTTTTTTAAAAAAATTAAACTGCTACTAAAATCAAAAAGCAATAGGAGGCACATACGTAGTCTAGTGGTTCCATGAGTCCTCAAGAGGAGCTGAAAATGTACAGTGAGGGAGGAGGTGTCGTACATCTCTTTGAAACCCCAAATTTGGCACCAAGCTTGGCAAACCTCCTCCTAAGACTTGCTTGGTGCTACTAGTGCTTAGTCAAGTCCAAGAATGGGGATCAGTGCATGCAATTTTTGTCAAGGAAAACAGCACCATATGTCTTGATGGCTGTGCACCGATTTCTGGCGTCAGGGAAAATTCGGGAACCGACTGGTGTATACTGTTAGGTGCACTGTGCTTTAAAAGGAAACCACGACTGACAGTGCACACAAAGGCTGCACACTTTCTTCTTTTTTTTTTTTTTTTTTTTTTTAAAGAGAATTAACAAACACAAATTCCTAGTTTGTCAAGCAAAAATTAAAACATTAACTGTGGCATACAAAAGCCCTTGTTCTTGAGATAACATTATATCAACTCTAAGAGTATCAAAATGTACCACAAAAAGGTTAATCATAGCAAAACTGAAGACAGATTTGAATACAGAGATGGCTGTTCAAGACCCTGGCAAGTCCTGTTTGCAGGAGTCTGACACTGCCCTCCCGCCCCCCAAAAAATCAAGTGGGATTTGTCACAAATATTTCTGAAGTTGCAATACTCTTCATTCTTAATTGATTCTTTTGCAACAGGGCTTACTAGAACCAGGCTATACTTTCCACATCACTCTCACTGTCAGGATCAAGGAGCTGTCATGCTGTATGCTGATGGCCTATTTCCTTACGGCTCCTGAAATATTTATTATTGAATAAACTCATATCATTGTGACTTGTCTGCAGGATGCATGTAGGATTCAGAAGACATGCGTTGGATGGATTTATTAATGTAACTGGAAATACCACCTGGAATAATAATGGGAGCAAAAACACTCCATTCAAAAGCACAACCTGGCAGATATTTGCTGTATTTAAACAGCATTAAAGGTGGCCTGCAAAGGGGAGAAAACACTGCTTTTCTTCCCTTGTTTTTCTTCTTTAGGAAGAATAAATAAGGCATGAAATATTTTTCCTCCTCCCTCAAGTTACTGGGCTCAATACAAGGGTAACTGGGAGAAATTCTTCAGTCTGGATTATGCTGGAGGCCAGCCTTGATGATCACAGAGGACCCTTCTGTTCTTAACATCTATGAAAACTATCATGATTGTCAAGCATCTTGTCTTTCTGAGATCTACATGGATGACTCAAATGTGTAACAGGAACTAAAATACACACCATAAATATGATATTACATTAGTTCCTATGATGTCAAAACCCTACTAGTTCTCCAGAAGCAGACAAGATCTGAATTTCTCATGTGAAAAACAAGAAGAATCCTTTAGGCCTTTATTTTTTTTAATTTTCTTTTGGAAAAAAGATTCAGTTCCCCTTTATACATCAAAAAGCAGCAAAAAGGGAATGAGTCAGTTTTTCCCCTTTTGCAGGTCACCTCTAAACTACATAATGAGTTTTCATAGCTTTACTCAGACATCTTATGGCAGCAATACTTTAATAACTATTAAAACTCTCTATTCCTTCTGTAATCCTGAAATATTTGCATTCTGTCACTCAATTACTCTAGCAAATACCACACAAAATGTATAACTAAATGTAACTGTCATATATATTGTAAGTTATACAATAATAAAATCCCACAGATTCATCTCTCTCAAACTTCAATGCGCTCGGATGCTAAGAAATATACTTCAACAAATTGAGCCTGTACATAGGATTGGAGCCTATATTCCTCAAAATGGCATTACTGGGTGAGATTTTCAAAGGCACTTTCATTGCTACAGGGTTAGCTCTAATTTTTTCCCATTAGGTCTCCCTTGAGCACATACATGCTTCCTTGAGCACATACATACTTGCTTGACAGCACATACATGACAGGTTCTGCACCTCCACTCCTCTCAGGGTGGAATCCCAGGTTTCTCCCACTCACAAACCAGGTCCCTAGGCTACAGTACCTGTTCACCATACATGGTTCCTCAGCAGGCCCAAAAGCATTTAGCAGTGTAAGAGACTTCCCTTTGCAAGCTGTGACCAGTATAATGCAGTGACTCAGAATACAGAGTAGCAGCCGTGTTAGTCTGTATTCGCAAAAAGAAAAGGAGTACTTGTGGCACCTTAGAGACTAACAAATTTATTAGCGCATAAGCTTTCGTGAGCTACAGCTCACTTCATCGGATGCATTTGGTGGAAAAAAGTTTTTTTCCACCAAATGCATCCGATGAAGTGAGCTGTAGCTCACGAAAGCTTATGCTCTAATAAATTTGTTAGTCTCTAAGGTGCCACAAGTACTCCTTTTCTTTTGACTCAGAATAGTTTCTTTCGAAGTATGACTTATTCATAGGAACATAGCATTCTGAGAAAAGGGCTAAAAATACAAAGCCTATACAAACCTTGTCTTACCTAAAGCCTAGGTAGGTCTAACTTATCCCACACACTCCAATCTCTAGGAACAAAGTGTCAGTCTGTTCCTGCAGTACTCCCATCCTCCCTCCAAGATCAGTTCTTTTAACAAACCCCTATGTCTAGATCAATTACAGGGAAGTGTGAGGAGATTCTAATCTGGAACAAAAACATCAGGCAAGCGGGTCTGAACACAGAAATGGAAAAAAGACAATAAGAGGTTTTATGGAGTCCTTTTCATTTGTAGATCTTAAAGAGCTCTGTAAAGATGGATAAATAGAATTATCCTCTTTTTACACATAGAGAAACTGAGGCACAAAGAGTTGCAGTGACTTATCCAAAGTCACATGGTGAGTCAATGGCTGAACAGGGAATGGGACACCAGGATCACCCCACTCCCGACCGAATTCCCTACCCAGTTGACCATACTGCCAATAATAACAAATAATAATAATAATAATAATAATGTATTCTTTAAGTAAAAAATTCAAAACTGATCAGAACTATAAACAATCCATTTCATGTAAATCCTAGCAGCCAGCAGGCAAAAGTCTTAAAACGCTGAAAGATGAATAACTGACCTTGACCCATTCACCTCCAGATAACAAATCTGCTAAACTGTTCTCATCTTCACATCCATAGGTAGGAGAAGGAGTAATCCTCACATACATACATACATATACACACACACACACACACACACACTTAAGGATATATGATCTACACATTTGTATTTGTTAAGTACAGCAAGAGAGGCTGTCTAAATACTTACTCCTGTCAGTGTGTTTCCATGGAATGGCTCTGCCTCTTCTATCTGAATGATGGGTTCATGAATTTCACAGATTGCTTTGGGTAATTTTTCATCTCTGTCTCCAGAATCATCACAAATGCTGGATCTGACCAAAGCAAAAAGATAATAAAGACAGTGTTAATTTAATTTCTTAGCATTTATGGCACCAAACTCATACTTTTGGAGATTTATTCAATTTAAAACATACACTACAAATCGTTAATTGAATTGCCACATAAGACTCCCAGCTCAGTCATCCTACATCCAGTTCATTAACCCATCAAACTACCCTGTCCCCAAGTGCCTGTGAGAAAACCCTGGCTTAGCACTGTGTCTGGAAAGTTAATAAATCAAGGTTATGGTGAACCGAGGGAGAAAGTTAATGTTGTGGATGGTAGGGAGATAAAAGTATCTTAGGCCTCAAATTGAAAAGTTTGTCCTTTTAATGATTATTATAATAGGCATTTTTCTTACACCCATCCCTCTAGCATCCTATGTCAAAGTATTTTGAAGATTATACTATGATACATTTTTAAAAAACAGGCTTTTTTTTGGGATATACACATTTCTTCAGCATCTTCATTCAAAACACAATAGCACTAAGTGTTAGTGCGTTCACTAATTTTTGTTCACTTTTATAAGACATTACCATCTAAGGGCATGTAGAAAATTAAAACCACATTGTTTAAAGAGTAAAGCTGAAAATTAACAATTTTGTTCAAGGTCATTTGAAGGAGTCAAAGAAACTGTAACCAGAACTAGAAAGAGACATTGATAAATCCGCTTTCATTGGCCAAAAAAAAAAAAAAAAAAAAAAAAAAAAAAAATTCAACTGTAAAATGGTGAAAAATAAAGCAGCAGTTTTAAGTGTTTCAATTTTAATAATCTAAGACAAAGGGCCTCAACCTAGGGTTCAAGAAAAGGTAGCAGAGGGTCATAAATCACTCAGCAATATCCATACTGCTTACAGGATGATGGGCCTGACTAGATTCTAGCATGGGGAAGATTGAGAATCCCCAATCTAAAGTGGCGTTAGTAATACGAGTATGGGATTTTTTAAAAATATGACACACAATTCCTAGATTCCTTTACCTGAACAGAACCAGGAAAAGCTAGGGAAACCCAAGCTTCCTCATACTTCTCCACACTAAGTGGTCTCAATTCTGCTCAACCTACAACAGAGTGAAGGCAATCGAGTCTTTATGCCTAGTCAGTACTTTAGCCCCTTTGCTAAGGCTGTTAAAAAATGTACAGATTAGTGCCAGTAATGGAGACAATTTTGAAGGAGGATTTTAAGACAGAGTTGTAGAAACAGTGTTCTATTTTCATAAAAGATAAGTATCCGTAGTATCTTCTTACCTAGACTGTCCATTGTCTTCAGAGGACGAGTAAAAGCTCTCCATCTCCTCACTGTTCAGGCCCAGCTCAGAGCCATAGTTCTGTTGTACCAGTTGCCAGAACTCCTGTTTGGTCAGTCTCTGAAAAGAGAAAGCACATTGTTGGTCAAAAGCTGCGGTGAAGAGCTGCTACTTCTACCTGTTCACAAACAGATTATTTTACCCCAGATACATCTGGATCCATCCCTGTTATTGTCTAAGAAAGCTTTCTTTCTAAGAAATACCACACATTTCAGACCCCACTGCAGTTGGTAGCCCTCCTTAGAAATATAAAGGAGACTCTCAGCTTCCATTTTTAAATAGCTAAACTTCTAGCCAAAACGGATTTGATAACATAACCCAATCTAAACTGATCACTAGAGCTGAAAACTTGTGACTGGTTTTTCCCTTAATATCACAGGCTACTCCCAATTCCCCCCTCCACCTCCAAACAGCTGCCCAGAGCTGACCTTTGGAGCTCGTGAAAACTAATATAAAGTCACAGTCCCTTGACTTGAGCCACAACATTCAGGCTATCAAATTTATTTGAGCATAAGCTACAGCTCACTTCATCGGCCACTGATGACAGTGGGGTATCTCAAATTCCTTCCCAGCCAAATTGCCTGCAGCTCAGTTGGCTTCTTCACTGAATAACCTGTGTGACCTTTGGTCACAAGGAAGAACAGTTCAGCAGTTTGAGAGGTGGAATGGTAGGGTGACCAGATGTCCTGATTTTATAGGGACAGTCCCAATTTTTGGGTCTTTTTCTTATATAGGCTCTAATTATCCCCCACCCCCGTCCCGATTTTTCACACTAGCTATCTGGTCACCCTGTGGAATGGTCTAGTCAGTGACTGAGCACAAGGGACTGTTGCATTCAAATCCCAGCTCTAAACAGACTAACTTGGTGGCTTTTATCTCTCCATGCCTCAATTTCCCCATCTGCAAAATGAGGATGATCACACTTACCAACCTCACAGGAGAGATGTGAGGAGTAAGCAGTCAATGCCTAGGAAGCACTACAGTATACAAACCATACAGCTTATTTGGACAACTATCCCTTTTAAATTCATATTTTACACAAAGTCGTATTAGTTCTATTAGACTGCCTATGTTGAACTGGGCACTCTAGAGAACATAAAGCAGGCAAGCTGCCTTCCCTAATTTGCTTACATTCTAGGAACTACTATTAGTATTTGTTGTTTGGATTCAAGTAATGCCTACAGGTCCCAATCAGGCGCTAAGCCTTCTTGTATGAGGCACTGTGGAAACACAGCGTAGGAGACAGTCTCTTTAAAGAGTTTACAGTCTAATTTAATACAAATTGTCAACAATAAAATCAGACACGTGTCACTTTATGAAGGATTATTAGCACAGGTTAGGATAGCAGATCCACTGGATCAGCACACTTTCACTGTACTAAATAATTATAATGTTATTTGTTTCTAGTAATAGCTTTGAGGATGCACAGAGAAAAGCTTGTTTGAAGGAGTGATTTGAAAATCCCCAAATCCTTAAACTACTTCTGGGCATAGAGGTGTGATCACTGTGAACACAAAGGTGGCAGAAAATGATTTCATAAGTCTGTCCATACATACCAAGGCTCTCTCTAGCCACTCCCTTACTCCCACTCATCGCTATGCCTTCCTAACATTTTGCCCCCATATGCGTGAAATGCTTCCTTATTCCAGTGCAATAAAACACATCCCTCCTCTTTCA
Organism: Dermochelys coriacea; assembly: GCF_009764565.3. Classification (NCBI taxonomy): domain Eukaryota; kingdom Metazoa; phylum Chordata; order Testudines; family Dermochelyidae; genus Dermochelys; species Dermochelys coriacea. Next base: position 201,044,111 of record NC_050068.2, on the reverse strand, counting down.
AATAGCTCCTCAAAGCACACTTACTGTACATTCTCAGTCTCTATTGTTTATAAATATTTATTTCTGATAGCATCCACAACGCACTGGGACTGAGCCCCATAATCTGGTGCTGGTAATCGGTCATAGACAAAGTAATACTTGTGCAAACTATTGATAACAAATCACACTGTATTTGATCCCGAGAACTTCAGGGCAGGAACTGTCCTTTTAATATGTTTGTACAGCACCTAGCACCCTCAGGCTCTGCGCCTGATATGAATCTTTAGGTGACACCGCAATCCAAATAAATACTACTTAGAATACACATACAGATCAGGATAGGCACCTTGGGTAAATTTTTCAGAAGTGCTTAAGTGACATTCAGAATTAACATGATCTTAATTCGGTGTAGCTTCATTCACTTCCAAAGTGACTTAAACTGAACTCAATGAAGGTCGCTAATTCTGAATAAAAACGTGTCTGAACAGGGGTTTAATGCAATTGAATTAATCCACTTTAATTCACACCTCCAGTTAACTCAGATTAACTTTCCTCAGCGTGCCTGTGTAGTCAAACCCCTTATCACATTTGTCAAAAAGGATTTAAGAACTGAAGTCTTATTGTCTGATTTAGGTGCCTAAGTCACTTTTGAACATTGTACCCTGTCTGCCCCATGCTCTGTAGGACCCCATATGCCATTAGCACTCAGCTACATATAAATTATATGCATACGACATTTTGAAAAGTAATATAAAACAGTTTAAAATGCAACTAATGTAGTAATGGCCACACTTCAGTGTTTCTTCACTTGTCATAAATGTTTTCTTGGACATTCTTAGAACAAAAGAACCGTCTGCTTCCCTCTCAAAATCTAAAGGATAGGGCACTAGAATAGTACTTAGGAGTTCTGGGTTCTTTTTCCAGCTGTGCCAGTGACTCCCTTAAGACTTTGGGTAAGTTGTGTAATAGATATGTGCCTCAGTTTCCCCATGAAGCTTACACACTTTTGTAAAACACTAAGTTTTACAGATGGACAGAACTACCTAAATTGTAAGTTACTATTATCTGGTACTGACTGTTGCCAGAGACAAGATACTGGACTAGATGGACCACTGATATGAGACAGTATGGTTATTCTTATGACTACACAAGGCTATTACTCTCAGGAAGGGTGAGGGGAATCTTAGAAATGTGCTCAGATTTCTTTATAGAAGTCCAGTGCTAGGTTTTTACTTTCATTGTTAAGAAAAAAGAAAAGGAGTACTTGTGGCACCTTAGAGACTAACAAATTTATTAGAGCATTAGCTTTCGTGAGCTACAGCTCACTTCATCCGATGCATTCGGTGGAAAAAACAGAGGAGAGATTTACATACACACACACAGAGAACATGAAACAATGGGTTTATCATACACACTGTAAGGAGAGTGATCACTTAAGATAAGCCATCACCAGCAGCAGGGGGGGGGAAAGGAGGAAAACCTTTCATGGTGACAAGCAAGGTAGGCTAATTCCAGCAGTTAACAAGAATATCAGAGGAACAGTGGGGGGTGGGGTGGGAGGGAGAAATACCATGGGGAAATAGTTTTACTTTGTGTAATGACTCATCCATTCCCAGTCTCTATTCAAGCCTAAGTTAATTGTATCCAGTTTGCAAATTAATTCCAATTCAGCAGTCTCTCGTTGGAGTCTGTTTTTGAAGCTTTTTTGTTGAAGGATAGCCACTCTCAGGTCTGTGATCGAGTGACCAGAGAGATTGAAGTGTTCTCCAACTGGTTTTTGAATGTTATAATTCTTGACGTCTGATTTGTGTCCATTCATTCTTTTACGTAGAGACTGTCCAATTTGGCCAATGTACATGGCAGAGGGGCATTGCTGGCACATGATGGCATATATCACATTGGTAGATGCGCAGGTGAACGAGCCTCTGATAGTGTGGCTGATGTGATTAGGCCCTATGATGGTATCCCCTGAATAGATATGTGGACAGAGTTGGCAACGGGCTTTGTTGCAAGGATAGGTTCCTGGGTTAGTGGTTCTGTTGTGTGGTGTGTGGTTGCTGGTGAGTATTTGCTTCAGATTGGGGGGCTGTCTGTAAGCAAGGACTGGTCTGTCTCCCAAGATCTGAGAGAGTAATGGGTCGTCCTACAGGATAGGTTGTAGATCCTTGATGATGCATTGGAGAGGTTTTAGTTGGGGGCTGAAGGTGATGGCTAGTGGCGTTCTGTTGTAGACCTTCAAATCAGCGGCACTGCGATGGGTACCCACATGGCCCCACAGTATGCCAACATTTTTATGGCTGACTTAGAACAACGCTTCCTCAGCTCTCGTCTCCTAATGCCCCTACTCTACTTGCGCTACATTGATGACATCTTCATCATCTGGACCCATGGAAAAGAAGCTCTTGAGGAATTCCACCATGATTTCAAAAATTTCCATCCCACCATCAACCTCAGCCTGGACCAGTCCACACAAGAGATCCACTTCCTGGACACTACAGTGCTAATAAGCGATGGTCACATAAACACCACCCTATATCGGAAACCTACTGACCGCTATTCCTACCTACATGCCTCTAGCTTTCATCCAGATCATACCACTCGATCCATTGTCTACAGCCAAGCGCTACGATATAACCGCATTTGCTCCAACCCCTCAGACAGAGACAAACACCTACAAGATCTCTATCATGCATTCCTACAACTACAATACCCACCTGCTGAAGTGAAGAAACAGATTGACAGAGCCAGAAGAGTATCCAGAAGTCACCTACTACAGGACAGGCCCAACAAAGAAAACAACAGAACGCCACTAGCCATCACCTTCAGCCCCCAACTAAAACCTCTCCAACGCATCATCAAGGATCTACAACCTATCCTGAAGGACGACCCATCACTCTCACAGATCTTGGGAGACAGACCAGTCCTTGCTTACAGACAGCCCCCCAGTCTGAAGCAAATACTCACCAGCAACCACACACCACACAACAGAACCACTAACCCAGGAACCTATCCTTGCAACAAAGCCCGTTGCCAACTCTGTCCACATATCTATTCAGGGGATACCATCATAGGGCCTAATCACATCAGCCACACTATCAGAGGCTCGTTCACCTGCGCATCTACCAATGTGATATGTGCCAGCAATGCCCCTCTGCCATGTACATTGGCCAAACTGGACAGTCTCTACGTAAAAGAATGAATGGACACAAATCAGACGTCAAGAATTATAACCTTCAAAAACCAGTTGGAGAACACTTCAATCTCTCTGGTCACTCGATCACAGACCTAAGAGTGGCTATCCTTCAACAAAAAAGCTTCAAAAACAGACTCCAACGAGAGACTGCTGAATTGGAATTAATTTGCAAACTGGATACAATTAACTTAGGCTTGAATAGAGACTGGGAATGGATGAGTCATTACACAAAGTACAACTATTTCCCCATGGTATTTCTCCCTCCCACCCCACCCCCCACTGTTCCTCTGATATTCTTGTTAACTGCTGGAATTAGCCTACCTTGCTTGTCACCATGGAAGGTTTTCCTCCTTTCCCCCCCCCTGCTGCTGGTGATGGCTTATCTTAAGTGATCACTCTCCTTACAGTGTGTATGATAAACCCATTGTTTCATGTTCTCTGTGTGTGTGTGTATATAAATCTCTCCTCTGTTTTTTCCACCAAATGCATCCGATGAAGTGAACTGTAGCTCACGAAAGCTTATGCTCTAATAAATTTGTTAGTTAGTCTCTAAGGTGCCACACGTACTCCTTTTCTTTTTGCGAATACAGACTAACACGGCTGCTACTCTGAAACCCATTGTTAAGAAATTGAGCCAGGTTTCCCAATCCACCAATAAAATTCACACTTTGACCTATTCAAGTGCTCTCGGGTATTCTCAAGAGGGGTAAGAAAAAGAGAAAGGATCTTGACACTTAAACCCATATCCACAAAGTAAACAACCAGACTCAAAGTCCGTTTTTCTTATTGAAAAGAACTCGAAGAAGTGGGAAAGAAGGAATAAAAAGTTTATGGATGTGAAAGAAGAGAGTGTCATTAATGGTCTTTAAAGAAGCTGGAAATTGTGCATCAGCCATGATTCATATAGATCAATGGAATCGAACATTATGAATGAAGTAATAATATAAGAACAATTTATAAGAAAAATCATATTACGCAGTTTGCAGAGTTTTGCAATAGTGACAGCAATTTAAAGATACAAAAAAGGTAACACACAAGCACGAATATTTGGCTATCCATATGTATATATATTTATACCTACACACACACACACACACACACACTTGATATTTCTTATATGACTATTATACCTTAAGACTTCCACAAATGCAGAATGTATTTGGAAGTTATATTTAAAATGTTCAGCTTCAACAACTATTGATTTATTAAGGCTACTAGCAGATTTCTGATTATGAAAGCATGGTTTTTAATCACATTTGCTCTGTGTCCCTTTCAATAGAAAGTGGTGAGAACCTTACATTTTCAATTCTCAAACTCCTCACCTACTTAGCCAGCTTCAGACTGATGCTCAGGAAACAGGCCCTCACCAAAAGACAGCAATCTGTGCTTCTGAGGCTGTAGAACTCTCTTGCATTCAGAAGCACGTAATTTCACCCCAAAGGGCTGAGTTTTCTGTGAAGCAGATGAACCCAATGGGCTGGCATGACTACCAAGCAAGTCCAAAAACTCGGAAGAACAATTCCCAGCCCATGCTAGTTTAGCTGTAATCAAGACCCAATGGGCCTTGAGCTGTCAACGTGAAGATGACTCCACTACACAGTGGCAAAACTCCTGGAGTAAGCAGGTTGCTTACATTGTTGCTTATTAAGACATATCTTTGTTTTGTCGAAGATGGACTATGCTGCTATTTCAAACCTGTTTCTCGGTAACTTCCTGCTTGGCAGTAGCAGAGCTGTTCACAAGTGGGCTGGTCTGCCTGCAGAACTGGAACTTGTGCTAGATTCCTGTCTGGTTCCTAGGCCGCTCCCACTAAGGAAGCATAGGTAAGCAGGGTTTGTTAAAGACACAGTCTTTTCCTTTCCTCTTCCAGACATATTAAGCTGTACTTAAAGTTCCATTACAGCAAGAGACAGCTGGAGACAGACATATTTAAACTTGTTTTACAATGTTTTACAATGCCCGTTCAAGCAGTATTTTAAACATCTAAAGATGTTAAAGAATGCCTTGAATCTAACACACTGCTTCTCAAGGGAGTGGCTTCAGAAGCTGCAGCTTTTGTCACTAATATCTTCATTTAAAGCAGGTTAAGCCACTGTTTACTGCAATGAGAGAACCTTCTTTTTTAATGACAGGTTTCAGAGTAGCAGCTGTGTTAGTCTGCATTGTTAGCACAGCTCCTTATCAGGCCTCTTCATTTAACCTTTTCACTGCTGTCAGTACACACATGTGCCACAGCATGAGTTTTAAATGGAAAAGCAGGACATACTATGCCCAACCACACTGAAAGAGAAAGAGTCCTTGCTACCTTTACCTTTTCAGTGCTGAATTATGTAACTTGTCTATTACAGTTTAATAGCAGGCAAGTTTTTGTGCTTTTTATAGTCACAATATCACTTGGCATTTTATATATAGATGTTGATCCTATACAGGATTTTTCTTCCATAGATTTCAAAGCTGGGATGAAACCAGTTCTGTTGATACTAAAATCTTTACATCACACCACATCATCATTTTATTTTAGGACATAATTCACTAGAAGATCAATTTGCAAAAGTGTTAGACAGTTTAAAAGATGAATTATACTATTTTTCACATCCCTCTACCTCATAAATCAGACTGTCTTAGTACAAGTCCAACTGTACATTGTGGGGGAGAAGAAAATATCTAATGTCTCCATAAAATAGTTTTTAAAAGTCTCCATAAAATAGTTTTTATATTCATAACATTGCAGTATTAAAGGGCTGATATTGCAAAATCTACTAAATCTAGAAACACAAGTCTTACACCACTGGAAAGAAGAGATTCTCAGTTCTTCTGTTTCTAGCTCTGATGGCTGATAACAGACGTTAAACGTGTCACTGGTCCAATGTTAAATCCTGCTTGTCCTAGCATTGAAGATAGTGCAGTTTTGGGAGTGAGAAAATTATTTTTGGGGCAGGCGGTTTTGTGTTTTTTTAGGGCCTGTTTGAAGCAGCTCAGAAACATTAGATGTTATCTCAAGTGTAGCTGAACTAGTGAGCAAAGTACAGGTGGAAGGGTCAAGAGAAAACAAATGCATGCAATTTGCTCATGACTCTATTGCCACACCAGACAAAACACAATACATGTTTAAGAATGGCTCAAACAATATAGTTCTTCCTTGGGGACCAGGAGGTCACATGTTACAATCCAACACTAGCACTTGGTCTTGCATGCAGTTCAGGATACTGCCCTACAATACTTCAGAGTGAGCATGAGGATGCATTTTTACAGTTATAGGAGTTTGGATGAGAAACTGAACAGAAGTTCTTTCTGTGCATCTCTGCAGACTTTCAAGATAAAAGTTAATGGATTCTGGCCAGTTGTGCAGGAGTGTAGGGAGGGAGAGGCACAACAAATTCCCCCTCCCTCCCATATTACCTTGTGCCTCTGCACAGGGATGGCTAGAATTAGTCTGGGAGGATGCAGTTCCTGCTCCCAATTAGCTCTCTACAACAGCACTAGCTGCTCAAAAGGGAGTGGGAAAAAGACACCCCTCTCCCCCCGTCCCCATCAGCACTGAGGAGTTGGCTGGCTGCGAGGGTGGTAGAGCTACTGCTATATGCCTCGGAAACATCAAGAAGAATTCTAGCTACTTCATTCCACACCCCTAAAGCAATGTAATTGCACTCAGGAGCAATTCTGTACCCAGCAAAACTCAAAATAGCTAATTGACTAAACTAAAATTCAGAGAGGAAAATACATCCAAAAAACTGATAAGGAAGAAAACTTGCAGGAGTTGAAATTGAAACCTGATTATGAGTTATAACTGTTCTGTTAGAAATTAGGAGGACTTTTGTTATGTTAGCTCACGAAAGCTTATGCTCTAATAAGTATGTTAGTCTCTAAGGTGCCACAAATGCTCCTGTTCTTTTTGTGATACAGACTAACACGGCTGCTACACTGAAACCTACCATTTGTTATGTTTGTTCAGGGTTTTAATGACATGCCTGATTAGATTTTGCTTTGCTGATTCTCCCTTAACAAAATGGAAATGGACATTTATGACACCAAAAGCCTGTGACAATGAAGCTACTAATATACATTTCAGTGTCTGTGAAATTTATGATATTACGAATAGGTCAGTAGTGACTCTACATTAAGACAGCATGCAATTTTAAAATATTGACTAACTTGCTGAAGAAATTTTCAAAATGCTCCATTTTTGACCAAGGACAAAGATAGTTTTTTAAAATATTGCCACAATAGCTCTCTAATGCCATAGGCTTCCCCCTCATTCCACTCCCCTAGCCACCATGCCAAAGTGAAAATTATTTTTCTCCCTCCCAGGGCATGCACAAGGGGAGACAAGCAGGGGCACAGGCTCCCCAGTAATCGGCCAGGGCACAGCGCTCCTCTGACCCTGGGGCCACGGTGGGAGCTGACAGCTCCTCCAGCCCCAGGGCTCTGGTGGGGCCCAGAATGTGCCCCTCCAAAAACAGTGAAATTTAAATTCTTGTGCATGCCCCTACCTCCTTTTATTATTACGAACATCAATTTATATTCATGATGAGCTGGATTAAGATACAGTATCCATACCCAGTCCTGTAGTGGTAACATCTACAAGAAAATGTGTACAAGTAAAATATGAGGTTGGAGTGAAGGTTGCGCACTTGAATAGGAGATAGGGAGGAATTGTGTGGATACATTGTAGTTGTCTATACTGGATGCTGGAATTGAAAAGGAGTTTGACCTGGAGTTATGAGTGTGACGGTTTGTAAGGGATGTGGATTTGTGGCTGATCTGGATGTTAAATGTTACCTTAAATAGTGTTTTCCTTGAATTTTAGTGTTTGTGTTTCTTTTAAACACATTTGAGCCACCTTAACTCTAAATTAGCTAAGATTATGTGCAGGATATGTATATAAACAGTGCAGCAGATTTAAGTCTCTGGGGGACATTCTCCTTCAAAGTTATATTTGTGTATCTTGGAGTTTAGCTGCCTCTGTTTTGAAATATTAAAACAATGAGAACTCTGAGTTACAGGAAAGAGATCCAAAGAAGCATGTTATTTGCACTGACTCTTTGCAACAAACATGTCATTGCATTTTCAGGAAGAAGCATCAGATTAAGTGTACACAAACTGCCATATCTATCAAGCTGCCTAGCAGAAGTTGCCAAAACACACCTGTATGTAGTTCAGCCTTCATCTTTGTTGTGTCTTTTTAGCTCAGGGGTCATATTGAGCTGGTTGGCAGAGGGTTCAACCTACTTTACTTTTCTTGAGATGATGCCAATTCGTTTTCCAGAGTCTAAGCTTATTCATTAAAAAAAAAGTCTCTAGCTCTTCTGATCACAAAGATGACCTTAAAAACGTGAACCAAATATAAATCAATCCAGTAATATCTGCCTGAGTTTACAGATAGCCTGAAACAATAGCTCCAAAAGAGGTGTGAGCTTCTCTGCCATCCCAACGGAGTTATTAACTTCACAGATAATGACTACATTTAAAATGTAAATGCAAGAAAAGCGAAGAATCATCATATTATGAAGATCTTCTTTGACTGGAGTCTCATTCTGGAATCTGAAGTAAGTGAAGCCTGGGAGAGTACCAATACTTTCTCCCACCCCACCCCCACTTCGACTCTTGATTGGAATACTTGAAGAACCAGACCTCTGTTTCTGAAATCATTTAGTCTCCAGTGCAGATCTAGTGCTCACTAGAAAAAGGGGTTTTTTTTCTCTCCGGCTGGTAATAGCTCACCTTACCTGATCACTCTCGTTACAGTGTGTATGGTAACACCCATTATTTCATGTTCTCTATTTTCTAAAATCTCCCCACTGTATTTTCCACTGCATGCATCTGATGAAGTGAGCTGTAGCTCATGAAATCTTATGCTCAAATAAATTTGTTCATCTCTAAGGTGCCACAAGTACTCCTTTTCTTTTTGCGGATACAGACTAACACAGCTGCTACTCTGAAACTAGAAAAAGTGATCCTTTACTTTTTTTAACAGTGTTGATCAGCTACATTACCCCCCCCACACACAAACAAAAAACAACAACAACAACACCTTACCTTGTCCAGCAGCGCATTCTGCCATAAGCGGAAGATACTGAGGTAGCTTCTATCTCTAGCACTGAAGGATGTGAAGAAAAACTGGATGGAAGATAAGATGATAGCTTGCTTTATTGAATTCCTGTGTGAATCCATACTGTACAGTTTCTAAAAGAGGCAGTAGTAGTTCTAGGATGTCCATGGTATGGTCAAACAGCATACCTACCTTCAAAACCATGGCCCCAGGGAAATAGATTAATACCTACAACTAGGCAGTCAGTGTGATATGCAGCTATTGAGGACACTTACTGAAGCCTGTAGATTCCCACTGTCTATACATTATATAAAACGTTGTTGCTTTTTGTGGCATCTACTTGCAAGCATCTACTCCAGTATAAAAAATATCCACTATATCATTTATCTGCTCCCTTAACGTCTTTCTCCCACTTGCACCTTCATGTATCCCTCTATGCTTACACTAGTCTCAACCTATCAGTACCCGTACCCTCCTCCTTCACACCTACTGTTTGCATGATTTTTTTCTTGCTAATCTTCTCACCAAGGCCTAGCACATCATCCTTTACCTCAGGGGTTCTCAAACTGGGGGTTGTGACCTCTCAGGGGGTCACAAGCTGTCAGCTTCCACCCCCAAGCCTCGCTTTGCCTCCAGCAGGTATAATAGTGTTTAATATAAACAGTTGTGTTTTTAATTTATAAGGCGCTGTCACACTCACAGGCTTGCTGTGTGAAAGGGGTCATCAATACAAAAGTTTGAGAATCTCTGCTTTACCTAATCTGCTCTCTTGGGTTTTGCCTGGTCATTCACTTTTACTCATTCCATTTTTAAAAGTTTGTTACCTCTTCAACACAGGGATAGAATCATGTCCTTCACAGCAGGTAAAAACTAGTAAGACTCACGGGCCCCATTATGGAACTGCAAAAGTCTCCCTTCGGTGTAAGCTATATTTGAATAAGCTATATTGAATAAGAGGCCATTCCTCAAAAACACCAACAGACTCACACTAGGCAACTGTTTTCAGCCTAACAGTTTTGTTTTTCTGGGAGGGGAGGTTACTGAAAAGCTGGTGATTAGCCAACTCCCATCCCAATCCGGATTGGGCAGGCTAACCTTTTGCAATTTGCTCTTTGGAATTCCTTTGAAATTCACCCAGAAGCTACAGCTAGTGCAGGATACAGCACCCAGGAGGCAGGGAGAAGCTCCTAATTATACAAAACCCATTACAAAACAGCCCTTTTAGCATATAGCAACTGTCTTCCAAGGATGCATTTTATTTATAGAGGTTGCAAAACATCAAATTCCAATGCAAACCCACTCTGAAAAGGAAATCCCTAAAAATGGCATCATGGGGCCCTGTGATTATTGTGTTCACTGATTCCACAGCAACTCTGCTCAAACAACAAGTAAAAAGATGATATTACTAGTTACTAGCTCGGACTCACTTGGTTCTTTCTGGCCCAGGCATCCTCCCTAGAAATAAAGATTTTGCAACTGAAACTTAGCTGACAATTCTGTTGATGTTACAGAATAGACTTTGACATGCTCTCCCACAGGTGTGCTGACACTGCAGTGCTAACCCAAGTACAGAGTAGTAAACACTTGTTTTAGTCACCAAAGTTATCAGATCTGACTGTGACACACACAGGGAGCAGATGTGTGGAGCAAGATTTTTTTTTGTTGTTGTTAAAGAAACAGTCACTTCTCTGATCATAACTGCAGTTTAAATATACAATTGGGACGGTTGCCTTAGCCCACAGGAATCAAAAAATGCTCTGCCCCAGGAATTATTGTTATGAAAAGAAAATACTAGCTTTTCACCTTCTCCCCTTCTGTTACAATCTGGATGGCATTTGGAATGAGCCGAGCAGTCTTCTCCTTTGTCACGAAGGTTATATCCTTCAAGGCAATAGAAATCTGAACAGAAATAGATACAAAAAACACACATAGAAAAGTTATTAAATCCCAGAAATCCACAGGGCACAAGACATGCAGGAGGAACTCAACATCAAACTAACCCAAGCTACTTGAATAAAGCATAGTAGATGTAGGGCACAGGACACCAGGACCACTCTTAAGCAAAAGCATACCAAAGCTTTGTAATTCACAGCCCTGCCCAGCCCAGCCGAGCGCACCAGAACCAAATAAATAGCGAGCAGACAATTCACTGCACCCTTACCACTCCCACAGCAGGACTAGAGGATTCATGACACAAACCCTATTCTGACAGCAAGCTGAGCCCCACAAATCTGAATGCCAATCCTGGCTGCTACACTGGAAAAGACATTTGTACTCCCTTCTTCTACTGTAATGTCTCATTTCTGCTAAGAGCCTGACAGATGTGCATGTAGGTATATTTGCCAAGTGGTGTGCAGCCCAGGGCACGGGTCACTTGCAGGTTTAAACTAGTGTAAATGGTGGAGTCTCTGTAACTTGATGTCTTTCAACCCTGATTTGAGGACTTCAGTAACTCAACAAGGGTTAGGGGTCTATTACAGGAGTGGGTGAGGTTCCATGGCCTGTGATGTGCAGGAGGTCAGATGAGATGATCATGATGATCCCTTCTGGCCTTAAAGTCTATGAGTCTATAAACACTGCTGTGGAATCTCCCACTTGACGTGTGGGGTGCAGGCATGTGCTCTGCACATTAGTACAGGTGACACTTGAACTGCAACTATCTAGAATGTTAATAAGCAGCTCCCCAAGGTGATCTGAAAAAGAGCTTCCGCCTGGTCAATCAGTAAGAGTTATAGCATGTTTGTTTCAGCTGGAAGCCATCTTTGCATAGCTTATACACACAAGGCTGAAGATCCAAATAGAAAAATCCCGTCATAGTCTTTTGGCATTTCTTTTTCGACACTTCACCTCGACAATTTTAAACAGACTGATCTTAGTGTTCCATTGGACTTCCAAGCTGCTCTTTGATTTTACTGTGCAACAGAGATTTGTAACTCCAGTCATGACGGCCGGCTGCCTTTTGCAGTATCAGCACCAATGGGATGCCCTCCATGATTACCATCACCAAGAAGGATCCCTCAACCAGAAAGCTTCAGGTATGATCTCCCAAAACAAAAAGGGATAAGGGATTTCTTTTAAGCAAACCAATAATCAAAAACACACAAACCAACTTACCGTGGTCTCCCATCGGAAGATGTTGCTGTGAAAACAGAGCCAGTTTTCAGAGAGGTACAGGCGTCCTTGCAGCAGAATATCCTTCTGGAGGGCACAGGCATAATCTAGACATAAAGATCAAGATAAGCTTACTCACTCATTACAGTCCAATCGGACCAACCCTATTTTTTTTCTGTAAACCCAACTCTCTCTGATTTAGAAATCAAAACTAGGGGAATATCTTTCATTACTCAAAGGAAAACTCCAAAAAAAATTAAACTCATATTGGGCCAAATCCAGTTTATTTATGGTGAGGAATCCTGTTGATGTCCTACTTTACCAAAGTCAATGGAACTATTTGTGTGAGCAGGGAAATCAGAACTCTGGCCATTGTATATTACCCTCTGGTTTCAGGTATCTGGCAAGGCATGGCAGACAATGAACTTCTTCTTGATTTTCTTTGCAAAACAGAATATTGAAATTGTACTCTACAAGCCAAGCTTCAAGTCACTTGAATGAAGTAGCCGAATACAAAGGCAATATTTTGTCTACTAATTCAGAACATATAGTCAACCAGTCACACATACCATATTATACTGTACATTTCTAAGGTGAATCATTTTACACTCCTTATCGTATCACAACCCACAACGAGTTAAAAAATCCTTACTTAGTATACATACACATTCCGGCAGGGATACTTCAGCCAGAGGCCTTTTTCAATCAAGGTTTCTTTTTATTACCTATATGAAATGGCCTCTGGCTGAAATATCGCTGCTGGGAACTGACTATCTTGAACAGTACATTAATCGATCTCCATTAACAACAGCAAGGAGCTAATTTATCTCTTTACTGGTGTCACTCTGCTTTAAGGAGAAGAAAGATTCACCATTGAAGCAGTAAGTGTGAGATTTTCGTAAATGCCTAGTACTGGCTTCGTTGCTCCCACTGAAGTAAAGGCTAAGACTCCTATTAACCTACACTGAAAGCACCATTAGGACAACATTGAGCCCTTTTGAAAATCCCACCCTAAGAATTTAAATTCTGTATAAATATTAGATTGATTTATTTTACACATTTGAGATATTAATTACATGCATGTGGCTGAAACAACCATGCCTATTACGGGGAAACTGTCAAGTGAAACTTGGGCCAAAATTTAGCTTTAGTACACATCAACTTTTACAAATTGAGGACCAATAAAAATATTTCCTTGAATTTCCCCCCTAAATTCAAATTGAAACAGTGTTTTCAAACAAATTAAAATTACCTGGCAATATTTGCAACCCCAATATATGAGAAACTGAAAGCGGAACTGACAAGAAACAAGTTAGAACAGGCTGAAAGAAACTCAGGTTAACAGGTAGCACAGCAAAAATTAAAAGAGACACTGTTCAGATCAGTCTTCCGATAGAGAATCCTTTAAATACTGTGTCCTGACTTTTAAAAGAATTCCATCTTAACTCTTTTATTAAATTATTTTGATGTCCTTCTGTGTTTATAAGGGTCTTTTGGGCAGGTATAATATCACCACCACCACCAAAACACACAGGGGCCACTTCTCCACCCTATCTCCCTTCTCTCTGTACACCTGCCAACCTGCCTCTTTGGTGTCAGCTTTGCTGCTATTAGTAAACACGCTTTCTTGCAGAGCTCAGGGAAGAATATGCACATGGGATCCCCCCAGAGTAGAGAATGAGCGTGATGCAAGTGATCAGCAACAAAACAGTGGAACTGACTATACACAATGGGATGTCAAAATGCACAAAATAGGCAAACCAAAAATTGAGAATAAACATTAATCCCAGTTCTAGTAACCTACGAGCCTAATTGTAAAAATGGATATAAAATGTTAAAGATGAAAAAATTTTTAATTAAATGGTGCTTTTCCAATCAGATTTTTTAAATGCTTACACCATGAAAATCTAAGGCACTTAGAGTCATTTTTGTATAATCTTTATCTCCAATTCTCATAATTATAAGAATGCACAAGAGTAACCAGAAAAAAAGAAAAACATATTATAAAGAACAGCAGTACTTATATTTCTGTGGATAACAATGAGTAAGTAATTACTACCTTAAATATTTGTAGATGAATAATAACTAATACAGCTTGGGTTAAAATCCACTATACCAAGCAAACAAAAGGTTTTAAGACTAGAGGTCAGAAAAGGTCCTTCTTACTTCAGCCTCCTTAGGATCAAACATCCATCTCTAAGTCTTTTTCAGAGTCATTGCTTCCTAGGATAAAGTCTCCTCATCCTGTAAGTAATTACATAAAAGAATGCCTTTGTTTGCTTCTGACTGAGGAGGTGCTGGGGTTAATCCATCAGCAAGTCTATTCTTTACATCCTAGATAGTCTGTTCATGGCAAATATGCTTCATAGAATTTGCTTAGTTGCTTTCTTAATCATCCCTATCAGAGAGTAACTTAAACTCAAATTATGTTTTGATATGTTTCTTCTGTTTTACTGTGTATTGAACCCAGTTCACAGGAATGTCCTATTTTTAACACAGAAGTACACTTGATGGCATAGAATAACTTCGTTTTCCACTGTGGCCTGAGAAGGATGTAAGGATTTAGCATGTCACATCTTCCAGGTGGGTTAAAGTTCTAATTTCTCTTCTATAAAAGCACTTGGCTGTTTCTGGGTAGATGGTGTGTAGCCACAACACCAAGCATCTAGCAAGACTTTCTTGCTGGATTACAGGCTGCCTTTTTATTGCAAGAGATAAACCCTGATGTTATGTTGGTATCAGAATACTTACCTCCGATACAGTGTATTTGTTAAGTGGGTCTCCAGTGGTGCAGTCAGGCTTGCTTGCTGAGTTACCTTTTAAGAAGTGGTAAGGTGTGTCATCAGCAGCAGGTACAGAGGTAAGAAGATAGCGGGTTTGACGGGTTTTAAGTTCTCCATTTGGTAACATCTGGCAGAGTGGAAAGACAGGGCTCAAATAGATGTTTCAGTGCCTTCACGTAAATACAACAGCCTGATGTTCTTTTCTCACAAACCTCTTGTTTTTCTTCTAGTCAAACCATTCTTTTTCTTCAGATCTGTAATCCTGTCTTTGCAGTCCCACTGATGTCCTCTTGATAGTATACATGGTTCCAGTTCACCCTGGTGATCAGCAAGCTTTATCCTTTTTAGCAGTAGTCATCCAGTTAAGATTGTCGAGTTGTTTACATATTTTCCCATTCATTTCCATAACCACAGTGAGATCTGGAGTAATTTTCATTATGCATTTCTTATAAGTATCTGAGGCAAATGGGCTGGTGGTAGCTGATATCATTGCATTTTCTCTCTGAGCCCAACAAACCCAAAGTTCTTTTTAGATTGAAGAAAAGACTCCCTGGAATGGTCCTAAATTCTGCAGACCACTTTTAGTGAGGTTTTTGGGGGGAGGGATAGCTCAGTGGTTTGAGCATTGGCCTGCTAAACCCAGGGTTGCAAATTCAATCCTCGAGGGTGCCATTTAGAGATCTGGGGCAAAAATTGGGGCTTGGTCCTGCTTTGAGCCGGGGGTTGGACTAGATGACCTCCTGAGGTCCCTTCCAACCCGGAGATTCTATGATTCATTAAGGTTCTGAGCTGATTATTAAGTAGCAGGGACAGAGCTCATGGTAAGTGTGACTTACCTAGCTATTCGAGACACCTTAGAAATACTTACCACCTGTCTAATAGCCAAAAATATTCTGACCTGTTTACAAAAAAAAATCTAAACTTATTTCCCTGGGTCATGGTGAATTTAAAATGTGCATCTTTTCTGCTTAGCACTAGGCTAGCATCACAGGTCCCCAAGAAATAGGTAAGATTTTTACCTGAAAGTGCCCGTTAGAGGTACATTAATCCCTCAGAAAGACACTGCTTGTTGTGCTTCATTTCTTGTATAGTCTTTCCCAAACCTGATGGTATAGTTCTCTCTTTTTCCCATTCACTACCTTGCCTCAAAGCAAGGTGAGTTTAGCAACACAATTCATAGGCCATGACTTTGGGGACAGGGAGTTTTCCCTTTACTTCCCCCCCCCCCACACCCCACCACCACCACCACAAAAAAACACCACCTTTGAGACACAGGAGCTGCCTCTGACAAATTAATTTTTCACAAACCATTCACCTGATAAGACACCTGACGTAGGTGCCATGGCATATCACCTTCCAGAAGAAATGCCTTCATATTAAACTTCTGCCTTGAAATAGCATATCAGGAAGAAGTGACAGTTCTGTGCTGCAAGTCTCTTTTCTCTCCTCCCTCCGCCCTGGGCGGTCTATTGCTTCAGAAAGAAGAGCATCCCAATTCTTCTCCCTGCATCCCTGACCTTCTTAAAAACAGACTCCTATGCAAGGAGAAAGCTTTCAGGAGTCCCTCTGGACATTTGTTTGTCTGTCTGTCAGGGTAACATCTACTAGCCTCTGTGCCATTGTTTCTTTTTCATGGGCGGAAAAATCTCTACTAGCAGTGGCGTATATGTGCCAGAAACAGGACTCGTGCAATTATAACAGTGAGCAATACTTTCTGGGACTTTATCTCCTGCAAAAGCCAGACTGATAGGCATCACTAACACAGTATTCAACTCCCTGCCAGCCTGAGAAATGGTTGCACTTGGACACATTTTTAAAAGTGCTTCATTAAATCCAGTATCACTTTAAATGAGAAACATGATTTTATTTTTTTAGGCTTCATTTGTTGAGACTCATTTCAAGAGAGCTTTGAGTTTAGATTCTGTATTAACCCCCTCTCCTCTGTTAAACCTAGTTAACCTTTGTTAGTTACCATTTTAAAAAATTGCCCCCCTTCACATTCAACATCCGTTAAGTGTCTGAAGCAGCAATATGTGAAGATGCGCCAAATGTATTGCCCATGCCAAAAAAGAGTCCAGTGACACAAATCAAAATTTCTAGGATATAATTCTAACTCTACTCTTTCCCCACACTCTCCAGGCCAGTCATAATCCAAACATTTCTGAGCCTATCTATTCAATATGCTGTCCCAGAACATCCTTCTCAGGATTCCCTGGCCTCTCCTTTCCCTTCATGATTGCCTGTGACAGATGCTACCTTACATATGAACCATGGCCAATAGATGTTTGGCCACCTATGGGAAGGGTAGGAGAAGTTACCTTAAGAGACACCCCATGACCACCATCCAGAGGGGTTGGCAGCATTCCTCCAGCATAGGAGTCTACTTTTAAGAAGTAAAAGCTAAAGTTGTTTGTCTTACAAACACCAGCTGCTGCGACTTTGACATTATCAGCAATAACAGAGTTTGGTTGGTTTGTTCACATCTTACCTACTATGAGCCTCTCCAAATCTGGCAGATGTGAAAACTGTCTCTTAAACTCCTCACTCCTATATTTATAAGTGGAACTTGAGATCTGCAACAATGAAAGGTGAAAGGTTAAAGTAAACAGCTTTATTTTCAGCTATCAACTATCTACATACTAGCAGGAAACTAGGGTTATAGTGTAAAGAAAATAAACACCAGAAAACTGGAAAAGAATAGACAGTATCTAAACATATTTATCACTGTCATTATGCTCTGTTATACAATGCTATGCTGCTATAAACTAAAATCCCAAACTGAAATATCAGATCTGTTATATACAGCATTGTCTCAGAAATGCAGCTGCACAATGGGATTTTTGCCACTTTCAGTAATTAAACTGGTAGACTGGTGACACTAAAGACTGAAGTCCAGAGAACAGGTACAAGGTAGGTACCAGCAACACAAGATTCCTGATCCTGCTCTACCTATATGATTCACCCCTTAATAAAGGGATCATGTTTAGGGGTAACAAGGTAGTTTGGTCTCCAGGGACCCTTTAATACTATAGGCTTGTCTACACTTACAGCACTGCAGAGTGCACCACTGTAGTGTTTAATGAAGACACTACCTACAGGGAAGGGAGAGCGTCTCCCATTGGCATAGTTAATCCACCTCCCCAAAAGACAGTAGCTCTGCTGATAGGAGAAGCCCTCCTGTCCTATTGCTGCCTACACCAGGAGTTAGGTTGGTATAACTACATTGCTCAGCCATGTGGATTTTCCCTGAGCAACGTCATTATACCAGCATAAATCTGCAGTGAAGACCAAGCCTTAGCCTCTCTGCTGAGGCTGCCAACAAAGGCGCCAATTGGTGGTGGTTTTTGTAATGTGGATCTAAACTTCAATAATATATAAAGAATTTTGGAACACTTTCAGTAGAAAATGGTATTGTAAAAACAAATTCTAATCGATTCCCTGTTAACAGTAAGGTGATTTACAATAAACTAAATTGCTGCTGTACAAATCATTGTGTTTTAGCAACATTACAACTGAAAGAGGAAGAACTCACCTCCCAGTGTCCCAACAATGGGATATAAACATACCATAAAAGACTCATTAGATCTAGTGCATGAAACTTTTATTAGGAGATGTAAGCAACAATTGGCCATTGCTCTTTCTGAATAATAAAGGTGTCAACAGATGTTTGGCATGTTCAGTACACACACATTTCTGTACCATCGTATCAAGCAGTTCAGTGTAAAATACAATGAATCACTTTTGGCCATTTGACCAGACTCTCTTATAAACGCTTACTCCATTTTTCATGCACTATTACGATGCATCAGTTAACAGCCAGTTGTAGCTGTGAATTTTAAGTTTTCAAAGTAACTCTGCCCAGAGTAAATCAGTCTTTAGCTAGGAGTTATTTTTAGTAAAGGAGTGATAGCGATGGCCCAAACGCATTACCTCTAGGCATACAATCATAGAAATGGAGGGCTGGATGGGTCCTGAAGTCCAGCCCCCTTTGCTGAGGCAGGGACAATTAAACCTGGACCATCCCTGACAGGTGTTTGTCCAACCTGTTCTTAAAATTAAAAATGTCCAGTGACAAGGATTCCACAACCTCCCTTGGAAGCCTGTTCCAGAGTTTAACTACCCTTATAATCACAAAAATTTTCCTAATAACCAATCTAAATCTCCCTTGCTGCAGATTAAGCCCAGTACTTCTTGTCCTACTTTCAAAGGACATGGAGAAGAATCAATCACTATCCTCTTTATAGAAGTCCTTCACATTATTTGAACACAGTTATCAGGTCCCACCTCAGTCTTTTCTCAAGACTAAACATGCCCAGTTTTTTTAACCATTCCTTATATGTCAGGTTTTCTAAACCTTTTATCATTTTTGTTGCTCTCCGGACTCTCTCTACCTTGTAGACTCGTATTCAATTTGTGATCCACTATAGCCCCTAGGATCCTTTTCAGCAGTACTACTGCCTACCCAGTTATTCTCCATTTTGTAGTTGTGCAGTTTGATTTTTCCTTCCTAAGTGAAGGAAGCCTAATGTAACCTCACTTCTATGATTTTAACATTCCCATCTGGTCTTCTGCTCCATACTGCCAGAACTGATGACCCTGTGTAAATCAAGCACTGGTTGTCTGCCTATGCTCAGGATGCAAATTCTTTAGTCAGGATGACAAGGAAATAGATACCATGAGGTGATGGGTTGAAATGAATAGTCCTCATAAGTTAGCAAGTGCTCTTTTTTCATTTAGCTAACTGTATTTTTTTTTAAGTCAGCAGTGTTACAAATACCACCTATGATGACTCCAAATAAAAGGAATTAAAAATATTTTTCTTTATTTTTTAAGTTTGTTCACTGAAACAGAACTTTGGGTACAGCCAGCACCTCTGGTTGATGAGCAGCTCTCATACAGCAACAGGAGAGAAAAACATATTTTTAAAAATGAAAAAGATGTGCTTTGTAAATCAGAAGAATTGGCAGGGGAATTTAAAGGCTGGATAGCATTTGGAAAGGAATTGGCAGGAAACTACATTTAACCAGGGCCAGTGTGTTCTACAATTCAATAACGTTATAATTTGGGTATGTCATGGAAATTGTAAATATTAACACTGTTACAATATGCAGGAGTTGTTGCCTGAGAATCTGGCACATGTACCACAGCATACATGCTTTTAACTCACTGTTTGGAACTGCCTACATTTTGTGAAAGTGCCCCTTTAAGGTCTTATCCAAAAGATTCAGAGTAAACTTCACGGAACTCAATTTGTCTACCTAGGAATCTTGGAGAGCTGAGTCAACTCTGCTGAGATTCCTGTGGTTTCAGGGAGTGTAGGGTTTTTGAACTTGATTTTCAATGACTGCAATTTGTGCTTCTGATGATGGAGCACTAGTACACAACACAAAACAAATGTATTTACAGTCCAGTACAGTAAATGCGACGCAGATAATCGAACTATAAGCTTTCTCACGGTGGCTTCAGCATCATCAGGGAGAATAACATGAGGGGGAAAGGAGTCCAGGAGAGCTGGTTGTATTTTAAAGAATCCTTATTGAGGTTACAGGGACAAACCATCCCGACGTGTAGAAAGAATAGTAAATTGGCAGGCGACCAGCTTGGCTTAACAGTGAAATCCTTGCTGATCTTAAACACAAAAAAGAAGCTTACAAAAAGTGGAAGATTGGACAAATGGCCAGGGAAGAATATAAAAATATTGCTCGGGCATACAGGAGTGAAATCAGGAAGGCCAAATCATACCTGGAGTTGCAGCTAGCAAGAGATGTTAAGAGTAACAAGAAGAGTTTCTTCAAGTATGTTAGCAACAAGAAGAAAGTCAAGGAAAGTGTGGGCCCCTTACTGAATGAGGGAGGCAACCTAGTGGCAGAGGATGTGGAAAAAGCTAATGTACTCAATGCTTTTTTTGCCTCTGTCTTCACGAACAAGGTCAGCTCCCAGACTGCTGCACTGGGCAGCACAGCATGGGGAGGAGGTGACCAGCCCTCTGTGAAGAAAGAAGTGGTTCGGGACTATTTAGAAAAGCTGGACGTCCCTGGGGCCGGATGCGCTGCATCCAAGAGTGCTAAAGGAGTTGGCGGATGTAATTGCAGAGCCATTGGGTCATTATCTTTGAAAACTCATGGCGATCGGGGGAGGTCCTGGATGACTGGAAAAAAGCTAATGTAGTGCCCATCTTTAAAAAAGGGAAGGAGGCGGATCCTAGAAACTACAGGCCAGCCTCACCTCAGTTCCTGGAAAAATCATGGAGCAGGTCCTCAAGGAATCAATTCTGAAGCACTTAGAGGAGAGGAAAGTAATCAGGAATAGTCAGCATGGATTCACCAAGGGCAAGTCATGTCTGACTAATCTAATTGCCTTATATGATGAGATAACTGGCTCTGTGGATGAGGGGAAAGCAGTGGACGTGTTGTTCCCTGACTTTAGCAAAGCTATTGACACGGTCTCCCATAGTATTCTTGCCAGCAAGTTAAAGTAGTATGGGCTGGATGAATGGACTATAAAAGGTGGATACAAAGCTGGCTAGATTGTCAGGCTCAACGGGTAGTGATCAATGGCTCCAAGTCTAGTTGGCAGCTGGTATCAAGTGGAGTGCCCCAAGGGTCGGTCCTCTGGCCGGTTTTGTTCAATATCTTCATTAATGATCTTGAGGATGGTGTGGATTGCACCCTCAGTAAGTTTACAGATGACACTAAACTGGGAGGAGAGGTAGATACGCTGGAGGGTAGGGATAGGATACAGAGGGCCCTAGACAAATTAGAGGATTGGGCCAAAAGAAATCTGATGAGGTTCAACAAGGACAAGTGCAGAGTCCTGCACTTAGGACGGAAGAATCCCATGCATCGTTACAGACTAGGGACCAAATGGCTAGGCAGCAGTTCTGCACAAAAGGACCTAGGGGTTACAGTGGATGAGAAGCTGGATATGAGTCAACAGTGTGCCCTTGTTGCCAAGAAGGCCAATGGCATTTTGGGATCTATAAGTAGGGGCACTGCCAGCAGATTGAGGGACATGATCGTTCCCCTCTATTCGGCATTGGTGAGGCCTCATCTGGAGTACTGTGTCCAGTTTTGGGCCCCACACTACAAGAAGGATGTGGAAAAATTGGAAAACGTCCAGCGGTGGGCAACAAAAATGATTAGGGGACTGGAACACATGAC
Source organism: Dermochelys coriacea (assembly GCF_009764565.3). Lineage (NCBI taxonomy): Eukaryota > Metazoa > Chordata > Testudines > Dermochelyidae > Dermochelys > Dermochelys coriacea. Next base: position 201,021,836 of record NC_050068.2, on the reverse strand, counting down.
TTATGAGGAGAGGCTGAGGGAACTGGGATTGTTTAGTCTACGGAAGAGAAGAGTGAGGGGGGATTTGATAGCTGCTTTCAACTACCTGAAAGGGGGTTCCAAAGAGGATGGATCTAGACTGTTCTCAGTGGTAGCAGATGACAGAACGAGGAGTAATGGTCTCAAGTTGCAGTGGGGGTGGTTTAGGTTGGATATTAGAAAAAACTTTTTCACTAGAAGGGTGATGAAACACTGGAATGTGTTACCTTCTCCTTCCTTAGAAGCTTTTAAGGTCAGGCTTGATAAAGCCCTGGCTGGGATGATTTAGTTGGGCTTTGAGTTGCGGGTTGGACTAGATGAGCTCCCGAGATCCCTTCCAACCCTAATATTCTGTGATTCTATGATCAGTTTAAGGAACCACCCCTCTAAGGGGATGGAGACATAATGTCTCCAAACAATGTGTGTGAGAAAAGAGCTATGCAAAAACTAGATATTAGGAAAAGGGGATCAGGCAGTGGAGAAAGTGTGAATGTGTCTGTAGAAGCCTAATGCCTGACACAACCCAGGCAACAGCACTGAAGCAAAACTCTAGAGAGTCTCCAGAATCTAAACACTAAGTTTCACCCAGTCTCTAGAGCATTAAACCTGTTATCTCTATGTTCCTTACCTGAGAGCCCTTTGTTGGCATATGAAATCATGTCTGTTTTTCCAAACATTTGAACAGAGGACAACAAGAAGAAATCATCCTGCTTATGTGCACACTAAGCTTTTCAGACAGCTAGGAAAAACCTGCTCTGAATTCTTATCTAATCAGTCCAGTTCCACTGGAAGGAATTTAGACATTGAACTTTCTTAACCTTCTCCTTTTCTTGCTTTGTATGGCATCTGGATCGCATTCCTAGGGCTAGAATTAAGTGTTGACTTTCCAGCCACCCCAATCTTTTAAATCAGCCAGCCATAACCAGCAGGGCAAGTTGTGCTGGAAGACAAATGGGAGAAATTTCCAGACCACTGGCACAAAACGGCTGGGGCTCATTGGTGCTGTGATAATACAAATAAATGAATAATATAAAAAAAAAGAAAAAAACTCCTAAGACTTTTCAACTTATCCAAGAACTATATCTCGTATTTTCATGCTATCGTATTGTACTTTTTATTCTACAAGCTTAAGTGCAGTGAAATTTATGATAGGCTTTCATTCTGGGCTACATGAGATGCCACAGAGGTTATACAGAGGACTGGCAACAAGTAGACAAAAGCTCTAGCATTTTATACAGGAAGTAGATGTTTCAATTTTAGCATTATAGAGCCTGGGCATTTCTCACAGTTTAATTATGTCATCATACATACGATATCATGCAATGCCACACTACGATAATACTATAATGAAACTAGATAGCTATATGTGGAGACAACCTGTGAAAAACTATGCACTACCATATCACCAATTGTCTGATCAATTTTTGTAAATATTAAAAATAAATCATTGTAGGAAAGGTAGATAATGAAGACTAATCTATGAATTTTTGTTGCCCATTATATAAATGCCCTTAGGTATGCCATGCAATTTGTGAAAAAAATATCAGCAGAGTTAAGCAAGACCTGTCCAGCATTCCTGAACTAAAAGTATTACAGAAGAGACTGTTACCTCAGTACACAGTATCTTTAGGAAGCACCCAGACATCCACGGGCTTTCCAGATTGTCCCATTTAAAACTGCATCAGTCAGGAAATTCAGAGTCAACGTTCCAAAAACAACCTTAGCTCTGTCTCTTTGCAATAAAACAGTCTTACTAAAAGGTACCTTCAGCTAATAATGTATTATTCAGCAGATAAGAAACTATAGTTTTCTATGCTGTTCTTCCAATGAGGCTCCATAGGTAAACTGAACTGTTTAAACTGCATCTTATCTTTCTATCCTTAAAATGTAATGTTTCGTAGAAAGTGCAAAATATCTGAACACATCTCAGGCAACCACTAGGAAAGGAAGTTACTTGAGAACATGGATAAGTCAATGGGATGACACACATGGTTAAGAACCTTGCTGAATCAGGACCTTAAGAAGAAGAGCTATACAGTCTATTGCATTTGCCTTTTGTTGTTGGTTGCAGTGTCCCAGAGCAGGAAGGACAAACCACATCACACACTAGTTGACATCTTGTGTTCTCTGGATTTTATTTTACAGATATGAACACAAATATAAATAGCTATGAACAAAATTATGGCTTCACCAGTGGTGACATACCCCCATATGTATCCTGATCTCAACCACAGACCCTCACACCTGCCAACAGTGCTTTCTGATCTTAGCACCAATTCCTGCTAAGTACTCAGGGCAGCACTTTGGGTCCCAGTGCCATGTAAAGCCCTCAGGCCATCAGTGTTAGATATTCACTGCTTATAGCCATTAGCCTCACTTAGCCCTTAAGTTACAATCAGCAAAGCCTGTCTTTTCATTTCTGCTCGCCGTGTCTACAGCCAAGCAGTGCTGAGCCACCTCATCTCTCCACCAACAATGCAAATCCTTCAAAGTAGAAGAGTAGAAGGAATGTAGTGCTGAAGTCAGCCTGCAGGTTGGAAGTAAATATGGCCTGGAGTGGTGTATTTTGAGAAGACTGGGCTGAAGAAACAGAAGAACAGAGACCAGATGTGCACCATTTCTCAGGAATAGTGAAGTGCAGGTTAACTGTTTTCATCTGGAATTCCTGGACATTGTCTAGCAATAAAATTCAGAAACACCACTTAGGTTACAACCAAATTGCATTTACCTCACCACTACACACCACACTCAATACATATTGCAACTTACTTAAAATCAGCATTTGAAGCCCAGTGGTTTTCCCATGGATTTCAGTAACGAGTTTCTTCCTGTTCAAACTTCTCTTACTTCAGCCTCCATAGGATCAAATCCATCTCATCTCTAAGTCTTTTTCAGAGTCATTGCTTCCTAGGATAAAGTCTCCTCATCCTGTAAGTATGGTCTACATTCTTTGTTCCTAGTTTTTCGACCTTACATTTGGTTATATTGTAACATGTTACTTGTTTGCACCCAGTTTAACAAATGATATAGATCGCTCCATATCAGCAATCTGTCCTCTTCATTATTTGCCACTCCACTACTCTGTCATCCACACATTTTATTAGTAATGATTTTATGTTTTCTTCCAGGAGACTGATTAAAAAAAAATTAAACAAAAGAAGGTGAAGTACCAATCCCGGCAGGATCCCACTGGAAACACACCCACTCATTGATGTTTCCCCATTTACAATTACATTTTGAGACCTATAATTTAGTAATTTTTAATCTATTTAACGTGTGCCTTGTTGATTTTGTATTGTTCTAATTCCTTAACATGTCATGCAGTACAAGGCTTTACAGAAGTATACCTAAGTATCACATCAAATTTCCTTTATCAATCACATTTGTAATTTCATCAAAAAATAATCAAGTTAGTTTAACAAAATCTATTTTTCATAAATCCATGTTGATTGGCATTAATTATATCACCTTCCTTTAATTCTTTAGTAATCCAGCTCCAAATCAACCATTCCATTATTTTGCCTGGGACTGATATCAAGCTGACAGGCCTATAATTATTTGGGTCATCCCGTTTAGCCTTTTTAAAATATTGATGGAACATTAACTTTCTTCCAGGCCTCTGGAACGTCTTCAATTTTCCAAGTAGTATTAAAAATCAACATTACTATTCAGACAGCTCCTCGGCCATCTCTTTTAAAACTCCTGGATGTGAGTTTATATGGCCCTGCTGATTTAAAAATGTCTAACTTCGGTAAATGTTGTTTAACCAAGAGGAGGTTGATGAAGGCCACAGGCTTGTTTCACATAAGCCAAAAAGCTGTATGATGGAAACAACTTTCAATCACTATCGACATGGGCTACATGTTCAGACAGGTAACTTGTAGATGAATTTTGTCCTGTTCCCAACCATGCACCAGACTGTTCTTTTCTTTAGCATGTAAAGTGAGTTGTTGTAAAGTGCGTGTCTGTCTCTCATGCAGACACACCTGGTGTGTGTGTCTGTCTCTCACACACATACCCACCCCAGCACTTTGGAAAGTGGAGGGAGTGGTGCACTCCAGTGGGAAAGCGTGGGTTCATTCCATTCAGTTTCCGCAGGGAGCGTTTGCAGCCACTGCCATGCATACATTGTGTCTCCTCCCTCCATTTGTGCAGCCTTGTCGGGTTACATTGACAACAATGTGTTAACCCTTGAGGGCTCAGCCAAGTGCTAGTTCATCATTTTGCAGCAAGGTATTCCCTGGAAAATATCCCATCCTCTTCTACCCTCTGACTCCTCCAGCTCAACCAAGCTTCACTATCATCATTGCTGCGTACAGTATTAAATTGTTTGTCTAAAACTTATACTGTGTGTGTGTGTGTGTGTGTGTGTGTGTGTGTGTATCTATTGTATATTTATATTATACTCTGAGTATGTGTGTGTATATTTATTTCCAGGGAAATTTTTTTCATCAGACAAAAGACTATATATAGTCTATATATAGTCTTTTGTCTGGCGAAAAAATTTCCCTGGAACCTAACCTCCCCTCCCCACCCCCACCCCCATTTACATTCATTCTTATGGGGAAATTGGATTCACTTAACATAGTTTCACTTAAACTAGCATTTTTCAGGAACATACTAACAACGTTAAGCAAGGAGTTACTAGAATCCAAATATCAAGTGTCTGTAGAGAAGATTTGTGAAGGAACACTACCATGTTCCCTCTAATTTTTTCCATCCATGTGCAGAATGAATTTTGTTATGTGCAGCATCAGTATCAAGGTAAGGTATGGATGTTCACCACCAAGTAGAAATAAAAAACCTGGATATAACATATATATTTAAAAGTTATAGGTATGGAAGAAGAAGAAGAATATTAAACAAGGGATAACTAACAAGGTGCACCCCTTAAGATGTTGATTTAATATGAACTCAAATAAAAAGAAAATTAACACTGCAAAATTTTCAGAGCCATTTCAAATCTTACATGCATCTACTTCTTTGAGGCATAAAACAAAATTATCCATTTTCTTGACATAGGAAACAAAATATTTTATCATTAGTATTGATGCATGAAATAAAATAATTGTTACGGTTTCTTTATGCTTGAAATACGTTGACCTCTATGAGGGCCTCACAAACCCTGAAGCAAGGGGTTTGTCAGGGCTAGGTTTGGGGATTTGAAGGGGCACCCCCGGACCAGGGGCTACTGCGTGTCTCCCGGCCGCAGCCCTGCACACCCCAAGCTCCCCCATGGCCACCCCCCACCTTGCCCCACTGCCCCCACCCACCCCTATTCCCACCTCACCCCACTGCCATCTTCCAGGTCCACCTGTGGCTGCACCCCTCCATGCGGTGTGCACGCCTGCATGGCTCTGCTAATTAAGTGAGCGGCCCTTGGTGGGCTCTTGTGCGGCCACGCAGGCGCTCACCTTGGAGGGAACACAGCCCAACATATATCCATATAAATCCAATCCATGTCTGAAAAGTGAATTTTGAGCTACCCAGAGCTCTTCTTCAGGAAGAACGTCTCTCTCTCCCCAATAGAAGTTGGTCCAATAGAAGATATTACCTTACCTACATTGTCCCTCTAACATTAGTTTTAAAAGCCAGGTGTAGTACAATCAGATGTTATGCAAGCTCCCCCTTACACTGCCCTGCCAACTCACTTCCATGTTGAGCATAGCACCCTCATAGTAGCCCAGTCCTGGATTCCCCACATGCTGCCCTGTGCTGATATCCCTCAGTCCTGACCAAAGGTATCCCATGCTATCCCAGTCCTGGGCCTTGACCAAGGCACCTCAGTCCTGACCTGCAGCATATTCAGCTTTTCTGAAAAGCAGCTGGAGGTGGTACTGGAATACTGTAGTCAAACAGTTCACAAACAGGCACAGCACATCACCAAACTTATTTAATCTTCTGACTCCATTGGACTGGTACTCTGATCTTTAGAAATAAATTCTTTGCACACACTCAGCTCCTTCCACCACACAGATCTCACCAACTCCCTGGTCTTTACTAGAGCCTAGACCACAGTTTTTTAATATGGTTGCAACAACATAGGTTGGTTTCAGCCACATAGGCAAGATCAAACTATGTTATAATCAGGTCAGGGCACTATCATACTGAAGCACATTTCTTGAACAGTCACATTTATAGTGCAGATTACCAGAGTAATATAATTCTGTTGCTTAAAAGACTAGGAACTTGTTGTTAAAAACAATGTTACTCCTACGGGAACTCTGCACCACTGCACATGCACAGAATTTATGTCTCCTGCAGATTTTTTTTCTCCACAGAAAATACATTGTCAGAGAGGTGCTGCAGTTATGCCTTTTGCCCACCAGGGGCTGCTGTGGCACCAGAACAGAGGGCCTCCAGCTTACCATCCATAGCGGCCAGCAGCCAATGGGGGGGGGGGGGGGGAAACCGAGAGAGCTGGGCACATGGGGCTGCTGGGGAAGTCACAGACTGGGATTCAGATGGGCTAGAGGGGGGGGGGAGATTTGGGCAGGGGCAGAGTCGGGGTTCAGGGCCACATGGGCAAGGGGGGCAAAGGTGGCTGAGTGGCAGTGCAGGGCCACATGGGGACAGGGGATGGATAAGTGGGAGTGCAGGGCTACATGGGATGGTGGTGTCTGAGGGGGGGGGGACAGGGACACATGGGGATGGGGGCAGATGTGTCTGACTGAATTGGAAAGGCTGGAGTCAGCCAGAGTCTGTATGGGGAAGGCTCTCAAACTCCCTAACAATCCCTCATCCCTCCCCATAAAATCCCATTTCATACTTCTCTCACCCACACCCAACAATCCTCCAGGTTCATGCCAAGCTCCTTCCCAGCAATTGCTTCCCTCTCCCTCAGCTTTTCTGTTACCCCTGACTCCCCCAAGCCTTTGTACTGCTTCTGACAGATGCAGTAAATATGTTTCTGCATTGTAGTTTAAATGAATTATTACTCAAAGTTTAAATGAATTAATATGCCTTGTAAGGAATCTCTTTATCAAAAACATTTCCTGAATCTTTTTTTGTTTTCTGTATTGCTACAGACATACTTGCTGACAGGTATTTTCAAATAAATTACCAAAACAATTGAAAGTGGCGATATCATATTGTGTTCTTTTGACAAATAAAATATGCAGAATTTTAAAATACAGTGTGCAGAATTTTTAATTTTTTGATGCAGAATTCCCGCAGGAGTAAAACAAGCTATTTAACTAGAGCTATGTGGCGGATCCTCTGATTCACAGAGGATTTTGAAATTTGGCTTGTTCCAAATTAGAATGAAAACCAAAAATTTCAAAATTCTCCATGAAGAAAAATGCCAAAAAAAAAAATTTTTTTTTGTTTCAGGTCATTTAATACATTTCATTTTCACAAAATCAAAACATTTCATTTTGATTTTAACCTCTTTTAATTTGTATTATCATTTTAAAACTTAGAAACAAAAAGTTGTTTCAAAATGAAATATCTCAATGTTCCATTCCAAAAACATAGAAGTGGAACACTTCAAAATTGTCTGAACTCCCCCCCCTCGCGCCCCGACATTTTCTACCAAAACAAAATTCCAACAAAATCAACCCAGCTTTGCAAAGTGTTTTGATTTTGATGGAACTGCATAGTCTCATGGAATAAGGTTTCATCAAAAGTATCTCCAATCAGCTGTTTAGTAAACCACAGTGGGTTTTATTCTCCACTCAGTGCAAGTGGGATTTATGCACACAATTATACCCTTTAAACACGAATGGTAGTTCAGGATTTAATTGCCCTCCCTCACCCCCTTCCTATCCATACAAAAGAGATCCTAATTAAAGTACCTCATCCTCCAGATGCAGGAGGAAATGCACTTTATAACCATAAAAGTACTCATCCCTGCTGGAAACATGGTAGCGATGCTTCAGTTACAGCTGAGATGGCATTCGTGCAAACTTGGTTTTAGGAGTATTATCTCTCTTGCCCTGCAAATTATTCTCAGCTCAGAAGTGTAAGTTGATTTAAAAAAAAAAAAGCAGATACCATTGTGCTACAGTTCCCCTCTATAACCCCTTTTGCTCTGATGGGACCCAGCAGACCTGGCAGCATTCTGCCAATCCCAGTTTTTGTCTGTTTTGAAAGCTGGCATACTCTTCAGGCTTCAGTGCAGGTGGGAGCGTGCACACACACACACACACACACACACACCTCTCTTTCCAAGTGCAGTCTAAGGAGGGTATATACAAGTCTGCGCCATGCTTCTTCCCTGTCCTCATACAAAACACTCCTGTATAAGTTGATTTTGGGAGCCAAATCAAGCCCATTTTTAGTGGTGGAGTGGGCTAGTTTATAATCAAGTCCATCCAAACCGGGATGTCCAATCACAGGTAGGAGAAGGGATCCACCACCACCAGGGAGACATTGGTCTTTCCTGGAGTGGTCAAATCCCAGGCAAGTAAAGAGAAAATGCATACTCCTCCCCCACTTACCAATACAATATGTGGAGCTTCCACAGCCTGCAGATCTTAAATACTATCTTCATTGTTATCTCATAGTCCCTCCAATCCATTTGTTTCATCTACCTGTTGTCTCTTCTCTTATATTTAGATTATAAACTCTTCAGAGCAGGGCCTGTTTTTTCATGCATTTGTATGCTGTCTAGCACAATCAGGCCCCGATTCATGACTATGGCCTCTAGGTGCTGCCACAGTATATATAAGCAAATAAATGCATACATACATACAAAGGTTTTAATCGCCATGTGGAGAAGCGTGCAGAATTTTTAAGCTCTGCATGTTACATCCACTTCGTTCACCTGGGCATTTGGGCATTAAGCCCTTTTCTGGAACTTAGCCTAAAATATTCCTAATAAGACACAAGGCAGAAAAGAACACCACTCCCTCTCCCAGAACTGTATAGTTCTGGAGGGTTAACAAAGAGGAATAGTATGAAAAATTTATTTTAACCACTAAGTCAACAGATGTGATGAGTGAAAGGAGCAGATATGTTGTATAAAAAGGGACCATAATTACAGATAGTTGACCATAACTTCACTTTACTGTTATCCAAATGCCTATTTACATATAACCGGGTAGTGACAATGTAGTTGGCCAATATGTACTTTGTCAAATACCTAAATAAGTCCCAGGAATTAGTTTTTCCAGATAAACAAGGTAACCATTACCTGCCTGGAATACATAACATGCATACATAACATGGAGTCATAGGGTGTTACTAGCATACAGGATTAGGGTTGGAGACTGAGACCTACACCAAAACTACAGTTAATATTCACTGATTGCTTCTTCCTTTCAGGCACGTAAAAATGATCTCAGTGAACAGAACTGGCAATACCAGCATGCCAGCAAGACTTAGGTATGCCACAAGACTCTAGGCTACACACCAAGAGTACAGGTATTATAATTGTAACTTGAGGGTGCTTCCTGTTCATGAGATCATCATCATCTCCTCCTGGGCTGACTGAATTCCCAGACTCACATATTCAAAGTGAATTAACTCCAAGGCAAAAAAGTCTGAGGATTTTATTCTCCCAGAAGATGGTTAATAAAAGAGTTACCAGGAAGCAGCCTCAAATTAGGATATGAACATTTTAGATTCATATTCAAATTTTAAATGAAAGAACAAAATTAAAAAACCCAAATGGGCTGCGAAACTGCTGGAAGAAACAAACCTCCATAGCTATGAATCAATAACTATACAGTGCCTTTGTTGACTGAGGCAAACCCACTTCTGTATTATCCTGCATGCCCTCACTTCTTGAAAGGTGGTACAGCTTGTATAAAGTTTTCTGAAACAGACCAATGTAACTATTGAGGTGGTTATAAATACCCAGGCAGTTAGACAGGATATGAGCCATATTCTTTTGGGATTCCCAGCTAACCAAAAAATCTTCTTTATACAGGCTCTTTTAATAAGGAACTAGAAACCCTGCCCATTTCTGTTACCTTAAAGGCAAGGAGGAGGAGTGCAGACATGGAAATGTATGAGGAAGTTTGAATTGCTTGGAGTAATAGCATTAATGCATGTGGGGGCAATTCAAAGAAACATCAACACCACAGCTCAGCGCCAACAGGATACTGAAGAACTGCTCAGGCACAAGAGACAAATAGAGTTGGGTCATCAAAACAGCTCTCATTGGCTGATCACTAACCATAAGGTCACGACATGCTTACCAGTATCTAGTAAATACTGGCATTTACCTTACCTTTACCCTTACCTGAATGCTACTTTATGTCTGGGTTGGGGACCTATCAAAGGTAGTGCTAACTACAGCAAGTAGTTGGACTGAAGGCTAAACTAACAGGATTACTATTGAAAATTAGTATTACCCTGGGTATTAGAGCTGTGTGAATTACTGATTTTTTCAGTTTGCTGGCAGTTTTGATAAAATTAAAAAATTGGTTTGGACCAAACAAAAACCAACGTTTTTAAAAATTTTCAGCAAAACAAAAAAGTCGAAAAAACATTTTGCTTCAACAGCAACGTTTTGGCTATTTTTAGTAAAAGCACAGGAAACGAAGGACTAGATTAACAAAAACCAAGGAGGAGGGAGTGCGCACCCCCCCGCACTGATAGCCCAGTCATTATGGCACTTACCTGGCATGTGGGAGACCCAGTTTCAAATCCCCAATCTGGAGCAGAGACTGGCGCAAAGGTATCCCCACTCCCAGGGAATGCCCAAACCACCAGGCTATACTGCAGTGGTTCTCAAACTTTCCCACAGCAAGCCTCCGAGTGTGACCACCCCGCCCCTTATAAATTAAAAACTGGGGGTGTGGAATTTTAATTTAACAGAGGCGCGGGGCTGACAGCACCTGCACAGGATTGGACTCGTGACCCCTACATAATCACCTTGCGACCCCCAGTTTGAGAACACATGGGCTAGTCTGAGGTGGGAGTCTCTCCTGTTAATGCTGTTCCACTGTGTATAGCATACTTGAATAGTCACTGGCCCAGAGAAAGAGTGAGACGGACTCTATATCCCAGTAGTTAGGGCACTCACCTGGGGCGGGGGGACACCTGGGTTCCACTCCCTGCTCCAAAGATAATTTATTTATACAAAGTGGAACAGTTTCAAGGGAAGAGATTGAGACCCTTACCCTAGAGTAGCCAGGTGGTTAGGGCATTCGCCCGGGGGAGTGAGGGGGAAGAACACTTGGTTCCAGTCCCTCCTGCAGAGTGGAGATTCAGACCTGCATCTCTCATCCCAGGTGGGTGACCTGATCACTGTGCTATTAAGTATAAGGGGAGGGAGAACCACCTTCTCCTGAAGACAAAATCCCTTTGTGAATCTAGGCCCCCAAACTGAGATGTTTTGTCTTGATATTTCCTTTTTTATTTTCATTTCAGCCAAATCAATTTATTGAGATCCACATGAATTTGCAAAATGTTTGGTCAACTTAAATCTGCATTTTTTGGTGAAAAGTTTCATCCAAACTTTTTTTTGCCCAGCATTAATTAATAAGAAATTAAAGAATTAGGCCCCTTAGATTGGAAACTCTCTGGGACAGTGAATGTGTCTTATTCTGTGTTAGTATACATTCACACAGCATTTTACAATTAAATAAATTAAAATTAATGCTGCATATGATGCTGTGCTATCCCACTACTATTTCTTGGTGACATCATGAGAAGTTCATTCACAGACTAACCCAGTCTTCCAGCTACAGCAGAGATGGTTAACAAGCGTATTGGCCACAGAATACACTCCAGCACAGACACTGGACAAGACACTGACAGCCCAGAGCTACAAATTCCAGAACAAACTGTACACATGGAAAAAGCATAGAGGTAATTGCAATAATAAAAAGCAACGAATACTTCCTGTTCGCATCATGTGCTATTAATATATGTTAATAGCATTTACTCCTCCTCTCTGGAATTTATAGGAGCAATTATTCACTCTAGCTAACATAAAGCCACCAATAGTTAAGCGTCCCAAGATACTGGTCTTTGCTTTTACAGATGGTTTGGTACTAGGTAAACATGGCTGACTGAAAGCACTGAAGTCCATTTCTATCCAGACAGCAGTGGTACGTGCCTCCCCATCCTGCTTTGTCAATGTGTCACAACCTTGACTTATAGAGACCACTTACAAGGACGTTAGGGGTGCAGACCCCATGCCCTATGACAGTGGTCCCCAAACTTTTTACCTCACATCCCCCCCTTATGCCTGCCTACCATGCCATGCCCTCTCCCCCTTCCCCCACCCCAGGAGCAGGGCTGCAGATCTAGGAGAGTGGGGGGGATGCAGACAGGGGAAGGGGGCCAAGGCTGGGGCCACAGCTAGGGGCAGGGGCCAAGGCTGGCAGCCGGGGACCTGGGCGCGGTAGTGGTCGTGGATTATATAGAGTCCCCTAACACTCCCATTTGTAGCTTGACCACAGGATTGGACCAGGTAGTCTCCCACCCTGCAGCTTGAACTCAGCACCAATCCCCAGTGGTTGCTGGGAAATGTCAGTGAAATACTATTTTACAGAGGGACACTAGAAACATTCACAGTTATGAAGATACTTTGAAAATGGAGATATGTTGAAAATTAAAATTTTAAAAATATAAATTTGTGATTTTTTTTATTTAGTAATCCCAGGTGACATAATGAATCAATGAAGTTTTCCTTTAAGAATTTTACTAAATAAGGTTTTGTATTTATATCAACCATAATCCTCCATGCTTTTCACTTAGGTTCCAGTTTGGCAAAGTACTTATGCACATAAAGTAGTCCACAGAAGTCAATGAGATAGTTCACATGTTTAAAGTGCTTACGTACCTTGCTGAATCAGGACCTTCATCTGTTTTATTTCCTAATATCTCTAACTTGATTACCTCTCACTGGACATTTCTCCATGTTTCTAACCTATTTAGATAGAAATTTTTGCTCTGTAGTTTCTACATAAGAATTGCTGCCAAATTTAGAACTCACTATCAACACGGATCATGCATTCACGTTTTTTCTGTTTTTCATGTTTCCACCCTACTTACACACACCAATGCAAAACCATGAACAGAACTAGATACACACAATGTAACTTATGAAACCTGATATCAGTCATCAAAACAAAACTACAACATGGCTGAGTTCCAAGACGGCTGTCAGCATTCAGAATGAGTGTGGACATATGTGGGCTGTGGGTGATAGACAGAGGGAAGAAGCTGAGGATGAGATGGGAAACCGATAGTGTAAATTGGGCACTGAATGACTTAACTACTAATTTATTTTCTCTCCCTCTCTTTTTTTAGGATTTGCATTGATGGGATATGGGCAGTCTAGCAACCTTAACTTTAAGGCCTGGTCTACACTACAGAGTTATATCGACTCAAGGCATTTTACAGTGACCTAACTACAGAAGCGTGTACACTAAAATTTTGGCCCTGCCAACATAACTGCTCTATTAAATTAACTTAACTCCACCTCCACAAAATGTAGAGACAATGTTGATGTAGTTAGGTTGATGCTGTATCAGAATAGACATTGTGTTGCTTACATTGACTATTACTGGCTTTCAGAAGCTATCCCACAATGCCCCACACTGACAGTACCATCCATACAAGCGCTCCGGGTGAGGACACGTGCTGCCAACACAAGAAGCATAGTGTGGACTCACAAAAGCAATTTAATTAATTGTTGCATTGTCTGTAACTTAGGTTGAAATAATTTTGTAGAGGGGACATGCCCTAAGTTTTTAGTTTGTGTAGGAACATTCCCCCAGTCTTAAACCACACTAGCTCAGTGATTCTGACTGCAATAAGAAAAAAAAAAAAAGCACTTTGTTTATTGCTGGGATTCCTGGATTTACTTAACTTATTCCAAGTTATTGCCAATGATATTTTTAGTAATATCAGTAATATTTTACATCTTGACAAAGCAAATCATCATGTACTAAAGCTACACAAAGAATATAAGAATATCCTAAATAATTCTGGCCAAGGTAAAACAAGTTACAAAGTAGTTTGAATACAAAAAAGGCCCCAGTCATTTATCCATCTCTCCAGGAAACTCTTACCTGTATCAAAAAATATGTAAATGCCCCAAGTCTTCTACACATACAGGTCAAGAAAATTCTGAGTGCTTTTTTTATCATCTATTTTAGGATTTTCTGCTCCCACTCATTTCTAATGACTGATCAAATATGAAAAGTGACTCTAAACAAATACATCTGCTGCAGTTCTCTGTTTATCTGCTTTCCCAAAGGGACATAAGTAGCTCACCTGGAACAGACCATTTTATTTTGTAAAAGAAAGATGGGGGGAGCTATTTCGCTGCTGCTTGTTTACAGGGAACAACAATTAAGTTAAAATCAAGCCACAAATGTAAAAAACTTACATAGAGGGAAAAAAATGATAGTCTTCTTTTAAAGTTCTCCTTCAAATGCACTCTCGAGTCCCCTATCTCCAAGGCCAAATCTACAATTGGAAGGCTTTGCCAGTATAGCTATGCGGGTATAGTACAGGATCGGTCGACGCTACGCATGGCTCATGCGGTGCTTCATGGTCTCAGACACCATCCAGTGGTCCAGGGACATCTATACTAAACACATCACTGGCCACTGACAGTACCAGGAGGCGTGAGCTGGAGCAATGTCATGCATCAACTGTGAGAATGGTACCGAGAGACTTTTTCCGTTGGACCATATGAACTGGAACCCTAAGCTCACTGAATGTTAAATCTCACCAAATGAGAGTCAATCCATCATCATCGTCGTATCCACTCGTACTCCACACCTGAACATAGCCATTATATGAACAACATACCCTCATATCTCAATGTCTGTACTTCGACCCGTTAACCTTTTACCCCCAATCGGGGATATTGCAGATTATGTATTCCTTACACCATCCAATCTTAAACCAAACTTCACACTCCTTGATAATCTGTACATTATTCCCTGATAATCAGAAGCTTCTATGCTTAAACTCTGTACAGTTTACTTTAAAAAAAAAAAACCCACAACATCATCCCAATAAAATTTTTAAATCTGTTCTTACCTGCAAAGCGTTCCTAGTGTGGATGCAGTTTATACCCACTCAGTGAAATAAGATACACTAAACAAAGTGCATTTTCCCCCTAGTACAGCTGCATCTATACTAAATGTTTTTGCCAACACAACTATGTCTGTCAGGGATCATATCCCATCAAATCCCTGATCGACATAGCTATACCAGCAGACATTTGTAGTGTACATCCGGCCTTAGGTATAAATATGATCAAACATTCCCTGTTGGTCTTACACAATATCAAGTATTTCTAATGGAATTTTGTTCCCAATGGCAACACTTGAAAAGGAAAAACAAAGCTCTGAGCCTAAAATTAAAGGAAACTTTTTTTTCCTACCAACCAAACCCAGATAATCTGATTCGAGGCTCACCCTCAAGAGCCTTGTCTACACTAGATTTATTTTTAAAAATCTCCCACTGCTGCATTACCACTGGCACAGTTTAACAGCGATAGATGGGGCACCAGCATTTTTATCACAGTCCTGTTTCAGGCTGTTCTGAACACAGTTCAACAACAAAGTACATATGCCAGAGCCACAGCTCTGCTAGCTGCACCATCACAGCAACACAACAGACAGATTTCCCAGAAAAGTCTAATGTAGAGACAGCCCATTTGGCGAAAGTTTTAGGCCAACTAAAGAATAACCAATTTCTTCTTTTGTAGTTCCTGCTACCAGAGAGCTCCTTGAGGTGTCAGTAGTTAAAGGAATGTTATTCTTGTTTCCAAGATAACTAAACACTGCTTCCAAATAATTGTAATTACAATGCATGCTACAAGCAACAAGAACGTATGATGAGGTTTTTTTATGTTACAAAATATGCCCGTGGAAGGTTTTTATTTATTATTTCAAGAAGCACAGCCAATATTTATTTGACCTCTCTGGATCCATAAACTGAAAAGCTGCTATTAAAATTCTGTAGCAATAAAATAATAGTAGGCATTTAAAGAAATGATTTACACATTCAAAGAGCAGTACACACATTAAGGACTAAGTCCTGAAAACCTTTATACATGTGAAAAGTCTAGGCACATGAGAACTACTTACATTAGTAAAAAGAAAAGGAGTACTTGTGGCACCTTAGAGGACTAACAAATTTATTAGAGCATAAGCTTTCGTGAGCTACAGCTCACTTCATCGGATGCTCACGAAAGCTTATGCGCTAATAATTTTTAGTCTCTAAGGTGCCACAAGTACTCCTTTTCTTTTTGCGAATACAGACTAACACGGCTGCTACTCTGAAACCTTACATTAGTAAGGTGATCAAGCCCTAACCAATTAATTCTCACAACACCCCTGTGAAGTAGGGCTGGTAAGTATTTATCCTCATTTTAGAGACTGGGGGGAGATGGGGGGGGAATGCAGTACAGAGGCATGAAGTGACCTTCCCAGAATCACCCAGTGTCAGAGCAAGGAGCAGAACCCAGGAGTTCCTGACTCCCAATCCTGTGCTCATTCCACTAGATCACAGTGTCTCTGTAAAATGGCAGTCACATCTGGCCTGACTTTCAGAGCTGCTGAGCATCCCAACCCTCACTCAAGTCAATGGAAGTTGCAGATTTGAAAGTCAGACCAATCAGGATTTTATAGAGAAGTGCCTGGTTTTCATCTTCAAGGAAATCATAGTACTTACCTGGAGAAGAAAAGCAGAAAAGCCTTTGGAACAAGTCAGTGGCTAATCAGCAAAGTACAGTTTTGTGCAGCAAATATTCCAGTTAGCAGAGCTGACATCTGTGCAGTGTTGTGTATGCTAACGTTTATGGAGTAGCCCCGTGTTTATTACAATTTCCCAGCTTTTCTATTGGCTAAAAGAGTGGGAAGGACCCTATTAAAAAAGTCTATACCTGTCATAGAAAGCTACGTCATCTTTGACTGAATGTTGCTGACATATGCTTTATGTAATGGCACAAATCGTTTGCTGTGTTATTACCTACACATCTATTATGACTCACGGGAGCTATAAGAACCAGTTTATATTCAACAGCTGATAGCCAACCAGGCAAGACATTAGTGAAACATGTGATTTTCATTCCCTGGGACAGTATGCAGAAAATGACACAACACCCTTTTAATGGCAGGGGAGTCTAATGACTACATTTTAGCACAGGAATGCTGTTGTCTGAGGTGGCTCATGACATCATTCTTTCTGCCTCCTGCTGCTTCTTCATTCTATCCCCACTAATTATGCTGTCACCTTTAAACTTGGAAAATAAATGTCTCATTATCACAACCCCCTAACAAGCGCGTGAAAGATTTACTTCCCATTTTTAAATGATGGGTTGTTTTTTTAAGCAAATAATTGGGAGGCTTTTTTGAGATAATCTATGACAGTATCTGGCTCCTGCAACATAAGTATTGCTTTACAGACCATGGTGGTGCCTTTCAATGGCCAGGTATATGAAAATATTATACAAGTCCCTTGTTTTAAATACAAGAAAATATTTATATAAAACAGGTAAATGTGAATTACAGGCTTAAATACATCCAGGAGTTCAGGAAATAGCAATCACAAAATAGTGTTGTTTTATTTCACTTGATAAAACAGAGATACATAATAAATTAGAATACCTACATAGCATCCTTCATCACAGCAAAGAATCCCAAACACTTGACACAGACAGCACCACTGAAATTTAACCATTTCTGAGGCAGACTGCAGCACTCCATGGATGAATGACATACTGTACAAAAATGGGCAGGAAGGAAAATTTTGGCCAAACTTCTACTTTTAGACAAAGTGCCACAGGATCCTACAAGTGCAATTCTGCCTGAAGAGGTGACTGTGATAGTGGCATGGTGAGGTGCTGTATTTATTATTAATTGTATTACCACAGCACCTGGAAGTCATGGGCCAGGATCCCATTGTGTTAGGTACTGTACAAACTTGTAACTCAATGACTTCAGCTCAGATTTGCCAAGTTTACAAGTAAAACTCAGATTTCAGAGTAGCAGCAATGTTAGTCCGTATTCACAAAAAGAAAAGTACTTTTTCTTGTTAGTCTCTAAGGTGCCACAAGTACTCCTTTTCTTTTTAAGTAAAACTCAGATGTCTTTTTCTAAGTGCCAGACCATCAAACTGCCCCTGAGATCTGAGAGTCAAAATGGGTCTTTTCTTTTTGTGAATTATCAACAATAACAACAGTTGTGTAGGCTGAATTACACAATGGCACATGTGCAACCTCATTTAGCCCTGTAAACAAAACGTAGTTAACAGCTACTGCATCTGCGTAACTCCATTAGTCCTTAATTCAGGTACACAGACATAGCTAAGCAGGCAGAATATTTGCCTGTAGGAGCTTTAACATTGGTGAAAACATGTGAAAAGAAAATAAATGTGAATCTCAGATCCCAGTGTACGTTTACAGGGCTGACAGAAAAATAGGTTTACTTTTAAGCTGAACAAATTTGATCTGGAGTAAGAGAGGATAAACATGAAAATCTATGATGCATTTTTGACAATCAGAATTGTTCTGAAACCTGAGAATTGTAACTGTCACTTTGGCGTTCACACAGAAGCTTTGTGAGGATACACAGTACAAATCATAATGTTCCATTTGCTTCAGCAGATGGAAGGGCTGAATCAACCCTAATAGGTTTAAGATTCCCAGAGGTTTTTATTTCAAAGTCAATGCTTTGATTATTTAAAACATCACATTCCAGCTTGAGGAGAGAGCTGGGGGAGTGGGAAAAGAAAGATATGTGCTAGAGGTACGAGCATGGGACTGGGAATCAAACTCCTGACTTGTATTCCTGGTTATTCCACTGATTCATGTGACTTTAGCCAAGTCACTTAAGTTCTCTGACTCAGTTTTCTCATCTGAAAAATGTGATCAATACTCTTTACTCGCCTCACATGACTGCTGCCAGAGCTGTTACAGTTAATGCTCCCAAACCTATAGCTGCAGCATTGTGATTATTTACCACATGGTGTGGAGTATGAGTTACTTTGCAATGACTGAGTTTTGGAGTGAGAACCTTATCCCCTTGGTCAGGATATTGTCGTCCTAATGTAGCTCTGGCTGGGCACAGTGCATGTTCCCCACTCCTTCATGTTTACCAGGAACCCCCACCTCCCTCCAACCACTATCTCCCACTACAAAAACACCAGTTCTAGACACATCATACATGGCCCTTCCTAGGCCCCTCTGGTGCTATTTCAAAGAAATCTTCAGCAAGTAGTGGGAAAAGGATTTAAACGAACGATTCTTATTGCCCGCTCTGAGGTGTGCTGAGTATTCTCTCTCTCAAGGGCTTGGCTGGCTAGTTCTTGTTCAGCTGCTCAAGGCCTAACTGATCACCAAATGTCAGGTCAGGAAGGAATTTTCCCCCAGGTCAGATTGGCAGGGACCTTGGGGTTTTTTCACCTTCCCCTGCAGCGTGGGGGTGCAGGTCACTGCCAGGATTAAACAGGTATATCTCACTTAATCATCTGCCTGCCATTGTGGGGGCCTTGGGCACTGGTACACTTTGGTCTCTCCTATTGTCTACCTGTGGCATATACTAGTCTATTCTCCTATGTGCAGTAATTTATTAGTCTTATTTCAGTTGTTGGGTTTAGTGTGCAGGGGTTGGGTGGTGTTGGTGGTTTCTGATATATAGGTCAGACTAGATAGTCCAGTGATCCCTTCTGGCCTTAAACTCTATAACTGATGGCCCTTCACTCCTTTCAGTGTTAAATCATCTGTACAGGCGTGGCAAAATAGACGCCTACAAACAGCCTGACTCTGCAGTATCTCATTCTCTTATGCAGACATATATCAAGTCTGGACACATTTTTCCACAAAGGAGGTGCATAATATTCGTTTTGTGGTGAAATATAAAAGTATCATCAGATCATGCTACATTCTCATAACAATTGAAATTCAGCCTTTACCGAGAAAAAGTAGCAGCAATAAATTTCTACAAGCATAAAACAGGGAGAAGGTATGGTCTAATGACCCAATCAAGAAACTGGGAGTCAGGACTCCTGGGTTGTATATCCAGATCTGACACTGACTTGATACATGGCATAGGGTAAATAACCTCACCTCCTTGTGTCTCCATTTACCCTGCAGTAAAGTGATAACAATAAGTTACCTAGCTCCCAGAATGGGTTGGGAGGCTTTATTAATTAAAGGCTATGAAGAAATTTGCATAAAAAGCACTTATAGTTTATATATAAAAATGTATGCCTTATTTAAATAGTCAGGGTAATTCACCATTGGAACAATTTACCAAGGATCTTGGTGGATTCTCTATCACTGGCCATTTTAAAATCAAGACTGGATGTTTTTCTAAAAGTTCTGCTCTAGGAATTACTTTGGGGGAAGTTCTATGGCCTGCGTTATACAGGAGGTCAGACTAGATGATCACAATGGTCCCTTCGGGCCTTAGAATTTATAACAATGAATTAAGAGAAAAAAACAATTGAGTTACCCAAAAGCTCCAGTCAGCACTCCAGTTATATGGAGCGGGGGCCTGCATTTTCTCAGTACATGCACCAAAAGTCTCCTCTGAATCTTCAAGCAACTGGCGGATAAGACCATGATCCACTTCATGGATTTCCTGTGAACCAAGCAGCAAGCAAAGCATGTAGTTTGATAATGGAGGGGAAAGGTATTGGAATAAAAGGTGGTTAATCAGTTTGCAGGCTTTATAAATAAAACCTTAAAGGGCTACATTTAACAGGATAAATGATGGGGAAACATTTCCCACTTATTGATTCTTAACTAATGAATGACATTTTTCAATGTCAATTATATTATAAACATTAAGGTTTTATTTCCTAATGTCCCTCAACTCAGACATCACTGTTTCGCAAACAATCAAAAGGCAGTCATAAATGTTATTTTAGCTACCATTAAACTGACAATCTCAATGCAAATTATTAAAAAATAAACTACAAATGAATCCTTTAAAAAAAAAAAGGAGAGGGAGAAGATCTGGTTTTACTGATTCCAATCTTAATTACTCACTGTCCATACATATGTACATAAACAGAGCACTTCAGAAATGTCAAATTATATTATTACTAATACTTTATTAATATATGGAGCTTTTCATCAGTAGATCTCATAGTATTTTACAAAGGTGATCAATAGCATTAACACTATTCACAGATGGGAAAACCGAGACAGAGAGGCAAGTGACTTGCCTAGCAGTCCAGTGGCAAAGCCAGGAATAAAACCCAAGTCTCTTGAGTCCCAATCCAGGCTCCTAATCATTTACCCACAATGTCTGTAATATCCAATACTGCCTGTAAAAGACAAGACACTATCCCAGAGTGGCCAAACTTATTGACCCTCCAAACTGCATATGTCAGTCTTCAGAAATTCAAGAGCCGGGGCATGCCTGCTGGGGCTCCAGCCTTGCTCCTGCTCAAGCCCAGAGCCCCGGGAGGCTTGCTCCATGGGGCTGAAGCCCCAAAAGCCACCTCCCCACTGGGCAGAAGCTAGAGGTGACGCGTGGGGGCCATGGGGAGACACATACCCTCCCAGATTTGCGCCAGGGTTTGTTGGCCCCTCTCAGTCACATGGTGCTGCCAGGCCCCCTCCCTGTGCAGCAGCTGCTGGAGCCAGCAAGCTGGGAGCTGTGCCCATGGGGAGAGGCAATGGCAAACAGCTGGGAGCTGCAGGGAGAGCTACTGCTTTTGCTGCTGCCTCTCCCTGAGGAGCTAAAGCAGCGGCCCCTCCCTGCAGCTCCCAGCTATTTGCTGCTGCTTCTCCACACAGAACTAATACTACTTGGGAGCTGCAGGGAGGGGCCACTGAGAGTAAGAGGGGGGCATGCCTAAGGGGGCACGACTCAAGATGTTGGGAGGGGACAAACCTTTAAATTGTGCCCCTTCCCCAGCAGGCACCAGTTGTTTCTGACAGAAGCCCCTAGCTCCACTACCCTCCCACAGGACATAAACCCCAAGTCCTCCCCCCCACCCCAAGTCTGGTAGGTAGAGAATGTGGGGAAGGTCTGTGAGCCACATGCAGCTCACCAGCCATGGTTTGGGCACCCCTGCACTATACCATTTTTAACCAATGGAGCCACCATGAGTAAGGCATCTTGAGCTGCTCATCAGCTCACTGGAGGGGGGAAGGAAGGGGAAGAGAGCCCATTGATCAGCACCATACTACTCTCTGCTAGGGTTGCCTAAGGATGAGCATGGCACCAATCACAGGAGCACTCCTTACTCTGCCTGCTTTGAGGGGAAGCACTCATGTTCAGTGCTCTTGAACTCAAGCAGAGAGAGGGCCAAGTGACAACCACAGGAGCTCTCCCTTTGCAATGAGACAGAATAGGATAGTAAGGGGAACACCTGTCACAGAGCACTAGAAGCCAACCTGCTCCAACATGGGAGAGGGAAAAAGAAGATGCTCTCATTTCCCTGATGAGATGTAATGAGAGGCACAGGGTGGATGAGAAGAGAAGTGTGCTTTCTCAAAATGTCCCACGTGTGCACAACCTTCTTTCTAAACAGCTAGGATTCACCACAGCTATTGTCTACATATCACCCCCAAAAACTTAGTGCAAGATGAGGAGCCTGAATTTCCTGACCATTTGTACAATTAAAAGAGGTTGTCACAGCCATCTTAACTCAGCTCCCTTGTGTGTATTCATTACAGTGGTGTCTTTCAGAGTACAGCTTGCAACACTGCTAGCTAAAATAATCTCATTTTGGAAAGTCTGAAGCTTAGAAAGGCCATGGGACAGATCAACACTAGGATGTGGTTTAGAACCCAGCCCAGGTCATAAGTGACCAAAAGTGGTTACCATCTGATGAACGGTTGGTGACTATAACAAAGGAGAAGGCAGGTT
This sequence comes from Dermochelys coriacea, assembly GCF_009764565.3. Classification (NCBI taxonomy): domain Eukaryota; kingdom Metazoa; phylum Chordata; order Testudines; family Dermochelyidae; genus Dermochelys; species Dermochelys coriacea. The sequence continues at coordinate 200,999,064 of NC_050068.2, read as the reverse complement.
GTCAGCCAGTTTCTAGTAGGCAGGAGGAAAATCATAAAACTGGCAGACTCAGCAAAGCCAGGACTGTCATCTCCTAAAGCAGTCCCTCCAGAACAGAGGCCCATCATCAGGTTAGCGTGGGGAAGCAGCCATCACCATTGCCTGTGAAACTTTATGCTCTGTAGATAGTTTATTACAGCTTCCTTCCCTCTGATACCTTTCACCAGTATAGCAATCATTAAAAATACTTTACAAACACATATTCTATAGACACCTGCAAAAGGGATGTGGAATATTCATGCTCCATTTCCTGTCCTAAATTTGTACAAAATCTACCCTCAGCAAAACAGCAGCTAACAGGCTTAAGAAAAGATGCATCATAATCGCCAGAATCCAGAGACCCCTAACAGAACAGTGCTGTGGGAGCGAGTCCCCAGCCTGCAAGGCAAAGTCAAGTTTTGAACATTGCTGCCAAAGAGTGGGACAAGCTGGCAGTCCGTTCCCCTGAAGACACTGGCTGTATATGTGAGATCAAGTGCAGAAAGCAAGCTGACTTGCGACCCCCGTCCCATCCCCAGTCCCCATTCACAAATACAGGAATGGTGAGGGAGCAAGCAAAGGAGTCCTTCCCTGCAGAGCCTTGAGCGAAGATGGACAGCCCCTAGCCAATCAACCCCCACATATAGCAGAAATAAGAAGTTGGGAGCAACACCACTCCTCTTAGTCACTATAGGCCAGGGGTGGCCAAACCTACTGTCCCTCTGAGCCACATATGACGATCTTCAGAAGTTTGAGAGCCGGGGCACATTTGCCGGGGCTTGGGGCTTCAGCCCCACTCCTGCTGAAGCCCCAAGCCCCGGCAGGTACACCCCCCAGGGCTGAAGCCCCAAGCCCCGGCAGGTACACCCCCCAGGGCTGAAGCCCCAAGCCCCCCTTCCCTACTGGACAGAAGCCCCTACCCCACCACCCCACTGCAAGGCAGAGTCCTGTCCTGAGCTCCCCCAACCCAGTCTGGTAGGCGGAGAATAGGGAGTACATGGGGGGCTTGCGAACTGCACTTTAACAGTAAAAAAGCCACATGTGGCTCGTGAGCCACAGTTTGGCCACCCCTGCAGTAGGGCCTATCTGGACAGCTTGTTGCTTTAGCAGCTGTTATTGGGTAGCTAGCTTGCAAGGGAACAATAACTCAGCAGCTGGCATTGCAGGACTTAGGATGAAGCAAACACACTGGTCGAGCGTTAGGTCTCACATACACAGAGTTTGAGGAGACTATTAAACAGCTGGTTAAAAAGCCAAGTGGCTTAAAAATCATCTCCGAAAGAAGCAGACTCTTAGCAAAGCTAGAAAGCAAAAAAATTAAGAAAGAAGAATCAAATACTTACCATAGAGAGGAGAAAGAGATGCAACCTGCAAGCTGATTGCCTCTAAAATGAGCACCATAGGGCTGCAGCTGCTGCCTTCTCTGCAATTTAAAGGGCCAGAGGCAATAAGAAGACTATGTGGAGAAAGGCTTCAATATATAAAAGGAGTAAACCTGACACTAAGAGAGTTAGCTGATATTTAAGTGCTATGGAGAACAAGCTGGCTAATGAAAAGAGATATGAAGCTAGTCAGCTGAGGGTCAGGGCCTGGTATAGAGCTCCCCTTACAGCTAGCACCTTCCTTAGAACTTTTAATATTATATGCAGGGACATCTAAATTTTTGCTCACAGCTGAAAAATAAATTACATTTTGCTAGACTCCTGTGTCCTATGAGTGAGTGGTATGGTGGAATAGCCACACCGCATGGTCCCCTTCTGGGACAAAGGGAAGATTCATAGATACTAGAATCATAGATACTAAGGTCAGAAGGGACCATTATGATCATCTAGTTTGACCTCCTGCACAACGCAGGCCACAGAATCTCACCCACCCACTCCTGTGAAAAACCTCACCTATGTCTGAGCTATTGAAGTCCTCAAATCGTGGTTAAAGACTTCAAGGAGCAGAGAATCCTCCCTCAAGTGACCCGTTTCCCATGCTACAGAGGAATGCAAAAAATCTCCAGGGCCTCTTCCAATCTGCCCTGGAGGAAAATTCCTTCCCGATCCCAAATATGGCGATCAGCTAAACCCTGAGCGTATGGGCAAGATTCACCAGCCAGATTCTACAGAAAATTCTTTCTTGGGTAGGTCCCTGGCACTCTTCCCATCTCATCCCCCCTAACTCCACAAAGCCCAATCTGCAGAGAGAGGGATCTGCAGCTGGAAGAAAGTATTGTGAGGGGGAACCATTAGAGATGCATGTCCCACCGGTCCCAAAAAGAAGCAAGAAGAGCACTAATGCAGCTTGGGGATGCCTTAACTCTTCTATGACCTTTTCTGCAGTAGGAAAACACCCATTTAAAGTTGTGTCCCTTGGACAATGACAGCCTGTCTCCAAAGGTTTCAGAAGGGAGAGTAGGTATCCCAGAGCTGGTGCAGAGTCACAAAGCTTCCAGCACAGAAGGCCCTACTCTTCTGGGAATCTGGAGGGGACCCTATTACCACAGCCCTTGTCCCCAGAAGGATGACCCAAGGAAAACTGCATGAGGGGATCCTCACTGGGTTTTCCATTCCCCAGCCCCACAAATAGTTTCACAGGAAGAAAGTGTTCTGGGCTGTAATTCTACCAGCACACCTTCATGCATGATTTCTGTTTTCTTTCACTGTTAAGTCTGTAACTAGATTTAAACCTGAATAAAGTAAAATCAATAAAAAGAATTCAGAAATCCAACTTCTGTAGTGATTAAGAACCAGGTGTTATTATTATTTATTTTATTTTATTATTAGTGTTGATTTAGAGGTATGTGATTAACTGATCCCTAGCTGTTTAAAAACCACCTTGGGGACCAGTACTTCTGAATGAAAGGTCCTGTATAAATATGGAGTGATAGCAGGCATTTTATGTCATGTAGTCCATCAATCTGATTTAAAAATTTTATTAGTATGATGTTTGAAAAAAAAAAAAAGTGAACGGTACAGAGTTTAAGCGTAGGAGATTCTGGTTATTCATAATTAAATTCATAGATACTAAGGTCAGAAGGGACCATTATCAGGGAATAACGTACAGATTATCAAGGGGTGTGTAATTCACTTTAAGATTGGATGGTGTAAGAAATACATAATCTGCAATATCCCTGATTGGGGGTAAAAGGTTAACGGGTCAAAGTACAGACATTGAGATATGAGGGTATGTTGTTCATATAATGGTTATGTTCGGGTGTGGAGTATAATGAGTGGATATGATGCTGAGGATGAATTGACCTTCATATGGTGAGATTTAACATTCAGTGAGTTTATGGTTCCAGTTCATATGGTCCAACGGAAAAAGTCTCTCGGTCCCTTTCTCATAGTCGATGCACGATGTCGCTCTGGCTCACACCTCCTGGTACCGTCAGTGGCCGGGGAAGTGTTTGGTACAGATGTCCCTGGACCATCGGATGGTGTCTGAGACCATGAGGCGCCACATGAGCCATGCATAGCATCGACGGATCCTGCAGGTCTATTACACAAATGGATTACCCTAGTTTTAATGTAAAATGAATTTTAAATGCTACTGTACAGAGCCACCTAGAGGGGAAAGCGTGAAAACCTGCTTTCAAGAAGAAGAAAATAAACTTATATAACTGAACAATATTGAAAAGTAGTCTAGCCCCAACATGTTTCCAGGAGAAAAAGAAGGGTTATAAAACCTAATAGAAATGGAAATATGTTCATGACATTAACAAAAATCTGTGAAAACATAACTGGATTTAAATGTTGCCCTGGTATGTTGGAAACAGAATTTTGCCAGTGCAGGGGAACGAGAAGGTGAAGTAATGTAGTATATGGGGATGAGAGTAAATAAAAAAACAACAGTTGTGACTGGGCTTAATGGTTTTTAGATTCAAGCACACACAAGAGCTTGCTGAAGATGTCTTCTCTGAGGGAGCAATCATCATGAATTACTTTATTTGGTAAGTGTTTTGATATACTATCCATTCTTTCCAGCTTTTAGTTACATCTACGACAGATTTCAGTTGCACCCTACACTCTGCCAGATTAATGCATCTTCTTCCCCTGGACTCTTTCTCTCATGGCTAACTCTCTGTCCTTTCTCACACTTCCCTTTATTCCTGGAATATTCTTCTTGATCCTAGGCACTGCGGGTGAGATTTTCAACAGAGTTACGCGCTCACAAATGGGGCCAAACGTTCAGACATGCTCAGCACCCAGCAGCTCACAGAGTGATGCTTGTGGTTAGATTTTCAAAAGAGCTGAGTATGCATCTTGCACCCAACCAGCTGAGCTCTTTTGAAAAAAATGACTATGGCTACTGAGCTCACTTGAAAAGCTGGCCCCATGAAACCACCTTCTTCTTTAAATACCTCCTGAAGCCATGAGCTCATTGGTTGAATAATGCTGGTCCAGGAATAATTTCTTCTTCACCAATCCTGCCTGACTGGTGGATTTTACTCCCTCAGGCTGTAAGTAAATTAATAGCATAGCCAAAATAAATAAAGAAAACAGTAAAGCAACCAAGACCTGTATATAAAGCGTATCTCATACTGTTTTATAACCCCCATCCTTCTCATGTCCCCCAGCCTTTGTCTGTCATCTCTTACCATGGTCTAATTTAGGGCCCAATCCTGCTGCCACTGAAAGCAATGGGAAGGGCTGCTCCTGCCAACTCCCCACAAACACCTGGTGCACCTGCATGGCTCCCTCTAGCAGCCATTAGCAGCCACTCCGGGTTCCGCTCTCCCCCACCCAGCCAGGCTCGGCAGCCATTTTGTTTCCTTGATTATTTGTGTAAGCAAGTGGTGGCAAAAGGGTTACACATGTACTTTGCACTTGCCTCGCTTTAACTAACCCCACCCACACAGAGCACAACCCCTCCCCCCGACTTCACCCTCCCAATACAGCCTCCCTCCCCACCCAACCCCCAAGGCACAGCCCAGGAAGGGTGCAGCCATCCAATACAGCCTCTTTTCCCAGCCCTCCAAGGAACCTCCTCTCCTGATACAACCTGACCCTTTCTGCTCCCGCCCCCTCGGCTCCCCACCAGATCCCACTCCCATAGCCTGGGAACCCTTTTCCAGCAGAGCCCTCCTCCCCCAAACTTGTGTTTCTTCATCCTTTTCCTCCCCAAACCCAGCAGCACTGCCTGTTCTGTGACAATTAAGCCTATATGTGCTCCAGCCAGAGAAATCTGCTTCTATTGCTGCTTTCCGAGGAGGCCATTTGAGGCCTTTGCTGTGGGAAGCCTTATGGGCCATAAACTGCAGTGCTCTGGCAGTCACCCCGTGTCACAGTACTCAAGGTGATAATGATCTCTGTGACTAGAGTCCCCACCCAGCTGCTGGAGCAGACAAGCCAACGCCAGTATTGCTAATATCAAGCATTCAAAAATCATGAGATTGGTTTAAAAATAATAACATCTGGATTCTTTTCATTTGCCTTCTGGATTTTGAGTCTCTAGCGTTCATGTTTTCAAACTTTTCTTCACAATCGAGCGGGCTGAAAAAAATTTTTTTTTTAAATGAAAGCTGAGATCTCTCATACTCCCATGACTCCAGGAGCTGGTGCTTTAAGAAAAACACCAAATATCACAAGACTCACAATAAAATCATGAGATTTTAGCAACAGCTGATAATTCCTTGTTCTGTAGTTTAGAAATTGCTGGTATGTCTTTTTTCTCAAGCGTAACAAATTTATTGGGAAATGCACACAGTGGGTACTGAGTGAGCTGTTGCAGAATATGGAGCTGGCTACTGGAGTTCCTCCCATAAAATAGCTGTTCCTGTGTTTGAGCCTGGCTTTACTTTCCACAGACAAGACAGTACCTTCGTCAGCTTTGCAGACAGGTCTGCTATTTTCAACCCCCTTCCCCATTCCCAGGGGACATAACCCATAACCAAGCTTCAGTTAACCATAGGTTAAATTAGGATTTTTACTACACTGAAAAAAATATTTTGGGGGGATATATTTTCGTCACACGCACAGCACATATGACCAGATTTTCAGAGGCACTGAGTATCCACAACTCCCAATAGAATCAATAGGAAGTATGGAGGCCCAGCTGCTGAGAAAATCAAGCCAATGCTGGGTTTTTTTCACTTTCATTTGGGGCTCAACAGACAAGGAACCCTCTATTGAATATGCAGTCATCAGCTCCAGGTTCCGGCGCTGGTGTACACAAGTCCAAAGCAATAAAGAGAATAATTGTTGTGTCCCCACCGCATTTCGACAACACGGAAGCCACATAACAAGTTAAAATGTGGCAGTCATCCAGGTATCATGCTGTGAACTTGAAGTTGTGGTAACTTTAGAAAGTGACTTTCATTGGGCAGAATGCGAACTCCTGTTGCAACAGCAGAGATATTTTTTTGCCCATACAATCTGAGAGGCAGGGTAGGGCAAAGTGACTATATATTTCAGCAGCTATGAAACAGCAAGCTGGGAAATTCTATGTCTATGCAGTGCCTCTTCTCCTGTTCTGAGTGCTGATCTGTTTAAACATCTTCCTTAATCTGGAGGAGTTTGACTTATTTCTGAAATTTGGTTTGTGAAGCTTTTTTTTTTTTTTAAAGCCATTCTCCCCTAAGGACTTCTCAGGATACAGAAGGAATTTTGTGGGTCAAATTCAGTACTGGATTTTGCATTGAAAAACAGATTCCTGTTTATAGATCCATTCCTATTTAGCTCATATGCATGTTTGTTTGCGTTTCATCCCGAAGGGGAAATGTATCTTTCCATTTCCATTAGTTCTCAAGAAGGCTGACTGTGTACCTTCATTAGTAGCAGCTTTATGGCTTGTTAGTTTTTCTGACATATTAGCAGGGCTTTGGAGCTGTGCTCTGGCTCCACTCCAGCTCCAGGCAAAAACCTGCAACTCCACTGCTCCAGAGCTGCTCCATGGGCTCCGCTCCAAAGCCCGGCGTATTACTACCCAGTGTGTTCGCAGAACAGTTATAAATATTAATTTTCCAAAGCCAACCTCAGCCAAAAATTCTTATAAATTAAGCAGAGGTACATACAGTCATTTATCATTTAATTATAGAATATAGGGGTCAGATCCTGGGATGTGATGTGGCTGTATTGCACTGGATTGCTGGCAGATCCCAGCTGTAAAGCCAGCATAACTAGTTGCTGTAGTGTAGGAGAATTCTTTGATGGTGGAGACCTGGTATAATGATTTTTTGCCACTCCCCTCCCAAATGTCCACTTAGTAGGTATGGCCAAAGGAATGGGGGCATGACCAGGAGACCTACGCCCTGTGCCAATCTCCAGCTACCATTTTAGTTCCTTGAGGTTGTTTGCACCTGGCGTAAAATAAAGACGCCCATAGGCTGTTCTGATTTATTCCAGGGACCAGCCATGTATACAATAACCCCAGGTTTGGGGTAGAGCAGAAGTAAACTTTATTCCATCTTTGAGCTACCCCGCCCCCTTTAACCTGCCTTGTGTGTGCCTCAGGACCCAGCCCTAGATATGAAAATCTCAGCTTTATATTAAAATTACTTCTTAGGTTCCTAATCCATTCCTCCTGGCCCGAGAGGCTTGTCCCCTGCACTATATTTCCCAGTGCATTGGTCAGCCAAATTTTAAGTATCTTAAAAGCAAAAAAACATAGAGCTTGTCCCCATAGAGCTTGTCCCCATTGGGGACGATAACTAGTAGAGCCTCTCCTACGATAGTGCTTGGGGTGTGCTATAGACCGCCGGGATCTAAATTAGATATGGATAGAGCCCTTTTTAATGTTTTTAATAAAGTAAATACTAATGGAAACTGCGTGATCATGGGAGACTTTAACTTCCCAGATATAGACTGGAGGACCAGTGCTAGTAATAATAATAGGGCTCAGATTTTCCTAGATGCGATAGCTGATGGATTCCTTCATCAAGTAGTTGCTGAACCGACTAGAGGGGATGCCATTTTAGATTTAATTTTGGTGAGTAGCGAGGACCTCATAGAAGAAATGGTTGTAGGGAATAATCTTGTTCAAGTGATCATGAGCTAATTCAGTTCAAACTGAACGGAAGGATTAACAAAAATAAATCTGCAACTAGAGTTTTTGATTTCAAAAGGACTGACTTTCAAAAATTAAGGAAATTGGTTAGGGAAGTGGATTGGACTAAGAATTTATGGATCTAAAGGTAGAGGAGGCCTGGGATTACTTTAAATCAAAGCTGCAGAAGCTATCAGAAGCCTGTATCCCAAGAAAGGGGAAAAAATTCATAGGCAGGAGTTGTAGACCAAGCTGGATGAGCAAGCATCTTAGAGAGGTGATTAAGAAGAAGCAGAAAGCATACAGGGAGTGGAAGATGGGAGGGATCAGCAAGGAAAGCTACCTTATTGAGGTCAGAACATGTAGGGATAAAGTGAGACAGGCTAAAAGTCGAGTAGAGTTGGACCTTGCAAAGGGAATTAAAACCAATAGTAAAAGGTTCTATAGCCATATAAATAAGAAGAAAACTAAGAAAGAAGAAGTGGGGCCACTAAACACTGAGGATGGAGTGGAGGTTAAAGATAATCTAGGCATGGCCCAATATCTAAACAAATACTTTGCCTCAGTCTTTAATAAGGCTAAAGAGGATCTTAGGGATAATGGTAGCATGACAAATGGGAATGAGGATATGGAGGTAGATATTACCATATCAGAGGTAGAAGCGAAACTCAAACAGCTTAATGGAACTAAATCGGGGGGGGCCCAGATAATCTTCATCCAAGAATATTAAAGGAATTGGCACCTGAAATTGCAAGCCCATTAGCAAGAATTTTTAATGAATCTGTAAACTCAGGAGTTGTACTGAATGATTGGAGAATTGCTAATATAGTTCCTATTTTTAAGAAAGGAAAAAAAAGTGATCCGGGTAACTACAGGCCAGTTAGTTTGACATCTGTAGTATGTAAGGTCCTGGAAAAAATTTTGAGGGAGAAATTAGTTAAGGACATTGAAGTCAATGGTAAATGGGACAAAATACAATATGGTTTTACAAAAGGTAGATCGTGCCAAACCAACCTGATCTCCTTTTTTGAAAAAGTAACAGATTTTTTAGATAAAGGAAATACAGTGGATCTAATTTACCTAGATTTCAGTAAGGAGGTTGATACCGTGCCACATGGGGAATTATTAGTTAAATTGGAAAAGATGGGGATCAATATGAACATCAAAAGGTGGATAAGGAATTGGTTAAAGGGGAGACTACAACGGGTCCTACTGAAAGGCGAACTGTCAGGCTGGAGGGAGGTTACCAGTGGAGTTCCTCAGGGATCGGTTTTGGGACCAATCTTATTTAATCTTTTATTACTGACCTTGGCACAAAAAGTGGGAGTGTGCTAATAAAGTTTGCAGATGATACAAAGCTGGGAGGTATTGCCAATTCAGAGAAGGATTGGGATATTATACAGGAGGATCTGGATGACCTTGTAAACTGGAGTAATAGTAATAGGATGAAATTTAATAGTGAGAAGTGTAAGGTTATGCATTTAGGATTCTTGCATTAATAACAAGAATTTTAGTTTCAGAGTAGCAGCCGTGTTCTGTATTCGCAAAAAGAAAAGGAGTACTTGTGGCACCTTAGAGACTAACAAATTTATTAGAGCATAAGCTTTCGTGAGCTACAGCTCACTTCATCGGATGCATTTGGTGGAAAAAAAGAATTTTAGTTATAAGCTGGGGACGCATCAATTAGAAGTAACGGAAGAGGAGAAGGACCTTGGAGTATTGGTTGATCATAGGATGACTATGAGCTGCCAATGTGATATGGCTGTGAAAAAAGCTAATGCGGTTTTGGGATGCATCAGGAGAGGCATTTCCAGTAGGGATAAGGAGGTTTTAGTACCGTTATACAAGGCACTGGTGAGACCTCACCTAGAATACTGTGTGCAGTTCTGGTCTCCCATGTTTAAAAAGGATGAATTCAAACTGGAGCAGGTACAGAGAAGGGCTACTAGGATGATCCGAGGAATGGAAAACTTGTCTTATGAAAGGAGACTTAAGGAGCTTGGCTTGTTTAGCCTTAACCAAAAGAAGGTTGAGGGGAGATATGATTGCTCTCTATAAATATATCAGAGGGATAAATACAGGAGAGGGAGAGGAATTATTTAAACTCAGCACCAATGTGGACACAAGAACACATGGGTATAAACTGGCCACCAGGAAGTTTAGACTTGAAATTAGATGAAGGTTTCTAACCATCAGAGGAGTGAAGTTTTGGAATAGCCTTCCAAGGGAAGCAGTGGGGGCAAAAGATCTATCTGGCTTTAAGATTCTACTCGATAAGTTTATGGAGGAGATGGTATGATGGGATAATGTGATTTTGGTAATTAATTGATCTTTAAATATTTAGGGTAAATAGGATTAATCCCCTGAGATGGGATATTAGATGGATGGGATCTGAGTTACCCAGGAAAGAATTTTCTGTAGTATCTGGCTGGTGAATCTTGCCCATATGCTCAGGGTTTAGCTGATCGCCATATTTGGGGTTGGGAATTTATTTTCCTCCAGGGCAGATTGGAAGAGGCCCTGGAGGTTTTTCGCCTTCCTCTGTAGCATGGGACACGGGTCACTTGAGGGAGGATTCTCTGCTCCTTGAAGTCTTTAAACCACTATTTGAGGACTTCAATAGCTCAGACATAGGTGAGGTTTTTCGTAGGAGTGGGTGGGTGAGATTCTGTGGCCTGTGTTGTGCAGGAGGTCGGACTAGATGATCAGAATGGTCCCATCTGACCTTAGTATCTACGAATCTATGAATCAGGGAATCAGATCTGATTTCCACATGACAGGTGGAGATACCCATCTCTATACTAATGAAGAGAATGGAATAAAAAGAGCTTAGTGGCAGAGTCAACAAAGCATTTGGCAAGAAATATTCCTGGATGCCAACATAAGGGCATTGTCTATTTAAATATCAATGAACTAGTCACTTCCCAGTTGCGCAACATGGAAAAAAAAAGTCTGCACTGTGACCTTCACAGTGAAGACCCAAAACACAGCTGGCACTAAAAGACACAGACCCCTCTTTTGGGTTCTGATTTTTAGTGATTAATTGCAATCTCAGTGATGTATATTGAGATAAAGATACAGGATCACAACAGATGACAAGGTCAGTTATATCAAGGTGGAAGTAAAACTCGTGGTGAACAGCGATGATGTTAGAAAACACAATTAATAAAAAGTGCCGATGTAAAAATGGTACCTTCTTACTCAATAAATGGAGAATAGATACTGCAGATGGGCATATGAAATATGGTCTGGTCTCTTATTTCAGCCCTATATTTGTATAACGACGTCACTCAGGGGTGTGAAAAATCCATACCCCTGAGCAACGTAATTATATTGACCTAACCCCCTGCGTAGGCAGCATTATTTCAGTTGGAGAGCTTCTCCCATTGACATAGCTACCACCTCTCGGGAGAGCTCTCCCATCGGCTTACAGCATCTTCATCAAAGTGCTAAAGTGGCGCAGCTGCATCGGTTTATGTGTAGATTTGCCCTAAGAATAGGATACTCCAAATAGTTAGGACAAAAGGGTGGCTGTTTAATGACTAAAACAATTCTGACTTTTCCTGAAAGTGGGCATGCAGAGGTGCTCACCACTCTTATTAAAGCAATAGTTCATTAGAGAGACAAGGTGGATGAGGTTATATCTTTTACTGTGCCAACTTCTTTTGGTGAGAGAGACATGCTTTCGTGTTTATACAGAGCACTTACTCAGGTCTGGGAAAGGTAAGCAGAGTGTCTCAGCTAACCACAAGGTGCAGCAGATAGTTTAGCTCAGGGGTTTTCAAACTGGGGGTCAGGAGGTTATTACATGGGGGGTTGTGAGCTGTCAGCCTCCACCCCAAACCCCGCTTTGCCTCCAGCATTTATAATGGTATTAAATATATTTAAAAGTGTTTTTCATTTATAAGGGGCAGGGCTGTCCCTAGCCATTTGGGTGCCCTATGCAGCCCCCCAGGGTCTGGGCGGCAGGAGCTGTGGGGGGCCACTTTCAGGGGCCCCACAGGCCCAGAGTGGCCCGGGGGGATTAGCAGGGGGCCGGGAGCAGCTCGCTCCGCTTCCCTCGCCCCGGCCGCAGCCGTGTCGCTCAGAGGAGGGGGCTTGAGGAAAGGTATCTCCTCTTCACCGGCAGTGGTGGGAAGCAGAGCAGCCCAGCCCCAGCCTGCTCTACTCCACCAGCTCCCAGTCGCAGCGCTCCGCTTCCCGCCGGTGAGAGAGGGGTCGGTCCTTTCCCGAACCCAAGCGACATGGCTGGGGCCGTGTTGCTCTGCTTTCCGCCGCTGCCACTGAGTGCAGGGTTGCTGGGAGAAGAGGTGGAATGGGGCGAAGCAGGGGGTAAGAGGCAGGGCGGAGGGAATTGTCCAGGGCTCCACACCCCCATAGGGATGGCCCTGCCCCTTGCAGTGGGTGCAGCCCACAGGGGGGCCGGCCGAGGGATAGGGCTGGTTGCGGGGCTGGTGCTGCCGCGTATGCAGCACGCAGCTGCCTAGGGCACCGCGATAAGGGACAGCCCTGATAAGGGGGGTCGCACTCAGAGGCTGGGTATGTATGGACACAAATCAGACATCAGGAATTATAACATTCAAAAACCAGTCGGAGAACACTTCAATCTCTCCGGTCACTCGATTACAGACCTAAAAGTGGCAATACTTCAACAAAAAAAAACTTCAAAAACAGACTCCAACGAGAGACTGCTGAATTGGAATTAATTTGCAAACTGGACACCATTAAATTAGGCTTGAATGAAGACTGGGAATGGATGTGTCATTACACAAAGTAAAACTATTTCCCCATGTTTATTTCCCTCCCCCACACACACACTGTTTCTCACACATTCTTGTTAACTGCTGGAAATGGCCCACCTTGATCATCACTACAAAAGGTTTTTTTTCTCTCCTGCTGGTAATAGCTCACCTCACCTGATCACTCTCGTTACAGTGTGTATGATAACACCCATTGTTTCATGTTCTCTGTGTATATAAATCTCCCCACTGTATTTTCCACCAAATGCATCCGATGAAGTGAGCTGTAGCTCACGAAAGCTTATGCTCGAATAAATTTGTTGTCTCTAAGGTGCCACAAGTCCTCCTGTTATTTTTGCTGATACAGACTAACACAGCTGCTACTCTGAAACCTGTCATTGCAGGAACAGGAATTGTTTCGTTAAGAAAATAAAACTTTAAAAATATTTTAAATTTGGATTCTAAACCATCTATTGCTGTTTTGTTTTCATGCTTGGTACCCCATCCAGTTGGTCCAGTTAGGCATTTCAGAGGGAAAAGATTCCTCTTGTTTTGTGAGCTGAGGTTTGTTTCCAGAAATGCAGCGCACTCAGCTGCCCCAGAGCTCATGGCTGTTTGATACTATGATTAGCAGCACAGGGAAATGCGGTTTAAATCCCTGCAAAGTATCTCTACTATTTATACATATAAATAGTGCTGTCTCTTCTCTGGTTTTGAATATAACCCGGGGTACTGTCAATAGACTTGTTAATAAACAGATAAAAGTCTGTTGGCAGTGTTCCTGAGTACCTCTTCTGTCTTTCAAGATGCCAGCTGTCAAAACAGTGTGGGACATTTGGATACTGTTGGCTTCCAACCTTCATGCCATTGAAGGAGAGAGACAGTGAATGGGCTGATTACCAATCACCTTTCTGTTGAGCAAACATCAAAGCAAGTCCCATCCTTGTCCTTCCTGCCATACCATGACCATAAAGGAGCTGCCTAATGTTATTTAGCTCAGTAGCCTTCCTTGTTAGGCTCGCTTGGCTGGTTGAGCTCTCTTCTTCCCTCCCTCTTAATTTCTCATCTCCTTCTGTCATTTTGTCCCCTCTCCCCTCTGACCCGTGCTCTACTCTGCCTGGTGCACTTAGAGTTGAGGGCAGTTTGGATAAAAATCCGGTTCTCCCAGGTAGAAAGTGGGCAGATGATGTATTTGAAAGTTAATGAGAGGGGAATATGAGAGTTGTGGGAAATATTCACATTCACCCTTAAACTCATTTGAACAGAGACTTGGGCTGGAGGTTCCATGAGTTCTCACACACACCCAATCCTGCCAAGAGTTTGGGCCAAGATTTTAAAAAATGGTTGCCTAAACTTAGGCTCCTAAGTCCATATCTAGGCACCTAAGTAAGTGACCTGCTTTTCAGCTGTGCTAAGTACCTAGCAGCTCCCACTGTTCCACTATTAACTAGGTTTGCCAACTTTCTACTTGCACAAAACTGAACACCCTTGCCCTGCCCTCTGCCCTGCCCCTTCCTCGAGGCCCCTCCCCCCTCTGTTGCTCGCTTTCCCCCGACCCTCACTCACTTTCACTGGGCTAGGGCAGGGGGTTGTGGTACAGGAGGGGGTGAGGGCTCCAGCTGGGGGTGCAGGTTCCAGGGTGGAGCTAGAAATGAGGGGTTCAGGGTTCAGGAGGGCTGTAACCAAGGCATTCGGAGTGTGGGAGCAGGCTCAGGGCTGGGGCAGGAGGTTGGGGTGCAAGAGGGGGTGTGGGCTCTGGGACGGAGTTTGGATGCGGGAAGGTGCTCAGGGCTTGGGTTGGGATGTAGGAGGGGTGCAGGCTCCAAGAGGGAGTTTGGGTGCAGGAGGGTGCTCAGGCTGGGGCAGGGGGTTGGGGTGTGGGCTCTGGGAAGGAGTTCGTGTGCTGGAGGGGATTCTGACCTGGGGCAGGGTGTTTGGGGTGCTGGCTCTGGCTTGTGATGCTTACCTCAGGTGGTTCCTGGTCGGCAGCGCAGTGGGGCTAAGGCAGGCTCCCTGCCTGCCCTGGTTCCACGTGGCTCCCGGAAGCGGCTGGCATGTCCTGCTCCTAGGCACAGGGGCAGGCAGGTGGCTCTGCATGGTGCACACTGCCCGTGCCTGCAGACGCCGCCCCCACAGCTCCCATTGACTGCGGTTCAAAGCCAATGGGAGCTGAAGAGCCAGAGCTTGGGGCGGGGGAAGCACACAGACCCTCCCTGGCTGTCCCTGCACCTAGGGGCTACAGGGACATATCAGCCACTTCCAGGAGCCATGCAGAGCCAGGGAAGGGAGGGTGCCTGCCTTAGCCCCACTGCACCGCTGACTGGACTTATAATGGTCCGGTCAGCGGTGCTGACGAGAGCTGCCTGGGTCCCTTTTCAACTGGGCGTTCCTAGCAACCCTTCTATTAACCTCAACACCGTTTATCTTTCTCTCTGTGCAGCTGTCTTCATTTGTGCTGAAGATGCAGCGAAAGAGAACGCAACCATCACCC
The DNA here is from genome assembly GCF_009764565.3 of Dermochelys coriacea. Lineage (NCBI taxonomy): Eukaryota > Metazoa > Chordata > Testudines > Dermochelyidae > Dermochelys > Dermochelys coriacea. Next base: position 200,983,845 of record NC_050068.2, on the reverse strand, counting down.
TCAACTCTCCTGCTACTGCTCACACAGTGGTGCTGCTCCTAGTGGTGACCACCCCTGAGGCATGGCATCCATTTGTGGCTCAGATCCCAGCCAAGGAGAAAGCCAAAGAGGGTGAAACCGTTGCCCTGAATTGCCAATTTCACAGTCCCTGGGGCCCATCCCTGAGCAAGCTGACAGTGAAGTGGTACAAAGAGGATGAAAAGGGGCAGAGGGACCTACTGGAGAACAATGTGACTGTCTTGACAAACTATTCCAGGGCTTTCATACATGGAAACTTATCCCAAGGAGATGCTTCCCTGACTATTCTCAATGTGACAGTCAGTGATCACGGCATTTATTTCTGCCAGGTGACACTGTCCAATGGGAAGGTGGTGATGGGGATCGGTACAAAGCTCGGGATCAGGAAAGCACTGGGTAATATTTTGGGTTCATTTCAATTCCCCCCACCCCCCTTTGAAGTTCATTTGTGCACTAGTAGATGGAAGAGGGGAGCTGATACTAATTGGTAAAATAACTGACAGTATAGAGCAGGGGTGGCCAACCTGTGGTTCCAGAGCCACATGCGGCTCTTCAGAAGTTAATATGTGGCTCCTTGTATAGGCACCGACTCTGGGGCTGGAGCTACAGGTGCCAACTTTCCAGTATGGTGGGGGGTGCTCACTGCTCAACCCCTGGCTCTGCCACAGGCCCTGCCCCCACCCCACACCTTCCTGCCCCCTCCCCTGAGCCTGCGGTGCCCTTGCTCCTCTCCCTCCTCCCCAGAGCCTCCTGCATGCCATGAAACAGCTGATTGGGCAGTGTGGGGAGGGAGGGAGAGGCACTGATCAGCAGGGCTGCTGGTGGGTGGGAGGCACTGGGAAAGGGTGTGGGGGCGAGCTGATGGCAGGGGCTGCTGACATATTACTGTGGTTCTTTGGCAATGTACATTGGTTAATTCTGACTCCTTCTCAGGCTCAGGTTGGCCACCCCTGGTATAGAGTATGCCTCTCATCAGATCTTTGCCATTGTCTGGTGAAATCTCACACACGTTTTGATAGCCTCATTAACACGTCATCCCCACAAGATGTGCTTCATGACCAATATAACTGCCTTTCCATCTTTCTGGGGCAGTGGAATGCATCAGTTCAGCGATATGCTTGAATGAAAGGGACCAGAGAATGAGAGAAATCTAACTCACAATGGACATTATTTACCACAAAACTTGGTCCTCCTAAAACTGATCTAAATAAATCAGAGCTTTAGAGATGGAAAAGATCTATTAGGTTGACTAATCCACCTCTTGGCCAAACTGTGTATCAAACTACAGGATTGTTCCCCATAATATATTCTCTTGGCTATGCCCACACTAGTTTTGGCATTTCCCCACCTTTCATAGGAGGTTTTTGTACATTGTAATAGATTCATAGATTCATAGATACTAAGGTCAGAAGGGACCACTCTGATCATCTAGTCCGACCTCCTGCACAGCGCAGGCCACAGAATGTCACCCACCACTCCTATGAAAAACCTCACCCATGTCTGAGCTATTGAAGTCCTCAAATCATGGTTCAAAACTTCAAGGAGCAGAGAAGCCTCCCTCCAGTCAACCATGCCCCATGCTACAGAGGAAGGCGAAAAAACTCCAGGGCCTCTCCAATCTGCCCTGGAGGAAAATTCCTTCCCGACCCCAAATATGGCAATCAGCTAAACCCTGAGCATATGGGCAAGATTCACCAGCCAGATACCCAGGAAAGAATTTTCTATAGTAACTCAGATCCCATCCATCTAATATCCCATCTCAGGGGATTTGGCCTATTTACCCTGAATATTTAAAGATCAGTTACTTACCAAAATCCCATTATCCCATCATACCATCTCCTCCATAAACTTATCGAGTAGAATCTTAAAACCAGATAGATCTTTTGCCCCCACTGCTTCCCTTGGAAGGTTATTCCAAAACTTCACTCCTCTGATGGTTAAAAACCTTCGTCTGATTTCAAGTCTAAACTTCCTGGTGGCCAGTTTATACCCATTTGTTCTTGTGTCCACATTGGTGCTGAGCTTAAATAATTCCTCTCCCTCTCCTATATTTATCCCTCTGATATATTTATAGAGAGCAATCATATCTCCCCTCAACCTTCTTTTAGTTAGGCTAAACAAGCCAAGCTCCTTAAGTCTCCTTTCATAAGACAAGTTTTCCATTCCTCGGATCATCCTAGTAGCCCTTCTCTGTACCTGCTCCAGTTTGAATTCATCCTTTTTAAACATGGGAGACCAGAACTGCACACAGTATTCTAGGTGAGGTCTCACCAGTGCCTTGTATAACGGTACTAAAACCTCCTTATCCCTACTGGAAATGCCTCTCCTGATGCATCCCAAAACCGCATTAGCTTTTTTCACAGCCATATCACATTGGCAGCTCATAGTCATCCTATGATCAACCAATACTCCAAGGTCCTTCTCCTCTTCCGTTACTTCTAATTGATGCGTCCCCAGCTTATAACTAAAATTCTTGTTATTAATTCCTAAATGCATAACCTTACACTTCTCACTATTAAATTTCATCCTATTACTATTACTCCAGTTTACAAGGTCATCCAGATCCTCCTGTATAATATCCCGATCCTTCTCCGAATTGGCAATACCTCCCAGCTTTGTATCATCTGCAAACTTTATTAGCACACTCCCACTTTTTGTGCCAAGGTCAGTAACAAAAAGATTAAATAAGATTGGTCCCAAAACCGATCCCTGAGGAACTCCACTGGTAACCTCCCTCCAACCTGACAGTTCGCCTTTCAGTAGGACCCGTTGTAGTCTCCCCTTTAACCAATTCCTTATCCACCTTCTGATGTTCATATTGATCTCCATCTTCTCCAATTTAACTAATAATTCCCCATGTGGCACGGTATCAAATGCCTTACTGAAATCTAGGTAAATTAGATCCACTGCATTTCCTTTATCTAAAAAATCTGTTACTTTTTCAAAAAAGGAGATTAGGTTGGTTTGGCACGATCTACCTTTTGTAAAACCATGTTGTATTTTGTCCCATTTACCATTGACTTCAATGTCCTTAACTAATTTCTCCTTCAAAATTTTTTCCAGGACCTTGCATACTACAGATGTCAAACTAACTGGCCTGTAGTTACCTGGATCACTTTTTTTTCCTTTCTTAAAAATAGGAACTATATTAGCAATTCTCCAATCATTCGGTACTATTCCTGAGTTTACAGATTCATTAAAAATTCTTGCTAATGGGCTTGCAATTTCAGGTGCCAATTCCTTTAATATTCTTGGATGAAGATTATCTGGGCCCCCCGATTTAGTCCCATTAAGCTGTTTCAGTTTCGCTTCTACCTCTGATATGGTAATATCTACCTCTATATCCTCCTTCCCATTTGTCATGCTACCATTATCCCCAAGATCCTCTTTAGCCTTATTAAAGACTGAGGCAAAGTATTTGTTTAGATATTGGGCCATGCCTAGATTATCTTTAACCTCCGCTCCATCCTCAGTGTTAAGCGGCCCCACTTCTTCCTTCTTAGTTTTCTTCTTATTTATATGGCTATAGAACCTTTTACTATTGGTTTTAATTCCCTTTGCAAGGTCCAACTCTACTTGACTTTTAGCCTCTCTGACTTTATCCCTACATCTTCTGACCTCAATTAGGTAGGTTTCCTTGCTGATCCCTCCCATCTTCCACTCCCTGTATGCTTTCTGCTTCTTCATAATCACCTCTCTAAGATGCTTGCTCATCCAGCTTGGTCTACAACTCCTTCCTATGAATTTTTTCCCCTTTCTTGGGATACAGGCTTCCGATAGCTTCTGCAGTTTTGATTTAAAGTAATCCCAGGCCTCAACTGCCTTTAGATCCATAAGTTCTTCAGTCCAATCCACTTCCCTAACTAATTGCCTTAATTTTTGAAAGTCAGCCCTTTTGAAATCAAAAACTCTAGTTGCAGATTTATTTTTGTTAATCCTTCCATCTAGTTTGAACTGAATTAGCTCATGATCACTTGAGCCAAGATTGTCCCCTACAACCATTTCTTCTATGAGGTCCTCGCTACTCACCAAAATTAAATCTAAAATGGCATCCCCTCTAGTCGGTTCAGCAACTACTTGTTGAAGGAATCCATCAGCTATCGCATCTAGGAAAATCTGAGCCCTATTATTATTACTAGCACTGGTCCTCCAGTCTATATCTGGGAAGTTAAAGTCTCCCATGATCACGCAGTTTCCATTAGTATTTACTTTATTAAAGACATCAAAAAGGGCTCTATCCATAACCAAATTAGATCCCGGAGGTCTATAGCACACCCCAAGCACTATCATAGGAGAGGCTTTACTAGTTTTCTTCCCCAATGTAATTTTTGCCCAGACAGACTCTGTCTTATCCATTGCATCGCTTCTTATTTCTTTACATTCTAACTCATCGTTGATATACAATGCTACTCCACCCCCTTTACCTTTGTTTCTGTCTTTCCTAAACAGCACATACCCTTCAATACCTGTAGTCCAGTCATGACTACTATTCCACCATGTTTCTGTTATCCCTATAATATCTGGTTTCACTTCCTGCACCAGTAGCTCTAGTTCCTCCATTTTGTTACCTAGACTCCTCGCATTGGTGTATAAACATCTTAATTTTTGCTGTTTGGCCTCGCTCACATTTTGTACCCTATTAGGCACAGTCATTCTACAGCCATTATAACCTATTAGACTAGTATCCACACCGCCCTCGCTCCTTATATACATTCTCCTACCCATGGCTGTATCCTTTCTTACTTCATCTTCTTCCCTCTCAATGCTAAAATCTGGCGTGGAGATTTTCCGGACATCTCCCATCCATCTCCCCCCAATTCCTAGTTTAAAGCTCTCTTTATCAGTTGTGCCAGCCTCGATCCTAGAAGTCTATTTCCTTCCCTACTCAGATGAAGTCCATCCCGAGAGAACTGACCTCTGTCCGTGAATGCCTCCCAGTGGCCATACATCCCAAAGCCCTCCTTATAGCACCACTGCCTAAGCCATCTGTTGACAGTCATAATCTTGTCACACCTTTGTTGCCCTTCTCTAGGAACAGGAAGGATCCCGCTAAAGATCACCTGAGCCTCAATTTCCTTAAGCGTCTTCCCCAGCCTAGCATAGATCTCCCGTTAAGACATTTTCCCTGAAGCTTTGCCTAATATCTGCCTTAACTCACTTTAATTCCTTTATTCTTATCTCTCTCTTAAGCAATTCCTTTCCCTCTAACTATTCCATGCCCTTCTGACTGTTCTTTCAGACAAATTCTTCCAGCACTTTGCTTTCCTTTTGTCCCATTTCACATGATTCTAAAAAGAGGTCCATTGCAAAGGCCTTTAAACTAGTGACACCTGCTGATAAGCTGCCTCCTCTGCATGTAGGCCCTGATTCAGAAAAGCATTCAAACAGGTGCTTATCTTAAAGCATGGGGAGCAACCCTAATGCTATTCTGCAAAGGATACTTAATTTTAAGCAGACGAGTGGATCAATGGAATTAACTTAAGAAATGATGAATCATGGCCAGACTCTGATGTCTCGTTTTTTTTTACTCAGACAACTTCCACTGATATCAGTGGGAGCTTTCCTAACTGAGGACTTATTAAAAACTGAGTAAGGACCTCAGTATCTGTCCTGCAGCTATCACAGTGAACAATGTTATCCACATTTTCTAGTGCATGGTAAATTTATCAGCAAACAGGGATGTAATGAATACCTGACCTACATCTGATTGTGCATCAATCTGGCAGTTTCATTGGGGAAATTATTGCATTTCAGATGTACAGATAAAATGTCCATAACCATGACTATCACATAGTGGCAGCCATTTTAAGTCTGGTCTGGCCACACCCTGCTGATCCCTGACCTGTTCTCCCATTCACTTCCTTCTTTCTAAAGACATACTTCCTCTTGCTGTTTCTTTATTCTACCACCCTCCCCAGATCAGAGACCTTCTATGTCCCCCAAGCAATACTCAATTCCAGTGAATTCTGACCCAGAACCTCAGGATGTAATGATCTCAAAGAATGTGGAACTGTCACATGTCTACCTCCCAGTCAAGTAGTGGTGGATGCCCCCATGTCCCAGTGAAAAAAAAAATGTCTTCAGATCTTACCCCCCTTTGGTGCTGTCTCCTTTGGAAAGTTGCAGAAAAGTTACAATACTCAGAATATTGCAGGTATTCTTTACTGTTTGCTCATACCCTATGAGTGCATGAAGAATACAGGGGAGATCCCTATAAATGCAGCCTGATTCATAATTCACTATCACCTCACAGCCCATAGTACAGCCCACAGCCCTGTACTGAAACAAATCAGTGTGCAGTGCAGTACAATACACCGTCTCCAGTCCCCATAGGGTATTGCTGCTTCCTGCCTATGCTGAAATAAATCCACATGATCTGCAGTGGACTATACTCTCTCTCTCTCTCTGCTGTAGAGACCTGCAGTTTCTTGCCCATCAAGAAATCTGTAGAATCTGTAACACAGTAGGCATGCCTTGGCAAGATTACAGACCTAAGAGTGGCTATTCTTCAACAAAAAAACTTCAAAAACAGACTCCAACGAGAGACTGCTGAATTGGAATTAATTTGCAAACTGGACACCATTACATTAGGCTTGAATAGAGACTGGGAGTGGATGGGTCATTACACAAAGTAAAACTATTTCCCCATGTTATTTCCCCCCCCCCCGCCCACTGTTCCTCAGACGTTCTTGTCAACTGCTGGAAAGGGCCCACCTTGATTATCACTACTAAGGGTTTTATTCCTTCCCCCGCACCCCCTCCTGCTGGTAATAGCTCATCTTAAGTGATCACTCTCCTTACTGTGTGTATGATAACACCCATTGTTTCATGTTCTCTGTGTATATAAATCTCCCCACTGTATTTTCCACTGCATGCATCTGATAAAGTGAGCTGTAGCTTACGAAAGCTTATGCTCAGATAAATTTGTTAGTCTCTAAGGTGCCACAAGTACTCCTTTTCTTTTTGCTAATACAGACTAACACGGCTGCTACTCTGAAATCTGTAGAAACCAGTAACTTCTCCTGTGTACTATCCTACATGGCATATAGCTCCATGTAATATGTCTTGTGTCACTGTGCCTCTTTCCTCAGGGTTGTTTGGCATAGAAGAATCCATTGGAACAATCATTGGGGTTGTGGCAGCCGGTATAGGAGGCTTGGTGGTTCTGATTATACTTCTATCTCCTGTGCATAAAACAAGCACCTCACCAAGGTATGGAGGAGACAGTGAATTCTCGGATCAGTTACTAAGAAAATATGAGCTTCTCATAAAACACAGACAACATGTTACATGTGTCCAAAGTACCTTTAGAACTCCTGTAAATTAAGCCACTTAGTTGTCCCAGATTGGGCAGGGATCATACAAGGAACAGGATAGCTGGACAATCCTGATGAAATCCAGTGACAAAGACAGATGTAAGTCTGTGTCTGTTTTTCAGACAATCCTGGATGTAACAGCCTGTGTGGACGTAGCACATCATTCACCGACAAAAAACTTGGAAGGATCGCCTTGCCCACAAACTCCCACAGAAAGTCCTGGTCTACACTAGGCGTTGAGGTCAAATTTAGCAGCATTAAATCGATGTAACCCTGCACCCGTCCACATGATGAAGCACTTTTTTTCGACTTAAAGGGCTCTTAAAATCGATTTCCTTACTCCACCCCCAACAAGGGGATTAGCGCTGAAATCGGTTTTGCTGTGTCAAATTTGGGGTACTGTGGATGCAATTAGATGGTATTGGCCTCCAGGAGCTATCCCAGAGTGCTCCATTGTGACAGCTCTGGACAGCACTCTCAACTCAGATGCACTGACCAGGTAGACAGGAAAAGGCCCGCGAACTTTTGAATTTCAATTTCCTGTTTGGCCAGTGTGGCAGGCTGCAGGTGACCATGCAGAGCTCATCAGCAGAGGTGACCATGATGGAGTCCCAGAATTGCAAAAGAGCTCCAGCATGGACCGAAACGGGAGGTACGGGATCTAATCGCTGTATGGGGAGAGGAATCCGTGCTATCAGAATTATGTTCCAGTTTTCAAAATGCCAGAACATTTGTGAAAATCTCCCAGGGCATGAAGGACAGAGGCCATAACAGGGACCCGAAGCAGTGCCACGTGAAACTTAAGGAGCTGAGGCAATCCTACCAGAAAACCAGAGAGGCGAACGGCCGCTCGGGGTCAGAGCCCCAAACATGCTGCTTCTATGATGAGCTGCATGCCATTTTAGGGGGTTCAGCCACCACTACCCCAGTCGTGTTGTTTGACTCCTTCAATGGAGATGGAGGCAACACGGAAGCAGGTTCTGGGGACGAGGAAGACGATGAGGAGGAGGCTGTAGATAGCTCACAGCAAACAAGCAGAGAAACCAGTTTTCCCGACAGCCAGGAACTGTTTCTCACCCTGGACCTGGAGCCAGTACCCCCCGAGCCCACTCAAGGCTGCCTGCCGGACCTGCCAGGCAGAGAAGGGACCTCTGGTGAGCGTACCTTTTAAAATACTGTTCAAGGTTTAAAAACCAGCATGTTTAATGATTAATTTGCCCAGGCATTCGTGGCTCTCCTGGATATACTCCCAAAGCCTTTGCAAAAGGTTTCTGAGGAGGGCAGTTTTATTCCATCCACCATGGTAGGACACTTTACCACTCCAGGCCAGTAGCACGTACTCGGGAATCATTGTAGAATAAAGCATTCCAGTGTATGTTTGCTGGCAATCAAACAACATCCGTTCTTTATCTCTCTGTATTATCCTCAGGAGAGTGATATAATTCATGGTCACCTGGTTGAAATAGAGTGCTTTTCTTAAGGGGACATTCAGAGGTGCCCGTTCCTGTTGGGCTGTTTGCCTATGGCTGAACAGAAATGTTCCCCACTGTTAGCCACGCATTGGGGGGAGGCAAAATGCGACCTTGTAACAAAAGCACATGTGCTATGTATGTAATGTTAACAGCAAGGTTTACTGTGCAAGAGTGTACCCATTGTTCTATAAAATGTGTCTTTTCAAATACCACTGTCCCTTTTTTTTTCTCCACCAGCTGCATGTGTTTCAAGGATCACAGGATCTTCTCCTTCCCAGAGGCTAGTGAAGATTAGAAGGCGAAAAAAAAGCATTCGTGATGAAATGTTCTCTGAGCTCATGCTGTCCTCCCACACTGACAGAGCACAGACGAATGTGTGGAGGCAGACAATGTCAGAGTGCAGGAAAGCACAAAATGACGGGGAGGAGAGGTGGCGGGCTGAAGAGAGGGCTGAAGCTGAAAGGTGGCAGCAGCATGATGAGAGGAGGCAGGATGCAATGCTGAGGCTGCTGGAGGGTCAAACTAATATGCTCCAGTGTATGGTTGAACTGCAGGAAAGGCAGCAGGAGCGCAGACTGCCGCTACAGCCTCTGTGTAACCAACTGCCTTTCTCCCCAAGTTCCATAGCTTCCTCACCCAGACGCCCAAGAATGTGGTGGGGGGGCCTCCGGCCACCCAGCCACTCCACCCCAGAGGATTGCCTAAGTAACAGAAGGCTGGCATTCAATAAGTTTTAAACTTTTAAAGTGCTGTGTGGCCTTGTCCTTCCCTCCTCCACCACCCCTCCTGGACTACCTTGGTAATTATCCCCCAGTTTGTGTGATGAATTAATAAAGAATGCATGAATGTGAAGCAACAATGACTTTATTGCCTCTGCAAGCGGTGATTGAAGGGAGGTGGGGAGGGTCGTTAGCTTACAGGGAAATAGAGTGAACCAAGGGGTGGGGGATTTCATCAAGGAGAAACAAACAGAACTTTCACACCGTAGCCTGGCCAGTCATGAAACTGGTTTTCAAAGCTTCTCTGATGCGCACCGCACCCTCCTATGCTCTTCAAACCGCCCTGGTGTCTGGCTGTGTGTAACCAGCGGCCAGGCGATTTGCCTTAACCTCCCACCCTGCCATAAACGCCTCCCCCTTACTCTCACAGATATTGTGGAGCGCACAGCAAGCAGTAATAACAGTGGGAATATTGGTTTCGCTGAGGTCTAACCGAGTCAGTAAACTGTGCCAGCACGCTTTTAAACGTCCAAATGCACATTCTACCACCATTCTGCACTTGCTTAGCCTGTAGTTGAACAGCTCCTGACTACCGTCCAAGCTGCCTATGTATGGCTTCATGAGCCATGGCATTAAGGGGTAGGCTGGGTCCCCAAGGATACCTATAGGCATTTCAACATCCCCAACGGTTATTTTCTGGTCTGGGAAGAAAGTCCCTTCCTGCAGCTTCTGAAACAGACCAGAATTCCTGAACATGCGAGCGTCACGTACCTTTCCCAGCCATCCCACACTGATGTTGGTGAAACATCCCTTGTGATCCACCAGTGCGTGCAGCACTATTGAAAAGTACCCCTTGCCGTTTATGTACTCGCTGGCTTGGTGCTCCGGTGCCAAGATAGGGATATGGGTTCCGACTATGGCCCCCCCACAGTTAGGGAATCCCATTGCAGCAAAGCCATCCACTATGACCTCCACATTTCCCAGGGTCACTACCCTTGATATCAGCAGATCTTTGATTGCATTGACTACTTGCATCACAGTAGCCTCCACAGTAGATTTGCCCACTCCAAATTGATTCCCGACTGACCGGTAGCTGTCTGGCGTTGCAAACTTCCAAAGGCTATTGCCACTCGCTTCTCAATTGTGAGGGCTGCTCTCATCTTGGTATTCTTGCGCCTCAGGGCAGGGGAAAGCAAGTCACAAAGTTCCATGAAAGTGCCCTTATGCATGCGAAAGTTTCGCAGCCACTGGGAATCGTCCCAGACATGCAACACTATGCGGTCCCACAAGTCTGTGATTGTTTACCGAGCCCAGAATCGGCATTCCACTGCATGAACCTGCCCCATTAGCACCATGATGCCCACATTGGCAGGGCCCGTGCTTTGAGAGAAGTCTGTGTCCATGTACTCATCACTCTCGTTACCGTGCTGATGTCACCTACTCGCCCGGTTTCGCTTTGCCAGGTTCTGGTGCTGCATATACTGCTGGATAATGCGTGTGGTGTTTAATGTGCTCCTAACTGCCAAAGTGATCTGAGCAGGCACCATGCTTGCTGTGGTATGGCATCTGCACAGAAAAAAGGCACGGAACAATTGTCTGCTGTTGCCCTGACGGAGGGAGAGGCGACTGATGACATGGCTTACAGGGTTGGCTTACAGGGAATTAAAATCAACAAAGGGGGTGGCTTTGCGAGAAACTGAATGGCCACCTCAAGGATAGAACTCAAAACCTCAAGGATAGAACTCAAAACTGGGTTTAGCAGGCCATTGATTTCACAGAGGGAGGGAGGAGAAAATGAATACAAAACAAATCTGGTCTATTTCTTGTTTTGAGCCACTTCATCCATCTTTATACATCATGCTGGCAGCAGACTGTGCAGTATGACCGCTAGCCATCTTCACCTCCTGGGTGCTCGGCAGAAGACGGTGCAATATGACTACTGGCCATCGTCTTCTGCTGGCTGCAGATTAAAAGACAGTGCATTGCTGGTAGGACTCAATCGCCATGAAACAAAGCAAGAGACATGACCTTGCTGAGTCACTCTCATGTTTGCCCAGGCGCCCGTTTAAAAGAGCACCCAGGACTACGTCAGCGACAGCTACCAGTCATACTGCACTGTCTGCTGCCAAAAGGCAATAAACTGCTGCTGTGTAGCAATGCATTACCACGTCCGCCAGCACCCAGGAGACATACAGTGACGGTTAGCTGAGCTATTACCATGCTTGCCATGGTATGGCGTCTGCACAGGTAACTCAAGAAAAAAGGCACAAAACGATTGTCTGCCCTTGCTTTTACAGAGGAAGGGAGGGAACGGGGGCCTGATGATATGTACCCAGAACCACCCGCGACAATGTTTTAGCCCCATTAGGCACTGGGATTTCTACCCAGAATTCAAATGGGCGGTGGAGACTGCAGAAACTGTGGGATAGCTACCCACAGTGCAAAGCTCCGGAAGTCGACTGTTGCCTCGGTACTGTGGACACAGTCCGCCGACTACATGCACTTAGAGCATTTGTGTGGGGACACACACACTCGACTGTATAAAAACGCTTTCTACAAAACCAACTTCTATAAATTCGACCTAATTTCATAGTGTAGACATACCCTATACACGTTGAACAGACACAGACCATTCAGAAATACTGAGTTGTCTTCGATCTCTTCCCTGGCCCCCTTCAGTCTGAACCACTTAAGACCTTACATAGATTTTCTCCCAATGGCTGCAAAAGATCGCAGCGGTACAGAGAGCCAAATTTTCAAAGCTGCTAACTCCCATTTAGGCAACAAACGAAGTGCCAGATTTTTCAAAAGTGCTTAGCTAAGTGTCATAATGGGAGCTGAACACCTTTGAAAATCTTATTTATTTGGCCAAATGGGAGCCGAGCTCTTTTGAAAATCTGGCCCAATTGTTGATTCTGAGCACTTCAGAAATCTGGCCATGGCCACACACCCTCCACCCCATTTCCTCCAAAGCAATGTGTGCACACACTCATATACCTCTTCCACAAACACATGCACACACACACACCCCTTTTCCTCTAAAGCAGTGCTGCCACCTGATGACCAGTCCTAGAAAAGGCTTGCAGTCAGCACACTACTCTGTTTCATTCCACTCCATTGAGTATTAATTACCACTGTGACTGCCTAAGTCCTCTGTCTGATTCTAGGAATAGCTCCCCAAGTGGTAGCCCCTTTTGCTTCAAGACTTTGCCTTCCAAATGAATGGGTAGACTTCATGAATGCATTTGCTTCTACGATGCCTATGACAGTTTAGCGGTTGTAGGATACTTGGTTGTGTTGTATTATATCCGCATACTCACTTGTTCTCTCTTCCTTCCTGCACAGCATAGCTTGAGCTGCATGGTTACAGAAAATACCAGAAGACTAAACAGTTTCTTGCATGTGTGTCATAACTTGTCACATTCTGTGAACCAAAAGGGGCAGTTTTTTGAGCTATCCATGTGTGCTCTCTATAGCTATAATAAAAATGTTTGCCTCAGTACACATTCCTGCTTTTGGTACATGCTGACTCTTTACTGTTGCCTTTACATAAACAGTAATATGGTCAAGTTCCTCATATAGCATGCACCAGGGGGTTCTCAACCTTTTTCTTCCCCACCAACATGCTATAAAAACTCCACAGCCCACCTGTGTCACAACGACTGTTTTTCTGCATATAAAAGCCAAGGCTGACATTAGGGGGGAAAAGCAGGGCAATTGCCTGGGGTCCCATGCCACAGGGGCCCCCACAAAGCTACAATGCTCAGGCTTCAGCTTCAGTCCCAGGTGGCAGGGCTCAGGGCCCCAGGCTTCAGCCCCATGCAGTTGGGCTTTGGTTTTCTGCCCTGGGCCCCAGCAAGTGTAATGCTGCCCTGCTTGCCAGACCCCCTGAAACCTGCTCGTGGCACCCCCAGGGGACCCCGGGGCCCTGGTTGAGAACCACTGGCATAGACCAAAACAGCCTTTTATAAGAGGTTAACCTTATTATTAGCAACAGTCCTGGTTAACTTGACTACGTACCTTGGAAGAATGGGTGTATTTCTTATGCATCACCCTGAATCTTTCCTGGCATTGTTTCTTGTTTTAAAAGGTAGTGACCTAGCATTGTCAGCTACAAAATTCTTGCATAAAATCTACCACCTGTTTCAACAGAGACTGATGGATGGGTGAAATACTCAGTCCCACCAATTGCTAACTGGTACCCTATAAAACTCATATTATTTGTTCTGAATGCATTCCTTCCAGGGGAGCAAGGAAAGTCAATGTTCTAACCTATCAACACCACCCAGTATAGTTTACCTTGTTCTGTTGACTTGTTGTCATGATAAGCTCTTGTAATGAAGGAATGTAGAGGTAGAGGAAGAGCCATTTTACATTACCCTGGCCAAAGGAATTGAAGTACTCTTGAGGGTTGATTTTACACACCCAGAGGACTTATTAGGCAGAAAACAAAGGGATTTCAAGCCTCTAACAAAATAAAATAATTAAAGGCAACATTAACACTCTTACAGTGGTCCAGAAACATTCCAGATAGAGTTTGAACCTTCAACAAAGCCTGGGAGTAATTCAGCCAAGGGCTCTTCAGAGGCTCCAGGAGATCTCCCATGTCTGTCCTCTGAGGTCAAGTGAGTTCCCTGGAGCACAGTAGGGATTCTGTGTGGGATTTTCAAAAGCGCTGGACACTGGCCTAATTTCACTTCCATTGAAGTCAATGGGCATTTCATCATTGACTTCAATAGAAGCAGAGTTAGGCCCCTGTGGAGCACTTTTGAAAACCTCATCCTTTATACACGCAACCTGACGCTCCTAGAGATGTCTCGCATAAAGAGAACATATTTTCACCTCAGGCACAAATTCCCAGGCCCTCATCTCCAGGCAGGCTCCAGTCACACAATTGGGTCTCTCTTGTGGTACCCAGGCTATCACACTCTGCTAAAACCTTCATGACTAGCCACCTACCACATTGCAGTTCCGCCCAGCCTCATGTTGGATGATGAGATTAAGCTGACATCATGTCCATTCTCTGGGGCTACAACTCAAACGTGGGATAGAGACTCAAAAATAAAGGACATAACTAAGAGTAGAATGAGAAACTTTAAATGAGGTGGAATTGATTGCTTTAACATGAATAATGCTATCTACAACCTCAGCTCAGCTGCATGATTTAATATTTCTGACAGCAATCATATACAGCAGAGAAAGTAGGATAAGCTAAGATCTGTACAGGACAGAAGCAGATCAGGGCCTTAAATGTGGAGTAGTGGAACTATACACTCTTGTGTGTCCAGGATTTGATGAGCCTATGAGTAGAAGCCATGAGTGGTTACTGCCCATACAACAGAAAAAGAAAAATGTGACTCTCTTCTCACCTCTGAGGTTCTTCTCAGAGGTGTTCTCAGCTGTGTGAAGTTAGATAATGACAAAAAGAAGAGACTGTTGGTCAGGACTTTCAGAGAGACAAAAATCTGATAAACGTTCAGTTCTTGACCTGACCACGGTTTCTGCCAGGAGTCCCGATTCCTTTTCAAAGAGAAGTGGCCATGCCCTTTGGCAGCTTGCACCCTTTGATAGAGAAAATGAGGACGCCTATCTACCCATCTCCAGGAGCTCCCATACTTAAAGTATGACTTCTGCACTTCCAGAATGGGCCATTTTGAGTCTTTGATGGACAGTTTAGCCATCAGTGGGAATTAATTAAAGACAGCCAAACAGAGCACCCCCAGGCTTTCCAAAATTTATAGGGGCTTAATGTAAGGCAATGTGAAAGGACTGCATGCCAATGGCTGCTGTTGACACTTTTTCTTTCTATCTACAACTGCAGTGTGGAGTTGCTGTGGTGTGCTATTAGATGCCTTTGGCCTCTTCAACTATGGAGATGGGGGGCAGGTTTTGATCCTTAATTCCAAAGACCAAGAAGGTGCCTAACCAATCCTCTTCTCCTCTGCATCCCCATGCTGCCAGAAATTTTCTAACACCATTATCAGTCTTGATCAAAGGTGAACAATTTTATTACAGTATCTTAGAAATTAGAAAAATGTCCCTGGAAGATTAGTTTTGCCCTCCAATATCTAACTAAAATTACACATAGGAGTAGTCTGTCCACATAAGAAATCTGGCCAGAGGACGTAGTGTGGATTATAAGAGGCCGTGCCCCAACACTTGGCTGCTTCTTGGTCACATTGGCACACCATTTTTTGGCATCTATCTGTCAGAGTATCTGAAAAAGAAAATGAACAGTTCAAATCAGATCGAGAGCATCAGACAGTAATAATAGCTAGCGGCAAATTGTCAGTGTCTAGAAAACGGTGACAACCTTGTGACACCCACTGAATACATGTTCAACACATCTTCCTAAGTGGTCATGAGGGTTGAGCGCCTCAGTTTTCACCCAAATTCAGTGACCCTTTTTGAAAATTTGCACCTAAATCTTTTTTTAACCAGCCTTTCACTTTGTACTTATTATAAGCATCTGTAATGCTGTTACTCCTCTTCTTCCACCACTTCTCAAAAAGCTGCATATATTAAACTTTGCTTCTGTTCTGAAAGGTGACTCCATTTACAAGAAGGTGTTTTTCTCAGCTCTCAGCCCAGGAAATTCAACATGCATTTGAGAATCAAGGTGAGTTCTTTCCTTCACACAAACACCATAACTGGTCATAAAGGAGCTGAAATTAGACTTTCAGTGGCCCCCTGTACAGTCCCTTTGTTGTTGCTGATTGGAACTTAGTAAGCAATTCCATTGATGGTGCTCAAGGAGGAGTGGAACCCTGCTTCCTCTTCCAGAGCTCTCCTGGCTTTGCAGGGTACAGAATAAAACTCAGTAAAAATTTAGGCCTAGAATCACAAAGGTATGTAGGTGCTGTGACATTCAGTTCACATCACCAAACTTTTAGGCACCTAGAAAATCACAGGAACACATTGCAGTCTCCAAAGCCTGATTTAGGCACCCAGGCTCCCAATACAACGCATGTAGAGAAATAGGTGCCTTAGAATGTGATCCACAAGCTCTCTAAGCCCCTCTCATGCAGATCAGCATCTATCTCTGCTAGCCAATCTCAGCTGTGAACCCTCTTTGGAGGTGGGCACATAAGGCATTTTTTGCAAGAAGTGGGGATGGGGAGCAGCTCCCTCATAACTTTTAGTTCTCTGGTTAGGGCACTCATCTGGGATGTGGGAGACCCTCAGTTTATGTCCCCCTTCCATCTGATGAGGAGAAGAAATTTGAATCTCTCACATGAATGCTCTAACTACTGCACTATTGTGTTGGGGGTGGGTGTTCCCTCAGTCTCTGCTGTTGAAACTTTTCCACTGTAGATAAATACTTAATGAGTACTTGGAGTATGAGGCCTGGAATCTGGGTCTCCCGTATCCTAGGTGAATGCTTAGCCCACCAGGCTACAGAGTCGTTCTCATGCTTGGGCTCTCTCACTCTCGAACTCCAATGACTTTCAGTTATCCAGAGTGCCACACCAACAGGAACGACTGAGGGAGACCCACCTCGGAATTTTCTATTTTCGCCTTGCCTTCCCTTCTCGAGTTCTCTCTGTAGCATGCCCAGCATCTTCAGCTTACTGTGCATAGAGCGTTTGGTTTGGCACTTATTGCCTCGAGAGCGGACTCCTACCTTTGAGCCTGCCTCGCATGGTGCAGTATTTCATACATTTTGAGTGTTTATGGAATGTGATTCTGACATGCAGATGGGCAGAAGACAGAACAAAGCACATTCTGAAGCATGTTTGAATGGAAGCAAATCGTATCTCCATTTTTCGTTCAGCAAACAAAATTGCATGGTAGCAGCAAAAAGGGAAAAAAATAAGTCCCATTGTAAAAGGAGTTTCCATTTCGTTCCTCTGTAAATAGTTGTATTTATGACTCAGCGGCTCACAACAAGTGATTTATTTATCCACAGCCCAAGTATGGCACAATGCAAACAGCTCCACTTTTAATTTCCATTTCCATTGTTCAGATAAACCTCTCCAGCATTTCCTGGCATTAAATCATTCTTCCCTTTTATTGGTATTGAGTCAGCCATAACATCTCCCTGGACCAGTAAGGACTGCTGTGTTCTAGGTTAGGGAAGTTGATTGGAGAAGGCATGCAGTGTTTGCATTGCTAATCTGCATTGGGGGTTATGTGAGGGAGGGCAGCTGCTAGCTGCTGCATTAGAGAAGGGCTAGAGGAGGCTGTCACCGGCCTTGCCTTGGCTTACCACAGAGTTAGCTCAGTTCTATTTAACTCATGTTTGTCGTGTGAGTGTCGTGACCATGAATCAGTGCATCCTCACACAACATTCAAACCTGTGCTTAGTTCACTTATGGCTGTGTCTCACAGCCACGCTATGGCTATTCTTTCACAGCAAAAAATAGGTGTGTTTTTAAATCAAGACAGCTAACCAGAAGTAAAATCAAAGTAGAGACAAGGCACAGGTATTTTTACCTGAATGTAGCTACTACTCTGTCCCCCACATTTGAGGTTGAACGTAACTAGATACATCAAGATAGTCCCTCCATAGCTGAAGAGCTGGAGGGAAGGGATTAAAGGAGTTTGGGAGGAGTTGAAACCATGGAGAGAGAATCATGGTTTTAGAAAATATTTTTAAATGCTCCTGCTCCGTTTTCAGGGCACAAGGAAAACAAATTTAAATAGAAGTGACCTGAATGAGTTTAAAACCCAGTTCAGCATACACAGTGTTAAATCTATGGTATGTGAAGTGCTCGTGCCAGTCTGTGCTCCTAATGTAAAGGGAATGGAATAAATCTAAAACACACAAGAAAAGTGGAGTCATTTCCTTACCGCACACCACAGCATTGTGTTCACAAGTCCATTCATATCTCAGCATCTTGGGGCTGCAGCCTTCCCGCTCTGCCTTGTCATAGCAGCAGTCATGCTTGTGGCAACACCTTTCCGCAACAAAGAGATTGAGTTTTGTCTGTTACTTTCTGTGGGCTTTTCTCAGGGCATTTCCCAGTATGCAGCAGGAGCTATGTGGCCACACAAAACTATTTTTGTCTCTGTTCACAGGGGGATTTCCCTAGGCTGGAGGGGAAATTCTCTGTTGTTCAGACAAGTGTTTGATCATTACAGTGAAAATCAACAATGCTTCAGAGTTTGTTATTAATATTCTACAGATGTTAATGGAGCAAACAGAGGAGTGACACGAGGCTGTGCTCCCCTTTCTCGCGTACACTTACAGCAGGTGCTGATGAACATGTGTCATCAACACTTCTTTCTGTGACTACTTAGTCCAGGCTAAGACTTAGGGAGGACATGGACCTGATTCTCTTTTACTTGAGGGCAGTGGATCTCCCACCTTGGGGAACATCTACAGTGTAAGAAGCTTTCCTAGTCAGTGAAGAGCTGGTGGAATGGCTCTATGCCAGATGCCTTTGCACTCCTGGTTTGGGTGGCATGCTGCAGGAAATCGGAAAGCAGAGTAGAGCCAGAGCACTATATGCACCAAGTATTCTCAGTTCAAGAGCTGTTCTAACTTACGGCAATGGCCAAGCAGGCCATCAGTCAGGACCAGAATACTACCAGGTGAAATGTGACACTTTCCGTGACAGTGCTTGTACTTTAGATCAGGACATTTCAGCAGAGTCTCTATCACAGATTATTGATCTGCTCTACTTCATCCCCTCTCCCCTGCAGGGCAGGGAAGGCAGTCAGGGGTCTGTCCCTATTCCCCTCTTCCCAATAGGTTTTGGGGAGCCAGCTGAGTGAGGAGAGGAGGTGAACAGGGGACGCCCAGCTGGGCATCTCTTCTACCCCATCCGCCACTGTTCCTGTTCCACCCATAGTCAGAAAATGCCTGGAGCCCCAGGATCTCCCCAGCCAGACTCCAGCTCCTCCTACTGCTCCCTCCTCCGATTTCCCTCCTTGGTGAGTCCTGACATCACCAGGCGGCGATGGGGTGGAGCTGGGCCTCCCAAGCCCAAGAGAGGGAGAGGAGGAGAAGGGAAAGGAACTACTTCATTCCTTCCTTCTACTCTACATCCTGATTGTGAGATCAATTGAAATACAGTGATCTCATTGATCAGCAGCAGATCAGAGTGGGTGAGATCATTCTGGGAGTCACAGTGCTGATGACCTCATCTCTCCACTATGTTCTGTCAGAGCCAGTCCTTGCCCCTCAGTGTCAGTTCTCCCAATTCCACCAGGGTGTTCCAGCCACTTTCTGTCACTGATAGAGATGGGCCTGAGCAAAAAGATTTGGATCCCAACCAGGATTTTGACCCCAAAGAAAGGGGGTGCTGGGTTCCAAGGTTTTGGTTCAGGCCCATGTCTAATTGATACAGTGATAACAACAGAGCAAGGTGGTGCGGGCTGTCAGCAAAGCACTTGATCTTCCAGTAGGTAAGTGCAATGAGTCTCAGTACGGTACTTAGAATGGGTTAATGGGGATGGCTGCCCATTCCCAACTGCTCTGTGCTCACTCCCTCTGCCTGTTTGCGTGATAGAGACAGGGCTGAGGTGCTAAATTCAGATCCAGAGTTCAAAGGCCCCAGTGTCTGGATCTCAGGTTTGGGTTTGATCCATTACAGGAGATGGGTTGGGAGGAGGAAGAGCTCTGATATTCCAAGCCAAATCCTGGTTCAGATTCCAACCCTCCCCAGAGCTTGGGGGTCTTTGGATCCAGGAATTTGCTCCAGACCCCCATCAGCCAATACTGGCTGAAATGATGCTTCTTGAGAGAAAATAAGAGACATGATTGGGAACTAAGAGTCTGATCCAAAGCTCACTGAAGTCAACGGAATTGTTTCTGTTGACTCCAGTGCATTTTGGATTGGGTCCTAAGGGTGCTAAATCTATGTAACTTAGGCGAGAAAAGGCCCAGGGTGTGCGGGGATAGGATGTTGCTTGTAAGTGTCTGCCAGGGAACAGTATAAGTGAGAATGGGGATTTCTCACAGCCTTGCATGGTGGCAGAATCAGAAGCAATGTCTTGAAGTTAAGGAGACAAACATTTAGCTGAGACATGGGGGAAATGTACTAATACTGAGAGCAATTGTAATAAACCAGCAAGGATGGCTCCAGACAAGGCCTGTGAAGTCAGGAAGAGGAGCTTGGCAGCCGGGAGAACAGAGCAAAGAAATCCAATGTCAGAAATAATCACTGCAAGAAATATTCACTGAGGGGCTTTTGGTCCATGAGTATTTTCCACGATCGGCCAAGGTCAATAATACCCGTAGGTTTAAACTTCATTCATGAATATCTTCAGTAATGAACAGGACCCCCATGACCTCCAGGGGCCCAGCCCCATCCCTGCATCTGTCTCCTGCCATGTTCTCCAGGGGCACTATTCTACTTGTCCTGGATCCGGCTATTGCTATAGTTTCCAAGTGGCCTGGCTCAGAAAGGGAGAGGGATTCTGCAGCTCATCTCTCTGGTCTCTTTGCCTGTTGTCCAGGCATTCTTCTCCCACAGCCTACACCCCAAGCTCTCCTTATTCCCTGGCTGCAAGGTGGACTCTCTCTGTGTCTCCCCTATCTCCTGCTGCCTAGCTCCCTGGAACAGTGCAGGGAGTAAGCACCATAATCCCACTAACTCCCCTTGTGAGGAAAGCTGGAGAGCAGTGGCCAGCTACAAGGCACAGGCAGAAAATGCAACTTTGGACCCCTGGCTACTGTACAGAGGTGCCACGGGCCCTCTGGAGCAGCACCACTGAACTTGGTGCAATTTAGGCCAAATGTCACTGTGACACCCTGGCACCCCAATATTCACCACTGTCATGTAATTAGGGTATGTTTTGTACAAACTGTGCCTTGTGAGATATCATTCTAAAAGTCTTGATCTGCTAGATATTAATATCTCGTTGTATTGTATGTGCTATCGTCTATGAAGTTTGGCATTGTATGTGTTACTGAAACACGTTGTGAGGTTGAAAACACCCACAAGCAGCCTTTCAGGTACAACAGTATAAAAAGCAAAACAATGTTAATGGCTCATTGAGGAAATGCACACAGGCACAAGGATTACCCCAGGAACTATGTACAATAGAAACCTCTCATAGAGAGCACTACACAGTGGAAACTGTTTGACCCAGGTCATAGCAGAAGAGCTTTCCAGCAAGGGGGAAGAAGATATAAAAGGGGAAATGACATCATGATGATACCTCACTCTCCCTACAACAACACACCTGGAAACACCTGAGGAATAAAGACTGAATTGGGGGAAGTGATGATCCCAGGCTAAAGGGATTACTAACCTATGTATGAAAACCTGGGAAACCCAAGCTGCAAAGCCAAGGCAGCTTGTGCCTTAAGAATCTGCCAGCCTGTTTATCACTTAGAGTGAGAATTTGCCAATTCATATCCTGCCTATCTAGAATGTTAAACTCAGTTTGCGGTTTTGTTTATTTACTAGGTAATCTGCTTTGATCTCTTTGCTATCACTTATAATCACTTAAAATTTATCTTTTGTAGTTAATAAACTTATTTTATGTTTTAATCCAAACTAGTGTGTGTTTGACTAAGGTGTCTGGGGAAAATCTCATCTTGGTTACCACAAGTGCATATGGTCCTCTTCACAGTGAGGGAGAGGTGGACCAGGTGTTAAACCCATATACTGGCCAGATTTGACCAGGACAGGATGGTACTGCTCTGGGGTCCTAGGCTGTTTTTTAGAGAGCCTGCATGTGACTGGAACTGGGTGTGTCCCTACCTGTGTGAATGCTGGTGAAAGTGCAAGCTTGGAGAGCTTTGCACCTTGTCACAGCAGCACAGTGTGAGAAGGAGCCCAGGAAGGCGGGTCAGAGGTACCCCAGTTCCAGGTGGCACCCTGGGGGGAGTACATCACAGTCAAATTCTACAGTCAAGATTGTAGCTGCACAATCACAGGAAACACAGCAGGGCTCCAGTAATAATTAAACTTCTCTCCACAGGTCTCACAATGCGCAACGTCTCCAACCTACAGAGAGGCAGAATGGGAGGGAAGGCAGAGCACTACAGCAAAAGACCTGAGCCCATTAGCAAAGGTCCCAAAGCCTCTCAGAGCAGTTTGAAAAGGCCTCCACAGCTCACAGAGAAGCAGGAAGTCAGAGTGTTTATCTTGTGCTATTTGATCGTGTAAGTTCTTTGTGACAGGGACTTGATTTATCTGGGTTCTCTAAAGTACAATGCATATTTACAGAGCTAGGGACAGTATTTTTACCAGTACTGAAGTTCACAGAACATGGATAACCTGCTTCCCTGACCTGAGGAACTCGCAGAGTAAATAGAACAAACCCACAAACATTTCCCAGAGACAATACACTCTTCCTCCATCCCTCTCCTTCCTCTATCTCTCATGTCCACATCTTAGTTTTCTCCACACAACATTCACACTTGTATCCATGATGGTAAGATAATTAGGGGAATCCAGTTTCATACTTCAGAGCTTCAGCTGATTTTTCTGCTGGGGTAAGGAAGGATTTTCCACCCCAATTCACAACTGGCTGAATGGACTGTCTGGGGTTTTTTTCTCCTTCCCCTGAAGCATCCGATCCTAGTTGCAACTGGAGGCAGCACACAAGCCCAAATGGACTAATGGTCTGAGACAATAACAACAAATCATCTGAGCCCAGATTAGTTGTGTGATCTTTGTTCACAGGCTCATCATTAAACTGTTGGCCAGATTTGGGGTCTGAAGGACTTTTCCTCCAGTTCCGATTGGCACAAACCTTGAAGGTTTTTCACCTTCCTCTGCAGCATTGAGTAGGTTCATCTGCTAGGATCACCTGGACCTATTGCACAAAAACCAGCTTCCTCTCACTACAGGGTCCTCAGGCTCTGGTGGGACCTTGGCCCTGCCTGTTGTCTGGCTGTGACTAAGGATAGTTTAGTCTTCTGAGGACTCCACATTTTGCAGGATAATTGGCTTGGTTTGGGATTTTATGCTGACAATTTGGTGTAATAAAATTTTTTGGGAAAGAGTATAGCGTGAGGTGTTTTTATATTTAGTCATCATTGCCGGGTGACACGGGGACATTGCTACAGTGACTAGAGCTTCAGCCAGAGATGAAATGGCACTGGCCAGACCAATGGCTGCCCCCAGAAGGGGCTGGTGAAGCTAAGGGTACAAAGGAGCAATTGTTTTAATCAATGAGTGGAGCTGGTGCAAGCTGACATCGTCGGGAAATGAGGGACACACAACCCCTAAAGCATCTCCCAAAGGGTGTTGTGAAGGCCTCTGTGTGAATCCCGCCTAGAGGCAGCCGCACTAGCCGAGGGGAATGTGTCCACGAGACCCTGAGTTGCTGGCAGGAAAGAAGAAGGGAGAACACAGGGTCAGACACAGTGATGACCCAGTGAGTCCACAACCCAGCTCAGCTCCAGGTCACCCCAGTAAGGGTAAAACAGGGATAAAGGGGGAAAGGCGCTGGGTGGGCCAGCCAATGGGCTATTTACCATAGAATTGCTCAACTCAGAGAGCAAAGGGGCCAGCCAAGGGTCACTGCAGCAAATTCACAGGGGAAAGCCCTGGGGTTGAAAGATCCATGGAGCAAAGGAGCTGGACCCAGCCAGAATAAATGCTGCCCCTCCCCTAAGGGGATTTCCTGCACCTACAAGTGCAGGGTCAGGTATTACTGAGCTAGGAAGGAGAGGCAGGGCTAAGAGCAGTGAGTTTAAAGGGTGACCTCCCTTCTGCTGTGCTCTTAGGGGATGCTCCATAGGAACAAACCAAGGCAGCCTGTGTCATTATTTAAGGACAGAATAACATTTGTCCTGAATGACCTAGCATGGCCCTAATACCTTGGAACTGCTCAAAGGTAAGCAGATGATACCTTGAAGCCTAGCTGATCCTTCACAAGCCATCCCCTGCGCTACATGAATCCTGAGAGGTGGCACATGAAGAGTTAATGATGTTAATGACCAGTCATGTCACACCCAAATTGGAAAGAAGCAAGTTAATGCACCAAAAGCTGTATCAGAACCTGACATGTCCTTACAATATGCAGTGAGCGTATACAACATCAAAATAAATTATGCATGGTCACTCAGATCTAGCCTTTGCTAATAAGGAAGATTTATTCCCCTCCCCACAACAAGGGGTATGGATTCCCTCCACTTGTTTTGTCAAATGCTGTTCAGAATGTGGAACTAGATCAGGACTCTGAGAAGAACCCAACTGTAAGTGTGATGTTATTGACATAAAATGCAACCGTAAAGATCATTGTGGCAACCAGGGTCCTACGGCTGCACCAGTTCTTATACAGAGGAGGCCATGTGGGGTGTCTATGGGAAGTTGTAGTTTGCTGGTTATAATTCTGCTGTCTTGTATGTGTGTATCATTTTTTTTATTTGAAGTTATGAGTATTGGCTATGTATTTGTTTGATTCTAAGTAGCCTCCATGAAGCATTTGGTCAGCTTCTTGATAAAGGACTATTCTCAGTAAGTGCCAAATCAAGAAACACTTAACTGACAATGGACTTTGGGAGACACCAATCCACATCTGAGTTTTCCTGGGAACACTCAAACTAACATGTAAACAATGGCATCGGCCTGCAAAAAGCTGAATCATTCATGGACATGTGACTTGCCCAGGTGACTTCAAACTCCATCTTGTTGAGAGGATTCCCCTCTATTCGGCATTGGTGAGGCCTCATCTGGATTGTGTCCAGTTTTGGGTCCCACATTACAAGAAGGATGTGGAAAAACTGGAAAGAATCCAGAAGAGGGCAACAAAAATGATTAGGGGACTGAAGCACAAGATTTATGAGGAGAGGCTGAGGGAAGAGGGATTATTTAGTCTGCAGACAAGAAGAATGTGGGGGGGATTTGATAGCTGCTTTCCACTACCTGAAACCAAAGACGATGGATCTAGACTGTTCTCAGTGGTACCAGATGACAGAACAAGGAGTAATGGTCTCAAGTTGCAGTGGGGGAGGTTTAGGTTGGATATTAGGAAAAACTTTTTCACGAGGAGGGTGGTGAAGCACTGGAATGGTTTACCTAGGGAGGTGGTGGAATCTCCATCCTTAGAGGTTTTTAAGGTTAGGCTTGACAAAGCCCTGGCTGGGATGATTTAGTTGGGGATTGGTTCTGCTTTGAGCAGGGGGTTGGACTAGATGATCTCCTGAGGTCCCTTCCAACCCTGATATTCTATGATTTTACACAAAGGGGTTTCCACTCACCAGAGAAAGACTATATACGGCCCTGGAAACCCTTCCATTTTATCTTCAGCTGGCTTAAAAGATAGCCTGTCCACCCCAAAGAGATGCCTGAAGGAAATTTGAACAAAGGACAATAACTACAGAAGTGTGAGTGATTGCTGGATCCAGACTAGGAAGGAGTCTAGTCTGTCAAAGAAGCTTATTGGAACATCCCTGAGGGTGAGATTTACTTGCATTTAGTTTCCTACTCTATTAGGCTTAGACTTGCGTGTTTTATTTTATTTTGCTTGGTAACTTACTTCGTTCTGTCTGTTATTACTTGGAACCGCTTAAATCCTACTTCTTATACTTAATAAAATCACTTTTTGCTTATTAATTAACCAAGAGCAAGTAATTAATCCCTGGAGCAAACAGCTGTGCATATCTCTCTATCAGTGTTCTAGAGGGCAAACAATTTACGAGTTTACCTGTATAAGCTTTACACAGAGTAAAATGGATTTATTTGGGGTTTGGACCCATTGGGAACAGGGTATCTGGGTGCTAGACACAGGAGCACTTCTTAAGCTGTTTTCAGTTAAGTTTGCAGCTTTTGGGGGATGTGGTTCAGACCTGGGTCTGTGTTTATAACAGGCTAGTGTGTCTGGCTCAACAAGACAGGGTACTGAAGTCCCAAGCTTCCAGGGAAATGGGCTCAGAGGTACTCTCAGCACATCAGGTAGCAGTCCTAAGGGGGTTTCTGTGTCCCAACCCGTCACAGTAAGTACTCACCAAGCAACAGTATAGATCCCTATATGACATTTCAAGTGCATCTGTCATTTTTTACTCTGTCATGTAATTACTTTTAGATCCAGACATTTCAGAAGAGAGATTTCACACAAAATGTGTGCAATTATGTATTATTTATCTGCTCAGACAGGTGAGGTATCTGACAGAGGTTCATGTCTCCTTCTTCCCCTTTCCTCATCTATAATTGTTGCCTTCTTCCTTTGTAGTTGACTGGGGAGACATCCAGGGGACAGATATCAGCTTAGAGGGGAGTCCATTAATGCTGGTTTTATCTCTGGGGTGTTTGCATACACCACACAACAAAATAGTAAAAAAAAATATTAGAAGCCATCTCTGTGATGAACCTCTCTATTTCAGTGTGTAACAGGTCAGGATCCTCTTGTCTCACTCACTTCACATTTGGTAGAAATTTTCTACTTCTTCATGCCTTTGTCACTTCTTGGCTAAATTACAGCAATGCAATATACCTGGGCATGAAGACTTCAGCACGTAGGAAATGCCAGCTAATACAGAATGCTCCAGCGTATCTACTCAGCAACATGGGTTACTGCAAGCACATCAGACCTATCCTCTGTTCTGTACACTGGCTTCCCATAGAACATTGAATCAAGTTCAAGTCTTGGTCTTTATCTTCAAGGCCCTCAATGGCCAGGGCCGAGGGCACCTAAAAGATCAATTATTGCTCTGAGATGAAGACCATGATTTATAACTTCACTCCTCTGGCACAATGGAACTTGTATAGTAAGAGTACAGCCTGTGCGGGAGACAGAACTTTCTCAGGGGCCAGTCCAAGACAGTGGAATGAACTCGCCCAACAACTAAGGGCCATCACAAACCTCACCACCTTCTCCTCTAACTGCAAGATGCATTTCTTTGACTCTGCCCTCTCTAACATAAATACAGAGCAACATCTCTCTCCCTCTCTCATTTAAAAAAAAAATCAAAACGCCCCACAGTGCACAATTTTCCCTCTAGCAAGAGGATGCCAAAACAATACATGACAGATGTTAGTCACTTTTTGCATACTGCAGTACTGGAAGGCGCTCAGACACTATAGTAATGAGTGTGGCATAAGAACTTCTAGACTAGACTAGATCTAATCTACCCTTTTTGCTGCTCATATGGCTTCTCTGGTGGATTTCACAATTGCTGTGATCCAGACTCAGAGCAATGGGATGGGAAGTTCAATTCCTGAACAGAATTACAGGATGAGATCCAGTAAGTATTCACAGAAGTTATGCATGTTCTGACCTTATGCCTAGCCATATTCTGAAGACAGAAAAAAATCTCTCTCCCTTTGATTATTTGGTTCTTAAAACCAGTTCTGTATCTACCAAGCAAACAACTGATCGTATTTTAGATAGAGGAAACTGCTTTATGGCCTTGAGTACTAACATGTCATTTGACAAGAGATAGCCCAGAAGACTGGGTTTCTTGAAATGGGGATAGTCCATAAGCATAGACAGCTGGTAAAAATATTTGGAGGGATAAGCAAAACTTAATAACTACTGTGATCTCTGGGGGTGGGATATGTGTGTGTGTCAAGCCCTGCTCTCTGGTGCATATGTAGGTCACTTTCTCTACCCTATCCTGGTGTGGAAGGGAGGACTGGAAGGTGGGGTTGGAGAGCAAGCTCACTCCGCACTCACCCTGCTGTGGCAGCTCCTGTCCTGAGGGTCTGGGTCTGGATCCCCAGGCCCGTCTGTTGGTTCTTTCCACTTGCAGAATTCATAGGCGCTCACCACATCACAGGATGCATGTGTCCCCACACAGGTAGGGCCCCTCCTCTACAATGTCCTATTCCCTTCCTGGCCCTGGGGCCACCAGCTGCAGGCCTTTGCCTGCTGAGCTGGGCAGGCTGAGATAGATTACGGGTGGCGGAGCCCCCTCTAGCCTAGCCACACATCACACCTATGTTCATAAGTAATCAGAAGCAAAGATAACATGTTTGATTTGGATCCCACACCGGGGTAACTCTGGAATAATTTCAGTGAAGTCAATGGAGCTAGACTCGGGTAAATCTTGTGAAAGCAAGAAGAGAATTAGGCCCATTGGGTCAAACTCAGCCTTCGTTTACCTCCTGTGACTATACAGGGGCTGAATTTAGCCCAGAGTGCTTTTCTTCCATCTGCACTCCCAATTTAGTAAAGCAGCAATTTCGTCCCACAGATTTGTCTGCCAGATAAATGCCAGGTTTATTCTGAGCTTGCCTATATGACATCAGCAATGATGACCACAAGATTTGCTACATTCAGAATTCTAGAAACGTAATTTAAAAGCAGCAGCCCAACACCTAAACGACATTAGAATGTGACTGGTCACCTGTTACATTATAAATCTAACCTAACATTCAGACTGAGGTCCTGTTTTCCCATTGGATACTGTAGCTCTTGCTAATAGCTAAGCAAAACAACTTATGCTCCCCACGATACAACACACAGAGAAGGAAGTTTCTATTGGGTTTATAGTAGTGATGATGAGTCATGGGTTAATTATTCCCTACTTTCAGATCACCTTGTTCCTGGTTTTCTTTCTGAAAGTTCAGAGGCCAAGATCAGAGGGAGGGAAGAATTAGCAATCTGGGAGGTGGATGAGAGGTGATGGCCATGTGGGTGGAGGTGAAAGGGCGAGTAGTAATTCAGGAGCAGTGAGGATAGGAGGAACAGCCCATTGGTGGAGGGCCTGACCTGAGTGACAGGAGAGAAGCAGGCAAACGGAGGAGGAGGGGGAGTAAGGAGCCAGAGGACAAGAGAAAAGGAGTAGTAGTGGAGAGCCAGAGAAAAGGAAGGAGCTAGAACAGTAGCACAGAGGGAGTGGAAGGAGCAGAGCACAGGAAAGCTGGAAAGCAAAGAAAGGGCTAATGAGAAGAACCAGCGGGCTGTGGGGAGTGGCTGCTCCTAAACTGGCTTTGTAAAAAATGGAAGGATTGCATCACTCTAGGAGGGCCTTATTCTGCTCTCAGTGACACCAGTCTTACACTGATATAACCCCATTAGCTTCCATGGAGTAACTTACTCCTGATTTATGCCAGTGTAAAGTGAGAGGATATAGGCTCAGAATTTGCAAAATCTCCTCCAGATGCCCCCGAAGTAGTACCTTGGAGAGAAGAGAATAAACACCCAGGCTTCCCCTCAACAACTTCAGCTGGTCACTCACTGTCAAGAAATGCCCTTCCTTCCCACCGGTTATTGCTTAATGGTACCAAATGCAATCAGTCTCAGCCAGCGAGATTACAGGCTGGCTGGGCAACAGGAATGAAAGATTAATACAAACCTCTACTAGTTGGAAACTGCTTATTCATAAAGTATGTGCTAGAAAACCTGCACTTAAGGATATAAGCAGCTCTGACCGGCTAACTCCCTGCCCAGGTCAACCAGAGATGAGAAGAAAAGTGCAATGAGCAAATGTCACTGTGGCAATAGGTTCTGTTTGCAATTTTAGAGGAACAGACACCATCGTCTGTTCTGTTCCTTTTGTTTAATTCACTGAGAATGGAAAATCTCATTCTCTTTGTGTCTTGCAGAAGGCTAGCTGGCTCATTCCCATAGGCCCAGATCCTCAAAGGGGTTTAGGCTCTCCTAACTTCCATGGATTTCAATCAGCATCTCACAGAATCAGGTGACTGTGACTCGAGTCCTCTGCATGCTCATTGAGCTCAAACAGCGATATCTGAAGTTCAGGGAAATTCACAAAATATCCAGCAGAGTGTGATAGGGAAAGGAATGAGATGAGCACTATTTGTTCATTTCACTGCAAGAACAAAGAGCATGGAAGGAGATGGGGGAAAATGTAATGATTAGAATACCACAACAAAGCCAGTGTTTGAAACCAACATTTTTAAACGAGTTGCCCAGAAATATGCCTTTTTGTAGAATAAAAAAA
Organism: Dermochelys coriacea; assembly: GCF_009764565.3. Lineage (NCBI taxonomy): Eukaryota > Metazoa > Chordata > Testudines > Dermochelyidae > Dermochelys > Dermochelys coriacea. The sequence goes on along the minus strand of NC_050068.2, from coordinate 200,953,562 downwards.
GTCTATATATAGACCTACTTTAATATTGAACTATCTAGACAGAGAAGACTGATTTAAGGAAAATAAAATCATACCTTTTATAATGGTGTCAGTAGCAAAGCAGAAATGTTTAAACGATGAGTCATTTTAAACATTTACTGCTCGAGGAAGTTGGCTTTACCACAGTACTCGTATTTACAATGGAAAATACTGCAAAAACCATGTTCATCGTCACTTACAGAGCATGACGTGTTGATTTTTGTAATGGTGTCATCAGAGAGAGGACCCCAGAAGATTCCTCCAACAAATATGAGAAGGAAAATGTTTAGGGCCAGATCCAGTGGAGCTATGGAGCTGGTTTATACCACCTGAGGATCAGACCCAGAATTTCTGGCTGCCTAAAAAATAATTTTCTGTAACCAAGTAAAGCAGTCAAGGGGCATTAATATCTGTAGTTAAAGGGTTAAGCTTAAATTTGCAAAAGTGGCCACTAATTTTGGGTGCCTCCACTTGTTGGGTCCCTGATTTTAGCCACTTAGGGTGAAATGCTGGCCCCACTGAAGTCAATGTCAAAACTCCCATTGATTTCCATGTGGCCAAGCTTTATAGAAAAATTGCAAGTGTCTGCAACTGTTGGATATGTTGGTAAAGCACAGTGAAGTATTTATTAAATGGGCAGATATTACCTGCCTTCTTTCCTGAAGAAAGGAAAAGGTAAGTGTAAGAGCCACACTGCTTATTGATTTTAGATAAGCAGATGGAATTGTGTGGCTAACTTGAAGGTGTAGAGATAACTTTTGCCACCAATGCAGTCTTTCTATAGCAAAAGGATCAGAGCTCACAGTCACTCAGGCAAAATAATTAAATATTCACCAGTCAGATTATGTAAGAGAAGTAAAAGTATTGCAGTGGAACAGGAGCATTGCCTCCTGCTTTGAAAATAAATAGCTCAACATCAGAATGGTCCCTTCTGACCTTAGTATCTATGAATCTTCTCAACAAATACAAAAGCCAGAGAAGGGAGAGACTATTACTCCATTACAATATACTGTTCTGCCAACATCATCTGTTGGTTTAATGTAGCAAACAGACGTGGGGTGAAGGCAAGGAGCTTGAGTCGCTCCTGCACCAATATGGGATTCTCCTATAGGAGAGGAAAAGCAGTGTTTCCACTACTGCCCTTTCCTGTGTTGCCAAGCATCCACTCACCTTGGGTGTGACCCCTTTTCAGTCAGCGCCACCCACTATACTGGTTACCCCCAATAAGTGAAGTTGCAGCAGTTTTGGGTGGCCACAACCTGGACCCCTAGTGGAGTCCTTGTCTCCAGGGAACTTTGCCACCGTTCACCAGAGGTTAAAAGTCCTCATGACTATGCTGGGCAATGCCACTATCAATGTCCATGTGACATACACTTACAGTGGTGTCTGTACACCATTTTACATTTAATTTACATTTTAAATTAAGCTCCTGGTCTCAAACCTAATTTTCTTTTGGTTTGCACTTGGCAAAGGGGTGAATGGGGTTTTATAGGGTTGCCAACTTTCTAATTGCACAAAATCGAACACCCTTGCCCGCCCCTTCCCCCTCTTCCTCAAGGCCCCACCCCTTCTCCGAGGCACCATCCCTGCTTACTCCATTCCGCTTCCCTCTGTCGCTCGCTCTCTCCCACCCTCCCTCACTCGCTCATTTTCACTGGGCTGGGGCAAGGGGTTGGTGTGTGGGAGGGGGTGAGGGCATTGGCTGGGGATGAGGGGTTTGGGGTGCAGGAAGGGGCTAAGGAGCCAGGTAGGGAGCCTGCCAGCCCCGCTGTGCTGCCAACCAGACTTTTAACGGGCCAGATAGCAGTGCTGATTGGAGCTGTGAGGGTCCCTTTTTGAGCAGGTGTTTCAGTTGAAAACTGGACATCTGGCAACCCTATATATCGATGTAACTGAGGAAAGAATTTAGTGGAGAGACCAGAACTGTACATGGGCATATAAGTGATGTTCTTACCAGTCTACTTTATCTTTAGGCCAACCTCGTCCTCCCAGACCACAGTAGCATCCGTAACCTAGATATGCCAAAGCATTGCGTCCTGTGCCACAGGATATGGCTCCTGCTAATTCAATGAGTCCTCTTGTATGCAAAGAATGGGTTTTCCCCAGTGCACCTTTCCAAACTGCAAAGAGAGAATGTTGTTTCACACAGGGTTTGCACAACACCTTTAAGGATTTTCACTGCTGATTTCTTTCAAATTCCCACTGCAGATTTTAGGCCTTATTGTGCGTTTGGGCCCAGTGCACAAACACATTGCCACTTTCCTTATGATTCCTTATTATCGTTGTATCAGAGTAATATCTACAAGCCACACAGACCGTAAAGTTACACCTTTATCAGCAATGGAAGGCCTGCGTCATTTAACAGTCACTGAGTACATACAATAACATTCCATTGCCTATTTTGAATAGGTGGCAGCTTTATTAAGGTAATATTAAAGGTTATATCCACCTTCCATTATAAAGCCTTATTTTGGGGCCACCCCATTAATTTTGGCCTTAAAAATTTCAGATTTATTCTAAAGGCAAAGGAGAATGTGCCTGCATAGTTTGAAGCAACTTCCTTAAACCATTTTTCAGTTGCAGGCCTTTGTTCTTGTGTCCACATTGGTACTGAGAGGAATTATTTAAACTCAGTACCAATGTGGACACAAGAACAAATGGGTATAAACTGGCCACCAGGAAGTTTAGATTTGAAATTAGACGAAGGTTTCTAACCATCAGAGGAGTGAAGTTTTGGAATAGACTTACAAAGGAAGCAGTGGGGGCAAAAGATCTATCTGGCTTTAAGATTAAAACTCGATAAGTTTATGGAGGAGATGGTATGATGGGATAATGTGATTTTGGTAATTAATTGATCTTTAAATATTCAGGGTAAATAGGCCTAATCCCCTGAGATGGGCTATTAGATGGGTGGGATCTGAGTTACCCAGGAAAGAATTTTTCTGTAGTATCTGGTAGTGAATCTTGCCCATATGCTCAGGGTTTAGCTGATCGCCATATTTGGGGTCGGGAAGGAATTTTCCTCCAGGGCAGATTGGAAGAGGCCCTGGAGGTTTTTTGCCTTCCTCTGTAGAATGGGGCATGGGTCACTTGCTGGAGGATTCTCTGCTCCTTGAAGTCTTTAAACCACTATTTGAGGACTTCAATAGCTCAGACATAGGTGAGGTTTTTCGTAGGAGTGGGTGGGTGAGATTCTGTGGCCTGCGCTGGGCAGGAAGTCAGACTAGATGATCAGAATGGTCCCTTCTGACCTTAGTATCTATGAATATGATACCCTGATGTGAAACACTTATTTCTATCTTGTATCCCTCCTATTCAAAGTTGTGTTTCTCATAGACTGCTGTGGGAGCGGAGAGAACTCACCTCTGAAAATCAAGCCTCTTATTTAGATGATTAAATATGGATTTTGGTGCCTAACATGATGATAACAATAGCAGCAATTAGTACTATTTTCACGTATTGTGATGCATCAGTGCACCTATCCATTGGTGTGAGTGCATCATACGAACAGTTAGCCATACTTTCCATCCAGCTCCTCTGTTCTTCAGTTTTCACCTCTCTCTCCCCATCCATTCATAACCACTCAGCCCACTCCTAAGGTAAAAGCTAAAATAAATTGATGGACTTTTTCAGCATTCTTGACTCAAGAGTGGGATCATATTGCAGAACGAAGAACCCCAGGCTGAAGTTGCCTGGCCATTTGTTCCCTGCTGTTTGAATACACTTGACATCTTCAAAGTGCTGTGCAAACATTGACTAATCCCCTAAACCATCCATGTGAGGTAGGGACTAGATGCTATTATTAAGACCATTGCTTTCCTTTTAAAACCTGTAGTTCTAATCCCTCTTCCCTGCGTGTATCATATGCCATAGTTTTCTCTAAGGGCTTGATTCAAAAGCCCATTGAAGTCAATGGGAATCTTTCCCCAGTCATGAAAAGTCAGAGATTCATTTCTTCAGAGGAAAAAACGACCTCAAAGTAACAGAATTTTAAGCATTAAAATGATCAAGAACCCTGTGAAAAAAGTGCAACAGCAGCATAAGCACAAACAAGGAAAACAACACACAATCTTTTCCAGCATTTTAGGTGAAATGTAGCAGCCTTTTTCGGAGGAATTCCATGCACTGATGTCACAGTGTTTTACATAGGCTTCTCATGCCATTCCCTCAGGGATTAAATACACATTCCTGGAAAAGTAACAACTTCCCTTTACTAAACACTACCCTGAGTATTAAATTTTTTTTTAACTGGTAAAAGCAAACAACAGCTCCGTTATTAGAAACCATAGAGAAGACCCTATTTTCCTGCTATAAGTGCCAAGTGAATGGGGATAAAAGACAGATTCTTCTCTCAGTTACCTTGGAGTATATCCAGAGTAATTCTACTGGAATTAGCAACTCCCTCTGTCTTTGCACCCAGATAACCTATATCCAGATCATATCCAGCATGTATCGGAGGGAGGCTGTTTCTTTCTCAGAAATATGCATCCAATCCCAGAGGAACATCCCTGAGAAACTATTAACCGTAGCAACATCACAGTTATTCCTGGGGGACAAAAAGAACCCCAGTGAACTGAGCCTGAATGAGCTGCTTTAGAATCTACGCTCCCCCTGAGTTGAAAACAAAGCGGGGGCCAGGGTAGTATCTGATGTTACTTTTTTTTTTTTTAACTGATTAGATTTCAATTTGACATTAGTATCCCTTTAAGGTTCCAAAGTCAGCTCTAACTTGCTTGCCTTGCAAGTGCACTATACATTCAGTTGAACAGTTAGCAACCTAAATAGTAATTGAAATAACTCTATGTGTCAATGAGTCAACACTGCTGTAAGATCCTTGGAAAAGTAGGAGAAACCCCACAGCAATCTGAATTTAGCCAAATGACACATCTGGAGTACTACTAACTGTTCACTTTCATCTATCTTGTATATGAAATCAGGCTGAGTTAAGATGGATCTGACAGCTTAAACTTTCCTGTTATTTCCAGTGTTTAAATTGTCAGCCTTTATGCTGCCTTAATACAGGATTCTGTACTTAATCGAATTGTACTGCACTAATGATCACAAGCCTTAGTGCTACCTCAGTGTTTAGGTGCTATAGAATACAACTGTGTTTTTATAAAAGGATTTGCTTTTTCAATTCCTTTTTTTTTTCCTTGAACATTAGATCAATTGGAAACAATTTGCTCAAGAGTCACTGGTATAAAGAAAAGGGGTGAAACTGAAAACAATATTTCAGAGAAGAAAAGTCAACACGTGAGGTTTTTCAGAATAAAACTGGAAACTGTCTAAATTAGAAGAGAAAATAAAACATGTTCCTACAGTTACAGTCTTACAGAATTACCATGGAAATGAATCAGCCCAGGCACAAAATATATTCAGACTTCCTTTACCTTGATAATGAGAAAATGAATGATAGTTATCTCACCAGTCCAAATGCCAATGATTTGCTTTGAGCAAGTAGAACTAGGCAAGGCTAATACAGTACATGGGCCGCCAAAGTGAAGGGGGAAGCTGCCCTACACACATAGTGGGAGAAGCAGGAGGGTGGCAGATCTATAGGTGCTCCCAGGGGTCCAGCAACTGCAACTGTACAGAATTTGTACTCACCTGCCTGAAGCACCAGCAGCACCAGCAGCCCCATTGGGAAGTTAGAGGGTTGTAAGTGCTTAGTATGCCTCTCTCTTTCTAACAGTCTCTTGTACACTCAGCCTGAGCGGCTCTCAGCTGGTATACCAGGTGAACTAAGGCATGGGTGTGTATAACACTCTTCCTAGGTTGCTGCTCCCATATCTGCTCCAAAGTTTTATGTATACATATACATACACACACAAAAGTAAGACACTCTCCTCTGAAATCCCAAGTGCCCTGTGCGCTGAGCCTGCTGCCAGCAGGGCTCTGTGCTTCTATTTGCATATCATTCCTGTAGGGAGGGGCTGCTGGAAGGGAATTAGACTGGCACAGTCTCTTACAGACAAGTCTCTAAGCTTGTGCTCCTTCTCTAAGCTGTTTGCCTACAGACCCCAGTTAACCTCCTAGCTGCTTCACAGGGGAAGTCGGAGTCCTGGCTACTGTGTCCTGGACTTTCAGATTTTGATAGCTGTGGTGTAGCACAGTGTGTGTGGGGAGGGGCTTTTCCTTGCAGACAATTCCTTTTTGTTTAACACCGACCATTTTTTCATGTAAAAAAATTATAAAACTATAAAATCCAACTGAAATATCATTAAAGGCAAGTGTCTAAATATAAACAAACTGAGTTTATTCTGGACCATGCCGCAGCAAAATATATACCCAGCTCATTTGTTCTAAACTGATCTAACTAGCTAGCTCATTTCTTCAGTGCTATCCACATTCACCCTTCATCCACAAGAACAAGCCATAGCTTCTCAGGAAGAAAGTCCTTCCATATAGTCTGCGCCTACTGTCTTGGGAAAGATGAGCTGAGCTTGGGTGAGATGAGTCGAGCTGGGAAATGAAGCCATGACGATGTTTCAAAGTCCTTTCTTAATAACCCCAAAAAGCAGGGCATAAGATGGGGCATAATTCACTCCATTATTTTGTCCACCAATTAAGCTTCATATCCACATCTTCTTCTTGACCAAGATCTTAACCCAGTCCTTGAGTTATATCACTAGGCCTTTTTATTTGGACTAGTTCACTCTCTCTGTCTGGTTTGCCTGCATCTGTTTATAGTATTCTTGACTGAAGATATCTTGACCTACTTTTCATGGTTAATTCTCACGTGGGCAAAAAGTTAGAGGCCCAATTGTCACAACATGGGCAAGCAGATATCATGCATCCATAGCCTTGGGGGACTTCAGTATCCTCAGGGAGGGCATTTCCAGCATGCTGGCTCAGGATCTCTTGTCCACTTGATAACCATGAGGATTATCCCAAGTGGGTCTCACACAGCTAGATGCACCCTGGACCTAACCATTGCCTTTTCCAAGGACACTAGGGATATAATAAACATCTCCCTGTTGTAGTCTGATCATCACCTACTTTTCAGGTGGTGGTCCAGACAGTGAAGTGCAGGCACTACAATTGTGGCTGGCCTGTGTGGAGTGCAAACATTTGCGGGGCAGGGAGTATCAGAAGGCTCCTTGCACGCTCCTGCATGGGTCAACTAGAATCATCCTTAGTTTCATAATGCAGGCAGATTTCAGCAGCACCCTAAGAAAAGTTTCTTACGTAAACCAGTACCACCCTGTTTGATTGTTTCAGAATATTTGCTTGCTTCCTGTAGTCAAAGCAAAGGTCACTGAGCCATCAGAGTGCTGCCTTAAACTGAGAACAGGTTGCTTTGAAGTGTAAATATTTTTTGCAGCGTAGGTCTGTGTGGAATTGTAAGTAACAGGCTTTTTTATTGATGTGGGGCAATCAGCACAGAGAGTTGGTTAAAATGGATTTTATTAATGGCAGCTGAAATTCTACACTCTTGGGAGATTGTGTGTGTGTAATCACGATGCTGTAAATACACTCTTGCTCTCTGAAACAATGGCTCATGATCAGGGATGCAACCCCATGCTATAGATATCCCTAGCCTCTCACTGTCAGAAGCTGGGACTGGACTACAGGTGATGGATCATTTCATGATTGCCCTGTTCTGTTCATTCCCTCTGAATCATCTGGTATTGGCCACTGTCAGAAGACAGGATACTGGGCTAGATGGACCTTTGGTGTGACCCAGCTTGGCTGTTCTTATGTAAAGCAGTAACCACTGGGGAACATCATTCCAAAGCAGTAATCAGTGGGGCACATGTCCCTTATGCAGAACCAAAAATTGGCTGAATGGTCCTTTTCTGTAGTTTAAGCTCCATCTGTCCTCAAATGCAGTCTGTCTGTCAGCAGAACCATAACTTCTTTCCCAGCAATTCCATCTTAAAATTCTAAAAAAATATTTTTTTACCCTACTTTTAGCAGTTGCTAGTCAATGTTTAACCCTACAAATCCAACCAAGCTGGTTGTGTGGATTAGAGCTGCTGTGGTTTCTGGTAGCACTGAGCCACTGCAGTTTGGTTTGGATCCCTAAAACACTGGGTGCTGACAAGAAATTGGGCTCTAAGCAATGTGTAGTAAGTCTGAAGAAGATATCACTGAATCAATATAAGGTAGCCTTATGTGGACACACGTGTAAACCTTGCGTTGATTTAAAGTGAGTAGCTTGGATGCACTCAATCAGTAGTGCTACTGAATGTGCAATGCACCCAAATGACGCACCATTGATTAAGTACTCTAATGTAAATGAGGCCTATGTGATGTGTGCCCTTAAACCACAAAGACTAAAATGGGGCTGAACGCATTGTCCTAATCTATCCTGACCATGCTTAACATGGGTTCAGCTGCACCAGTCACTAACACACTTTGTCAATGACAAGCGTCCTCGGAATTGTGGATGAGCCGAGATGGTCTCCGCTGAGTCCTTGGGAAATGTTGCTGTCTGCAGCACAGAGCAACCACATTTGGTTTTAAATATCTGAAATATTTTATTCTGTCATTTAATAAATTTTATGTTTTAACTAATATTTTAGAATGCAACAGATTTTACTATTCTTTCCCCCCCCCCATCTTTGATGATATTTTTCTCTAGATGAGTGAATTCCTGGCTAGCAACTTGTTTAATGCTCTACCATATGATGATGATGTTCCCTTGAAGAAATAATATTTTCTTCCTCCTACTAATGATGTTTTCTCCAAGATCTTGTAATGGGGTAGGCACTTGCCTCTCATGAGCAGCCCCCAGTTGGCCAATGATGTGTCTACAATCTCTCTGCTTTGAAATGGGGTGGTACCCACCTCTCATGAGCACACCTCTGGCAGATAGTTTCTTCAACGGGTCTTCAGTGACACAGTCCTCTGGCCAACTCACACACACCGTCTGTAGATGGAACAAACAAAATCCCTTCTTGGGTATACGGTCTTTTCTTTCCCACAGCCCGGCATGGGGCTGTACTGCCAAGAATTCGTCCCTGGAGACACTGCCTTCTATAACAGTCCCACAGGGGCCCATCATGGCACCCTCAGTTGGCATGTTCCTTTTGGCAGCCCTCCCTGGGCTCAGTCTTTAACCAGATCAGCAGGGCCCATTATAGGACCTTTGTTTGGTCTGACTAGGCTCTGGGTTCAGTCCTTGCTTGATCTCCATAGCCAGCCAGGAGCTCCTTCTTAGCTCCCCCAGTCTTCGACAGCCTTCCTGGATTTAGTCTTGTCCACACTGAGCTGTTCATGGTCCTGCTTCTCTTTCCCCCCCCACCCGCCACAAACCTGGTATTCTCTCTTTCAGCTCCAGGCAGCAACTGACTGCTCTGTTCCCGTTGCTCCTTTTTATATGGCCCTCCTGGCCCCTAACTGGCCACTCCAGCAGCCCCTCTGATTGGCTGCATCCCCAGCAGCCACTCTGAGCTTCCTAGAGGACTTCTCCTCTGCTCTTTTTTGGGGTGGGGTGAAGCAGGGCCACAAAGCCTCCAGCAGGGGTCCTCCGGATGTACTCCACCCCATCAGAGATCTGCTTCTGTGTTCGCTGTAAACTGCATGGTTGGGCGGCCACCCAGGAGAGATTCAAGTGCTGGGCAGCTGATTAGCAGACCGCACACATCTAGCAGTGTGTGTTCAGGTGCCCCTCCCCAGGCTGCTTTGTAGCCACGTTGCTCCTGCAGCTACTCCCGGGACCCTCCTGCTGGCTGTGCAGAGCCCATTGCTGATGTGGGAGTAGGCTGATGTCAGGGTGTCCCCCACTCCCTGCCCCTGTACCCCATCTCCACAGAGCAGGGCAGAGGGGGCAGCCTGGCTCACAACTTGGAGCTGCTGCCGTCTGAGGTTTGAAGACTCCAGCTTCCGGGCAGTGAGTGCCTTTCTTAAAAAGACAGGGCACTGTCTCTGAGACTTCCCCAGCAGCCAGCTCACACAGTCTCTCTCTCTCTCTCTCTCTCTCTCTCTCTCTCTCTCTCACACACACACACACACACACACACACACACACACTCTCTCTCTCTCTCTCTCTCTCTCTCTCTCTCTCTCTCTCTGTCTCTCCCCCTGCCCCCTGCCCACGTACTCTATCTCCACAGAGTGAGGGCAGGGGAGACAGGGCTCAGGACAGAACAGGAGAGCTTTCAGTGAGTGTCTTAAAGAAACTTCCCCAGCAGCCAGCACACAGTGTCTCTCTCTCTCTCTCTCTCTCACACACACACACTCTCTCTCTGTTTCTTTCACTCTCACCTCCCAACACATACTTGTATTATTGTTGTTGTTACTTCTTAGTACTTCCTGCAATACACATATATTTGTAATTTTTTTCCTTCAAAGTGTGTTATTTTAGAGTTTTGATTGGTCTATGCATTTCATAATTTTTATTTCTCTTACACTTAAATTTAATTCTTTGAGTAGTGAGTTCTAAAATGCCTAATCTGTCCTGGTTGTAGTAATTATCCCTATGGTCACAGGCGCCAATTTTTGAAAGTGCTGGGGGGTGCTCGACCGCCCCGCTCCACCCCAGGGCCATCCCCCCTCTACTCCTTCCCCCAGGGCCCCACCCCACCTCTTCCCGCCCAGTTCCGCCCCCTCCCCCAAGCACACCACATCCTTGCTCCTTCCCCTCTCCCCCCCGCCCCAGCCTCCTGAACACCGCAGAACAGCTGTTCACGGCAGACGGGAGGTGCTGATCCATGGGGCCCATCAGCGGGCGCTAGGGTTGGATGGGTAGGAGCTGATTGGGGGGCTGCCAGGAGGGCTCCCTCTGGGTGCTCCAGCCCCAGAGCACCCACGGAGTCAGTGCTTATGCCTATGGTAGCTTTTAAAAAATATATATTATATCTAGGTTTATTGTTTCTACTGGTGGCACACATCTGCAAATACCTCGGTGCACATAACAAAATTTATTCTGAACATGGATAGAAAAAATTACAGGGAACATTGATCTGCTTTGCCAGATCCTTCCTGAAGGCTGGAGAGGAAATATCCTCACTGCTATTATAGTCTGTATAAAGAAAAGGAATACTTGTGGCACCTTAAAGAGTAACAAATTTATTTGAGCATAAGCTTTCGTGAGCTACAGCTCACTTCATTGGATGCATTTGGTGGAAAATACAGTGGGGAGATTTATATACACACACTTCATCGGATGCATTTGGTGGAAAATACAGTGGGGAGATTTATATACACACACATTCTCTCTGTGTGTATATAAATCTCCCCACTGTATTTTCCACCAAATGCATCCGATGAAGTGAGCTGTAGCTCACGAAAGCTTATGCTCAGATAAATTTGTTAGTCTCTAAGGTGCCACAAATCCTCCTTTTCTTTTTGCGGATACAGACTAACACGGCTGCTAGTCTGAAATATAGTCTGTATATTCACCCCAGCTAAGGGATAGGCTATGGGATTGCATGATGTCTAGGGATTCGAGTATCTTATGGCTAGATTGTGCCCCTCAGGACTTCCCTTTCCCATTATTCCTATTCCCACAGGTGCAGTTGCAGATTCCTTTTATCCTTAGTGGTGTGCAGTGGTGCTAATACCAAAGTTATTTTATTATAACAGTTGCCTCTAGCAGCTTTTTGACTGTGGAGCTCAAAGTTCTTTTCAAAGGAGGGTAAATATCTCCACTTCACACATGAGGAAAGAGATGCTGAGAGAGGACATGACTTGCCCAAGCTCCAACACGAGGTGAGTGGCAAAGCTGGGAATAAAACCAAGTTCTCCTGACTACCATCCCAGTGCCCTAGCCCCTGGACTGTTACTATTATCAAATGCTAGAAATGTAGGCCTTGAGAAGTCATAAAATCCAGCCCTCTGGTCTGAGACAGGACCAAGTAAACCTAGACCACCACTGACAGGTGTTTGTGGAACCTGTTCTTAAAAACCTCCAATGGCAAGAATTCCACAACAGGAGTTGAATCAGGCCCTTAGAGAGGGGTTTTTTTTCCCTAAGGATGTGTTCAATCTCCCATAACTTTCCCCTGCCTTTGCTGCAATTATAGGGTTTCCCTGATGGTGCTATATGTCCCTGGGATTTAGCCACCTACGCCCCCCACTCCTCCTATTTTATGTATTAGGGTTTCCTTTTCAGGTGGGTTCTCTGGTATCTACTAATGTGGGAGCTCTGGCTAAAACTTTTCCCACATTCCAAACAGGTATAGGGCTTTTCTCCCCTGTGGATCTTCTGATGTTTAATAAGGTCTGAGCTCTGACTAAAGCTCTTCCCACATTCTGGACATTTGTACGGTTTCTCTCCTGTGTGGCTTCTCTGATGCCTAATGTGGGTTGAGCTGTTCCTGAAGCTTTTTCACAATCATGACACTTGTAGGCTTTCTAGCCCATGTGAGCCCTCTGATTCTGAACAAGGAATGAGCTCTGGCTGAAGCTTTTCCCACAGTTAGGACACAGGTAGGGTTTCTCTCCTGTGTGGATTCCTCAATACCTGATGAGCTTGGAGCTCACGCTGAAGCTTTTCCCACACTCCACACATGTGTAGGGTATATCTATCTGGGCAGTCAGTTGCAGCAGGATGCTCTATAACCAAAGAAGTCACACATCAGATCAGTCTTGCATCAATGACATTTCAGCATCTTCAAAGACCTGTTTGGGTGACAAGATGTGTGTATGTGATAACTGAGATATGAGTATTCGGTGTGGTATTGATGACAACCCTGTTGTATGGATCACAAACATGGGTTGTTAAAAAAAGAGCTGAGGAGAGGAAACTGGACAGTACTCAGTGTCAGAAGTTATGGTGTATTCTTAACGCTTGTCAGTTTGATTTTGTCACCAACAAGGAGATACTTAGATGATCCCAGCAACTTGCAATCTTGCACCAGTTGAGAACAAGACAGCTGCAGTGGTGGGGTCACGTCCAACATACAGGAGAAGGTATGCTTTTACAGAAGGTTTATAGCACTGAGGTTGACGGAAGCAGGGCACAAGGCTGACCATGAAAGAGGTTGGAAGATGTAATATTGAGGAATTTAAAAAGCCCAAATTCTCCCACACTGACTCTTGCTGAAGAAAGAAGACTTGCAAGGGACTGTTCAAGATAAAGGTCCATTCTACATGCAACCCTGGATACATCATAGCTATGTGAATCTGCTACTACCTCCTATAAGATATTTTCCCCTTAAATTACTATTACTTACCTTCAACCTTAACTCCACTTTAAAGTACATTGGGAGTTTCCTTCCATTTATAAAAAATGTTATGAATTGATCAGTGACAGGAGTCCCTTTGGAGTCTGCAAGCTGTGCAGGGATTTTTACATTTCATAGGGATTAACTCTGGGGGTTCTTGTCCTGGCTGCCAACTCCATTTCTCCACATGACACCGTCCCCTCGTGTTCCCCCACAGACAACTTTTAACAATGAAAGGCCTAGTTCCACACCCGTTGAAGTCAATGAACATTTTGCCATTCACTTCAGTAGGAGCAGGAGCAAGTGCTAAGGTCCAGGTCCCCAGAGGTACTTAGGCATCTAACTCCCATCTGAGTTCAGCAGAGCCTAAATAAATACCTTTGAGAATCTGGACCCAGGAAACTAACCAAGAACACTCCCATTTCAAAGGTAGTCAAGGTTGCCAGGCCTCACTGATACCAACACAACAAAACACCTCAAATTGTTGAGATACGATAAACCAAAAACATTAGGAAAGTCTATATAAGTAAAACACACATTGGGCCAGATACTTGGCTCGTGTAAATTGTTGTAGCTTCATTGACATCAATGGAGCTACTGTGACTTACACAAGTTGAGGTCCCCCCCCCTTTTTTTTTAAACACTTGTATCTCATAAGCACATTGTCTGATTTGCTGTAGGCTTTCCTGACAAATTCTACCCCATTATGAGATGAATCATGTGAAACTTTGCACAGATGGGTTTTCTTCCGGTACGAAACTGTGGAAAAACCTGAGTGTCTCTGGATTAAGTTTAGAAGTGTGTGCAACAAGAGTGATGTCATGGTGGGAGTCTGCTATAGACCACCGGACCAGGGGGATGAGGTGGATGAGGCTTTCTTCCGGCAACTCACGGAAGCTACTAGATCGCATGCCCTGATTCTCATGGGTGACTTTAATTTTCCTGATATCTGCTGGGAGAGCAATACAGCGGTGCATAGACAATCCAGGAAGTTTTTGGAAAGCGTAGGGGACAATTTCCTGGTGCAAGTGCTAGGGGAGCCAACTAGGGGGAGCGCTTTTCTTGACCTGCTGCTCACAAACCGGGTAGAATTAGTGGGGGAAGCAAAAGTGGATGGGAATCTGGGAGGCAGTGACCATGAGTTGGTTGAGTTCAGGATCCTGACGCAGGGAAGAAAGGTAAGCAGCAGGATACGGACCCTGGACTTCAGGAAAGCAGACTTTGACTCCCTCAGGGAACAGATGGCCAGGATCCCCTGGGGGACTAACATGAAAGGGAAGGGAGTCCAGGAGAGCTGGCTGTATTTCAAGGAATCCCTGTTGAGGTTACAGGGACAAACCATCCCGATGAGTCGAAAGAATAGTAAATATGGCAGGCGACCAGCTTGGCTTAATGGTGAAATCCTAGCGGATCTTAAACATAAAAAAGAAGCTTACAAGAAGTGGAAGGTTGGACATATGACCAGGGAAGAGTATAAAAATATTGCTCGGGCATGTAGGAAAGATATCAGGAGGGCCAAATCGCACCTGGAGCTGCAGCTAGCAAGAGATGTCAAGAGTAACAAGAAGGGTTTCTTCAGGTATGTTGGCAACAAGAAGAAAGCCAAGGAAAGTGTGGGCCCCTTACTGAATGAGGGAGGCAAGCTAGTGACAGAGGATGTGGAAAAAGCTAATGTACTCAATGCTTTTTTTGCCTCTGTTTTCACTAACAAGGTCAGCTCCCAGACTGCTGTGCTGGGCAACACAAAACGGGGAAGAGATGGCCAGCCCTCTGTAGAGATAGAGGTGGTTAGGGACTATTTAGAAAAGCTGGACGTGCACAAGTCCATGGGGCCGGACGAATTGCATCCGAGAGTGCTGAAGGAATTGGCGGCTGTGATTGCAGAGCCCTTGGCCATTATCTTTGAAAACTCGTGGCGAACGGGGGAAGTCCCGGATGACTGGAAAAAGGCTAATGTAGTGCCCATCTTTAAAAAAGGGAAGAAGGAGGATCCTGGGAACTACAGGCCGGTCAGCCTCACCTCAGTCCCTGGAAAAATCATGGAGCAGGTCCTCAAAGAATCAATCCTGAAGCACTTAGAGGAGAGGAAAGTGATCAGGAACAGTCAGCATAGATTCACCAAGGGAAGGTCATGCCTGACTAATCTAATCGCCTTTTATGATGAGATTACTGGTTCTGTGGATGAAGGGAAAGCAGTGGATGTATTGTTTCTTGACTTTAGCAAAGCTTTTGACACGGTCTCCCACAGCATTCTTGTCAGCAAGTTAAGGAAGTATGGGCTGGATGAATGCACTATAAGGTGGGTAGAAAGCTGGCTAGATTGTCGGGCTCAACGGGTAGTGATCAATGGCTCCATGTCTAGTTGGCAGCCGGTGTCAAGTGGAGTGCCCCAGGGGTCGGTCCTGGGGCCCGTTTTGTTCAATATCTTCATAAATGATCTGGAGGATGGTGTGGATTGCACTCTCAGCAAATTTGCGGATGATACTAAACTGGGAGGAGTGGTAGATACGCTGGAGGGGAGGGATAGGATACAGAAGGACCTAGACAAATTGGAGGATTGGGCCAAAAGAAATCTAATGAGGTTCAATAAGGATAAATGCAGGGTCCTGCACTTAGGATGGAAGAATCCAATGCACCGCTACAGACTAGGGACCGAATGGCTCGGCAGCAGTTCTGCGGAAAAGGACCTAGGGGTGACAGTGGACGAGAAGCTGGATATGAGTCAGCAGTGTGCCCTTGTTGCCAAGAAGGCCAATGGCATTTTGGGATGTATAAGTAGGGGCATAGCGAGCAGATCGAGGGACGTGATCGTTCCCCTCTATTCGACACTGGTGAGGCCTCATCTGGAGTACTGTGTCCAGTTTTGGGCCCCACACTACAGGAAGGATGTGGATAAATTGGAAAGAGTACAACGAAGGGCAACAAAAATGATTAGGGGTCTAGAGCACATGACTTATGAGGAGAGGCTGAGGGAGCTGGGATTGTTTAGTCTGCAGAAGAGAAGAATGAGGGGGGATTTGATAGCTGCTTTCAACTACCTGAAAGGGGGTTTCAAAGAGGATGGCTCTAGACTGTTCTCAATGGTAGCAGATGACAGAACGAGGAGTAATGGTCTCAAGTTGCAATGGGGGAGGTTTAGATTGGATATTAGGAAAAACTTTTTCACTAAGAGGGTGGTGAAACACTGGAATGCGTTACCTAGGGAGGTGGTAGAATCTCCTTCCTTAGAGGTTTTTAAGGTCAGGCTTGACAAAGCCCTGGCTGGGATGATTTAACTGGGACTTGGTCCTGCTTTGAGCAGGGGGTTGGACTAGATGACCTTCTGGGGTCCCTTCCAACCCTGATATTCTATGATTCTATGATTCTATGATTCTTCTGGTGAAGATTTGAGGGAGATAATCAGGCTTCTAATGTAAAGCTAACTACACCCTTTGCTGTGAAGAGGCTAGCCTTTCTCCATAATCAATTGAGGGAGAACATTAAGCTTTGTTGGAAATCTTCTTAAATCCACAGGGTTGGTGTCTCAATTGGTTCAACTTATTCCTCACCACTGTAGGTACCTCTCAGTATCTTCCTTTCCTTGGGGTTCTGGGGATCAGCAACATGTAGTTCTTTCCCTTGCTCTACCCAGGAGATCACATTAGTTTCAGGAGTTAGAAATCCTGCTCACAAGAAAGAGAGTAGGTGATATCATGCGTTAAGTAATTCACAGAACATTTTCTGTAAGAAGTATTTTTAAATTCATGTCTTTCTTTTTGCTGGAGGAGGTGTAATCCAAATAGATGGGGAAAGGTTCACTAAAACTCTATGGGGATGAAAACTGTTTGGTTCAGGTCACTCACGCATTTCTAAAATGCAGAGACCAGAGCCACTGCCAGGGACAATGACCCTGGGCCAAGAGTGGGGAAAGTGGGAAGAAAATGATTCTATGTCTGCGTGCATGTAAGCATGGATACCTAAACACAACCATTCTCCCTATGTGAAAAAGACTTGGGCATTGGGTTGGGACAATTAGTACCCAATTTCAATGGGATTTGGGTTGGGTGCCTAACTCCTCTAGGCTCTTTTGAAAACCCCACCCACAATCTCTCTGCTGAAAATCTCCTTTCAAGTAGGAGGATGTATGGGGGTGACGGCCTCCCATGCAGGTTCTGGGAATTCTACTGGCTGATCTTCTAAGAATTATTGGAGACCATGGAAGGATGCTGAACTGAATACGCTCAGGTATTTCATTTGAGCGTAAGCTTTCGTGAGCTACAGCTCACTTCATCGGATGAAGTGAGCTGTAGCTCACGAAAGCTTATGCTCAAATAAATTTGTTAGTCTCTAAGGTGCCACAAGTACTCCTTTTCTTTTTGCGAATACAGACTAACACGGCTGCTACTCTGAAACCTGTCAGGTATTTCAGAGACCATCAACTGCTGCTAAAAAATGAGGAAAAAAATGAATCATCTTTACCTAGGGAGACCAGAATCTCAAAATTCTCTTGCATGATGTCACCACAGAGGTTCCAGGACCGCTCATCCAAATGAGCCCCCTTTGCCTCTGAGAAATGCCCAGCTACCAGAGACAGCAGCATCTGGGCCACGTGAATAGTATTCCTAATGCTCCAAAGGTACATGGTGCTTCCAGATACTTGTGGGTTTGTTTTACAGGTGGAAGCTAAGGATGAGAGGGAAAGAAAAAGGGCAGGAGAACAGAAAGAAGAGAGGTTTTAGGGAATAGAAAGTGCGGGAGAGGACAGAGAAAAGCATCTGAGTAAAGGAAATGGAGAGGCAGAGAAAGGGAAGGGCACCTTGCCTGATTGCAACAGGGAGCAACAGTTCAGTTGGCCAGAAGATGGCAGCCTATCAGTTTATAAAGAATGTGCTAACCAATAAAACAACACAAAAATGGGCACTATACCCTCATCTCCCCACAATTCCCACAGAGTAGGACCCTGTCTTACACACCCTCCTTGTCATCCTCATTTGAACGATCAGGGTTAATGGTTTTTTTACCTGTTGCCTGTGTCCCTTGGATGCTTGATGGACTAGCTGAAAATCTTCTGCTAGGGCTGCCGCCTAGCTGCTGTTCCCTGGAAATTGTTCCTGGACTCAGATCTGCATTTGCTCAGGCAGGATTGCCAGGAGCTGCTTCTTGTGGATCTTTGCCTTCAGCCACCGATGGGAAAGTTCCTGGAATCGGCTGTAAATCTCTGTGTGTCCTTTGGCCTCCTGATAGCAGAATCGCCTATGGTGCTGGCGGTATCTCTGTGCTGATGTTGTACCACTGGAGGATTACCACACTAATCTGCCTCCCTGGCATCCCGGCTGCTATAGGCCTGTTGGGCTTTTCCATTTAGTTATGGGACAAGTGGTACTCCTCTAGGCCAGTGGCAGGTTTCAGCCACTCATCTGAAGGAAGTGAGATAGGCCTGACTATCACTCTCTGTTGTTTTGGTAACAGCTTCAGTTTTTCCCCAGGCAGATGGGGATGCCAGTGCTGGTACAGCTTGAGGAGGGCTCCTTTGGTCCTGCCACTGATGCTGTTCTCTTTCCCCCTGCTGCTACTCGTTCTCGTCATGCTGTGGTGCCAGTCATCTCAGTAATTCCCTGAGTGTCCCAGAATGGAGTGCAGGGAGTGCTTTTCCTTTTCACTTCCATTCCTCTCTTGGGCCAGGGCCTACCTCACCTTGCTCCTTCACATTTATTTTAGGTTGTTCCATCGAGTCTGACAGAGCCTGTGGCTGGAAGCTCAGCTCATGCTTTGTGGCCACTATCATTTTCTGGGAGATTGCCTTATTCGAGCTTCGGTCTGTGTTCTCATCATCACCTCTCCATACCTCAGTCATATACCAGGTGGAGAATAAGAACATAAGAATAATGGAACGGCCATACTGCGTCTGACCAATGGTCCATCTAGCCCAGTATTCTGTCTTCTGATAGTGGCTAGTGCCAGATTCTTGAGAGGGAATGAACAGAACAGGGAAATTATCAAGTGATCCATCCCCTATCGTCCAGTCCCAGCTTCTGGCAGTCAGAAGCTTAGGGACATCCAGAGCATGGGGCTGCATTCCTGACCATCTTGGCTAATAGTCACTGATAGACCTATCCTCCATGAACTTATTTAAATTCTTTTTTGATCCCAGTTGTACTTTTGCCCTTCACAACATCCCCTGACAATGAGTTCCACAGGTTGACTGTGCATTATGTGAAGAATTTCATTTTGTTTGTTTAAACCTGCTGCCTATTAATTTCATTAGATGACCCCTAGTTCTTCTGTTATGTGAAGGGATAAATAACACTTCCTTATTCACCTGCTCCACACCATTTATGATTTTATGGACCTCCATCATATCCCCCCTTAGTCATCTCTTCTCCAAGCTGAACAGTCTCAATCCTTTTAATCTCCTCTTAAATGGAATCTGTTCCATACCCCTAATCATTTTTGTTGTCCTGCTCTGTTCCTTTTCCAATTCTAAATTTATATTTTTTGAGATAGGGCAACCAGAACTGCACATAGTATTCAAGGTGTGGGCATACCATGGATTTTTATCGTGGCATTATGATATTTCTTGTCTTATTATCTATCCCTTTCTTAATGGTTCCTAACATTCTGTTGGCTTTTTTGACTGTCACAGCACCTTGAGCCAATGTTTTCAAAGACTCTGACTCCAAGATCTTTCTGGAGTGGTAACAGCTAATTTAGACCCCTTTATTTTATATGTATAGTTGGGATTATGTTTTCCAATGTGCATTACTTTGCAACACTGAATTTCATCTGCCATTGTGTTGCCCAGTCACCCAGTTTTGTAAGCTCTCTTTGTGACTCTTTGCAGTCTGCTTTGGACTTAACTATCTTGAATAATTTTGTATCTTCTGCAAACTTTGCTATTCAATATATTAATAAATAATCTGGAAAAAGGGGTCAACAGTGAAATGGTGCAGATCACAACCTCTGGATGTATACCTTAGTGTCCCATAGTTGGGTCAACACTTCCAGTCACATCCTGCAGGTGATACCATCTAGGATGCCCTAATCATTTATGGACCTGTGAGTGACACTCCAGAGACTGAAAACCTTTACACAAACCAGAGGTTTATTTATTGGATGAATTTATTTTTCAGTGCATTTATCACAACCCCTTGGTGCACATAAATACAGATTTTAAAGAAATCAACACATCAAAATATAACTAAGCTCATTGCCTGCAAAAAGCAGCATAGTGCAACAACTCCGGAGAGATATGTGGAAAGCAGAAACTTTGCCCTCCAGTTCTGGGGGAAGGGAAAATGGAGCTGAATTTTACCCAGATACTGATGGAGACAGCCCAGACCATCTCACTTGTAGAGTCATTGTCCACACCATTAAAGTTACTCAGGGTAATAAATGACAGTGACTGTAACAGCAGGCCAGACAAGAAGTTCATTAACCAGGGAATCGTAGGTTTAAGGGAGTCCTCTGTACATCCACCCATCCATGCAGTGCTCAGCTCCAGAAGGTAAAAAAACACCATTTCAAGGGGCTGAGGAAATGGTTCTGCAGCCTCTTGAAAAGATGCCTCCTGAAACTAAACAGCAAACAGCCAATATGCAGCACCAGCTGAGCAACTAGTGCCCCACTGCCCACACTCCTACCAGCCAGCCCCCCCAGTATCATCCAGCCAAGTTTCTGTAATATATGTAAAGTCTTTTCAATGATTAAATTGTAGATTTAATCAATGACTAAATCAAGGTCAGTGTAAACTTATTAGCCACTGCCCTTGCATTTTTATTTGTGCAGGTAAACTTCTAGGAGCAAGAGGTGACTCTTGGAGGATTAATCAGGAAACCCAGTCAATACAGAAAGGTCCCACGGCAACTCACCTACACATTTCTCCAAGCCTGTAATGCCAACTGCCCGTACCAGTCAAGGTAGAAAATGCCCTTCCAGGGCTTGTCTTCATTACAAAATGTTACTGTGTTTGAACATACATTGGAAAAACCAAGTTAGCTAGCACGAGTCTGAACATGACTATGTGATCTGTGTGGACCAAGAAAAACTGTGTCCAGCACGACATAGGCTAACTGGGCTTAGACCTGGAGTTAAATCATGGTCAGGTGCAAGATGAAGAACACAATTTGGTCTGCCCTTAATTATGGTTAGCTGATGTAATGCTCAGTGTGATTGATCCTGGTCTACATTGACTGGTCAGCTATTGTGATTGTTCTCAACTGCCTTCAAATGGGAGGAAATTCTGTAGCATAGATCCAGCCTACACTGTCTCCCTGCTTGACTGTCTTATTTTATTTTTTGGTGCTCATTACAGCAAGAAGAGCATTAGGTCTGGGAGGGAACACCCCGCTTCTTGGGTTGGAAACTAGACAAGCTGGCCTGGTTCCCCTCACAGCTCTGTCATGGCATCACAGCCCAGACCCACAGCTTCCTCTGCTATACAAGCCCTGGATTACCCCCATCTCGCCGCAAGCTGTCTCTGTGCTGGCTGGTTGGTAGCAGCCTGTAGCTACACAGACCCCTCCATGAGCTGATTTGGAGGGCAGTGGTCCCTGCTGGGCTGCAGCAGAAACACTTCACTCCTCCCCCTGTGCTACCCCCGGTTGTGGCTGAAGCAAACAGACCTCCCCTCCCCTCCTAGGCTGCTGGCTAGTTTCCCTTCTCCTTTTGCTTCCTCGCCCAGACTCACCGCTCCTACTATCAGCACACTGGGAGCGGGTGCATTGATTTCCTTGTGGTCTGTGCACAGCAGGCTGTTTCCATTAGAGACAGGGATCCATCCCCTGGTGGACACCAGCTGCCACCAGCACTCATGGTAAATCACACCTGCTCCAGCTACAGTGTAAACATAAGGCTCAGACACCAGGTTCCAGGGGACAGGCAGCTGGGCAGGCACAGGAAGCTCCTTCTAGCATGACATCCACTCTCTCCTTCCCTAACCCAGGGCTTTCCGATTCTCAGAATGGGAGGGTTTAGCAACTCTATGGTTTAACCCTTTAAGCCCAGAGATAATAAAGGTAAAATCATAACTGGTGAATGGTCCCAGATTGGGATTCATGTTAACAGATCATACATTTTCTGCCCATCACACAAGAAGTTCTATTTCAAATATATAGGATACTGCTAACAGTGAAGAAGGTTAATATTAAGGATACAGACAGCTGTGGGAGATAAGAGGCACAGAAAGGCTCCTTGACAATTGTGATTTTCAGTGCCACCTAGTGCTTTAGGTGTTTGCCAGAGCTCAAGTTTATTGGGTCTGGTTCAACGGGCTGTACAGCAGCAAGATCTGCACAATACCCAACACTACATATGCTGTGGCAAACCCCAGCCACTAATGGATTCCAAAAGGATACACTACAATCAATCTTGTTCTTTAGGTGACGATTTCAAATACTTTTAAAATGTTTACTGTTTTAAAGTCATAGATTTGTAAAGATTGGTTTGTTAGAAAATATATTAAGGGTTTTTTTTTCCTTTGTAAATAAAAATGATACAAAATACAGTGAGAGTTTATCTTTTTTGCAAACAGTAAGACACACGGGGCAATATTATACATCCATTTAATATAACACAACATTTAAAACAGGTAGAGAAGAAAGAAAGAAAGAAAGTTGGTAAAAAAATTTTCCTGATAAACTGCAGAGCCCATGGGATAAATTATACTTATCATGTGGCTCTCACTGCCACATATGTGGTGTCTGTACAGCTATATAATTACAGAGTTTATTTCCCACCAAGGCTAGTACTGATGCAGAAATGTAAGTTAGGGGTTTTGAAAGCTCCAGTTTAAAAATAGAGGAAGAAGTAACAATTTTGCAGTAAGAGGGTTTTGTGACAATATCTAAGAACAACTTCTGATCCTAGTTTCCCCTCACACACTATTGGGAGCCTTGCTGTAAAAACTCAAGAGCTCCTGTCTTATTGTAAGCTCCTTGGGGAAGGGACCACCTTTTTGTTCCGTTTGTACAGTACCTAGCACAATGGAGTCCTGGTCCATGACGAGGGCTCCTAGGTTCCACAGTAATTCAAATAATAATAAGAGCAAATGTTACTCCAAGTTGCAGTTATTTCAACAGAGAAAAGAATGAGTAGATTAAAGAAAGGGAATATTATCTTTATCTGCTGAAATACACAAATCACACTAGCAGGGAACACACATATAAGGAGATAAAGAATCTGAAATGTAAAGACAATATAAGTCATGGATGTTCATTTCAGATTGTCACGATAAACAATAGGTGTAGATGTGTTCACATAATACTAAAGGACGCTCATTTCAACACTCATTGTTCTAAATCATAGAATTGACCAAAGGCAGGTCTACACTACCACTTAATTCAATCTAATTTACGTCACTCAGGGGTGTGAAAAAGACACTCCTGAGCGATGCAAGTGACAGCGACCTAAGTGCTGTCCACACCAGTGTTATGTCAGTGAGAGACGCTCTTCCGTTAGCATAGAGCATCTTCACCAGATGCGCTACAGCAGTGCTGCTGTGCCAGTGTAGAGCTTCTAGTGTAGACCTGCCCCGAGTATGGTAAAACAGATTGCGAGTCGATGTATAACTTGGTGTTAGATGTGCCAGACAAATATAGTATATAAAAACTGATGAGGAGGGGAATGGCCATTGCTGGTCTCACACTGAGATTGTATGGTCTTTAAACTCTAAAAATAATAGGATGAAATTCAGAAATGGAAAGCTAAAGGTGAATGCCTCTGGGACATCTACACTTAGATGGTACAAAACACAAGAAAATGACCTGTGGGAAACCTTGGTAGAGAGATGGACCTGATGATCCAGAGGTCTCCTCCATATTCAAATACTAATTTCTTAAAAGGGTATGAATGATCATATCTCCACTGGTTTATCCAATATTACCAATTAAGGTGCAGTGCCTTATTTTTTCCAATTTGTCTCCTATGATTGACACATTCTGTGGTAGATTAGAAGATGAGCTTCCCTTTTAAGAATGATTTATTTACACTGACAAAAGGACCTGTAAGTGTGTGATAGAAGCTGACAGGCAGCTGATAATTCCCATAGATTTCCCCAAGGAATAACTTCACTATTCTTTACTGAATCTTAAATACATTTTAATGGTTTCTCTCCATTATTGCCATAGATAAATAATGAAGAAATGGTAGAGAAGAATCAAAGACCGGGACAGAGTTTGTTCTCAAGATTTTTACATTTTTGGTCTCTAGATTTTTGTGAGTGATCTGTGATCTACAGATTCTTCTGCTTTGGGCACTCTCTCCTATAACACTGATGGGGAATTTCTGCATGACTGCATTAATAAAGATTAATTCTCACCTGCAGTGCTGAGTGCCCCTCTTTATGTTTATTTCACTGAAGGAGAAATGTTGCTTTTAAATGCTGCGGTCTATTTTAACCACTTCCCTGCTTTGTACAGGTCTCTGCTAATCCCTTGCAATTCTGTATTCCTAGTGGTTTCTCTGTGCTGACAGGAAAAAAAGCCCCAGGTTCAAAGAGTTTCAAAATATCTTCTTCTCAATTGCTAACAAAAAACATTGGGGGTACACACAGGGCCGTTCCTACCCATACAGAAACTACACAGCTGCGTAGGGCACCAGGAAATTTGGGGCACTAAATTGCCCCAAATTTCTTGGTGCCCTATGCAGATGCATGCTGGTCCAGGAGCCAGCCCGATCCCCCAGGCAGCTGAGCCAGCCCCTCATGGGCTGCGCATAGCAGGGCCTAGGAAAGCTGCCCCTGCCCCACCCCCTCCATCCTACCCTACCCCACCTCTTCCCGCTCCTGTTCAGCCACAGCTCCGCCCCTGCCATCTTGGGACTCCAGAACCTTGCCTTGTTGCAGCAGGCTAGCACGTCGGACTCAACACAGACCCAGGTCAGGTCCACGCCTCCAAAGCTGCAGACTTTAACCAAAAACTGCTCAGCAGGTCACCTGTCTCCAGCACCCTGCTCCCAATGGAATCCCAACCCCAAATAAATCCGTTTTACTCGGTGTAAAGCTTACACAGGGTAAACGCATAAATTGTCCGCCTTCTATAACACTGATAGACAGGTATGCACAGCTGTTTGCTCCCCCAGGTATTACTCAGTTATTCTGGGTTTATTAATAAACAAAAGTGATTTTATTAAGTATGAAAAGTAGGATTTAAGTCAGAGGTGGGCAAACTACAGCCCGCGGGCCACATCTGGCCTGCAGGACTGTCCTGTCCTGTCCTGCCCTGCCCTTGAGCTCCCAGCCCCTCCCCCACAGCCTCATCTTGCTGTGCCGCCAGTGCTCTGGGCAGCGGGGCTGCGAGCTCCTGCTGGGCGGCACAACTGCGAGAACCACCGTGTAGTGTATTAAATTGCTCCCTGTAGGAATGTGCTATTTATGGTGTACTACTTATGGCTGCCAGTCCTGGTGCTGTGAGCTGCATGGTAAGGGGGCGGGGAGAATGGATAAGGGGCAGGGGGTCCCCGGAGGCAGTCTGGGGCTAGAGGACGGTTGGATGGGGTGGAGGTTCTGGGGGGCAGTCAGGGGACAGACAGCAGTTGGATAGGTGTGGGAGTCCTGGGGGCCTGTTAGGGGGCAGTGATGTGGATAGGGGTTGGGGCAGTCACGGGACAGGAAGCAGGTGGGCTGCGTTAGGGGGTGGGGTTCTGGGTGGGGGGGTTGGGGCAGGGGGTCCCAGGAAGGGGCAGTCAGAGGACAAGGAGCAGGGGGGTTGGATGGGTCAGGGGTTCTGAGGGGGGCAGTCAGGGGGCAGGAAGTGGGAGGGGGCAGATGGGGCAGGCTGTTTGGGGAGGCACAGCCTTCCCTACCCAGCCCTCCATACAGTTTCGGAACCCTGATGTGGCCCTCCCCATAACACCTTTTTGGGTCAGGACCCCTAAAATTACAACACTGAAAGTTCAGATTTAAATAGCTGAAATAATGAAATTTACGATTTTTAAAATCCTATGACCTTAAAATTGAGCAAAATGGACCGTGAATTTGGTAAGGCCCTAGTAATGAGTGTGTGACAGAGGGCTCTACTCACTGGTAGATGGTACTGCCTTGTGGTGGTTCTGGGGATAAGCTCTGCCAGGCCAACACCATCCAGCACTCCATCTCTTCTCCTTTCTAGTTCCAGGAACTGCAGCCTCCACTTTGTGACTCAGGCCTCCGGCCAGGTCAGTGTTGTTTCCCTTTCTGGGGGTGAGTCAAAGTCTCTTCTTGTCAGCAGTCTTAGGCAACCTTCCCATTCACTGCCACAGGTACCACTCCTGAGTGGCTGGTAGCAGAACCCAGGCCTGCCCTCTACTCAAGGTTCCAGCTCAGGGACGCTAGTCAACAGTCATCTGATCCCTCCTGAACCTTGCTGCCCTTCCCTGAGCTGCTTCTATACCTTCTGGCTCTCCCACTCCTCTGGGTTTGCCAAGCTCCCACCTCCCAGGGAGTAACTGTAGGTTACCTGCCTCTGTAGCCCCAACCACACTTCCCTTCTCCCAGGGAGTAACTGCAGACTACTTCCCTATAGCCCTTTTCTGGTGCCAGCTTCCTGGCTTTATAAATCTGGCACAGCTCCTCCCTGAGCTGGACTTCCTCAGCCAGTTAGGCCTTAGCACTCCTTGGCTTTCCTCTAGGTGCAGCTTATAGGTTAATTGGCCTAATTTACTCATTCAGGCCTTCTGTGGGGTGGACACCCCCAACAAACTGTCAAAAAAGAAAAAGGGGGGGGAAAAAAAAAAGAAAGAGTGCTTCAGCATTTGAGAAACAACTACAGATTTACACTTCAGGAGGGAAAAAAAAAGTGGCTCCAAAAAGAGAGAAGGGTCCCATGGTTTAGGCTAAAAGGGGATCAAAGATCCAGAACCTTGACAATCATCTGATTGAAACAAAAAAGCTAGCTTGCCTGTAAACTGCCCTGGACCGAATACAGGAAAGCTGAGAGCTATCGTATCAACTATTTATTAATGACAGGTTTCAGAGTAGCAGCCGTGTTAGTCTGTATTCGCAAAAAGAAAAGTAGTACTTGTGGCACCTTAGAGACTAACAAATTTATTTGAGCATAATGAGCTGTAGCTCATGAAAACTTATGCTCAAATAAATTTGTTAGTCTCTAAGGTACCACAAGTACTCCTTAACTATTTATTAAGTAAGAACACAGAGAGAACTAGGTAGAGACTTCTAGGCAATAGCAGCTCCTCTGCCTTTTCAATGGGGGAGAATAGCAGCATCTTCTTTCCTTTTGACCCAAGCAGACAAATGTCCAGGTGAGGATTCAAATGCCTTAGCTTTTAAGAGGAAAGGGGAAGGAAACAATCAGGGAAAAGATCACCCCACCAAGGAAACTAACGTCTGAAAAACACAGATCAGGTCACAAACTAGCAACTAGAAGCTCCCTGGTTACTCTTAGCTCTGCACAGAAGAATCCATTACTCTCTTGGGGTAGATATTGGCTCTGTTGGGACATTTTGGGGAAGGAAGGAGGCATCACCATTCTAGATCTTTTCGGAACAGAGGGAAAGGAACTACCAAACAACAGGGTGCTAAATTCTCTTTTATGCAGCAGCTGACATTTCAGCTGTTGGCTTTAGGCTGATTGTGGCTTTCTGGTATCACAGACATATCTGCCTTCTTTCATTTTGTAAAGTTCCCTGCACTGATAATAAATCACCATCCTCACAGGTGCAAGGATCAGAGCACCAAATTTACAACACAGCACTAACTTAGCGACTATATCACAGATTTTTAGTTCAATCTCTCATAATGGCTGTTCTATTAGCACCCATGAAGCACTGTGAGTACTACGTGTTAACATTATTGCTGCAAGAGGCTTTGGAAATTGATACCATCCTTAGCAAGGGCTGGCAGAATTCCAAAGCATGCTCTGTCCATTTCTCAACTCCATGGTGAACACTCATGCTGGGTGTATGGTACCTTTGGATAGAAGTATGGATGCTGAAGTATACACAGTTATATACAGGCACTCCTTAGCACTTGGTTTGATATTGGTGTATCACAGCATAATAAGGTATTGCACATGATCAGTATGTCCTTCCAACTGTCATTTTTATTTTTTTTAATTTATCCCTTTACACAGTAATTTGGTTCGAGCAGAGACAACTGTGATTAATTCCAAAAGGGTGGAAGCTGACACACACTGCTACTCAGCACGTGCCAGTTTTAAGTAGCAGGATGCATCAGTGTAAACATGTTTAAATACTATACTTTCTTCTGCCGAAGTGCTTTCTTCTAATGAACACAAAATAACTTCATCTCTTCATACTTAGAATCTTGCTATTACTCTTATAGCAACTGTCAGTCTGCCCAACAAAGGTACAGGAGCTAAATTCTGCTGCTATCAGATACACCAGTGTAAATCCAGAGCAACTCTACTGAAATGGAATTACTGTAGATTTACACAGGTGAGAGAGACAGGAGAATCAGGTTCTGTGTCGTTCGCTGAGTCACCAAATGCAACCCTGATGGGTACTCTTGTTCAGAAAGTTGTTACAACTCAATTCACTCTCAATGAGATGTTTCTTTTATCAAACCAGCAGCAAGAAAGGAAGGAGTTTAAAACTTGTTAACCAACTGGGAACAGAATTATTTACTCTCTGAATGTTGGGCTTGTTTTCCTCCAAGACGTACAACAAAAAGCTGGATGGTCTCTGAGCAGCTGAAGGGCAGATTTGTATACAGGATGAGCTAACTGGGAACTAAGGTTTTTCCACATCTCACTCAAAAATGTGACGATGAACAGGCACTCTTAAAATTAAGTGGTTTTAAAAAACAAACCCACCCCACTCTCTTCCTCCATTAAAGACTCCCTAAGGCAAAGAGAAAAAGGTTTTGTATAGAAACTGGTCATCCCTCTCCCATACTTGAGCACTATGAACAACAATGACCAGACAAGAATATATTCATCTGTGTCAGGCCATTCCCTTTTTCAATCAAATTCACAACAACTCTGATAAAATTTCTGAGCCTTTACTCTGGTTTATTTGTGTGTTTTAAACAGGTGTGGGGCAAGGTGGAAAACAAGCAGCACATTTTTAAAAAACCTGTTGTGTGCTACCTTGGGTAAATAAATAAGCTTTACAAAAAGTTAGATTTATTTATATATATATACATACATACATACATACATACATACACACACACGTTAACCAAATTAAATCCAAACCTTGCATGAGGCCTGCCCCTTCAATACAGTAAAGGAAGGGCCCGATTTTACAGCAGGCACAAAAGCTACAGCTGACTGCCCCAATCATATCAGTCTGGTCATAAAAGGCTGAGAGGAGAAACTAATCAGAGTAAGAGAGAGAAAGAAAAACCAGATTACAACACAGATGTAGCTATAACATTTCTACATACAATTCTGCACATCCATCTCTGCTTGGTGCTCTTAGAGTGCATCACCTGCTGGGATCTCATAACATGTAGTGCCAAATTCTCTATTATTCACACTCTGCAGTTCTCTCATTCTTCTCCTGCATCTCCCTCTTTTCTTCCCCTATTCATTCTCTGCCCCACAATGCCTCTCCTGTTTTTCAAAGCAGATTTAGATGTGAGTGTCCAGTTAGGGTAGTATAATTAAAAAAGGGGATGAACTCTTAAGACTACTTCCACAAATAAAAGTTTTTTAAAAAATTATACAGTAAAAGTCTGTTAAAATTCTGCAGACTTCTGGCAAAGGAAATCTTTTCAAGTTTGGTAATTTGGCCCAGAGGCCTTTGTCTTCAAAACCTGCAGACCACTGAAACTCATCTGGCAAGAAGCATGCAGCGCATGGAGCAGATACCTGACCAAAAGAAGGATGGGGTACGACTGGGAAAAAGGCCTATGATATTGAAACAAAATACTGTGAAGCAGCAACTGGCCATGAATGAAGCATCCTATTTATGCTACACGGTACGCTTTCAAGAGCATGAATTCCTTCCTGTTGGTGCGGGCTGCCCAGATGAAGAGGGCAGCTGCCATAAACTGTAAAGGAGCAGACATACAAGCCAGGCAGAAGGACCAGCCAAATTCACCCTGCACATCATCAGGTGGGTGCAGCTTCTTGTGGAGCAGCTCAATTCCAGCTACGTAGCAGCTGACTGAGCCCAGCGTACACAGACCTGGGGAATAAAAAGTACGGAACAATCAGCTTATAGTACAGATGCCCTGGCTGATATGGTCAGGGAAGTCACACTGCTAGGAGAGGAAGAGGGATGGAGCACATAACAGGACCCACCTGCAAGGAAATGTAGGACTCCTATGGCAATGGCAGGGTAGAGGCTGCGACAGGCACAAGCACAAAGACCAATCAAAGCCCCAAAGCACATCAGCCCTAGGCTGACGAAGGGCAGGAGGAACTGCAAACGCCAAAGATCTGTGTATGAGAGAGAGAGAGAGATATCCACAGATATGTTAAAGACATGTCAGTGTCTGACATTCTCCCTGCCCATCTATGTTCATTCTCATACACTACTCATCAGGGACCTCCAACCTGAGCTAGGAAGGACCACTGCCTCCTGTGAAAAGAGAGGGAGGAACTTGAATGTGTGTTCACTTACTGAGTTTTCCCACAACACTGTTCTCTGAATTAACCCTTTCCTAAAGCAAACAAACAAATCACGTACCCTTGCCTTCAAGTCATGACTAATACCCAGGGTATTATTATATGAAGCATTAGCTGAGGTGGGCAGATCAAAATAGAATTACTTCTCTCCTTATTCTCTCACTAATGATTGAATCTGGAAGTGGAAATGTTCTCTTTTCTTTTCCTTTCCTTCCCAGCCTCCTTTATCTCCCACATCTACCTACCAGAGGTGAAAGGCACTTACAGGTCCGGTTCAGGTCACTACCACTATTGTGGTTCCCAGGCTCTATGTACTTCTCCGCAAATTGATCAGAGAGGGAAAAACTGATGCAGCTTCTGACCATATCAGTTTCTGGAGGGGGGAAAAATGCAATAACCACCATTAGTTTTATTCCTTATTTTCATTTGACAATCCTGCTCCCATCCAGCATCTGCTGTTCTTTTTACATGAGAAATCCCTTCAGCTATTTTTAGGGTGAGAACAGTTCTCAGAAGTAATCTTTATAAAGACTAGCCACTCCCCCTTATTCCTCTGTTTCCCTGTGTCAATTCACATCACACATTTACAGCCAAAGCAATAAATAACTCCTTCACAGTTCACCACTCTCATTTCTTTCCTGATTTAAGAGCACTGTGTCCCCTTGTCAGAAGGATAAACAACTCTGTCATACTCTGACTCATTTTAATGAGTCTCATTATTAGGAGTTACAATAGTAAACTGCATTTACTATAGATTAAGTATTGCATCAGAGAGGAATATTGAAAAACTGCTGGCATATACAGGTCACCCAAGTTTTGTGTAAAGCTAGCTTCATAACCAACTGCGTCATCCCTTGCATGACACTCAAGGAAGGTTCTCGGGGTAGTTGAAAATAAAGTATGTAATATACTAGTGCTGACCAAATTATTAAAGTGAGTGCTTAACTACGCAACTATAACTTTTTCTTTATACTGATATTCCATTAAAATAAATGTATTGTGCATTTATTTCAACGTGTGACAAACTTAAAATAGGCAGCACCTCCAGGCAATCTAGAGAGGTCTGCACCAGTACTTATTGATACAACAGATTGAAATAAGTGTGATGCAAGATACCCAAATATTGTGTGGTCAGTGCTCTTCATTCTTTAAATTAGACATCCAAATGATTCCATGGAAAAATGTTAAGACAATTTCTCATTTTTCAAAAAAACAGTCTCTAAATGAAAAATTTTGAATAACTTAAAAATTGTGAGTTCCTGAAATTTTTCATTTAGAAATTGTGAGAAAATGCCCAACTTTTCAACCACACCATTTTCTCTAAAAAATTGTGGAAACAATTAAAAAAGTTACTTAAAAAACTGTCAAACAATAATATTTTCACTTTTGCAAGTAATATTTACTCTCACTTTTTAAGCTCTAAGGGAGAAAAAGTAACAATGACATTTCTCTCAGTTGGAAAAAGTGCAGGAAAAAAACAAATTACACTGGACTCACTTTAAGATGAAACTGCGGATTGGTCTACACTACCACTTATGTTGGTATAACTACGTCACTCATGGGTGAGGAAAATCCACACACCCCAATGTAGACAGCGCTATGTTGATAGGAGGTCTTCTCCTGTTGACATAGCTACCGCCACTCAGGGAGGTGGAATACCTACACTGATGGGAGAAGCTCTCCTGTCAGCACAGGTAGCATCGGTGCAGCTGAGCCACTGTAGCGCTGTAAGTATAGACAAGACCTTAACATATCAAATCCTGGTTCTCTAAACACTCACTAGCAGCTGCATAAGGCTTTCCTTTTGCATCTTTAAAACTTTATATTTGCCCTAATTGTTTAATAACCAGAGAAGCTTTCTGGAAAAGTGAGGTGACACAGATCCATTTTGAGGAAATACTGTTTGATATCCAACCCTTAAATTGCAGCTCAAGGCAGGAAGGAACAGGGAAGGTGGAGGAAAACGCTATTTGGAGGATGCACTAATTTACCTGGTGGACTGTACCAGTGAGAGTTTTTGGGAATAGTGATACATCTCCGCCACAATCCAACTGTGCCATTGCACCGGAACAGTGCATCTGTATAAGTCTTCTCATCTGCGTCCATACTGGTGAATTCCTCCAAAATACTCCTGCCAAATTCGCTGGCATTTCCAGCTGAGCTATGGTACTCATACCAGAAATCTGTACCGATTGAGGCTGCCATATAAATGGTGGAAATGAGGCAGAGCACGCAGGCAATTACTAGAGCTGTAGCAAAGCGGTTATCCATCCTGGTGTCCCAACTGCTGTGGGGGGGGAATAGAAAGGTGAGAAACATTGAGGTTCAATTAATAATAATGGTAACCCCCCCGGAGACCAAGCACAAGGTTGACCCTGCTGGGATAAACTAGTCCCTTTATCCCACGACCAGTCCCTTCCTGGATGCATAAAAACATCACTTCCTTTTCACATTCAACATGCGACAATGAAGGAGCAATGTTTCCTTCGAAATCCTGAACCCTCCGCTGATTATAAATAGCTCAAGTATTCAGTGAACATTTAAGATGAAATATAAACCAAGGTCCCTTCTACCACAGTAATCCTACTTCACTTGTCTGTCGGGCCATTACAGTGCCCACACCCAATGCAACTTCATTTGCAACAGACATCCACTCATGCTCAATTACCACAGGTGTATTCATTTACATAAAAGAAACAGTCATGTTTCTTGCCCCAGGCAAGACTCAGTAGGAGTAGGAAGCAGAGACAGTAAAATAACTGCTTGGGAGAGAACATGAGGAGTAGTACAATGCACACTTTTAAATATTTATGTCATACCATAAAATCCTTTACAAAGTGTCAGTTACGTACCAAAGCATATAGGAAGTGCTTTAAATTGAGATTTAAAGATGGGAAGGGACTAAGGATATGTCTACCCTGCAATTAAACACCCACCGCTGGCCCATGCCAACTGACTTGGGCTAAGGAGCTGTTTAATTGTGGGGGTGTTCAGGCTTGGACTGGAGTCTAGGTTCTAGGACCCTGTGAGTTGGGAGGGTCCCAGAGCTTGGGCTGCAGCCCAAGCCTGAATATCTATATCACAATCAAACAGCTCCTTAGGCTGAGCCCTCTAAGCCCGAATGAGCTGGCATGGGCCAGCTGTGGGTGTCTAACTGCAGTGTAGACATACTCTCAGTGACTGGGAGAGTGGAGGGAATTATTAAGATTTATAAAGCTTCGTAATAACGTCTCACATTTTTCTCTTTTGTCCACAAGGATCTAAAATTGCTTTACAGAAGGTATATTTAGTAGCAGTGAGTCTGTCAGTGTTCTTGGTTCTATACAATTTGGGTAGTGGCAAACAAGTAATAAGTGAGTTTAGAGTCTATGATGGACACAAAGCACTGCAATACAGCAGCATACGGACCCTGAAGCATGAATGCTCTGTCAAATATTTTTGTTTTTATGTGTTTTTATTAAAAGTAGAAAAGGGAGGGAGATTGGTGTACATTGATTGCAAAAATAAGAAGTGAGAGAATGCCCAAAGCATGGAGTAGGTGAAGGAGATAGCGCACACAAGAAAAAAACTATTTTCACAGCAGCAAGTGATGAAATTGGGGATGAGGTGATAAAGTAAAGAATGGAGTGAAAGCTTTCAGCAAGAAGCAGTTTACATTTCATACAGAAGAAAAGGGAAAGTCATCACAGAGAGCTGAAAAAAGGGGGAAGTCACCGTCAGAGTAACAAGAAAGGAAGAGAATTTTACAAAAACATTTTAGTAGGACTGGAGGATAGGAAAGATGGGAACATGCAAGACCAAAGAGGAGGTGAAACCAGCCTCACAGCCTAGAAGGGTTCTAAGTGAAATTACTCCTGGGGGAATTCTGCACTGCTATGCAGAATTCATGCCCCTGCAGATCTCCCCCCTCACCCCCCGCAGAAAATACATTCTGTTGGGGAGGTGCTGTAATTATACCTGTTGCCCACCAGGAGCTGCTGTGGTGCCAGCTGAGACGGCAGCAAGCTCCAGGCTGGAGCAGCCAGTCACAGAGCGGGAGGAGGAGAGGCTGCTTTCCTTGCAGCGCCCTGCCTGTGGGACCAGGTGAGGAGGCACGGGATGGAGGGCAGGATAGGGGGGAGCAGACAACGCAGGTCAAACAGGGCTGCTGTGGGGGTCACATAGACTGAGTTCAGAAAGACTGGAGGCGGGGAGACAGGCGGGGGCAAAAGAACTAGTAGAGACACAGCATTGAGCCAGGATCTGAATGGGAGTGGAGGTGCAGGGGCACATGGGCACAGGGAGGCAAGAGATTGGGGGTTCAGGGACAGATGGGGCCAGGGGATGGAGTGCAGGGACACACGGGGATGGGAGAGTGGATGAGTGGGAGTGCAGGGACACACGGAAACATGTGCAGATATGCCTGACTGAATGAGAGAGACTAGGGGTTATCTAGGGTTTGCATGGGGGAGGCTCCCCAACTCCCTAAAAATCCCTCCCCCCTCCAAAAAACTGTTCCATATTTCTCCCACCCACACCCAACAACCCTCCAGATTCACTCCCAGGCTCCTTCCCAGCAATTACTTCCCTCTCCCTCAATTCCTCCATTACTCCTGACTCTTCCATGCCTTTGCACTGCTTCTGAGGGGTGCGGGAAATACATTTCTGTATTGTAGTTTAAATTAATTATTACTCAAAGTTCTGTATTAATAGTCCTGTTAAAGAATCTATTTGTCAAAAAACATTCCTAAATATTTTTTGTTGTCTGTACTGTTAGACATACTTGCTGACAGGTATTTTGAAATAAATTACCAAAATAATTGAAACTGGTATGATTATATTGTGTCATTTTAAAAAAAATATGCAGAATTTTAAAATATTGTGTGAATTTTTAATTTTTTGGTGCAGAATTCCCCCAGGAGTAAATAATGTATCCAACTCAAATAGGGAGAATGTAAATGCCCTAACTGAAATTTGCTCAGGACACTAGGGAAAAATATCTTGGGTATTGATCAGGGCCTTAGTTTTAGACCTGTTAACAAAACACAACAGTCAGAGAGTGACTGTGTGACGAAGTGGGGGGTTCTCTTGGTTTTTTTTAATGGTTTGCATCCAGAAGGGGTGGGACTCAGTTTCCCTGGGTGTTACTGGTTTAACGAGGTGATGGGAGAGGGAGTTTGTTGTTACAGAGGACCAGCGATGGAACTTGGGACCCCAGTCAATGGCCTGAAGAATGGATACCCCAGCAACTGGTGACCAGGTGGCCCAGCTCAGGAGTCACAGCTGGTTCTGGCCAGTGGGAGGACAATGGGCTGCAAAGCGAGGACCCCGGTGACCTGACCAGCCAGTTCCAGCCAGAGGGGTGCAAAGGATGGCTGAAAGGAGAGGAGGTCCAGGCGACCCTGTTTACCTGGATAGAAGACAATGGACAGAGGGGGGGCTTGCGGGAGGTCATATCAGATGTCCAGCTGAAAAGCACAGGGGCTCGGGACTGGAGAGGGATAGCAGGCAGAGTCCACCTGGATGCAGGAGAGACTCAGGGTATGTGTACAGTTGAAACTTCAAAGTGCTGCCACGGGAATGCTCCCACGGCAGTGCTTTGAAGTGCAAGTGTGGTTGCGCATGAGCGCTGGGAGAGAGGTCTCCCAGCATTCCTGGTAATCCATCTCCACGACTCCCAGCGCTCGGAGCCTATCTATACTAGTGCTTTAAAGCGCTCAGACTTGCTGCGCTCGGGGGGTGATTTTTCACCCCCCTGAGCCAGCAAGTTAGAACGCTATAAAATGCAATTGTAGACATGCCCTTAGATGTGTTGTGCTGAGGGCAGCCAGGCCTGAGGGCCCTGAGAGTTTCCTATGCTGTGTTCAGGCGCTTAATAAACCGTTGTGTTTTAGGCTGGCTGAGAATCACTCCAGTCTAGGGAACAG
Source organism: Dermochelys coriacea (assembly GCF_009764565.3). Classification (NCBI taxonomy): domain Eukaryota; kingdom Metazoa; phylum Chordata; order Testudines; family Dermochelyidae; genus Dermochelys; species Dermochelys coriacea. The sequence continues at coordinate 200,917,016 of NC_050068.2, read as the reverse complement.
GGTTGCATTATTCCCTCTGGGAGTGGAGGCCCTGAGGGTCAAGAGTGAGTGGACTCTCTAAGGGGGCCCATGGCAAAAGACAGGCATTCTAAGGCTCAGAGAGGTGTGGTTTCAGGAAGCTGAGGGGGTCTAATCCCGAGAGAGTGGACCCCTGTAAAGGGGTGTCACACTGAAGGGGGTTCCCTCCAGGGACCATACGGGCAAAGAGTGGGCACGACCTGTGAGTCTGTGACAGACTGCACTGAATCTCATGGGACCAAAATCCAGGAAAATAGCACTCAGAGAATTTAACTCAAGGCAGATAATGAAAGAACTCAAATGAATATCAACCCCCCCTCCCCCCAGCCTCCAATTATTAACTTTCTCCTGTTTCCTCTATTGCACTAAAATCAGCATGCCTCTTTCACACTGCAGCATCCAATTTACACAAAATGTGCTTCTTTTTGGAAGTGAGGGAGAAGAATCCCAGAATACCTTATTCACTCTTTTTTACTTTCCTCAGAAGTCTTACAATGTGATGATCCTCCCTCTGTATAAGGATGAAAACAGGGCACTGTTCAGAGAGGAAGGAAGGTTATTGAAAACTAACTTAAAATTCTGCCCCTGAACTGCCCTGGGATCATTGCAGCTGAGTTCACTGCAGAGCAACTTATTTATTGAAGATACAGAGCATTTTGTTTTTTTGTAGCAAGCAGAAAAATGAAGTGGAAATTTCCCATTAACCCTAATGGCTCCATTGATTCAGCTTTCTCTTATACACCATCAAAATGATCTATTTAGAGGGGCATAAATGAGGCAGTTTAAGCCTACCATTTAACTTTTATGTTAAATAACTAACCTTGCAAAGCTGTTAATTAAAAAAAATTAATAAAAACATTTGCTTGAATGCAAAAATTCCTGTGTGTAGTCCTAACATTGCACCACCATGCTCACACCCAGGAAGCAGGAGGTGAAAGTAGCC